>NW_006399786.1:1876592-1884955 GCF_000299155.1 Elephantulus edwardii
GCACATAACAACAAGTAGGCAATAAGTAAGCAAGCAGAAAAGAGGCAAAAAATCACTAAGGCAAGAATTCCTTTAAAGCGATTCATCTAGTTATACACTTTAAAATACAATATTCAATTACAATACATACAAAACACTGCCTCAGAAATGGAAATATTTTTTACTACTTTTAGTATGCGATATTTCCAAAATATACAGACAATAGAAAGAATACTAGTAAATACTATAAACATCTAATTTCCTAATACCTACCTACATTCAACATCTGTTACCATTTTGGCAGATTCCATTCTCTTGATAAAATAGGGAGTTCTGCTGGCTGAGTAGTAAGGAGACATGCTGACAACTCAGTGGCACAAGGTTCGAATCCACCAGCTGTTCAAAGGAGAAAGATGGGTAATCTCTTGCCATTGGTAATAGGATTTACTGCCTCTGGAAATTCACTTGAGGTCAGCTATGAATAGGTACTGACCCGATAATATATAACAACAACTTGAGAGGATACAATCATGACTGAACTATTTCAACAAAATGCTGCCAACATTAAGAGATCCATAATCAAAGAACAACAATTCCTTTATTATCAATATCCAGTCCATATTACTCAATATCACCCCACTATTTTTTCCTGCCCAGCTTGTTTCTACAACAGCTCCATTTTGGCACCCCTCTGATTATCCATGACATTGGCTTTGAAAAGGTTAGCCAATTGTCTCACAGAATATTTTACACTATAGATTTATCTAATATTTCTTTAATGGTACTTGTGTTAATCTGTTGTTATATCCCAATTTTACCTTAAACTATCATTAACACTTTTCTGAAAAAGATATCATGAGTAACACTGCTGACTTCTACATCATGGCAAGAGGAGTCACAATCCACGCCAGGCTATCCAACCATAAAATACTCCAAATTTAATTAATCACTTCCTTAAAGTAATAAGTATATTAATTTAAGATGTATTACTGTCATTTAAAAACACTGCAGATTTCCAAGAATAAGTTTATAAGGGGAAGGCATAAAAAAGAAAAGAGGTGAAACAATCAAAAAAAGGGAGACAAGAGCTAAAAGAGAAAAGAAACCTGGAGGTCCAGTTCTTTGGTTTACTTCACATTAAATAAAGTCTAAGTAATGAGAGGAAAATGTAATCAAAACTGAGGAGTTTGTACTATGATGGTTTAACTAACTTTAGGAAAATCTAAGAGTTTTAGAACAACCATCAGATGACTGATAATACTGGAAAACTATTCCTATAATTCAGCCCTTGCTGCCATTAAACCATATTTTAAAAAGCAGTATGTATAGCATATACCTTCTAAGTCTTTACAAATATACTTTCAAACATGCCTTTACACACACACACACAAACACAAACACACGATAATCCAAACAACCCCAGAAAGATGGTATCCTATTTTTACCAACAGGAATTTATGTTTGGCGGTAAAAGATCCAAGCAAGATCATATAGTTAATGTCAAAACTAAGAGCCAAGTTCAAGTCATCTGACATTTAGGATAATGGCTTTATCTAATAAAATGGGTTATAATTTACAAGATCCACCTTTTTTGATGCAACTATATGCATGATAAATCCATGCAATGCTATATACGTTCATGCTCAACATTTGTATTTTCTTTTTATGTATATACCTATGTACAGTATTATGAAAATAGACACAGATATTTATCTTTATGTTTCTTCATAACATTTATTATTATGCAAAATAATCCTTTCCAAACAACATGAAATTCACAGGGACTTCTCATATAAGTAACGTGACTAAGAATGAAAGACACGAGAACAAAGCTAGCATGATTTAGAGCCTGGCGCTCTCTCTCTGAGCCTGGTGCTTCCCAGCCAGCCCTCTCCCTACCCACCATCCTTTCTCTGGTCAGTTCAGCAACTGTGCACAGTGATATTTTTGGTAAGTTTTTGTTGTTCACTTTTTTTTTAACTTTTTCTTTTCTGTAATTCAAACTGTTTTAAATGCATCAGGATAGTTCTTTTTAATTTAGAGAGCATTTCCAAAATTAGAAAACAGTATTTTATAAAATATTCCAAGAGAATTGTATTAATTCCTCTTCTTGAGGTCTTCCGAAAATCACTACTTGTATTACCTTCTGTGTCAATTTTTCCTCATTATCTCAACAACCCTGGTTAATCGCCAATCAAGCAAAATAAAATGACCTGAATACTTTTTTTACACAGTCACTAACTTGTCCACCCTAAACTCAGAAAAACCACAATCATTGAGATAAAGCTAAAAACAAAATCGCATATATACAATTACACAAACTACACATGCGGGCGTGTCGCTTTCCTTTCTTCTCCACCATACACCGAACACCCCACTAGCCCTACTCTCCACCAGCCCACAACAGCTGCTGGAAACTCGCAGAAAGAGACCACTGCTTTCTGTAATCCCTCTTCTCTTCCGAGTTCCAATTACACACCCACACAGGGTAAAGTAAGTACTGAACAGCCAAGGAAAGGGGGATTTTTATCAAGTCAGGGAGAGCCTCGTGGAGTCCTCTGCTCGGCCCCACTTAGACAACAGTAACGCTTTGTGCAACACATGCTCTGGGGTTTTCTTCACAGCAATTTAGAATGAGGAAATTCCGTTTATTGCCAGACTTTTGTTAAAGAGCTCCCATTTAGATGGCCATGCCCTTAATAATCTTCCCCTGTGCCACTTTAGCTGTTTTACCTCCACAAGAGCTCCCAGCTCAGCAGATGGTATCAAAAGTACTTCTGTACTCAGGGCTGAATGGGACTATGAGGACTCCGGCCAGACAGAGGTTCTATTCAGAAGGGCTTCCTTTGAAAATTCTGGTGTTCTAAATCCCAAGAATTCAAATCTCTGCAAGGGGAGACCTTCTCTGCCCTCCCCACCACCACCACCACCACCCCCAGAGGGGAGGACACAGATACAGGTGGGGACAGAGGCACCATCAACTAAGGCTACCTGTGCTAGCTGGGAATTCACTGCCACGGTCAATGCAGAGTTGATTAAGCATTTCATGGACACATGGCAAGCTGCCATACTTCAAATTGCTTTGTCCCCCACCCCCCCCCAGACATTTAAGATGACGTTTCTCTAAACGGTGGTAAGAATCCCAATACAAAAGATCAGCATCCAAATCATAACACTACCATTTACTGACTGCTCAGCTAAAAGTCAAATCCTTTTCCACTAGCCTTCTATTCCTAAAACACACTTGGTGAAAAGATCCCTGGCCCCACGCCTGCAGACAAGGAACCTGGGCTGAGTCAGAGATTAAGTAACTTGTGCAAACTCAAAAATCACTGGTGACTCGATTCCAGCTCCTGATAACCCTACAGGGCAAAGCAGAACTGCCCTGTGGATTGTCTCAAGGCTGAAACCTCTCCAGACACATTGCCACATCTTCTCCTGTAGAGGAGCTGATGGGTTTTAACCATCAATCTTTTGGTATGCCACCATGGACTTAACCAGTGCACTACTAGGACTTTGTCTTGTCCAAGCTTACAGACTATTAAGCTTCTCACCTGAAATTCAACCCCAACTATGAGCTCATACAGTCTACCTCACTGCTTTCCTACCAAGTGTCCTCATTTTAGCTATTTTTAACTAAGATGGTAGAGATGTGGATAACACAGAAGGCCTTGCCTCTGGATACAAGTGTGGCATGTATCTAGGTGACTAACAAAGAAATAAAGTGTCTTTCATTGTCATTTAGCTGTTAAACACTATTGAGTTTATCTCTCTCATAGCGAAACCATGTGAGCAAAAAAGGAACTACTCCCTAGGGTTTTCAAGGCTGTGACCTTTTAAAAAGTAGATAACCAGGCTTGACTTTTAAGGTGCCTCTGGTGAGTTTGCACTGCCAACCTTTTGGTCACTAGTCAAGCATGTAACCCAGGAACTCTTGTTTACAAAGTAAAATGCTCTCAAGGACAAGGATCATCAGACTCATTTCTGTATCCCCAGCTCCTCATGTGACACTCAACCCAAAAAAATGTATTTTGACTGATTCTTTGTTCATGACTATACTTACACAATAGGAAGCTCTGGTGGCCTAGTGGGTAAGGAAATGTGCTGCTGGTCCAAAGGCAGGTGGTTCTAATCCACCAGCTGCTCCACAGGAAATGGCAATCTCCTCCCGTGCAATTTAGAGCCTCTTAAAAACCCACTTGAAGTTCAGCTATGAGTGGATTGTCTCTGTGACTTGAAAGCACAAAATAACAAAACTCAAGTAAAATTACAGACAAGTCACTAGACCTAATGAAGGTCAGTGTCTATACAATCCTAACAAAGACTAAAAGCAAACCCCTCAAACATTAATTTGCACAACCATAAATATGAAGTATTTTTCTCTTACACTAAAATCTAGTGAAAAACAGATTGGCTTAGCAGTATCATTAGCCTCTGGAGCAAGTTCACAAAATGTAAATGCTTTACTTTAAAACTCTGTTATTGCCTAAGTATTACCCTGTTACTACAGGACTCAAAAATTCCAAAGATGAAAAATTCATTCTTTATGGTCAACCTACTATTTTTTTTTTTTAATCTAACAACTGGCAGCTTTTTTCCTTTTTTTGAAGTATACAGCTCTGCCAAAGTCTACCCACCTCTCAAATCACTTTTCTAAGTAATTTAATTCCTGTGACAGGTGTCTCAACAAGGCTGGGGAGTCACTCTGAGAACCTACAAAGTATGAAAATATAGAAATATTTTAAAAACTTAAGCAAAACAATCTAAAAATTTAGAGAATTTAAAGACATGATTTAGATTTCTTTTTTCCCACATCTATCACAACTCCCCTTCACAAACCCCTTCCTCTTATTTGGGGAATGTAAGACAGCAAAGTGAGGAAATGCCAAAGGGATAGTGTCACACAAACTCATTAGGAAAATAAAAATAAGAGAAAACTCCCCATGGAAGCCAAAGGGAGCAAGCTGAATTCAAATAAAGAGAAGCCTAATCTAATTTTATGAGTCTTTACAATTGAAAACTAAAAAGAGAACTCTGAAATATCTAAAGTTGAAATGCAATACTTTTTAGGATGTCAAACATTCAAGGGGGGCGGGGGGGGACTAACTCAAAGAGAACATGCTGCCCAAGGTGCCAGTGTGGGTGATTTCAGATGTGCCTGATTCAGGCCTTCGTCTTTTCAATCACTTGTTGTGCATCTGAAAGCTAGATAGTGAAGAAGGACGGGAGAATAATTACTGATGCCTTTGGGCTGCAATGTTGGAGAAGAGCACTGAATATCTCATGCCCTACCTGACTTGGTGAAAGTGAGGCCAGAATGCTCCTGAGGGACAAGAATGCCAAAACTTTGCCTCACGTCCTTTGGGCATGCTGCTAGGCTGTATCTTGGAGAGGGACGGAGGAAGACCTTTAACAAGACAGACTGACACAGTGACTGCAGCAATGGACTCAAGTGTGTCAGAAATGAGGACAGCACAGAACAGGACGCAGTTCAGATCTGTTGTTCATAAGGCGCTATGAGGTGTACTCATCTAGACAGCCCCTAACACCACCTTTCCTTACTCCAGCCAAGTTTCTCGAGTGTTCTCTTTTCTTCCACACATGTGCTTCCTCCTAAAAGGATGACCATCAAAAGTATAACCAACAAAATGGTTAGACATTATCATCAAAGGACTAGCTGAAAAATCTAAACTCTGCCAAGTATTTGACAACTTTTGCCTTGGACACTGGTTTCAGCTAAGACACACAAAGACACATTCATGCAAATAGGATGGGCTATGTACAGTGAGACCTCAGTCCCTCCACAGCATGCCTTTTAAAATAAAGGGCTAATATAGCTATTTCAACTGTAATTTTGATACACATCAGGGCTTTAAATCAGTTCTTCCAGACTAGAAATGGGCAGATTATCATTTTCAAAATGTTTTGTTGTTATGTGCCGTCGAGTCTTTTCCGACTCATAGTGACCCTATGTACAACAGCCCTAAACGGTGCTCTATCCTGTGCCAATCGCACTGTCTCTGACACACCCATCCCGATTACCCCAGTCACTGAATCAATCCACCTCATAGAGGGTCTTCCCCTCTTGTGCTGTCCCTCTACCCTACCAAGGATGATGTCCCTCTCCAAGGACCTGTCTCTCCTTACAACATGTCCAAAGTATGTTAGACGATCTATGTTTCAAAATGTAGATTAACTAAATCCAACAGCCAGAATGGGAAAGTTGCAGGCTTACGTCCTACTTGAAAGTTAAAGTCCTTCTAAGGATATAAGGGCTTAACTGCATGTTGATGTTGCATAGCAACCAAATCTTTAGAATTTCAGGGCCAGAAAAAAAAGGCACCCAAAGACCACCTCACTACTCTGAATATTTACTCTCCAAATCCACACAATAATTCAGTCTCCTCTACGATGTCCTTGCAAGCGTTCACAACGCCTCTTCTAAAGCTTGCACAGATTTGCCCCTATTTCAGTCATCATTCCACTTCACTGAAATAGTAAAAATTCAAGTCTGCTCTAATTTTGTTTCATCAATCAAGACAGAAACTTTTGTACATGTATCACCTCTAATTTATCAGCCTCCAAGAATACAGAGGGTTCTATGTGATGGCATGTAACAACAACAACAACAACAACAAAATCAGAATTTACCAGAGAGTAATGAAAAAAGTCATTATCATTATTATTCAAATAATTATATCATTATTCCAAAAGGCAAATGCCAAAACATAATTAATTCACCCACTTTTAAATGGCACTCTAATTGTGTAAAGCAAATAATCGGGGCTCTTTGTTCCCTAAGTTTTTCCCATGAAAGAAATTTTTCTCCTTACTCCAAATCTACACAAATACTTCATAAAGATCACAAGAGTTAAAAACATCTTAAAATTCCAGTGAGCTGTGTACCATGCTGCCAGGTCCTAAGGCATCCTCACAATCCTCACTATGTTTAAGGTCACTGTTACAGCCACTGTTTGAATCTATCTCACTGAAATTCTTCTGTTTTTTTCCCTGAACCTCTTATTTTAATTGGTCATTCGAATACCAAGTTTAAAGTATGTTAGCCAGTCTCACCATGCTTGCTTTAAAGGATCCTTCTGGCTATACTGTTTCAAAGACAGATTTGTTCATTTTTCTGGTGGTCCGTGATATATTTCATATTCTCTGTCAATACAATAATCCAAAGATGTTGACTCTTACTTGGTCTTCCTTATTCACTGCTCGGCTTCCACACAAGCTTATTCTGTTAAGTGCCATCAAGTCGACCACAACCCACAGTGATCCTACAGAGAGAGCAGATCTGTACCTTGCCATGTACAATCTCAATGTCCTACGCTGGAAATGAAAAGTTGAAGAAAAATGGGGTCACATTCATACTTAAAAAGACCATTTCTAGATCCATCCTGAAATACAATGTTGTGACTGACAGGATAATATCCATAAACATACAAGGAAGATGTGTTAATACCATTATCATTCAAATACATGCACCAACAATCAGGGCCAAAGAAGAAACAGATTACTGCTACCAACTATTGCAGGTCAGAAATCAAACCAACATGCACGTAAGAAGCTTTGATAATAAACGGTTATTGAAATGCAAAAGTTGTAATAGGGAAGAAGGATCAGTAGTCGAGAAGCATAGATTTGGTGTCAGAAATGAAGCTGGAGACAAAATTATAACATTCTGTATAATCAATGACTTGTTCATTGCAAATACTTTTTATAGGAAACACAAATGGCAACTATACACTTAGACTTCACCTGATGGTCTACATAGGAATCAGACTGACTACATCTATGGGGGGTGTGAGGAGGGGGAATCAAAGAAGCAGCTCAGTATCAGCTGGGAAAACTAGGCCAGCCGCTGACTGTGGAACAGGCTATCAACTACTCATATGCAAGTTCAAACTGAAGGTAAAGAAAATCAAATCAAATCCTTAAGTACCAAAGCTAGACCTCAAGTCTATCCCACCAAAATGTAAAGACCATCTTAGGAACAAGTTTAAGGCCTTGAACATTGATGAGTGAAGACCAGATGAGCTGTGGGAGGATATCAAGAATATCATCCATGAAGAAAGCAAAAAGTCACTACAGAGACAGAAGAGGGAGAAAATGCCAGGATGGATGTCAGAGGAGGCTCTGAATATTGCACTAGAGTGTCAATAAGCCAAAGCAAAAGGAAGACATTAAGACGTTAATAAACTGAACAGAAGATTTCAAAGGACAGCTCTGGAAGACAAAGCAAAGTATTATAATGAAATATGCAGAGAGCTAGAGTTGGAAAATCAAAAGGGACGAACTCGCTCAACATTTCTTAAGCTGAAGCAAATGAAGAACAAGTTTAAGGATACTGAAGGCAGAGCACTGAATGACCCAGGAAG
>NW_006399786.1:1894235-1899990 GCF_000299155.1 Elephantulus edwardii
GAGGGACATCATGCTTGGGAGGGTTGAGGGACAATGCAAGAGAGGAAGACCCTCTATGAGATGGATTGATTAGGTGACTGGGGTAATTGGGATGGGTGTGTCAGAGGCGGTGCAGTTGGTGCAGGATAGAGCAGGGTTTAGGGCTGTTGTGCATAGGGTCGCTATGAATCGGAAACGACTGGACGGCACATATCAACAACAACAACAACAATATTAAACTTTGCATGTGAAAGCATTAGAGCAGTATCTGGCTCAGAGCAGCAATGAGACCTGTTGCCAAGGAGGGCCTCTAACTCAAGGGACCTTACGTGTGTGAAGAGTATAGCTGGGCTCAAGATTATAGATGGCTGGGTTTTTGGAGATTTCCACTTCTGTTCTCTCAAGGCACCACAACAACCTCAAACCTCTAAACCTTCAGCTGTTTTACACCACCCAAGGGCTCTGGTTCACAGAGAATGTACCTCCTCTGTCATCTTCTTTCTGTCCCTATTCCTTTATCCTCTAAATTCCCAACAATAAGTGACTTAGGGTATGAGATGGGAGCTTGTGAACAGTGATAATCAGAAACTGGGCTGGGTGCTATATGAAGTAGGACATGAGAAAATGTAGGTTGCTTTATCACAGGGAGTGGCATTTTTCTCCTGAGCCAAGAAGGAACCAAACATGCAGTGGACTAATGAGATAATGACACCTTTCAGATAAGAACATTAATATCACTGAGAAACTAACTGTTTGATGAAAGCCCAACCAGTGCCCTGTGAACACAACCTGAGGAGTTAATTTAAAACCCAGGGCCTGGTGTGATCTCTACGCTATTTGGTATTTCACAGACTTTCAAATTACTCATTCATTCGCAGATCAGGTTTTTAATATACAGTGGTGAGGTCTGGCAGTCCAGTGCTTCACACATTCAACAGTTAACTGACCAGCAGTTCATAAAATTCCCTATTCCAATATAAAGTTCATTTTCCTCCACTTCACAAACCCAGAAAGTAAGAGAAGGTTCAGATGACATGGATAACAAAAAAGCAAGACACAGTTTATATTAAAACCAAACTGAGTGAAGAAGTGAATGTGATATACACCTGTCCAGGCCTCAATTCAGATTCATGCATTTTGAAGATGTTAAGGGTTCAAATAAGTCAGTACATGAAATGTCGTTTACAGGGTCTTTCCTGAATCTGTTTAGAACTGTTTTCACTCCTTTCCTCTCTCTTCTATCCACTGTCCTCTGCACCTTCTCATTCACCATGTTTAGTCCACCACTCTTCTAACTCACTTCAAGAGAACAACAAAAGTGAGTATTTCAAATCTGCTGAGAAGGCGAGATGAGCTGCCTCTCTCGATCATTTCTCCCACGCGGGCACACGGGAAAGAGTGTCCTGGAAGTTGCTCATCACATGTGACACATACAATCAATGGCCAGATCAGGAGTCACTAGTTAGAAGACAAGATTCAGTTGATCCCTTCTGGCGATGATAGGCTGGCCACAGTCCACACTCAAGCCTGCCAACTGGCTGTTACCAAGCCCACTGCATGATTCTTCAAAAACAAACTCTTAACAGACTTTAGGACAACACAAAAACAGACATTACTGTTGATGATAATGCTCTGGAGAACTGCAGGTTATCCCCTAACTTATGGCAGGGTTCCATTCCCATGACTCCATCCTAAATCAACTGCCCTAAGTCAAACATCTCTCTCAGTGGCTTTTATTACCAGTATGTTTATAAATTCAATCTTTGTCTCTAGGAGCTAGCATGAGAATGATACCATAAGCAAATTATACACAGCAACACTACATGCAATATGCATTCCTCATTGGGAAATGAACAAACACACACAACCCTTAAAAAGAAAAAAAAATGGATGATCATCGTTAACTTGAATACATCGAGTCAAGCACTACCTGCACTAAAATCCATCATGACAAAAACCAAAATTCCCAGGCCAGCAAAAAGGCTGGTCACCAATAATGATGAACATCTTCACACAACTGTATCGTGCTCTGTGGAGCCGTTAGTGAGGTAATAATAAAGTGCTTCACTGCTCAACAAAACTTGGTGCTTCAAACCCAGTCGGTGCAGGAGAAAAGCGTGCCTAAAGTACTCCCTTAAAGGTTATAATCAGGTAAACTTTAATGAGACAGTTTCACGCTGCCACAAGGGTTCACTGTAAGGTGGAAATAAATATGATTGCAGCCAAAAACATACTGTGTTCCCCTGCTTTAAGTTCTTTGGTCATCATTCCGAGAGGTCTGAGAAGCCTACCGGTCAACCATATCTATCCTTCATCATTCAAATGTAGAAAGTGAGACTTCATTTATCCAAGGATTCCAAAGATAAGAATCTAGGCTGCAAGTTCTCTCCGGCAGACAGCAGCCAGCCCCTCTGCAGTGTAGTAGTACAGTCTACTATCCATGCAGGTATTAATAAATAATAGTACTTCACAGATGTGACAAGGAAAAACCCTTTACCCTTGTAGGATTATAGGTTTACAATTTGCAAACACTTTGATGCCAAAGCAAATGGAGCCTCAACTTTTGTGACTTCCAGAAAGTTCTTCCAGGGAGTTCTCCTAGTTACAATTACCACTGAAGCTGTGATTCCCTCCCCTTGCACTATTTAACTGTATGATTAAAACATCAACCAACAAATAAAGAAGGCTAGGGGGTGAGAGTCTACCAAAATAAACATCTGTTTGTTAAAACCTAGGTTATAACTCAGAAAGAGAGGAACATTCAACAGAAACCTTCACAGAACAGTCTCAACAGGACCAGGACCCCATGACAGACAATCTCTGAAACATCTGCATTTTGTCAGAACCTTAACGAGACACTTCAAAGGCACATAAGCCCCACGTAAGCAGCTACAACTTTCCACCACTCAAAAGGCACCAATGTGCACTGAAGCTCCTACAGTTTTTTTCCTAGCCAACTCTACCACAGTTAGGCCCTTCACTTAGGGCAACTGACCTGTTTAGAACTAAAGTTGAAATGAAAGCTAATTCCAGGACATCCTAACATTCCTTTAACTGGCATGCCACACAATCAATCACTGGTTTTAAAAGTTTTGGATGCAATGCCCACATTCCCCGTCATACTCTTTGCTCCGTGAAAACAAAGGCCATGTGTTTCCTGAGATGTGAATACAGCACAGTGCCAACCACATAGTAGGCACTCTGTAAATGTCTGCAGCTTCAAGGTATCACACACTCTGGCCCTTTGATACCCACTAAGACATGAGAGGTTAAGCTACTTGTTTTCATGAAGGATTAGAAAGTAAGGTCTTGTCTTCCTATTCTGCTCCTAAGTTATACAAAAATAAGAGAAGGGAAGGCATTTTCCACAAAGCTGGATATCCTTTCTAATAATTTTCAATGACTGTTTAGATCAGTTTCTAAAGGCGTTTTTGTTTTTTCTTTTTTCCTTTTTCTGGTTGACTTCATGTTCCTTTTACCTGATAAAACTGTGGAAAGGTGCAATGGTGGAACGCTGGCTTCTTTACAGAAACGCTAACGCAAGAGTGGTGATTAAGAGCTTGTCATACTTTCCAACACACCAAGAGGGAGGTGGAAGAGACACACCAACAAAACAAGAAAGGCTACCTCCCTCCCATCAGCAGGTTTCAGCCAGTGCCAGCCCTTGAGCTTTTCCCAAGCCAAAAACAGGTCACCAGAATCAAAAACAAAAGGAAGTGAAGGAAAGAGATTTAAGAGCAGAAGATAAGATTTTATTCTCTTCTTCCTATAGTCCAGCTTCTTGAACTAGAGAGATGCCTCTGAGATGCCTTGTTGAGGAAGAATAATGAGTATCCCATGGACTGCCAAGAGAACAAACCAATGTGTCTTAATGCAAGTGCAACCACAGTGCTCCTCAGAGGAAAAAATGGTGACACTTTCTCACTTACACTGGACATATTCTCAGAAAGAACTAGACCTTGGAGAAAGACATTATGCTGGGAAAGACAGGGTTAGTGAAAAGGAAAAGGATCCTCAAGAAGATTACCATAATGGGCTTGAGCACAACAGAGATCAAAAGGAAGGCACAGGCAGGGCGAGGTTCAGCTATGTTGTTCACAGTGTCACTATGAGGCATAGTTGACAGCGTCTAACAACAATATTGTTTTCTTCTGGCAACACTTGGGCATTTTAAGATCCTGCTGGTCTCTGGTATGACCCTCTTTCATACATTTTTTCTAAGAACAGAGGATCTCCTTGCATTTAAAGTTTAGAGTCAAGAAATGGTAAATATGAATGAAGGATAGCATGAAACACAATGTATATGAACTTGGTATGCAAACCAATATAAGATTTAAAAAAAAAAAAGGTAAATAATGATAAAGTGGGCCTATAGGCACTCATAAATTACCTGACTTCTTTAAGGAAAAAACTCTGATTTTAAATTCAAAGCAAAACAGTGGAAGTTCATCTTTGTTTTCCTTCCTTGCTTGCTCTTGTAAAGCAAATACCGGAAAAGCATTTTCTAGTGCTTCCACATACAAACGCAGAGGCACACAACACACTCATTTGTTTCTTAAAGGAGTGTAAATGGAAACTGGATTGAGGCTCACTGTCAAGAAGACAAAGATTCTCACCAATGAGCCAAATGGAAGCATCAGGATGGATGGTGAAGAGATTGAGATTGTACACAGCTTTAGTTTGCTTGGCTCCATAGTCAATGGTCTTGGCACCAGCAGCCAGGAAATTAAAAGGTGCATTGCCATGGGAAAGTCTGCTGTTAGGGACCTCTCCAAAGCACTGAAGAGCAATGGTGTCTCTCTGGAAACCAAGGTGCATCTGACACAGGCCATGGCCTTTGCAATCACTTGTTATGCATCAGAGAGTTGGACAATGACCAACGAGGACAGAAGGAGAATTGATGCCTTTGAGTTGTGATGCTGGAGAAGAGTAGAGTACAATGGACTGCTAGGAAAACAAAGAGATTCATCCTGGAAAGGGTTAAACCGGGCGGCTCTTTGGAGGTAAGGATTCTGAGGCTCCATCTAACATACTTTGGACATGTTGTGAGGAGAGACCGGTCCTTGGAGAAGGACATCATGCTGGGGAGGGTGGAGGAACGGCACAGGACGGGAAGGCCCTCTATGAGGTGGATTGATTCAGTGACTGGGATAATCGGGATGGGAGTATCAGAGACAGTGTGAGTGACACAGGACAGAGCAGAGTTTAGGGCTGTTGTACATAGGGCCGCTATGAGTCGCAAGCTACTCGATGGAACATAACAACAATAAATGGAAACTGAATTTGTGGTGCTTCTGTTTGAACAACTTTCTGAAGTTGTTCAAACTTACCTTAGTGAAGTTTAGACTATTTGTCAAAAGTCAAAGCAAAGTACATTATTTACATCCAGTGTCTACCAGATTTCTCTGGAAAATCTTGTAAAGTATGTCAGCTCCTGTTAATTACTGATTTCTAAAATGCACAGCGCTATAAAAGAAAAAAGTCCATTCTCTTTCTCCCAAAGAAACGCTAACCTTAGCTTTGATTGTTAGTCACTGTTCTGGATACTCAACAGCCTACAAAGTGTCTTAACTACCAATCACAAGAAGCACAATTAGTTTACCTCATTTGTGTTCTCAATCACTTCCAAAGGTTGTTCCAAAGATTAACAACACACCTACAACCAGGAGAAAATAACATAGATGAATGGGATCTTCTAAGACTCAAATCCCTATGCACATCCAAAAACTTCTCCAATAGGGTAAAAAGGGAAGCCACTGACTGGGAAAAAGTATTC
>NW_006399786.1:1900090-1906721 GCF_000299155.1 Elephantulus edwardii
GTTATGCAAAGAAATCTGGAGGAAAACTAACCGGGCCAACTGACTGGAAGACATCTATAGTTATTCCCACTCCAAAAAACAGTGACCTGACAGAGTATGGAAATTATCGAATATCACCAGTATCACACACAAGCAAGATCCTGCTGAAGATTATCCAAAAATAACTGGAAGAATCCATCAGCAGAGAACTGCCAGATGTGCAGGCTGGGTTTAGAAGAGGTCGTGGCACTAGGGACATCACTGCCAATGTTAGATGGATCTTAGCTGAAAGGAGAGAATACCAGAGGAATATCTGTGTTACATAGACTATGCAAAGGCATTTAACTGTGTGGATCAGAACAAATTGTGGCTAACCTTAAGAATGATGGGAATCCCAGAACACTTAATTGTGCTCATGTGAAACCTATACTTGGAATAGGAAACAGTAGTCAGAAAACAGCAGGGAAACTCTGCATAGTTTAGGATTGGAAAAGATGTGTGCCAGAGAAGCATCCTAGCATTCTATCTCCGTATTTTTCAATCTATATGCAGAACAGATCATCCGAAAGGCGGGACTTTATGAGGAGGAATGTGGCATCAGCATTAGATGAAGACTGACCAACAACCTGTGTTACACAGATGATACAACCTTGCTTGCTGAAACTGAGGAGGACATCAGGGGTTTGCTGCAGAATATCAAGGACAGCAGCCTTCAATATGGATTGAAGCTCAACATCAAGAAAACAAAAGACTGTCACCTCTGGCAGCATCACGGCTCTCTGCACTCTTTCCATGTTCTTTGGATGCTTGCTGCTTTGTTCAACAGGCATATGGGGATTTTCCTCTCACTGGCAGTACTGTATTTAAGGATAGATCCTGAAATGTTCCCTTGTTTAAAATACTCTTTCAACAACATATGATGCCATGCATTCTCAATTTGCCATTCTTGGCATAGGAGACCATTTGAGTCTCTAATTCAAAACTGACTAATAGCAGTCTATACGCAGTCAGCTCAATGAATGTGTAGCATCTTTCTTCAAGTACTCTCTCATTTCTTATGCATTAACTTCCCCAGATTCCTATGTTGTACACTCTAGGTCTGAATTATTAATGGGCATTTTCTTTTGCATCTTTTAGTGAAATAAAAAGAAGGTATTAAATTCTTCCAAATATACAAACAGCAATGCTGTTAAAGAACCTACCCAAACGTAAATAAACACAAGTAAAACCTCTTCAGAGCACACTGGGTAGTCAATCTTTGACACAAGCCTTCTGGTCATAAAGCACACCTACGCAAAGATAAACTCGGATCCAGAAGGCACAGGTTCGATTTCAGTGATATGGTTAACAACTTAAGCACCTCTGAAGTTTAACAGTATTTCTGGAGTATTTGCCAGCTGCTACAGAGCAGACAATGCTTGGTGTTTCTAGTGCAAAAGCAAAACAGATTGGTGATGGGGTCAACTCAGCTCCCAGATAGCTTCAGTGGATTTTTATTAATGCCCAAACTAAAATCTCACAGGAAGTCAAAGTAGTAGTACCTGGGATGCAGTGATGTCACTAAGGCCATGGTGTCCTCAAGTCTTTCTGAAATGCAACTGACTTGGAAATAAACTGAATGTGGTATACATTATCCAGCTGATAAACTTCAGCTGAAAATGAACATATCTTTCTACTTAAAACTCATTTTATTGAGCTTATTCTAACCCTCACCAACCACAAAATCTCTCCAGCCCACTGCCTGCCAAAAACAAGATCTCCGAGGCAAGGAAATCCAGGAAATAACTTTTATGTGCCCAGAAAATCTAAGTGCATAACCCAACTCAGCACAGTAAACAGAAAGCAGTCTCTAATCCAGTATCTAATTCAAGGATTGGAAGTGAGACACCACACTACGAAAACACTTCACAGTAAAAGGAGGAAAGGGGTGATACTGTTTGGAATTGCCTCATGTCTACTCCAGTCAACGAACTAAGAGAAAGGGCCAAGAAACACGATTTCATGATGTGTTTACGGATTCCAAACTCCAAAGTGTTCGTGATGGCAAGCATTTTTCTTTCACTAGAAAGTATTAAGTATCTGCAATGAATAAGGATGACAGAAGAATCAATGCCTTTAAGTTGTGGTGTTGGAGATGAGTACTGAAGGTTCCATGGACAGCCAAAGAATAAATGAGTCTATCTCGGAGGAAGTCCAACCAGGATGTTCCTGAGAGAAAAGGATGGTTAAACATCACCTCGTTTACTTTGAGTATATTGTCAAAAGGCACCAGTCCTTTGAAAAAGACAGCAGGCTGGGAAAGATGGAAGGTCAGAGAAGGAGAGGAATACTAACAACAATATGGATGGACACAATGACTCTTACAATGGGCTCAAGCGTAACAGGGGTGGTGAGGATTGCACAGGACAGGGCTTAGTTCAGATCTGTTAGTCACAGGATCACTGAGTCGTAGTTGACTCAATGGCACCTAGCAACAAAAAAACAGAAAAAGAAGTCAGGCATGTACTCCAATTAAAACCTTTTAAAAGATTAATGACAAAGCCCACAGATTTACCACCTGATTGAAGGGACACAATTCAGTTTTAAGTCCTCTTATACTATTCTCATTAAGGGGAAACAGTTTGAGTTCTCCCCAAAATATAGCAAATTGAGCTATAAATTAGAGACAACCTAAAAAATGTTGAGAAGAAAAACTCGAAATATAGTGTTGTTGTTGTTGTTAAGTGCCGTTAAGTCGCAGGCGACTCATAGCAACCCTATGAAGGAGAGTATTCGACGCTTGGGTGCCTTTCATCCTCTCTCCAGGTTCATACGGTTTCCAGAGGCAAGCTATTAGGGAAGTGGATGCCACTCCTCCTTCCAAAGAAATATAGTGTAGACAAAATGAATCTGCAATATTCCTAATTTGAGCAACTTTGCTAATATATAACCCAAAACGAAACTGAATGGGAGATGGGTTAAGGAAAAGTATAAGGTCAATTTAAAAAATAAAACACAGAGTGCATTTAAAAAAAAAACAACAAGATACTCAGAACTTGTTAGATATGAACTCTCGGTATGAACAAAGTTTCCTGAGATATAGAGAAATACAACAATATTTATTACACTCGATTCTTAATACATGCACCTCATAAGAGAAACCGCCCATAGTAAATACAAGTGCCCATCTAGCAAAATCAAGTATCTAACACAAACACACTAAACAAACAGGTCTTAATTAGTAAAAAAGTCACAAACAGGACAATTTATAATTAATCTGTTTAATGGAAAAATTTAAGAGGCAGAGGAGCACAGGCTGGGAAAGAAGAGATTAACAGGAGGGAAGGAGAAAAGGAGAGAAAAGCGGTGAGAGAAATAGGGGTACCAAACATCTCATCTGCGCAGACAGAGATGGTATTCCCTTTATTGTGTTCTGCAGTTAACTACTCCTTCAACAGCTGGCTCAAGTCACCTTCAGCTTGGGGAAGGTGATAACTAGAGAGACATTAAAGGACCCAAAGCGGGGAATAAATAAAGTATAAAAGGCCAAGCACCCAGGTCCTCTTGACCCTCTGCTCATGTCTAAGCAACCCCCACCCCCTCCAAGCAATGTTTTTATTCGCTGGTGTAGGTCAGCATAATGGACAATGGGCCTGTACTAGAAAATCTAAAAGGAAACCTTTAAGAATTTAACCCAAGATAGAAAAGGGGGGTTTTTTCCTACTGAAAAAGAACCAGAACAAGAAATTAAAAATTTTTAAATAATTTGGCAAACCATATTACTCTTCATCTTTAGTGATATGCAAAATCTAGCAAACAAGATTAATTCTTCATTAAGGTGTCTAAACTCATTTGTTAAATTCCAAGAACAGGTTAACATGGAAAGAAAGTGAATTCTTTCTGGAGCAGGGCATAAATGAAAGACATTTAACCGTATCATCTTAGCTTATCATCTTGAGGCAACACACTGGGGTCATTGGCAGTAATTAAAATTAGTACGCCAGGCCTCTCCCCAACCCATAATCTCACACTCCTTCCCACCTCCCACCACCTTTCTATCTCCATAAGTTTCCTTCACAAAAACTCTTAGAGGGGAAAAGCCATTAGCCTTGCCCTTTCCAATATGAAGTTCTTGATATCCGAAAAGCTGTTCACCTTCCAACACGAACCAGTGGGATACCATATAGTATCTCACCACCCATTTCTGGAGCTTAGCTTTCTTCCCTTCCACTTACCGAACTTGTGCATCAGCGATGCTTCCCCCAACCCACAGCTTCTAATGTAATGTGAACAGAATGGCAGCATAAACCTTATCTATAAAGTGTTTTCCCACACTGCGCAGGAACTATTTCCTCAATCAGCATGAAGACATGAACACTCACCATTAAGAAATGCCCTGCAGATTAATGTGTTCCTGCCTTTTGTTCTCCCCTTAAAAATCCCTCACATTCTTCTAGACAAACATAAGATGAATCCAGAAGCTAACCATAAAAACAGTATCAATGTGATTTCTTTGCAAATCACTAGACACGGAAACAAAAGTTGGTTGGTCATTCATTCCTCTATTTTTTTTAAATAATTTTAATGAGCATTTACAGAGATTTTGGATTTCCATTCTGTCCACGCTCAGGTCGGAGGTTGGGGGGGGGGGGGGGTGCTTCACAAGCCCCAGCAAAGCTCATGAGAAAGGTCCAAGGTGAAGGAGCTAAGACGCTCACATAACTGAGCCGTTCACACCAGCAGGGTTTAACTCTTTAAGCCACACCAGGGAAGGTTAACTTCCTAAAACGTACAAAGCAGATTCAATTCAAAGCAATTACTAAAATCCTTTAGTGTGCTGGCAATTTCCGGAACAAATATAGTTTAAAATAAATGAACTGCTTTCCAGACCAGAACTTAGAACTATTTTTTGCTGGATGCCCTACAGAAGCATGTGAATTAAACAAAACTCCATGGACATTTGGAAACCAAATGTCAGAAAAGACACGCATGTTTTCAAAGTGGTTCATATACTTAAGTTCATATCATTTTATTTCACAAATTAAGAGCTAGAAGATGGAACATTGAGCAATATTTTTATTCCACTTCTCAGACTCCAGGATCTCAACCCAAAAAAGATGGGTATCTACCCTGTTTTTGTCAAATCCCCCAGAGAATGTAATGCCACAATCTCCCATGAAGCAGTACAATGAGAATGTCTATATTCAAAATGCCAATGGCACATTGCAAAAACCTTTTTTATACAAAGATTTCCTTTGAAAGAGTGAGGGCGGCCTGTGATGGAGAAACTGATTTAATAGTTTTAATCAAAAGCAAATCTGAAGAAAAGGCTAAGCATAGCAAGGACATCAAATCATAACTGACACTGACCAGCTCTATACAATCTCAGGCAAATTACAGTAAACCCTCAAATTAGAAATTTGCCTTTGAGTGTTATGTAAATTCACCTTCACTGGGAAATGAATGAACCAATCTCTACTCACAACAAAACTGTGTGTGCAGTGCTTACTTAAATCAATGGAAAACCTTCCAGTCTCTCCTTGCACTAAACCTGTTGTCATTAAGTGGATTCTAACTCAGAGCAACCCTGAAGGACCAAGTAGAACTGCCAGGCTGTGAATTGCTAGGATGCAGACTGGCCACATCTTTCTATCTCCGAGCAGATTCAAACTGCTGGCCTTTTCCATTAGTACCCAACTTCTTAATCACTAGAGTTCCTCCCTCACAGCCTCACCCACTGGCATTCTGAGGCTGTTAACCTTTACAAGAAGATATTGCCCATCAGAGGTTTTGCTCCCTCCGAGCAACTAGTGGAATTGCTGACCTTTTGGTTAGCAGCCCAGCATGTCATATACTATGTCACAGGGGTCCCTCCCTTACATGAAAGTAAGGTTAAATGACAACCATATGCACATATTCTAACTTGCCTACAAATTCATCTTAAGAACAATCCCATTGAGAACCCAGGGGACTGCCTGCACACAACATCTCCAAGCCTCATTTTCATTATGTAAAAAAAAAAAAAAAGGTAATAATAATGTTCCGTAGCATAAATGTGAAACACTAAATAAGACACTGTACACAACCACACTCCACAGTCCCTGGCATGCGCGAGACAAGCAATAAATGCTGGCTATTGTTATTATTATCTTTTAACTGCAGCAAGCACAGAGAAGGCTTTGTCCTATGGTCTGTGTCTGCTCTCAAATGCCATGACTGTATTTATGTAAGGCAGCTAATGGGGCTGCAGTCAGAGCCTGGCACCAAGAGAAATGGGACCAGGTCTCCAGAGCTTGACATGCTTTTGTAAGCAGACATGGGGCAGTGGCAAGCCAGTGATAATAATGGAGAGATGGTTGGTGTTTTTGTGTCTGTTTCTTTAAAAAAATAAAAAAAAAAATTCCAAACCTCTTGACAGTGTTTAGTCGAATGAGTTTGACTTTTGAGATTCAATTTGAACTCACCACCTTCAAATTTCAGTGACACTAGCGGGTTAACTGCTTAGTTGTTGTTGTTGTTGTTGTTAAGTGCCCTCGAGTCACAGGCAACTGACTCATAGCGACCCCATGAATGAAAGTCCTGGACACCTCCTGTATAACTTTCGTCCTTTCTCCAGGTTCATAGGGTTTCCAGAGGCAAGCTATTGTGGAAGTGGATGCCACTCCTGCTTCCA
>NW_006399786.1:1917421-1919292 GCF_000299155.1 Elephantulus edwardii
GGAGTGATAGGGAATGGCAAAGGACACACCGATAAAGGAGATTAATCAGAACTGACTTTGACAAGCACTGTGGCAATTGCAGACATTCAGATGGTGGGGAAGAAGAACAAACTGGGGAGGAGGGTAGAGAAAATGGTGCAGTAATGAAGGAATGAAAACCCAAAATCCCTGTAAATGTTCATTAAAACTAATAAAATTTAATTTAAAAAAAAAAGATTAACAACACTTTCTGTACCAAATTGGCCATAACTAGTACTGCAATGGCTCTGCAGACTTTGGTTAGGTAACCACCTAACCATTGTTCATTTCTTCAACTTTTCTAATTCCTTATCTACTGTGTTTAAGGAGTCCTAAGGGGACAAATGCCCAAGTCTATTTCCATAAAGATTTACAATCTTGGAAATTCCATGGGACAGTTCTACTCTGCCCACAGGGTCACTATGAGTCAGAATAGACTCAATGGCAACAGGAACCTCAGGTTTAGAAAGAAAAAAATTCCCCTGAAGGAAAAGAGAGATGTTGGACAAGGATGTTGGAACAAGGCAGCAACCAATCTTCTGTCCCAACTGAGCTGTTTTAATTTGTGGCCACCTGCAGTGCAGACCTCTAATTAGAAGGTGGGAATATTATCTGTTCCTTTAAAGAAGTCTTTAATTACCCCACCCGTGAAATGTCTAGCCCTGCTGTGGGCACCAGACTCATCATTCTCCCCTTCTCAAGCCAGAAGAAACACAGCCATTCTCAACCAAGTATGCGTAAGCACGGCAGCCCCAGGGCAGGCATTAAGACTTCTCTCCCAGTCTTATCCTAACCTCCCACAATGAACTGTACTTTAGGATCACAAAGTGCATCTGAGGAGAAAATAAGTACAAGCGGATACAAATTGTGCGGTTTACTTAAGGTGGATGCAAAAAATCCTTTCAGCAAACTCTCTACTGTTTAATATTAACTCATTTTAGCACCTCCAGATAGACTGGCATGGTGACTGCTGCAATGGGCTCGAATTATGTCAGAGATGATGAGGATGGCACAGGACAGGACAGGCTTCAAAGTGTGGTGCTCACAGGGTCAATGAATCATACCGGACTCAAGGGCATTTAAAAACATTAGAAAAACTAATGTGAACAAAGCCACGATAAACATGGGTGTGCATATATCTGCTTGGATGGCGGTTATGGTCTCTTTAGGGTATATTTCCAGTAGTGGAACTGCTGGGTCAAATGGTATCTCTATTTGCAACTTTTTGAGAAAGCGTCACACTGCCTTCCACAGTGGTTGCACCATTTTACACTTCTACCAGGAGTAAATAAGGGTCCCAGTCTCTCTACAACCTCGCCAGCATTTGTTGCTTTGCAGTTCTGTTAAATTTTGCTATGCTTACTGGGGTTTCTATAAAGAACTGGGATAGGAAAGAGGATTGACTGAAACAAGTCCACATTTGATCTAAAGATGTTCCCCCCAAATGATTAAATGGTCTCAGAAATTTGTGAGCAGTTTTGTGGTTGTTTTTTATTTTTGTGGGTTTTTTGTTCAGAGACTGCACACAGTGGCTTTTTATTTTTAAAAAAAATTATTACTGTAAAATACATGAAGCAAAATACTTTTTCATTTTAAATATTTTTAAGAGTACCATTCAGTGATATTAATTAAATACTATATTGTGCACCTATCACCACTATTTATTTCCAAGAGTTTTTCAGCATCTCAAACACAAACTCGGTCCCTTATAGGCAGTTAACTCCTCCACCCGCTTGTGTGCACCATCGCATCAGAACCAACTCATAGCTGACCCTCCAGTGAGTTTTCAGAGGCAGTAAATCACATAGGAGACTGTCCATCCTTCTCCCACAGAGCAGCTGGTGGATTCAAAC
>NW_006399786.1:1921807-1962942 GCF_000299155.1 Elephantulus edwardii
AGCTGCTCCTTGGAGGCAATGGTTCTGAGGCTTCCTCTGACATACTTTGGTCATTTTGTAAGGAGGGATCGGTTCTTGGAGAAGGACATCATGCTTTGGGAGGTTGGAGGGACAGTGCAGAAGGGGAAGACCCTCTATGAGTCGCAAACAACTCAAGGCACATAACAACAACAACAACACATGGGTGGTGTAAGCTACATTGTTATTGTTGAGTAATGCTTTGGTGAACACAGCAATTAACAGTTTTTATGTCCCTAAAACCATATTCTGTTACAGAAATCTCATAATAATTAAAAAAAGGTCCATGATCACAAAGACAGCATTTCTAGAACAAGCAATTCCACAAAATCAAAATTCTACTGAACAGAATGGAGAATCTGTCTCCAGTTTGTGATAACAGTTGTGAGAGGGAGTCAATCTCCTTGAGCACTTATCACTCAGGAAAGGCAGCAATGCTATTTTTTTAAACTTGGAAAACCTAAAAGAGTTTCTCACAACAGCTTCTCTGTAACGATAAGAACCATATCCATTTGTCCTATCAATTCAGAATATACACTTTAAAAAATTTCATACACATATTTGTGTTTGTATATACACATCTGCTGTTATTAATTTTTACTTATTTAATTTTAATATTAATAATTTTAATATTAATGTTATTCACTGGAATCAGCAGTGGCATTACAGAATAACTCTTGGATTCATACAGAACAATTGTTTTCAGGCTGTCCATGCTACACTTCACTTAGAACGGATAAGGACTAAGCCCATGAACAGAGACGTTTCCAACAAATCAAATTTCAATGTCATCATCACATACACACCAGCTTTTTATTTCACACCATTTAACTGCCTCGGAAAACCCCCTGGAGGGTCAGCCGTGGACGGGTCAGTTCCAACTCTAAGGTATCCAACAACAATGATAACAACAAAACTCAGAATATGCTGACAGCACTGTAGCTTTAAGCCACTTAACTCTGATTTTTGACTAAGGTACCTTCTACAGCACCTATCCAATTTCAAAGGATGTAAGAGTCTCCACAAGAGAAGGGGAATACCCAAGACTGAGGCTCTTCAAGCAGCTTCTATGAGCCCACACACTCTTCACTCAGATAAACACCCCAGCCTCCTTTACCACCTCCTAGGCAGGAGGAAAATCTGACTCCACTGGTGTTCAAGAAAAGTCAGGTTCTGTAAATCTAACATTTATCATTCAATAAGTAAGGGACAGAAGGGACAACTAAGCTAAATTTTATGGACAGTGTTTGGTGGAGCTCCCAGATTAAAACAGGCTTTGAAGCAGGAGTAGCATCCACTTCAAAATAGCTTGCCTCTGGAAACTGTATGAACTTGGAGAAACGAGGAACGTTAAACCAGTGTTCAGGTCTTTCATTCATAGGATTGCTATGGCTCGGAGGCACTTTACAACAAAACAAGAGTAAAAAGGTCAAATTCTCTAAATATGCTCTACCCAATTCATGAACCACTGCCACATGTGACTGACTACTGTTTAAAAGGTCACTAGTCCCAAAAGAGACTGTAGGAGCTCTGATGGCATAATGGGTAGTGCATCAGACTGCTAACCGAAAACTGAGCAGTTCAAATCTACCAGCTGTTCAGAGAGAGATAGCTGAGCCATTTCCGCCCGTAAATATTTACAGCTTCAGTAACCTGGAAAAGGGCTGATATAAATCAGGGCTGATTTACAGGTCTGGTTTGGTTTGGGGTGGGTATAAGCAGTCTTTCAAAGACTTAGGAGAAAAGAAAAAGAGAAAGTAAAATGTCTAATTATTTTTTATATTATGTATTAAAGTGATAATGCTTTGGGTTATTAGGAGATAAGTAAAATTTAATCATTTCATCCAGTTCTTTTTATTTATTTTTAACTTGGATACTAGAAAAATTTCATTACATGCCATATGCATTATAACTCTGTTGGCTCTTAGTACTCTAAACCCTTTAAGACTTCAATGTTCTTCTGTTTTAGTATGCGAAGAAAAATGCCAATAATAAAAAAACATAGTACTAGAAACACCTTGAGGAAAACAGGTCTTTTTAAATTCATCACATTTTATTCTTTCAAGTATCATTCATTCCCTTTCAGGAAGTGGTTTAAAAATATGAAGTGTTTTTCCCAAAATCCAAATCCTCATAAAGAATTCAACAAGCAATCTTATCACATGAGTAGCTAAAAGACAGACAGCATATCTACTGAAAAGGAGTACTGTTTGAGTTGGGCCCTATAAAATACTTGATCCAAAAATGACCAAATCAATGTGATTCTTTATTGCAAGTCACTTATTGAGGCAAGCTTCACAGTTCTGTCACAAAGAACTCCTTGTTGTTCTGGTACTGTTACCATGTTAAGAATACTGCTTACCAAATGTAAATCCTAACATCCAAAAGGAGAAGGGAAAAACTAAGCGATGGAACCAAGGGAAAAGGAGATAATTTATCAGCATGAATCTGTTCAGATCAGTAGCTGCATTTTAGAAGCACCTGATTAACTAAAAATAAAAACAGTCCCTCCTTTTTAATTCCTCCCTCCAAAAAAAAACCCCACAGGATTAATACAGAGCTTTCTCACACATCCCTAATATTCTTCTAATTTTAGAAAGTGAACTAAACTAGCTCTGGTCTTGCTAGGCCCTCACAAAGAAAACTTGAGGCCAAGTAAGAACCTGATGTAAACAATGAAACTCTTTTTAAAAGGTGGATATGAGAAAGTGGGGGCAATTGCTGTATGTCATTTACACTCCGAAAACGAACAAGTTTGTTCTTCCAGGTTTCTAAATTATAAATTAGATATCTAAGGGGGTGTTTATAGAATGAATTATGTTCCCCCCCCCGAAATCCCAAAATGTCTGTGGTAACTGTGGTCACTGTCCCATTCGGGATTGGAGTGTCTTTGTGCGAATGAGACCAGATTAGACAACGGTGAGAGGTAGAGAAACACACAGGGACATCTCCAAGTTCTAAGCAGCTGAAGAGACAAGGCTCTGTCTCCAGAGCCCACAGAGACAAAGCTTTCCCTAGAGCCAGACGCTGGATTCTGACTTCTAGTCTCCAACACAGGAAAAAAATTTGTTAAAGCCCCTACTTGTTGTTTCTGTCACAGCAGCATTAAATAATTAAGACAGGAGGAAGAGGTGGAAAAAAAGGGAGTTCTTACCAACCCATTCTTGGCGACCGTTCTTAAAAACAACAGCAAAACATCTCAAATTCAATGCAGTAAAGTCAGAAACAGTTCATACCTGACCCTCCAGTGGGTTTTCAGAGGCTATAAATCACACAGGAACAAACTGACCATCTTTCTTCCTCACAGATGCTGGTGGTTCAGAACCAAGACTTAATAGTAAGTCATTATTCTACTCCTTTGCTCATTTCAGGAAAAGCAATTGAGAGGAGTACTGTGTCTGTGTTCTAAGGGGGAAAGTATTCCCTCTCCTTTATCTTTCTAACCTCCAATGACTCACTCTAAGTCACAGCCTCTACAATAAACCACTGCAGGAAGAATGCTCTGAGCAACACCTGTGGGCAATTCCTGGTGCAGCTGTTTAAAAACCACCAGGAACACGACTTTCCCACACACACACACACCCCCAAAAAAGAAGAAAGGGCCTGAGGATGTAGGGTGGCGTGCTAAGTTTTAGTTCTCACTTATTTTATTCAGGTCAAAATAAGCACTTCTAAAATGGCCTTCACTCTCTTTCATACACCCTAGTTTACAGTAAAACATCCAAGAGAAGAAAGAAGACAGAGACAGCAGGGGAAAGGTGCAAGGAGCAGGAAAGAAGCAACTGGTTCCTAAAGTCCTTAAGGAAAGAACATAGTGTGAAGAGGTCACTAAAGAAAAATGGCCCTCTCTAGGTTACCAGCAGCTTTCAGTCCACAGTCAGGCAGCCTCAAGTCCTCACTGACCCAATGTGATCAAGGCCAGAACTCTTCTGACGCCTCCATAATGAAATCCCAAGTGCTGCTGGACAGGTCTCAACTTCACTGCTGGGTAGACCTCACACAGCTCAACGCCATCTAGTCAGGGAACTGAGGTGCAGCTGTAAATAAGACAGGAGGGGAGCTCCCTAAGTGGAGACCAAACCAGGAGTGAACAGGTCTCTTCATGAAAGATCCTTTTCAATTCTTCCCCTTACTTACAAGCTAAGGGCCATGGGCATATTCAAGGCCCTGGAGCTGTTTCATACAACTTATCTCTGTCATCAGTACAACCTCCTTCAAAGGAGCCCTGGTGGAGGGGAACAAACTCACAGCTAACCCTACCTTGGGTTTCTGAAGGAAAGCTGAAACCTGAAAGGAGGAGACTGCCCATCTTCTCCCAAGTCACTGATGGCTTCAACTGCAAGTTAAGCACAGTTAAGTGCCAACTCTCAAGGAGACCTATTCCATAACGGTGCTACCCAAAATGTCAGTGGTTCCAACACACAGCAGAGAAAAGCAGGCAGTCTCTCTGCAAGATTTGCTGCCTCAAAAACACCACAGATTCTGGGATGACTCAGTGTCAGTTCTTCTAAACCAAAAAGAGCAACAGAAATATAGCCAGGTGTTGCACAATCTCTGTTCAGACAAGGTCTGACTGCATATACATCTGTGGTGACATAAGGCAGTAAGAGGGTTCAGAAATTGCCACAGAGAGTGGGATATCGTGAATGCTACAGTTTCCTGCAAGCAACACGCCTAACTTACGTCTCTTCTCTTTTAAACAAAGTGACTATACTGCCAGGCATGTAACATTAACAGTACAGGGCATGTATAACCTGTAATACATGTCTTGATCGGCATAATTATGAATCCCGATGTTACTGACTTATTTATGTTGTGCCAAATGTGGTAATGGTTACCCATGGTGGACAGTGTCTGCTGGAGCTACCTGACTAAAAGAAGCCTGGAAGCAGGAGCAGTATCCACTTCCGAAATGGCTTGCCTCCAGAAACTCTATGAACAGTGCTCAGGCCTTTCGTTCATAGGGTCACTATGAGTCATCTACGACTCGATGGCACCTAACAACAAAAACAACAACACATGCTTTGACTCTTAGGCAAGAATATCCAAACGTGTGCATCACACCTCTCTCAGTGTTCAATTTTTAAAATACATTACTGAGATGTATCCAGCTCCCAAACACACCAAAACTAGGGGTGAAAGGAGAAGTATGAATGAGGAAGTGAAGCACAAAGGTTACTGAACAACATGAAGGTGGAAAAAAATAAGTGACGTGCTACTGCTCTGAGATTCAGGCACGCCGGACACTCAGAACTATCGTCACAATTTAAGAAAAAAAATCAAGTTGTTAAAGACTTGGCTCCACTGGAAGCTAATTAACGTGGTCAGCTTCTAAGTGAAAGGTCAGAGGCTCAATTCTACCCCAAGGCCCCTCAGAAGAAAGCCAAGTTTTCAATAAAACTCAAACATCAGCCATAGGAAACCCTCAGAGCACAGTTCTATTCTGACACTAGGGAACCACCACACACTGGAATCTTGACAGCAATTGGGTTTTTCTCTTTTGACTGGAAGTGGTGGAGGAAATTCAACTCCTCTGCTACCACTTTTTAAGTGGGCAAGGAATTCTTCATTAGCAGGAATTATGTGACATACTTAAAGGTGGGGAATATTTAGCCCACACTTATATAAAGTTTATTATTCAATAAACAATCAAAAACACAAACTCACTGCTGTCAAATGACTCATAGCTGACCCTCCAGCAGGTTTCTAGGACTGTAAATCGCATGGAAGGAGACTGCCCATCTTTCTCTGTTGGGTCTACTGGTAGATTCAAACTTCCAGAGAGAGGTCACCTTTGGGTTAGAATACAACTCCCTACAGACCACTGTCCTCACACTCTACGAAGTTGATTGGATTTGTTTTTTGGGCCCTCTTACTCATTTTATAGTATTAAGTGAGACAACCTCTACAAACCTTAGTCATCACCTGAAGCAATAGGAGTAACTCATGGAATTATTTTGAGGGTAAAGATTTAGGACACATGACCTACGACCAATCTTTCAAGTGTTGACTGTAATCACTCTTGTTATTAATAACTACAAAACAAGAGAGAACAACTAAGGCGAGAAGTTTCCATTTCTAGAAAACTTAAGCAAGGTTTTCTGAACACACGTGATATTTCCTTCCCTAACTCGAAAAATAAGATTCTTTACAAAAGTGAGTAAGGAAAGGGCTTTGCTTATGTTGACCATACAACCTGCAAACAGAAGACTACAACTTATTTTCAAATATTTATTTTTCCCATCTGAATGTCAACATTCCTTTCTATCTTTGTAGCAGGCTTGAAAAGAATAGTTACCACAGACATCAAGGTCAAAATGCACTGCTGCACAGCTTGATTCTGCTTACCTTCTTCTGTGTACAGAGCTCTGGATTTATTTCATGAAGCAGAGGCACAAAACAATAAACTATACTTTAAATTATGTTGGTTATACTGGGGGAAATAATCAAGCTACTACTAAACACCCAATAGAACTTTTCCTCTTCCAAGATATGCAACGTGTGGCTTCTTGAAGCCCACTGCCTCTGATTCACATACTCAAAGGCTTTAAACCAACTCTTCTTCCCAACCTCTGTAGAATAAAGGTTGAGCCTCCCAGACGGCACACCAAGGGCCAGAGGCCCAGATCCACAGAATAAGGAAGCTCACCGTCCTACCAACAGAAGACTCAGAGAGTCTTCATTTAGACTGTGAGAAGATGGAGCCATACTAACAGTACAGGTTCCCCTCAAACCTCTAAAGTGTTGATAACTCAAATAATGCTGAGGCAACAAGTAAGTACTTAACAACTCTATAATCTGAGGGGATTTTTTCATTTATTTCTGAAATTTAATTTTAAATTCTCTATTGGAAATTCTAACATGAACCATATTATAAAAGAAGGCATACATTTCCACAGGCAGAATTTTTCTAAAAGTGTAAGGCACCCAAAGTTCAGACAAGGAAGCAGCAGAGAGCCTCCAACAAACCTAAATTAAACTACTAACAACCCCAAACTCCGGCACACCACTAACTTACTCAGCACAACTCTCCACTTTGCGGTTTTGTTTTGGTTTTTTCTTAAATGTACAAAATTATAAAAAAGTAAATGGTGGAAAGAATTTAAAAGAAACCCGTTCATTATCTTCCTCTCTAGAAAATGATTTGAAAACAAACTTTAGGGCTAAATAATTTAAAAAAAAAAAAACAAAAAAAACCCAACCCACTTTAAGGTTTCTAAAACATGAAAGACACAGAGTTGACCTGATGAATGTTTTCCCTTTGCAGGTCTGCCAGACTATTATAAAGTACAAGCAACAAAAATAACACCTTTCTTCAGGAAATGAACTGGGAACTACAGCTAAACAGCCTTGGACTGGCTCAAAGAGCCTAAACTATGGTCTGCAAATGCAGCTCATGTACACAGCAGCGTTTGGTAACCCCTACTCATTTATTGGTTCTATTTATTTGCACCATATCAACTACAGGAAAGTACTGCTAACAGCTTTGTGGAGTAATTTGTAGAAATACTGGCAGAACTCACTGCTATCCCCACAGATCTCTCTACCAGATCCTTTCCGGACTATCTACAAGTCACAGCTGATGGCACATGTTGGGCTGTGAAACAAAAAGCCAGCAGTTCAAATCTATCAACCACTCTTCCAGAGAGAGGCAATCTCCTCCAATCAGAATTTATGGCCTTGAAAAAAAGATGGAAGGTCACTTATGATAGGCAATGGGGTTACCACTGAAAGGATTTAAAGAGAGTCTAGGCCTATTTGATGTGTCAAATGCAGTGACAGTTACCCATGGTGGACAGTGTTTGGTGGGGCTCCCCAATTAAATCAAGCTCACAAGCAGGAGTGCCATCCACTTCCGTAAATAGCTTGCCTCCAGAAACCCTATGAACCTGGAGAAACAATGAAAGTCACATGCACAAGTGTCGAGGACTTTCGTCCATAGGGTTGCTATGAGTTGCCTATGACTGGAGAGCACTTAACAACAACAACAACAACAACAGGTCTATCCATGGTGTTTGGGGTATCCTAAACCGTGCCAAGAAAAGTATTTAAATGACATCAGATAGCAAATAAATAAAAGATGGGGGAGGGAGGGAATTACCTTTTTTCCTCCCATGTGACAGTCTATGGCTGTCACTGCTGCTAGCTTTGAATCAATCTGAGTTTAATGAAAACGTGAAGGCAAGGGGCAGCAACTGTAGTCCAGAATCACTACACACCCTACTACGCCTTTGCCACTTGCCAACAGTGTGATCCTGGCACAGCAGTTAACCTCTCTGTATCTCACAGGAATACCTTGTAAAACAGAGTTTCAATATTAATTCAGGTATTCCATTTCCATCCTGTCCTGGTGAACTAAAAAGGAAGTGAGACAGTAAAAGGAGCCAGGAGGGTAAGAGGTGAGGGAGGGGAGGAAGGGAGGAGAGAGTAGAAAAAGGGCCTGATCTTGGGCCCTGAATGATAGTGAGTAACCACAAAATGACAGCTTTTTTTTCTTTTTCAAGATTTCTTTCACCTGAGTCACCTGTTCCAGACATAGGATCCTGGCCGTGAGCAATTCAAAGGAGTGGCAGAGAAAGGAAAAAGAAAACACACAATCTTTTTAATGTGTATGTTCATCAGTATGTTTAATAAAACACTGAGCAGCCCTACCTACAGACAAAAGCAGGCCTGTCTCTTCCCGACATTACTTCTCAACATTTCCCAATCTCACGCTCTAAATGCATCAAATGAAACAAGCAGTAATAGCTCTATCCTCCCCTCTCCCCCCAAAAGATACCTCACATTAGGTTAAATCCTAATTTAAGTAATCTAAAACAATAACATTCACCCATAAATCCTCTGGAACCTTGAAACCAACCTAATTTAATCAAATTATGATTTAAAAGAGGGCACCGTCCTCATTATCAAAATAAGTGTGACAGCCAGGAACTGCTGGAATGAACCAACAGCCTCACCTCATTCCCAAGTCTCTGAGAAACCATCCGTTTACAGAAAGGAACAGCACTCACGATTTCTCACCAACTTGTGTGATTTCTCACACAAGTCCAGCACAAACCAGCAGTACTCAATGTGAAAAGGGCAACACTTTCAGGGAACAAATAATTTCACAAGGTTACATTTTATTAGAAGCCTTATCATCTGTGTTTCATGGGTTTGTCATGATGACTAACTTTTCATAATCAAAACTCCAATTGCCCAATCGCTCTTTTCCTGTGTGGACAGCTCAAGACGGTGCAGCAAGCCCGTAATGATGGGACAGTAAAAATGACTCCTCAAAGAGCAGGGGAGGGAAGAGAGGCAGACAGGGAGAGAGAGAGATGTTTAGTCAGGAAGGACGAAGTGGGTGGGAAGAAAAAAAAAACACAGATGTTGGGGGAGGGGGAAGACCTAGTACCTCTTCTGAAGCCAGAACTTTAATTCCTTTTATTTTAAAGGTTATCTTTCTAAAGCACTCTTCCAGTCAACAAATTTCTACTTCAGTATCTCTGTCAGATACAAAGTACTACAGGGAGCATGGCTGTTAGCTCCCAGGCTCACCACCAAGCTTTCACATTCTAACAGAAAGGATCACTCACAGACAAATGGCAAGCCCGTTACTTAGTAAGAACAAGCAATTGGAAAGCACACTGCAAAATGGTTTTTTTTGTGGGGGACAATCAGAAAGCATCCTAAATACAGACTTGATTTTTTATTTTAAATGCCTATCTATGGTCAACAAAAGAATCAGAGGAGAAGCAGAAACATTTAAAATGCATTCAAAGCCAGGAAGAGATAGGAGGGAGGGACGGAAACAGGAAACACAGGGCTAGGTGGTGGGAGGGGGTGCATGGTAGAGACTGCAGTCAATGGCATGAAACCAAACAGGGACAATCTGTTGAATGGAGAACTGATTTTCTCTGTAAAATCTTCATTCAAATCACAATTCTTAAGGGGGAAAGGGGAAAGAATACATATAGTCAACGCATCATATATGCACACAGTACCATGGATATACATTGGTGATTCCATTCTTTATACCGTGGATACTTATTTGTAATTCCATTCTTTACACAAACTAATATCAAACTCCAACTGTCCCCAGGGCTATGACAGCAAGAGAGTGCCTGTAAAGCGTGCTTGTGCTGGTGGTCAGCTCAAGATGAGACGTTAAGGAGCCACCTGAAAGGACTCTGAGCTTTTCAAGGTCGCGACTGGGACAGAAGGCCAGAGAAGCAGCAGCACAAAGACAAAAACTAGGCCAGGTCAGACCCAGGCCGGCAGAAGACCCAGACCAAGACAAGGCCCAGAGTGGCCTTAAGGTTTGGGTTTTATTGTGTGGGAATGGTCAACCACCGAATGAAGGTTGGCCTTCAGGGAAAAAAAAAGTTTCATGAGGAAGTTTGCTTAAGTTTGCCCATTTTCCTCAGCAAGCCTGCCCCCAACATCCTCCCTACTACTCTCCCCCTTCTGCCTTTTATATCATCCTGCTTTCCAACTTAACCCCGCCCACTATCACAACTAAGATCTCATTGACATAGAAACTGGACCTAAGTCACTGCGTTGTGTATTTGCATTTTAAGCCTCTCATCTCTATGAAGGGAGAGCAAAGGGCTTTGGTGTTGGACAAAGAAACGTTAACTTCTAGCCAAATGAGGAGAGCTGGTATAATTTTTGTCTGGTACCTTCTCTTTGTCTTAGAACAACAGCCTGCCCAAAAACATAACTGAGAATATAATCTCACTGGGCCTAGTCTCTTTCTAAATCCTATCCCCTTTTCTCTAAACCACATATACCAACGCTGTCTCAAGGGAGCTCTGGTGACTTGGTAAGAAGTTGTGCTGCAATCCCAAAGGTGGTGGTGGTGGTTGTTGTTTGTTGTTATGTGCCGTCAAGTTGCTTGCAACTCTTAGCCACCCTATGTACAATAGCTCTAAACTCTGCTGTCCTGTGCCAATCTCACTGTCTCCGACACACTCATCCCAATTGCCCCAGTCACCGAATCAATCCATCTCCCAGAGGGCCTTCCCCTCCTGCACCTGCCCTCACCCTCCCAAGCATGATGTCTTTCTCCAAGGACCGGTCTCTCCTTACAACATGACCGAAGTATGTCAGATGAAGCCTCAGAATCCTTACCTCCAAGGAGCAGCCCAGTTTAACCCTCTACAGGATGAATCTGTTTGTTTTCTTAGCAGTCCATGGCACCCTCAGCACTCTTCTCCAGCACCAAAGCTCAAAAGCATCAATTCCAAAGGTACATAGTTCAAATCAATCAGCTGCTTCATGGGAGAAGGATGACAACACCCTCCATGCTATTTATTGCCTCTGAAAACCCACTGGAAGATCAGGTAAAGGTAGGTTCTGGTTCGACGGCACACCATCACCACCAGCACAACAAAAACAACAATGACAACAAAGCTGTGTCAGGTGCAACACTTTGCTCTCAAAGTCTTAGATGCTAGATGGCTGAGACCATCTTCCAAGAGCCTTCTCTTCTCTGCTAATACCTCAGTTTTCAGTTTCACTCAGGGTCCAGCACAGTACAGTGATCATGCTGTCTTGGACCACAAGCTCAGTCCACCTCAACCTCATTCCCTTCTCAGCAGGAGCATCAACTGGAAGCTGCAGGTAAGAAGCTTGTCTGCCAGCAACCAAGCATCCCCAATGCTCCCCGGAATGGACACTCAATCAATCCATTCCTGCCTAAGATCTCTTTTCCATTCAAAACAGTAGAAGAAAGAAGATGAAGATATTTATAAAGGATGACTTTGGGAGAGCAAACTGTATTCAACCTATGAAGTGTCCCCTAAACACTGTGAGATACAGCTTCAAGGGGCTCACAGCCCTCTGAGGTCAAAATTTGTATTCTCTGGGCACAATTCAGGAATAAAAGCTCCAGGTCAACTTTTTAAAATCAAAAATACCAGTATATAAAAGAAATGGAACTCATACAGAAAGAGCCTCCAAATCAAATCCACCACTCCTCCAAGAGAACCCCTCATCTCCAGAACCCACGAGCGTTTAAGAAGTCACCAAGCCTAGGCAGCCGGCAAGTACTAGGACCTCAGCATAGACCTCAGAGCTTTATATCATCAAAGCAAGTCTAATGGGTGAGCCTATTCCTCAGGTAAAAATCAAAGTTATATAAATGTGTCCAAAAGTTTTCCAACAGTAAGTGCTGTGGTGCCAACTTGAAGGTCCATGGTTCGAATCCATCAACTGCTCTACCAGTATGACCTACAGCCTCTGAAAACCTGCCACATGGTCCTCTACAATCAACAGCACATAGCAACAAGGACAGAAACAACACTTCAATCCTGGTTTGCCTGGCTTCCACTGTCTGTTCTTTCAACTACTCCACGCATTCTCCATGCATTTGCCCAGATACATAAACACCTGAGAGCCATGGGGACTAGCAGGTCAACTAGCTGACAAATATGCACAATCCATCCTTTCTAGAAACATGGCTGTTTTCTGCTCAAAACCAGCATCTGCTTGTTTCTGCATTGATCACCACATTTAATACAAGTGTTCATCCCAACACTGCCAGCTTTGAGGGAGACCCATGTTCTAATTCTAGACTTGACACTGACCTTACAAAGACACCTGGACCTCTGCGAGGCTAAGGGGCCAGATAACCTCCAAGGTCTTATATAAGGTCAAAATCAGTGGTTTTGCGACATCCCTTCCTTTGCTCATTTCCCTGAAGAGCCAGGTCTTTACCAACCATCCCTACACTAACACCAGTGCGCACTTCCTTCCTCAATCACAAAGGGTCTGCTATAAGCTTCTGTTATAAGCTGTGTTGCTTTTGTGAGTCAGGAAGTTGCTCCTGAAGACAGCAGAGTTCCAAACCTAGGCAAACCTGCATGCATTCAGATGTCTGCTAACAACACAGGTATGTTAGCAGTCCAGTCACAGTTCCCAGAAAACAACCCAAAAGGTTGTTCTTGAGGGGAAACTGGAACCCTGGTACAGAGATCAAGCATCACAGAGCTCCAGATCGGGAGGTCAGCTACTAAAGCCTAAGTACGTCAGGAACAAAGAAATCCAAGAGACATGGCTTTCATCTCTGCAAGTCCCTCAGCACCTAAACTTTGTTTGGAAGGAGAGAGATGACTGACAGCTCCTTGAAATCCCCCTACAAACCCCACAGAGGCAAAGCAGAGCTTTCCTTTCAACAGAGAGGACCTGTAGTTGCAGAGAGACAGGAAGGGAGATAAAAAGGGGTAAAGGAAAGAAATCTCCCTTGAGTTCTGTAACATTTCATTTTCTGAGAGGTAAACTTTCAACATTAGTCACCTCAAGCCTGTAAAACCACTTTTTTCTGAGCAGGGTTGCCTGCCATCTTTCCTTCAGCCCTACCTCACACTAAGCCTTGTCTTGATTATACTCTGAGGAGTAATCAAGTTCTCAAAGGAATATATTCAACATAAAATAAATAAATTCTTAAAAGTTTATGCAGAAAGGGTGTGTGGGTTACCTCAGCCCCAGGGCCACAGCAAATTACACTACAGCAACTTCTGTGGGTTCTCTATGCCCACTTCATCTCCCACTGAGTTTAAAAAAATAAGAAATACCTTAAAATCTGGCTCTAATGTTGGCCCTGCTGTACATGTCACCACAGAACCTTGCAGAGCTTGCTTCCCCTCCAACAAGTCAAAATTAAAGGGAAGACCTGCTGTATTGGTAAAGGCCACACAAAATCAGGGAACATTTTATAATTTTCCTAGACTTTTTTTTTTCTGAAGGAAGGAAACAAAGGTAAAAACACCAACAACGAAAACTTATTTCATTAAAAAGAACTTCAAGTGAAATGGGGTGGGGTTGGACATAAGGAGTGGGGTGAGAAGAGTTGGGGTGAGGCGTGGAGAGGACTGCCTTCAGATAGTTTCCAAAATCCTTCCTTCTACTTTCCAGGTAACACCACATACTTATTCAACATGCTTCCAAGTTGAAGTGAATCATACAATTATATGCTAAGAACTTATATCCACAAGAAAGTATCCTCAAACCTAATAAGGCAATTTTGACATATGACATTATCAACAGAGCCCCTCCTGGAGATGAGGACATTTCCAGTCCTCAGGGGACATTTCCCACCATAGTTCCAATGTTGGTGGTCTAGTGTCTGTGATATGCAAAAGTGGTCAAGTCAGCAAGTTCAGCTCCCTCTCACCACTAACTTTTTAAAATGAGGGTTTCTCTGCAGTTGGACTAACTAGACATGTGCATTTCATTTCTCCTGCCCTCATTTGATGAGATAGTAGTGGTGGTAGCTGCCATCAATACAGTTCTGACTCATGGGGACCCTATACAAAACAGAACAAAACACTGCCAGGCCCTGCACCAGTCTCACCATGAGGACTGTGTCTGTCAGGCAGACACTTTTGTCAACCTGTCTCACTGAAGGGCCTTCCCTCTTTCACTGCATGATGTTCCTTCTCTAGAGATCGGTCCCTCCTGATAAAGTCACATCGAAAGCTCAAGAGACAAAGTCTCGCCTTCATTTCTAAAGAACATTCTGAATGCACTTCTTCCAAAGCATATGTTTGCTCATTCTTCTGGCAATCTTGTATAGTCAATATTCTTTGTCAAGATCTTAACTCAAAAGCATCAATTCTTCAGTCTTCCTTACATATTGTCCAGCTTTCACATGCAGAGCCAATCTGAAAAACTGTCTCCTTAACAATGAAAAATGTAGCGGGTGAGAGAGGGATAAAAGCCCTTCAGTAAAGGAGAGTTTAGCCTACCACTCACCTATAGATACACTTGCATCCCAGACTCATAACTATAAGGTCTCATCACAAAATCTCTCGTCACAGTAGAGAAACAATGAGAGTAACTTCATGCCATGAATATGATCACCAAGTGAATCATCTGCCGAACTGCTCTTTAAGAGCAACCACAGACTGCTTCTTGAATTTGTGGTGTGTGGATGTGACACAATACCATGTAACCACCTCAAATTAGAAGGAAGATTTAAATGAAAACGGGAGAAAAAAAATGTTTTAAACACAAAGTGCATGAGTAATACAGAATCCAAAAACAAACAATCCTTTTCTTTTTTTAACCTATGCTATGCCTAAACATACGTATTATAAGGACTGAACCCCTGAAATTCCCATTTCCCAGTCTATGGCTCCCCAAGGTAGACATGGCATCTCACTGCAGAACACTCAAAGGTCCTGCAGAGCTGCAGGATGAGAAACAAGGGTAAGAGTTATGTCCAACCCAGTCTATCTTCTGTAGGTAGAAAACTGTCAAGAACAAAACCTGCCCTCAAAACCAATGAGGATAGATAACCCTCAAAAAAGGAAAACCGAATACCAATAATCAGATGAGGTAAAAGATGAACCAAGAGTTGAGGAAAAAAAATGACCTGTGAAGTGGAGTGAGAGGAAAAACCGCCAGGAGTGATTTTGCGTCTTCAAAGTGATGAGATGCTGTTAAATAAAGGTAGATGAGAGAAGATGACCATGGCAGACATAGAGATTGAGGCCCACAGTTCAACTCAAAGAGGGTCACTATGTAGAGAGCAACAGGTAATGTGTGGCTGAACTTGACTTCAAAAGCCCTATCTACTTCAGTTTTTTTAAAGTTCATTTTGAAACAATGTATATGAACTTTTTAAGAAAACCAGTATAAAATACAAAATTTTATTTAAAAGAAGTTCATTCTGTTAACTATTCCTTAATTTTCCTAATAGGAACCTTTATCTCTCAGCCAAGTTGTTTTGTTTATCTTGACTGTAATCTGTAATTAAAATTAATTTTAAAATACTATAATACATAATACACATATTTATAATCAAAATGACAGTTTCACAAAACACTCTTAGTATTGTGATCCATTCTGTTTCTACACAATTAAATGAAAGATGCTAGTCTTCACCAACTAAACTGACAGCTGTACTACTCTCTAATGGGCTATAACCCATAGCTAAGAGAAACACTGTCCCATTTTTGTCATTTTATTAAAACCAATCTAAAAGGCATAGAAAATAAGCAAATGAGAAACAGAGTATTAAACAAAGAACTACATTTTCTGAACACAATGTTTTTTACAGGAGCAAACAAACTCTCTTCTGAGAGGACCCTGAAGAAAACACAAGACAGGACAGAGACAGACACATACATACATACATACACACACACGCGCGCACACACTTTGAATTGACAAATCATTTTCTCTTCCATAGCTTTGAATTGACAAATCATTTTCTCTTCCATAGCTTCTGCTTTCATCTGTTGTGTTTTTTAAAGCTTTCTTTAAAAATAAATTCCTGAAAACTAAACATGTGTGCAGCACTCACCCAGATTTTTTTTATGTCACAGGTTTATTTATTTCTTAATTTTGCCAGATTTCTTTCACATCCTGAAGAAAACAGAAGGCTGAAGCTCAGCGGTCTCTAAACAAAGCTGAACATTAAACACTTGAGTAATATTTTAAGACTTATCATGTCAGGGATCCTATCTGCTCAGTCACTGGAGTCTGGAAAAGAGTTTTTAAAAGCTCTCAGGTAGGATGGTAATAATGCTCCAGTCTGACAGACATTTGTCAAAATTTCTATTTCTTACATGTAAAGTTTCCCTTAGAAAAATACAGCACTCCATGTAGTAATATGTACACAGAAATGTTTCAGGGTAAAAGGTACCGATTTCTGCAACTTATTTTGCTATCTGGATAAATAAGCTCTAGTGGCCTAGAGGTAGAGATGTGCTGCCCAAACCGAAGGCAGGCTGTTTGAATACAATAGCCGCCCCGCCCCACTGGAGACAGATGGACAATCTCCTCCTGTGTGATTAAGAGCCTCTGAAAATCCACTGGAGGATCAGCTATGGGTGAGTTTCAGCTTGATGGTACGTAACGTGTACGCGTGTGTGTGTGTGTGTGCTTGAAGAATTTGATGAATATGTGGATAGTTATATAATGAAATGAACACAAACACATATTCAATGTAAAACCTACAAGACCAGCTGGTGTTCATTACACATTTCGTTCAAATTCTCTCTAGATCTGAAGCGTTTTCATGAAAGGTTGGGAGGGTGATTACAATGTTCAGCCACTGCCTAGACTAGTGAGTGCTCAGAGTTCTGTCATGAGATCAATAAGAGTTTTAGCCTGAAACACAGATTCTCCATCCCACCACAGACATGTTGTTGTTGTTGTTGTTCTGTCCCATCACTCCAGTCTGTGACCACAGACATACTGGACCAGAAATGGTGGGCACAGACCCAGCAATCTGTGTCTAACAAGACCCACTGGAGACCCACTTATCCAGACCTTGCCAGCAGGCGAAAGAGAAATGTGCAATGACAAAAGGGTATTGCTGGATCAAAATGCCAATGATGTTCCAAACCAGGAAACAGAGAGGTATGGATTATAATCTGCAAATTAACATTGCTGAGCATTTCCTTAGTCATTTAACAGGAGTACTGAACTTGAGTGCTCAGGCTGTTCATTCATGAGGTGGCTACTGTGAGTCGTCTCCAACTCACGGCACCAAACAACAACAACAACTGAACTTAATATAATCTTTTCAACTCTCAGGGTCTACTTGGGAGTTCTAAACATGTTCATTTGCCTCAGCCCTTTCTGCTTTGCAATTAACATAAGCACTACCTGACACTCACTAACTAATCTTCTCTTTCATCTTGTATTAATTCATCTTCTATTAATCTGCTGTTAGTCTTTATGATCAAGTGGATCCTCACTCAAGGTGACCTGAGGGCACATTAGAACAGAATGCCACTCAGCCCCAAGCCATCCACACCCCAAGCAGTTGTAAATCAGACCAGAGTCAACAATAGGGTTTTCAATGGCTGATTTTTTGTTTGTTTGTTTGTTTGTTTGACTTTGTTTATTATTGCATCTAAGCACCAAGTACTATACCTACCACTTTTTTTTATTTCAATGAACATCTACAGAGATTTCGGAATTCCATTCATTCATTGTTGCACCTCTCCTTGAAAAGCAAAAGAAAAACTCCTTCACTGGTACACAATGGCTGATTTTTGAAGTAGATGACCAGGCCTTTTTTTCCTCATCCATCTTAGTCTAGAAGAGATCCTACCTCATAGCCACATGTTTGTTTAACCCCTGTTAACAAACAAGGTGCACTGGCTGGGAATATAATATGGACCTCCCAGAGGGAAGGTGAGAATTCTACCAATGAACCACAAATGCCCTCACAAACTAATCTGCTCACAAAGAAAAAAGAAAGAAAAACACCAACAAACCATGGATCAAAAAGATTAAATGATCAGGTCAAAGTAACTGTTCATGCAAATGCCGGCCCCCTTCAGGGTGTGTTGCTCATTCATGTCTTTGTTTGCTGTCCTTTCTGATGGTCCCTAGTGCTCAACACATGACTACCTTTTCATGCCCCCTGACAAGCACATCTGTAAACAGATACATGTTCAGCAATGAAGAGATGTCAAACATAAAAAGAACTGCAAAAGGACAAATGATCTTTAATCTAAAACTGAGATGACTTCAAGGAAACAGGATTGAGCTCTTCACTAACACTTAACAGTCATCACTTGCTAGGGTAGAAGTTACGGAGGAACGTCTCTACGTGCTGGACACTGGGACAGTTCAGAAAGGAAATGCAAACTCCACAGTTATTTCTGGGATGATTGGCTGCTAACCGAAAAAAATCTATGGTTTAATTTCACCAACTGGCTCCACAGAGGCAGAGATGCTGTGCTGAGAGGGAATGCTGAGCCTGGCTATGAGGAAGACTAACCCAACTAACTTCCAAGCCCCCTTTCCAGTTCCAAGGTTCCTTGAGGACAGAGCAGAACTGTCCCATAGGCTCTATAAGGCTGTAATCTGTACAGAAGCAGACACCCAGGAAGTAGCTGGGCAGTTCAAATCACTAACATTTTGGGTGGAAGAAGAGTCCTTAACCCAACACACCAACAAGGCTAATAAAAGAGGAAAAGGTGCTAAAAACTACACCAAGCACCCACCAGAGCAACAGGGTTGAAACTGACCAACTCCTGCACATGGGTGTATTCCACACTCAAGGGCTTCAAATCTTAAATGCACAGTAGATAACGAGAGAGCTTTCAACAATCCCCAGACCAAACAAGCCTGCATCTGGAATTGTAGCCACCTGGGAGTAGGTCAGACCTAACAGATCAAGAGAGCATGATTGCAGGATTTAGTATCTCACTGAAGATGCTACACTTATGACTACTGGTCTTATTACAGAATCATCAGATGGGAGAAGTTGGGGACTCTTTACCAACTGCCCCAGGGCAGGTAACTCACTTTCACTGACCAGGAAGGTGGCTTTCATTGGCCAGTCCTGTAAACTGGGCTAAATCACACCTGCTGAGTGTAGCTGTTATCAGCTTCCCAGATGAATCTACGCTGGTCTAGCCAGTTCCAGCTCACTAACACAAATATTTAGGCATGGCCTGGTGGTCCTGGTCCAAGGCACTGCTGCAACTCCACGAGTTATTTCTCTAGAGCAATGTACAAAGACCATCTCACTTAGAGTAAAACTAAGTCCCTTACACACAGTAAGGAGCCCGCGTGGTGCACAATGTCCTGGTATGCTAATCAGTCTTTCAGAGAGAAACATGGGCAGTATGATCCCCTAAAGATTTACAGCGTCAGAAACCCAATGAATGGTCACTATGAGTGGTTATCAGCTTGAAAACAGATTCTTTTCCCATGGTCCTTTTAAATGTGAAATCCTTAAATGTGTCTTACATTAACATGACTCAGAGTATTAAACATGTTAGCCTCTGAACACTGACCTGATGCAACAAACTGCAAAATATAGCAATTCTGCCAAAACCAGAAACTCAGCAGTAATTCAATTTGTTTTTCTAAACTAAGTTCAATGACAGAGAATCTAGTAATTGCTCACATAAAGAATACCTAACTACTACTACATCTTTATATGCACTTTTTCAAACTCACAACCCCCTCACTCATTAATGTTAATGACTGTTACACATGTGAGTGTGCTGCTTGCCAAAAGACCAGGATTTCAGAAAGTATATCTAAAAATCAATGGAAAATAATAAAAAGAAAAATCTGTCTACAAAATCTGAGAGTAACAGACTCAAGAGACACCTATGAACAACAGATGTGAACTTTGCCTACCCTTTGCCACCTTCACCATTCCTGATACACTTGAATCCGTTATTACAGTCACCGGGTCAATCCCTTTTTGTTGAGTCTTCCTCTCTTTCGCTGATTTTCTCCTTTACAAGCATGGTACCCTTTTCTAAGGACTGCCCCACCCCAAACAACATGCCAAAGTATGCAAGGCAAAGCGTTACCATCCTTACCTTTAAGAATCACCCTGGTTGCACTTTCTCCAAGACATATTTCTTTGCTCTTTTTTTGGTTTTTGTTTTCACTCTTCTCCAAAATCCAAATTTCTAGGTTTCCCAGACTTGAACATAGGTAACCCTGACCTTACCCACCATTCTCCTTACACACACACACACACACACACACACACACTGGGGTTTCCCCCTTCGCTTCTTTCAAAAAGGCATTTCAAAATCTCAAGCTGTTCCTACATCTCCAGCCATCAGCTACCACTTCTCCTTCTACAGCATCTTTATTCTCACAATCAGTCAGTCCTTTGAATCGTCTCTTCCAACTACTCTACCTTCTGCTGCCTATTTTTCTAGACGCAAGAAGGAACATGTAATCAAGAACCAAAAAGCACGCCTGAAAAGTCTTTCCCTACTTATCCACTTGATTATATTTACACCTGCCCACTTTTCCTCCCTCTGACTCAAAACACAGCTGGTGTCTGAGCGATGTGGCGCTGTTTGGGTCCACGCGTCTTCCCCACAACACCGCAATGATGTCATGTATTTTCATTAGAAACTACTGCCATGGCTTCGATGATAGCACGAGTCCCTGACCCAGTCTGGGATCTGCCTCACCCAGAAACCTGTCTCTTCCTGGCATCTATCTGCTTGTTGCTTTATTCACTCACTGTCTCGAATATTTTGTGGCAGGAAGTGCTCAAGAGGTGTATGAGAATCACAGTCAACATCTTAATCTTACTCTTGACATTTCATCAATGGGGGTCAGAGAGGGTTAGCCACTTTGCAGTATTGTGTGAAGAAGCCAAACAGAGAATACGCACAAGAGTGTTAGGGCTAGGGAGTGCTGTGTGATCCTAGACCTGCCCTAGACACAAGCCCTTCATCTGTAAACTACGGGGTTGAGCTACATAATCTCTACCACCTTTCCTACACGAGCATCCTATGATTATCAAACAGACTAGAATCCCAGGTGGAAGTTACAACCTGTTCATATGATCATCAAGTTGATATACGGACAGGCAACATACTTCATATATACCACAGAGTCAATTACAAAGCCAGTAAATTAAGCCACCTGAAATGTCTACATGTATAAAAAAATATACACTCCCCACTTGTTTTACCTTCCTTACTTTCAAAGTGTGGAACTGTAAGAAAAGCAGAGTTCCAGCTCCGCCCAAACCCCCATGCCCCACACAACTACAATCATAATTTGATAATTAAGTAAGCACAGAAAACTCAGGGGAAATGGACAGCTTCACGACTGGCCACTTCTGCCCCGTTCCTATCTTTCCATTAGCAATTCCAGATCACAATCTCTTCTAGCTTCATCCTGCTTTTCAACTAACTCTGTCAAGACTGAGATGACTTGGGCCTGGCTTCTCAACCAAGTACTAGTATGTATAGCTGTAAAAAGAGTATAAGCTGCATGTTGTTGGTGCCATCAAGTCAAGTACAACTAAAAAAAAAACAACCCTTACAACAACAGACCCTGTCCTATCCTGTGCTAACTTCATCAATTCTGACACAGTTGAGCCCATTGCTGCAGTCACTGGGTCAATCCATATTGCTGGGGTCTTCCCCTCTTACACCGACCTTCTATCTTGCCAAGTATGATGGCCATTTCCAAGGAAAAGCCACTCCTAGCAATAAGTCCAAAGTATGAGAGAAAGAGCTTCGTCATCTTTGCTTCTGAGGAACACTCTAGCTGCACGTTTTCCAAGATACATCAGTTTGTTCTTTTGGCAGTCCATGAGACCTCAACACACTTCTCTAGCACTACAGCTCAAAAGGCATCCATTCTTCTGTCATCCTTATTCATAGGCCAGGTTTCAGATGTCTAACAAAAAAAAGACCTCGACCTGAATCCTGCACACCTTGGCCTTCAAGCTGTCATCATTCCTCTTAAGTATTTTGAGAGGTCTCTGACAGCAGACTTGCTCAATGCAATGTCTCTCCTGATCTCCTGACTGCTGTTGCCAAGGGTGCTGACTGTTGATCCAAGCAAGATGAAATCATTGACAGCTTCCGTCCATTACCCTATATCTATCTATCATAATACTGTCTGTTGGCCTTGTGGCGAGGACCTCTGTTTTCTGGATGTTGAGATGTTATCTATACCAAAGGCTAGTATTCTTGATATTCTACAGCAAGTATTTCAAGTCCTCCTTAGAGATGGTCTTATCTGACCTCTACTAGCTCCACTGGAGAGCTCTGGTGTGGTGGCCTAGTGTCAACAAGCTGCGCTGCAATCCCAAAGGCACGCGGCTCAAGGCTACCAACTGCTCCAGCTGAGAATGATGTGCAATCTCCCCCCATGCCATTAACTACCTCTGAAAACACACTGGAAGATCAGCTATTAGTTGGTTCCAACTCTACGGTACACACACCACCACTAGCTCCCCAAAGGGGAACTAACGCCCTCAACATCTACAGTACAAAACTAATTCCTGTAAGGTCAGGCATGGTCTCTCCAATTCCTGCACTTACTTCTACCATACACTGCTTTACTGGGTTTGAAATCCATCATGGTGACCACACAGATCTTGTAGAACCATACTGATAGTTATGGGGTTTATTAGGGAAGCCAACGGTTACAACACAGGTTGGCAGAAAACCATTCCTCAGCCCCAGCAGCTTCCACAGGTGCTCACACAGACTCTGACCTTCACTCTCCTGGCTTAGGCCTGAGTTTCTTTCTCTAGCAGTCCACCCTTTATTGTCTCTCCCTCAGTTCTCCAGCAAACTTGGGTGAGGGCCTCTGGCTCTAGGGCAGCAGCCCCAAGTCAGCTCTGCCTCACACCAGTCATCTCTGGTTCGCTGCTGAGAATGTGGCTGCATGTGTATAGATTCTGGTGTGAATGGCAGAGGAACCTCTGACCTCAAAGAAGTGTTACACTCTTTCCTCTCCCGTTAGTAGGGAGATTCCTACCTCGGCTGCTCAATCAGCTCAATTTAACTTGGTCAGATGGGGAAAACTGACCAACCCCAGAATGATCACTAACACACAATATTTCCATTCATGTGGTCAAAGTCAAAGTCAATGACTAGCAAAGCCATTCTAAACAATAAATCCTTGATGCTACAGTGGCCTTGGTGTTAAATTAACTTCACCAAGCATATTATAAAGTTAGGATTTAACTACCTAACTACAGATGACTAAAAAGTTGGGGGGGGGGGCCCTAAACAAAACCTGTTGCTATCATCAAATAATACTGGATTTTTACCATCTTTCTGGATGCAGACCACCACATCTACTTCCTGAGGAGCAGCTAGCGAGCTCAAACTGCAGCTGAGCTGTGTAGGCATCGTGCCAGGGATCCATAACAAGAAAGTAAGGGAAAGTCTAGAAAAGAGCTGATGCATGAGATGGTTATTATTTTTTTAATCCATTCTCAAGGCCCACATCCCCCTCTCTTTTACTAACTCAAAGAAAGCATGTTAAACAACAAAACTCACAAGTTCCTCCAGCCTCCGACGTCAGCATTCTTCCTAGACTCCTAAGTCCCCGTCTCTCCATTTCCATGAGTGTTCAATGAACACAGCACATCTTGGTTGTTTCTAATCTTACCAGCGCCACTGCTTGTGGAACCTCCTGCAATTCTCTAATAGTTGGCTTGTGCATTCCAGATGGCATTTGTCACACACTCCCCGAGCACCAACCAAATGAAACTTGAAAACCAACCACAGTGGAATCAGTAAGAATCCATGGGTGATGCAGTTAAATGCAGGACTACTAGCTGAAAAGTTGAAGTGTGAATCCACCCAGAGGTGCCTGGAAAGGCAAACCTACCAATACACGTATGAAAGAAAAGTCACAGCCTTGTAAAGTCTATGACCCAGGTCTACCCTGTGCACACCGGGTTACTAAAAGTCAGTATCAAGCTGACAGCAACTAACTCCTCCTCTAGTAAAGGACGAATATAAATTCTTAAAGTAAATGATAAAGTTAAGCCAAGGTTTATGAGAGCCTTAACCTCAAATCTTAACTCTATCATCTGTTTGATTTTTACCAACTCTGACACACACACAAAAAGGTAGCAGATAGAGTCTGTTCAGTCTACCTATATCTCTATCTCATCTCACCTTCACAACCAGCAACCAGTCAACTGAAAGCTGGCTCTGCATGACTTCACCTGCCCAAGCCTTCCCCTCCCTTGCCATACATGAGTTAAGGCTTCTGAGCACCTAAAACCACGGCAAAATCTATGAATTATCTCTTTGCTGTTATCATCATATTCAAATAGATGGATGAAAAAAATCCCAACTCTTAGCTATGAAAATAGAAAACAGCACTGCAACAAATAAATAGTGATTAGGATGATTATGATGATTGTTATTGTTGTTATTATTAGTGTGTGTGTGTGTGTGTGCCGTCGAATCAGCTCTGACTAGTACAGAAGGAGATTGTCCCTCCTTTTTCAGCAGAGTATGTGGTGGATTTGAACTATGCACTTCTGGGATTGCAGTACAGTGATTAGAACTTTTGGTGAAATGAATGAGAGGTTTAAACTGCCATCCAGAATCTGCCACACTCTCCAAATCTTTTCACTATTCATTACTGAAGAATAAAATGAAGAAAAGAGTAACAATGATTGAAGATAATGCAAAGGAAATAGTGGTCAGAGACAATGCTAGGGTTTGTAAAACGCTTGGCACCTGTCATAAACCATCCAACCCTGTATAAGCTCCAGAAGACTGTAGAGGCCCGAGGGTCTCCAGGCAAGACCAGAAGAAAAACGGCCCCGGAGCTCAGCCCCAGCTCTCACTCACCTGCTTCTGAGCAGATAAAGAACGGTTCTTTCAAACTTCAAGGTATGGCTTGTCACCTAGCAAACACCAGCTGGACTAGGTGCTTATCACCACCTAATATATTTCTATCTTCTCTCCTTACAAGTTTATGGACTTTCTGTCAATTCCTTAACTCTATCATTGAGAATTATTGTTGCTCTATCACTGAGTCACAATCAACCAAGAGGTGACCCTCCAGCAGGTTTTCAGCCATAAATCGCGCACACGAGCATGGTCCCGCTTTCTTTCCTGAAGAGTGCAGGCAGCACCACCACTCACCACCAGGCCACCAGAGCTCACCGAGAACTGCTGCCACTGAGCCAGATTTCCAGACGCCTAGCTATTTGTGTTGAGTAAACATACAGCTAGTAGTCTCCAGCTACAGAGATCCGTTCCAATGACAAAAGAAATGTCTCAAAAATTAAAAAAAAGTTTTTTAAAAAAATAAAGTTTTGTTTGGTTTGGTTTGGTTTTTTGGGTTTTTTTCCCCCGAAAAAAAACCAAGTTTTTAAGCTGTCATTACTGGTGCTTTTTAAAAATCAGTATCTTAATAAATCTGATCTTCGTCTTTGGTGACTAGGAGTGGAGGGAAGAGAGAGTTGTCAGTACATCTATTATAACCTGAATAAATCCTGAATCAGGAACTACCTGAACATATTTAAATAGAAGGCCATGCGTAATTTTTTTGTTTGTTTTAAAAGATAAAAGTGCTAAACTTCTTGGTAATAAATCATTAATATTTTAGAGGATAATGCTGTTTTCCATGGAAAGTAACTTTTTAAAAACTTGTGTAAAAGTTACATTACAGGGAGCTCTGGCAAGAAGCTGTGCTGCAATCCTGAAGGCGCACGGTTTGAATCCACCAAATGCTCCGCTGGAGGAGGGGCATTCTCCTCCTATGCCAGTCGGATCTGATTCAGCAGTACACAATGAGAAAAAGAAGGGGGGGAAGTTGCATTCTCCTGTTCTTCCCCTAGGAGAAAAACGTCAGGGTGCAGAGCTCAGACGCAAGTATTCTTATGGTTCTTGACAACTCAGATTTTTACCATATTTTCAGAACTATGGAAAGTAATTGAGGAAAACCAGGAAGTCAGTCTTGGATTACAAGTATTTTTTAATATATTTTAAACTAGAAAATGATAGGTTTTGTCTCATTCCTGTGACTATGAGTTTTGTGATTCTGCAAGAAGCTATAGAATTAGAACAAATCTTCTACCTCCATAATTTCACATGTAAAATTCACAGTCGGAAGTAGATCATTTTCCAGTCTCCTCCCAGCCATTCAATATGCATTCATGGAAATAATTCTGAAAACTATTAATTAGCTTTCATTTCCATTTGTCTTCAAGGCTGGTTGGAATCAGTGTTGCCCTTTAAGGAAAAAAACTGTTTTCTCGTTGTTTATTGATAAAGGAGAAAACCGAATTCTCACAAATAGTATCTGTTCAATGGTTTTAGAATACATTTCTTCTTCTCTTTGGCCAGGAAAAGAGATGGAGACTAAACCTTGCTGTTTTCTTCAAAGAACCTCTTCAGAAATGTAAGATAATTCTGTCCCTGAAGTATAAATAGTTTGCATAGAAATGGCATAAACTTTCTTAAGAGTTAAGTTCATTTGTCAACTAAGGTTTCCAGACAAGTATAAAAAGGGCATTTCAGTAAAACCTTCCTTCCTTGCAGTTTAGTCTTATCAGGTTGCCTGAATAAATGTTAAGTCCAGGGTAGTTCCTCTTTTGCACAAATGTATTCTCATTTTTAAAATAACTTGGGGAAAAGTGCATAAAATTGCATTTTGAAAGAACTGTTAAGTACTGCCATGTCGAACCAACTCATAATTGACCCTGCAGGTCTTCTAATGCTCTCCTGCAGAAGAGCTGGTGGATTTGAACCATATACTTTTGGGCTAGCAGTGCAAGTCCTTAGAAAAGTACTGCTAAATATGAAACTAAACCTAGTGAGACTGATTGGTTAGCATTTATATAGCATCATCAGATGGCCCGGGGAGCTCTGGTGGCGTAGCTCACAGGGAGCTGCACTGCCAACATAAAGACCAAGCCTGTCAGGTCGAATCCACCAGCAGCTCTGAGAGTTGAGCAACCTGCTCCCGTGTGTTTTCCAGACCCTGAAAACCCACGTGATGGTCAAGTCCAACTTGAACACAATGACTTTCTTTTAGTTTAAAGTCACTTTTGTTTCCTTTTTTTTTAATTATTAAATTTTATTAATTTTAATGAACATTTACAGAGATTTTGGGTTTTCATTCATTGTTGCACTATACCTTTGCTTCTTTAAGCAATGCTCTGGACTCGTTTCTTTGGTTTTTTTTTTAAATGAAATAAAGAGACCGGAAAGAAGTCAGAGGTTCTAAAATGATCACAAGATTCTGAAAGAACATCAAAAGCATTAGCAGAGGGAAGAAAATTCTGGAACATCTTGATTATCTTTCACAAAACTGTAGAGTCTACTGTCTACACAAAATACACATTATTGCAACAATAATTTGTTGTTGCTGTTACTGCTGTTAAGTGCCACCAAGTATGATTCATAGCAAAACAGTAGATACAAATTCCAAGGAGTTAAGTCTCAATTTATAAAATTTTCGCAAGAACAGAAACTGTTCTAAAAAATTCTGTTAAAGTCATTCATTCTTTTCACAAATAATGTGACCACATAAATAATGTGCTCAAACATGTTCTCATGGTGCAACATGCTTTAAAAAACAGCAAGTGCCACACAAACCCAAACCCACTGTCACCCAGTCATAGCCAATACATGACTATCAACCCTAAGGGTGAAAAGATTCCATGACTATCAATCTTTCTCCCTAAGAGTAGCTGGGGGGTTCAAACTGCGCCATTCTGGAAGGCAGTGCAACACTTAATGCACTGAGTTACACAGTTATATGTATGAGTTACACTGTTGGTCAGAAACTGAAATGCATGCAACATTTACATTAAAATATGGTAGTAAAATAACAATCTGCAAACTCAATAGACTCTTCTGAAGAACAATATGGGAAGATTCCTATCTTGATTTCAAAATTTAAACTAAAATGCTAGGCTGTCCTAAGTATGGGCCTAGGATACACACAGAGATCAATGGACTGCAAAGCATCACATTTGTGTCAAGTGATTTTAAACAAGTGTGCCAAAACAATTCAACAGGAAAGAACAGTCCTTGAAACAATTGGTGCTGAAAACTGAATATCCATATGCAAATGAAACTGGCAACCTATTTTCACAGCCTGTAAAAATAGTTAACTCAAAATGGGTGAAAGGCATAAATAGAAGACCCATGAAACTTACAGAAAAATCTAAGTTTCAATCATTCTAACTCTGAATTAGGTAATGGCTTATTAACTATGACATCAAAAGCACAAGTAAAAAATATAAAGTACTGGGCAATGTTGTTGTTGTTGTTTGTTGCTGTTAAGTATTACTGAGAGGTTCCAACTTACAGTAACAGTATGTATAACAGAACAAAGGCCGGACCGCTACTGTAACATTCTCACCACCACCGCTTTCTGAGCTATGTCTGAGCCCATGGTTGTGGCCACTGTGACAATCCATCACATGAAGAGTCTTCCTCTTTCCCACTGATTCTCTAATTTATCAAGCACCACGTTCCAGGGCCTAGTCCATCCTAATACACCCAAAACAGTGAAACAAAGTCTTTGTCATCTTTGCTTCGAAAAGCATTCTAGCTGTACTTCACCTGAGACAGATTTGTTTGTCCTTCTGAAAGCTTGTCTTACATCATATTCTTTCCTAACACTGTAAATCAAAGGAATTCATTCTTGGGTTTTCCCTATATATCCTCCAGCATACGCATATACATAAGACAAGTGAAAATTTCAAGGCCTGGGTCAGGTGCATCTTTTTCTCAAAGAGACATCTTTACTTTTTTAACATTTCAAATATGTATCTTGCACAAGATTTAATAAATGTAACATGTGGGGTTTTTTTGGTTTTTTAAAAAAATTTCTGACATACTGGGATCCAGTATGACTTACTGTGGCTCCAAGTCAGTCTTTTTTCCCAACATTTTGTTTATGGTGATGTTGCTATTGGTCCAGCTGTGAAGATTTTAGTCTATGTTTAGATGTATTCCACTCTGAAGACTGTAATTTATCTTTTTATGTTGACTCGGATGAAAGTAACTGCTTTACATCTTCTCCACCTTCAGCAAGACTGTGTTGTTTGCAACAACTCTTCCTGCAATCTGATGCCTCCTACTCCAGCTCCATGGATTACTTGCTTGGCACAGAATGAATTAATTTGGTGAAAGGAAAAAACTCTGACAAACATCTTTCCTGATTTAAAACCATGACATATTCCCATCTTCTGTTCAAACTGCTTCTTGATATACGCGCAGGCCCTTACAGAAACACAATTAAGTGTCGTTATATACAATTTGTTACGATCCACACAGCTAAATGTCTTTGCATAGTGAAAAATCTCAGGTAAGCATCCACCATGCATTCTCTGCATTCAGCCAACATTCGCTGACATCAGCAATGGTATTCCTCTCTCCACATCTTCTTCTGAATCCATGTTCAATTTTCAGAAGCTCCCCATCAATAACACTAATGTAGCAACCATTTTCCATTATCTTCACTGAGATTTTTCCTGTGTGTGAAATTGATAATTTCTGTTTTCTTGGAACAGAACAAACAAGAATCTTTTCCAAACATTAACAAGTAAACATTCCTCATGCCACATTTCTTTGTTAAAACATCTCAACTGATAATCTGTCAATTCCTGGAGCCTTCTTTTTCACCAATTTGTTCATTCAACTTAGACTTCTTCCTTCAAGTAACAATGATTCTTGATTATATACTCTTTCCTTAAATGGTTGCACACTGACCAATTCTATTTGGGACCGTGACTATATACATTACTTCCATTTTCTTTTGAAACCTTTCTTTTGCCATTCTTCACAAGAGACCCCCCTTCAATATTTCAACTTTTTTAGCTAACCTTCAGAAATTTCAATCACACTGATCCCTTTTAATTTCCTAACTACAGACTTTTACATATAATATTTTCATCGAAATCTTTTGTCTAGCATTTTCACTTCATTTCTTTCAGGTTTTTTAGATACTCTACATTAATAATGTCATCTAACAAGAGGCTCAATGTCAAGAAGACAAAGATTCTCACCACTGGACCAATTGGCAGCATCAGGATGGATGGTGAAGAGATTGAGATCGTACACAGCTTTAGTTTGCTTGGCTCCATAGTCAACAGTCTTGGCACAAGCAGCCAGGAAATTAAAAGGCACATTGCCATGGGAAAGTCTGCTGTTAGGGACCTCTCCAAAGTGCTGAAGAGCAATGGTATCTCTTTGGAGACTAAGGTGCATCTGATACAGGCCATGGTCTTCGCAATCACCTGTTATGCATCAGAGAGTTGGACAATGACCAGGGAGGATAGAAGGAGAATTGATGCCTTTGAGCTGTGGTGCTGGAGAAGAGTATTGAGAATACCATGGACTGCTAGGAAAACAAACAGATTTGCCCTGGAAAGGGTTAAACCGGGTGGCTCCTTGGAGGCAAGGATTCTGAGGCTCCGTCTAACATACTTTGGACATGGTGTGAGGAGAGACCGGTCCTTAGAGAGGGACATCATGCTTGGGAGGGTGGAGGGACAGCGCAGGAGAGGAAGATCCTCTATGAGGTGGATTGATTCAGTGACTGGGATAATTGGGATGGGAGTGTCAGAGACAGTGCGATTGGCACAGGACAGAGCGGAGTTTAGGGCTGTTGTACATAGGGTCGCTATGAGTCGCAGGCGACTCGATGGCACATTAACAACAACAACAACATTAATAGTAAGTTTCAGATTTTCTTCTGTCTTCTATTTTCTTTTTCTTGCCTTTTTAAAATGATCTCTTGGTGAGTTCTTGATGTCGTCCCACAATTCATCTGATCTTCAGTCATTAGCATTCAATGAGTCAAATCTATTCTTGCAAAAGTCTCTAAATTCAGGTAAAATATACCAAAAACTGTGTCTTAGCTCTCAAGGACTCTCTTCAGCTTCAACTTGAACTTGTATATAAGCAACTGATAAGTGCGTTCCACAGTCAGCCCCTGGCCTTGTTCTAACAATGAAATTCTCTGTTATCTCTTTGCACAGATATAGTCAATTTTACTTTTGTGTATTCCATGTGGCAATATACATATGTACAGTCACCATTTACATTGTGGAAAAAATGTATTTACATCGAATAAAACATTAGTCTTGCAAAATGCTATCAGGCATTCTCTGGTATCATTTCTATCACCAAGGCCATATCTTCCAACTACTGATACTTTATCTCTGTTTCCAAGTTTCCCATCCTAATGGCCAGTAATTATCAATGTATCTTAACTACACATTTGATCAAATTCGTAATATAGAAGTTGTAAATTTCTCCCATTCATCTGTGGCATTATTGGTGCTACATAAATGTGATTAATAATAGTTAGTAACTGGTAGAAATATGGATGTGTCCCACTATGCAGCAGTATGGCTATTATCCTATCACTGACAATGTTATACTTTAAGAGAAGATTCTGAAATGGTGTCTTGATAATGAATGTAACACCATTCCTCTCCAACTTGTCACTTTGGGCATAGTAGAAAATATGACTGTCCAGTTCAGAATAGCCTGTGGGGAGGTGAGAAGCTAAACGGAAGGCCATGCCTCTCTGACAGTTCCAACCCACGAGCAGATCCATAGGTCAAAAACAAGCAATCTCGCACAATTACAGCCTCAGAAACTCAAATGGAGGGGTCAGCAGCTATGAGGCAGTTCTTTGGACTCAAAGGCAAAGAATGAGAATTTATATTAAATGCCTCAAATATCAATCTTCAATCGTTCCACCGACAGCTTCCTACTTTCCTGCCTTGATTTGTGCTTCACACAGTCCATATTCTTCTCATTATTATTGGGTGTTTGAAGCTGTTTCTTTTTTTTTTTAAAGAGATTTTTTTAATTTCTATTCACTTATTGTTGCACATTTTTCTCACGGATCTTGCTATTCTTTTTTTTTATTTTTTAATTTTATTATTTTTGTGTGAGTGTACCGTCAAATCAGATCTGACTGGTACAGGAGGAGATTGCCCCTCCTTCCCCGGCAGAGCATCTGGTGGATTCAAACCGTGCGCCTCTGGGATTGTAGTTGCAGCTCCTTGCCACTAGGCCACCAGAGCTCCCCAAGCTGTTTCTTCTCATTTTGAGTCATGCCATCTATATCTGCAGGCAAAGGTCCTATAAGCTTTAGTCCGTCGGTATCACTGAGGTAAAGCAGCTCTTCTCAAGTCATACTGAAATTTTCTTACAACAGAAGGCTTCATCTTCTGGTACTAGATCAGGCTGGTCAGCTGCTATCTATAGGTTATCAATGGTCATTGTTAAAAGATTCCCAGGTCCTTCTTTCCAGTCCATCTTGGACTAGAATTTCCTCTGAAATGAGTCCATCATGGTGACCTGCTGATATTTCAAATATCAGTGTCATCTTTACAATATCACAGCAACATACAGGCCACCACAGAAGAAAAATTGATCAATGGGGGGCAGGGGGTGTGTACCGGAGAGTCAGAACCGACCCATAGCTGACCCTCAGGTGGGTTTTCAGAGGCAGTTACTCACATGGCAGGAAACTGTTCAGCCTTCTAAGCCAAGTGCCTTCAGGACTGCAGCACAGCTTCCTCCTACTAGGCCACCAGAGCTCGAGAGATGGGCAGAGAGTCAATTACCCTCATCAACAGATCACACTGCTTCTCAGCTGATTCAACTTTCTCTTAGCCAAGGGCATGAGTTATTGGCTCAGTGGCTCCTTTGAGCAGTCTAGCCAATGCTCATTCCATCCATCTCTTGCTCAGTTACTGAATCTCAATGTACATCATACGGCTTCACTTCATATACCATCAGATCCACTTCATAAAGCCCCCCTTAGCGATCACATCCTTTTCATCCACAGGATCCTTCTCTTCCCCCATATAATATCAACCTCTTAAAATCTGCCTTACACTTTAGGCTCCTTACTCTACAAGGACACAAGCTCATCATCTTTCTTGTCCATTATCACTAGCGAATAAGCCTAGCATGGAGCCCCAAATATATCAGGCACACAGAAAGTACCTTCCTAGCAGAGCAAATTCAGTGTCTCAAAACACATATTAAGGCCTCAAATCACTAAGAGGAAGAGCTGAACACCAGCAAGTTGGGGCGAGGGGAGAAGTGTGTGTCTCTGAGAAAGTAAGAGAGCACAAAATGGGTAAGAGAGCATGTGTACTTACGGGGAGAAATGAGATGCTCGAACATGCCAAGATCACGGTGAAAAGGTCCTCTATTCAAGGCATGCCCCCACAGACAAATTAGTAAGTCTAATTAATTGTGTCACTAGGATGTATACCTTAACCTTAGGTAATACTGTGTATCAAACCTAGGATCATCAATAAACTGGCCACCACATGGATACACAGCCCTGATGGAGATACTTAGTTGCTGACCTGAGATCTCAAAATCTGACTGCAGTTCAAAAGCAATTACATGCAAAAGGGTCTCTGAAAAACTGACAGGGAAAGATTCTGGTAGTCACTAAGTACCCTGTCACTATCAAATGCAGGTAAGAATACAAACTGCCAAGTTCAAGACTTTTCAGCAGACAGACCATTCTTAAATTTAACTAGACTATAACTACATTATAGTCTATACCTCTGTACAGAGGTAACTCGTGGTTGCTATGCCAATCGTGGTAATGGGCACCCATGGTGGACAGTGTTGGCTGGAGCTTCCCGACTAAATCAAGCCTGGAAGCAGGAGCGGTATCCACTTCCAAAATGGCTTGCCTCTGGAAACTCTATGTACGAACAGTGCTCAGGCTGTTCGTTCATAGGGTCGCTATGAGTCGTCTACGACTCGACGGCATTAAACAACAAACAACAACATAACTACGAATGCCACACAGGGTTTAGGGATGTTGTACTTAGGGTTACTATGAGTCGCAGACAACTTGATGGCATGTAACAACAACAATATGAATGCAAAAGATACTAACAAAAAAAGCCAAGCCACATGAAGAACGATATGAAGCAAATGAAGAAGTGTCATTTTAGTCACAGGTAAAAGCAGCAAACCATTTGTTTAACTTGAGGTCCATCCTTCTCACCAAGAATAATAATCTTGTTTTGTTTTTTCCAAGCCCTAGTGAGTCAATACATAATGGAATTTCCTAAAGTAGCTGGAAAAGGAAAAACTGATTTGGCCTAGTTCCTGATACTGATCAGTGATCTCACTGACTGATACTGAATAGTTTATCTTTACAGTCAAAAGAAAAAGCCTGTGCTGCTGGTCAAAGTAATGATTTCAATTCATAGTCATGACTAAAAAGAAGAGTAGGGAAGGTAAAGATTTCAAGGAAACAGAATTCCTAGCTACTTTTCCCTCATCCAGAAATGCAGGCAAGGCCTTCAATGAAGAAAGACGTGATTACATCGAACAAAATAGGAAGGCTCAGGCAGACTGAGCCCGCAACTCCAAGAATGGAGTTCCATCACGCAGCTCTCCTGAAAACGCCAAACGCCAGCCAGGCAAAGCCATCGGCTGAATGCATTTTCCCCACTAGTCAAAAACTCTACATACACCTCAACATTCATCAGCTGATGGACAGTGGACAAAACGTGGCATATTCACACAAGGGGCTATTACTCACAATAAACAAAGACACAGTGGCACATAGAACTTTGAAAACATTACTTAAGGTGAAAGTAACCAGATATACCAAGTATCATTATGATTCACAGGAATGTACCAAAAAGGAGACAGAAAGTAGATTAGTAGTTACCTGGGTCTCAGGGTAGGTACAGGGATTAACTATAAACGGAATGAGCTACCTTATTGGGGTGTTAAAAATGTTCTGATTTATGCTAGTGGCACCACCACTAATAAAATTCACTAACTAAAATCAAAACCTAAGTTTAAAATTAGTCAATTTTAAGATGTGCAAAATGTATACATCAATAAAAGGATCTCTGGTGGCTGAGTGGTCAAGAGCTGCGCTACCAACTCAAAGGCTTAGGTTCAAATCCACCAGTTGCTCTGTGAGAGAGAAAGATAGGTAATTGCCTCACTGGTAGTTTACTGCCTCTGAAATCCCACTATGAATTGATTCCAACAAAACGTAGCATATAACAACATACCTCAACAAATCCACTGAAATTTAAAAAAAAAAAAAGTCAAACTACCTTACTGAACAAACATCCTATGCCTTTTAAGGTCTGTCCAAAGCCAGCATGGCAGGCAATACATTAACATCACACTGCATCACATCTTTTCTTGCCTCAGTGTCCTTTTTTCCTCACCCTGGCCATACACGTCCCAAGTATCAGCACTTCTGTATCTTTGCCTTATGCTCTGCCTTCCAGAGGTCCTACACTGAGGCACTGTGTTACCCTCTCTGTTGCTGTTGCTACAGATCAAAAAGAGGAAACTTATGAGCCAACCTTTCAATTACGAGTCAACGGTGAAATTATTATACATGCTTTACCATCTTAAAACTAGTCAATTCAAATTAGCATTATTAAAAACTATTAAGAAAAAAATCTACAAATATTTTGTATAATGAACCACAAACCACTGTGTGTACTTATACCTTCGGTTGTTACTGCTGTTATGTGCCATGGAGTCACCTACAACTCATAGTGACCCTATGTACAACAGCCCTAAATCCTGCTCTATCCTGAGACAATCTTACTTTCTCTGACACACCTACCTCCGTTATCCCAGTCACTGAATCAATCCATCTCATCAAGGGTCTTCCTCTTCTATGCTGTCCCTCTTCAAGGGCTGATCCCTCCTTGCAACATGTCCAAAGTATGTCAGAGGGAAGCTTCAGAATCCTTGCTCCAAGGAGCAGCCTGGCTTAACCCTCTCTAGGACGAACTTATTTGTTCTCCTAACAGTCCATGATATAGTCAATACTCTTCTCCAGCATCACAGCTCAAAGGCATCAACTCTCCTTCTATCATTGTCCAGCTTTCTGATGCATAGCAAGTAATTGCAAAGACCATGGCCTGTATCAGGTGCCCCTTAGTCTCCAGACTGACATCATTGCTCTTCAGTACACAGGTTAAGGCTGACACTTTCAATGTTTTATCTACTAGCTTGTGATAAATACAAAGTTTTTAAAGCTAACTCAAATGATTAGCTTGGCTTAGAAACAGGCTAGAAACCTAAATCTTTTTTCAATCACTTAAAATAATAAAAAATTCTAAATTAGAAGTGGTTGATTTTGTGAAATTTACTGTGAAACAAGGCCTTGACTCTAACATTGCCCACTGTCACAGGCTGCATACCTGTGTCTCTTACATCAGTGTCTATAATGGATCTAACTGAGCTAGAGAATCGACCTGCCAGGTCATCGAGCCATAGTGCTGCCTTCTTGTCCACAGTTTTGCTTCTATAGCTTTTTCACCTTAGCCTTTTGCGCAATTATCTAAATATTTGACTGCTGTCTGCCAATTTTTTTAAACGACTAAAATACAATGAAATGGAAATGCAGATGCTAATAACAAGCAGTATAGGAATCAAAATCATAGAGATAGAAAACACCTGATGCACCAAGAGCAAACCATCTTTCCCCTCAAGCAGCCGTTCACATCCAGATGCAAAAGTGTTTGCTGTTAAGTATCAAGTCAACTCCACCTCATAGTAACCCATGTACAACAGATCAAAACCCTGACTGACCTTGTAACAGCCTCTCACTAATAAATCAAGAAATAAAACAAACGAACATGCAAGAAATGTATATGCAAAACTACCTAATGATCTATAAGGTCAGATGTCGTTTGTTTATATTTTTAACGTCCTAAGAATAGAAGTCTCTGTATTCTCTGTACTCCATAGCTTTGCACACCTGTTCAGGAAAGCATTCCTCCACCATCAAAATAAATGTATCATTCCAAACCAGTCTCTCTGCCCTTCTAGGTTCAGTCCATAAAAACCTACAAACATATACATGGTACCAAAAGAATCCAGATATTATTTCCAATGTATGTCAAAATGTAGAAATATGCAGCTCTCAAATGATATTGACAGAGAAAAAGCAAAATGAAAGTATGTAGCTATGCAAATGAGCATACATGTAGTATAAACTCCTGAGCTGTAAGTCATTTAAAAATCAGCAGGGTTTTGTTTGATAGTTGGACTTATTTGCTTTTGGAAGTTTGTGGTTGATAGTGTTTAGGAGCTACACACCAATTCTTGTTAAACAGGACTTCCTCTCGTCTTACCCAGGCTCCGAACCCTTTCAATATGAAGGAAATCAATGTCTCAGAACAAGTCTGTACATGCCATTTTGGGGACAGATCGGCTTATACTAACCCTCCTCCTAATGAAAACATCTACACAATTCATTTTTGCCTCCACAGGATATCTTTACTTAAGAACAAAAGACACTGTATTTAGAAACCTTCACACACAAAATTTAAATGCCTATTCGAAAAACGTTAGAGTCATGATTTCAAAGAGGCAATTTATCCTGCACTCACTCTCTCTGAACAAGTGAAAGTAATTTCAGCACTTTCACCCTGTTAATCTCAAAGCTCCTCCCAAACTGCTGGGCAAATAGTATACCCATTTAAAACGCCTTAAAAAGCTTGCAAAGAATGAGTAAATTCTGTCAGCTGAACACAGCAAAGAATACACAAGAATCCACACTCACTCTTCATGTGTACTTCTAAATTCACCACAAGGTCCCTCTCTTACCAGGGTCACTGCCTCTGCCCTATCTCAGCCACCCCCCCTCCTGGTCCACTGCCAAAACCAACCATCAAACCCCAAACTTCCCAAAACAAAACCATCTGATATCCCTTACTGCCAAAGTTCTTCACAACAAAACTTATTCCAAAGATAAATCTCAGTAAAACTTCCATCAGTTCCTGTTTTAAGTGTGAAGTCCATCTTCATCTTAAGCCTAAGTATCTCTGGGAGCAATTCCCGCTACTCCCTCAACCTCCTGTCATTTCCGAAGGCCACCCTCAGCCCTTCTGTTATCCTCCAACCCAACTTCAGAAAAACAGGCACAGTGCCTAATAGGTGGCAAACTGTTAGCTCTTCTAACCATTCAGTCCCTGTGGCCTTGAATACCCTCCTTCAATCTCCTAACTCCACATCCTTCCTTTCCTCCAAGGATAGGGTCAGAGAGGCTTCATTTTCCTCTGGAAGGGAACTGTTAAGAGTGTCAAAAGGGAATCAGACAGTAACCTGAGCCTCAGGGAGTTCGGAACTTAGCAGACCAAGTGGCAGAGAAGTCTGAATTCACTCAAAGGAGAGTCAGACTGAGTGCATGTTTTACCTGAAACCACATAAACAAACTTTCTGTAAATAATTATGTGATGTTATTCATGCTGATGGATGCTTGGCAGCAGCAAACACTGAAACATTAATAATCTAAGTCCCAAACTATCATATGTAAATTATGTCAACAAAAATCTACAACAAACCTTTATGCACAAAAGTGCATGGCTTTAGAAGTTTTTATTTCAAAGGAATAGAAAACAAAGTTGTTACTTATCTCTCTTTCACACCCTCTAATGAACTCCCTCCCTAGTATCCATCTGTAAAAAAAAATTAAAGAACTTCTGTGACAGCTAGGACAATATTAACACTGGACATGTGACATTAAAGCTGTCTTAGGTATAGCAGTGTCTTTGTAAATACATAAGAGATAGTGAAGTGATTATGACATGATATTCATAAGGATTTAAATTACAATAATGGAGACAAAGAGGAATATGGGTAAAACTAGTTTAGTCACATGCTGATGGTAATTATTAAATTGCGTGTTTCACTCTATTTGTGTATGCTTAAAAATCTCTATAATAAAAGTAACTTCAATAAAACTAGCAAAATTTTGTTCTGAAATATCATACTACTACACGGATTTAATTTCTTAGGTTTGCATAATTACAAGCATTTCTCAACTGTACAGACTTCTGTAGTCGGAAAGATGTATCATTAGGAATACCCCAACTACTTCCTAAATGCATTTGGGGAAGGGGTAAGAATGGCACCAGCAAAGCGGAAATTAGGAAGGGAGAAAACTCAATAATGAACATATATAATTAAACCATTACCATAAAGAAGAGCTCCCACCTCTTAACAAACAATTCATAAACACTAGGGTTTTGGGGTTTTTTTTTCCCCTAGGGTTTTGTTTTGTTTTTTTTTTTTTAGTTTAAAAACTGGCTGAAGCCTTCAGCTTATTTCACTGTACTTAGCAAAGACGTTGAGCAAATTAGATACAAACAATTCAACTACTGTGTAACCAGGTCAAAAACTTATGCTTGGAGTTTTGACTTGGAATATACTGACCATTTAGATTTGGCCAGAAAAACTGGGTTAGATAAAAAAACAAAGCAAAACTGGTGCTTAAACTAATACCAGGGCTAGGGGAACGACTTTAAGCCAGTTACCAGGCCACTCGGTGAACTGCAACACAATCTTTTCCAAAATTTTCCAAACACTCTCAACTTCAGTTAAGTCCAGCAGCCAAAGTTAACAGGGCTCCCTCTCAAATTCAAAAACTTGGCCTCAGCCCCAACAGTTAACCAACAAAACACATGCTAATTCACTCAAGATCACCTAAAAATACTGACTTTCAGACCCGAGGCCTGCCCAGCCAGGGGAAGCTGGGGTTAGAGAGATGTGTTCAAATGATGGATCAACTCTCTTCTAATGCAGAGAAAAAGAACAGGATCCACATTTAATCTGGCCTAAGAAAATATCTATGGTCGGCTTCCAAATCTACCAGCTCTCTCCCTCTCTCTCCATTTTAATGAGACAATGACAATTCTTCACAGTGAGCCATAAAGCCTTTCTTCTTATTTTCTACCTCTCACAACTAGAAAACTCCAAAGCAGACGACTTTTAGGAAAATCTTAAGGGATAAAACAGGACAGGAAGAACCTATTCGGTTTTACATTTTCTAAATCTAATTCCTCCAATACCTACAGCTCTTTCCTCATCTTTAGAATGCACACCTGGTAATATGACCAACACTGTTAGTCACACAGGTGTCAGCTCGCCATGTCAGACTCACGCTGTCTCCAGATCTGTTCATTTATGGTGAAAGGGGGATGTCTAAAAACTGAGAGTGGGAAGGAAGACCCAGAATGGGTGTGAAACCTCTTTACTCCTTTCTCTCACTCACTTCTGTTTCAATGACACACCTGTCAAACAGGTTATTCCTGGAATTCAGATTTTATAATCTGTAGTAAGTCTTCCTTCCACTGTTGCTCAAAACACACATTCCTCCCTCTACATCCCCAAAATATATTACCCATCAGTACGGTGTATGTCGGCAAGAGTTATAAAGAAGTCTCAGTTGGCTCCAAACTACCTTGAGCACAGGGTAGGCATTCAAACGAGGAAACATGATGACCATTTTCAAGAAGGCCAAAACAGAGACTTAAGAAAATCAGAAACTAGGGGTGCCTTTACTGAATTTTAGTTAGCACACAAATTCAGGTGGCCAGATTTTGGAAAAGGGGGGGGGGGAAAGTAAGGCTGTTTTATGAAAAATGTTTTTCCACTTTATTGAAAAAAGTACATGCCTGAGAGTGTCGTTTATTTCCTTATCTCAAAGCCAGGAAATGAGGTCTTTTAAGGCCAATCTGAATATAAACTCTGTTTAGAAACAGAGAGACGTCGTAGCGAAACCCCTTTCCTAACTTTGGCCAAGTGGCGTGGCCTCCAGTCAGCAGCGTGTTTATCACCCTTGTCTTCGTCTCCCAACACGAAGTTTCAACATGCCACGGGAAACAAAGAAGGCGCCCCACACCGACCTTATAGACTTGTCCATAGGTGCCATTTCCAACCACTTCCACCAGCTCAAAAATCCCAGCAGGATCCTGGAGAGGAAGGAGGGGAGGGGTTATAATTTAAAAGCAGCAAAACAAAAATACGAATAAATCAAGCCGGGGCACTTGTGGAGAGAGGACAGCTACAAAGGAGGCTGCCTGCGCCCCAGTGCCGATCGCTGGATCC
>NW_006399786.1:1963593-1985968 GCF_000299155.1 Elephantulus edwardii
CGCGCGCATCGAGGACGCGGCCCGGAACGTGGGGCCGCGGCGCCGCCGAGAGTTGAGCGAGCGAGCGCGAGGCAGCGAGACAAAGATAACCCGGGAGGCGGAGGCAGAGAGGAAGGCGGAGAGGGGAGGAGGCGGCGGCGAAAAAGGAGGAGGAGAAACGGGACACCAAAAATATATTATGAGGAGAAAGAAAACAGCTCCCCCTTTCCTTCTCCGACAGGAAAAACGAGCGGAAACGCACTCACACCCCGAAGCCCTTCGGGGAAAGGCGCGGGGCGCGCCCGCCTGTCTCAGCCCGCGCCGCCGCCTCGCGCGGCGTGAATATTCATCTGGGGTGGGGCCGGAACAATGGCCTGGCAGCGGGGCCCGCCGGCCCAGACACGATGCCGGTGCCCAGGGTGGGGCCTCGAGGCCGGACCCTCAGGGCGGTCTCCACGGCGCCAGGAGCTGGGTGATGGTCAGAGGACAGATGAGAGGGCCAGTGATGTCCCCAGTAAGGTGCTGAGGGTGAGAAACCACCCCTTCCTCGTGCAAACAATAAATAAAAGAAAATCAGCCTGGACCCAAATGCAAAAGCAGATGAACCCGTCAATCTTCTCAAAGAGAGGGTGTGTCCCGCCCTGCTACTGTGGATATGAAGGGACACAAAAAGGGGTGTATCCAAGTTGGGGGGGGGGCGGAGGGTCCTCCCTTTCACCTCACCCATATGTCTCCCCCTCCTCTGCCTTCATCAGCTATGATGTCTAGAAGACCCCGACTTCCGGTCTTGCTGTACAGTTTTCTTTCCTCTTCTGTTGCAGAATAAATTTATGGCCCTGTTGTACTTGCAGGATTAACTGAGCATCTCTTGGCAGCCTGGGGCCCAACACACTGAACCTAAAACAACTCTGGTCGCCCTGTGTAGCGTTCCTTTCAGCTCTCAGTAGGTGAACGCTGTATTTGAGGCCACAAACAGCAATATTTCATGCTTAACAATTCAGTAAGATCAACAGATAATTTCTCCACCAACCTCAGAAACTAGTAAGTAGGCCTTTGAGATGATTCTGACTCATAGCGATCAAATTGAACAGAGGAGACCTGCCCCATAGGATTTCCATGTTGTAATCTCTACAGAAGCGGAGAGTCAAATCTTTCTCCCACAGAGCTTTGGGTTAGCTCTCACCTTTCGCCAAGTACTAACCATTCATTGTGCAATCAGAACTTCTTACTAGTTTGGCAGTTGAGTTAACCAAGAATATCAAGCTCCTGGCTCGCGCATGTGGTTTGCCTTTGGCTGCTAAATTAGAGGTTGGGACTTGGGAGCCCATTAAGCTAAACTCCTCCGTGGAAACTCAACAGTCGTTTTCATCACTTCTACCCACTGCTCCAAATATTTTCAGTGGTTCACTGTTAACTTGCAGCTGCTGTTAGGTTGCTATGTGCCATGCTACTCATAGCGACATTATGAACAGCAGATCTGAACCCTGTCCTGTCCTGTGCCATCCTCATCATCTTGGGCACATGTGAGCCTTTTGGCTGCATTCAATCCTTCTTGCATTGACCCTTCTGGGTTAATCCCTCTTATTGAGGGTCTTCCTCACTTCAAATGGCCATGGACCCTTAATAACTGTGCCCTAAAATATGGGAACTTAGAGTAGCTATTCTCAAACTTGAGAATGTCTCATAAACTCCTTGGAGGAGTATAAAAGCACTGGCTGCAGGGCCCCATCTCCAGTTTGATTCTAAAGGTTTGAGGTAGGCCCTGGAATTTGTGTTTGTGACATGTCCCTAAATGATACTGTCACAGTAATCACATTTGGTCCACAACTGCCTCACAGGATGGAATCCAAGGACTTTCAAAATAGAGCTGCACAAACATCACCATATTTAATATCATTACTCTCTACCAAATCTTAATGTATTTACTACACCATCTCAGAAACAGGTTTGAGGCCTTGAACAGTAACAAACAAAGACCAGATGAGCTGTGGGAGGATATCAAGAATATCATCCAGGATGACTGCAGAAGGTCATTACAAACACAAAGGAGCAAGGAAAGACCAAGATGGATGTCAGAAGAGACTCTGAATATTGCACTAGGGTGCTGAGAAGCCGAAGCAAAGGGAAGATATCAAGAAGTTAAAGGCTGAACAGAAGATTACATAAGGGCAGTCCAGAAAGAAAAAGCAAAGTATTATAATGAAATGTGCAAAGAGCTGGAGTCAGAAAATCAAAAGGCGTTTCTTAAGCTGAAGGAACTGAAGAACAAATTCAAGCCTTGAGTTGGAATACTTAAGGATGCTTTGGGAAGAATGTTAAATGATCCAAAAAGCATTAAAAGAAGATGGAAGGAGTATACAGAGTTGCTGTACCAAAAAGAATGAGCTGAGACAAAAGAATTTCATGAAACAACATTACAATCAAGAGGTGATGGTGAAGAAGGACAAAGTTCAAGCTGCTCTGAAGGAATTGACAAAAAACAAGGCCTCGGTAATTGATAGCATACCAATCAACATATTTCAACAAACAAATGCTGCCTTGGACATGCACACCAGGTTGTACCAAGAAATCTGGAGGACAACCACCTGCCAACTGACTGGAAGATATCCATATTTATACCTATCCCAAAAAAGGTGATCTGACAAAGTGTGGAAATTATCAAACAACATCACTAATATCACACACAAGCAAAATCTTGCTGAAGACTATTAAGAAAATGACTGGAAGTAAATGAACAGAGAACTACCAGAATACAAGCTGAATTTAGAAGAGTCTGTAGCACTAGAAACATTATCGCTAGTATCAGATGGATCTTGTCTGAAAGCAAAGGGTACCAGAGGAATGTCTATATGTGCTTTATTGACTATGCAAAGGCATTTGATTGTGTTAATCACAACATATTGTGGCTAACTTTTAGAAGGAGGAGAATCCCAGAACACCTGATGGTGTTTATGCAAAACCTATACTTGGACCAGTAAGCAGTCATCAGAAGAGAGCAAGGGAAAAGTGCATGGCTCAAAATTAGGATAGGAGTGTATCAGGGAGGCATCCAGTCTCCATGCCTTCTCAATCTATATGGAGAACAGATCATTCAGGAGGCTGGGCTTAATGAGGAGGAATGTTGCATCAGGATTGAAGGAAGATTCATCAATAACTTACGTTATGCAGATGACACAACCTTGTTTGCTGAGACTGAGGAGGACCTATAGTATTTACTGCAGAAGGTCAAGGACTTTAGCCCTTAATATGGCTTGAAATTTAACATCAAGAAGACAAGGATTCTCACCACTAGGCTAATTGGCAGCATCATGATAGATGGAGAATAGACTGAGGTTGTTAACAATTTCACCTTGCTCAGCTCTATAATCAACACTCTTGGCACCAACAGCAAGGAAATCAAAAGAAGAATTGCATTGGGGAAGTCTGCTGTCAGGGACCTCTCCAGAGTGCTAAGGAGCAATGATGTCAGTCTATAAACTAAGGTATACCTGATCCAGGCCATGGTCTTTGCAGTTACATGTTATGTATTAGAGAGCTTGACAATGACTAAGGATGAAAGAAGTAAGTCTTTCAGGGTAACTGGTGGATTAATGATTAAGGATGACAGAAGAGAATTGATGCCTTTTAGTTGTGGTGCTGGAGAAGAGTATTGACCATATCATGGACCACCAGGAAAACAAATAGGTCTGTCTTGGAGAGGGTGAAACCATATTTCTCCTTGGAGGCCAGGATTTTGAATGTACATCTCGCATACTGTAGCATGTGGCTAGGAGGGACTGGTCCTTGGAGAACGACATCATACTTAGAAGAGTGGAGGGACAGTGCAAGAGAGGAAGACCCCGGATGAGATAGATTAACATGTAAGCCGGGGGGTAGGGGGGGTAGTGGGATTAGGTTTGTCAGAGTCAGTGAAACTGGCTCATGATAGGGCAGGGTTCAGAGCTGTTGCACATAGAGTCGCTGTAAGTCACAGGTGACATCACATCAACAACACGCCCTTGATTGTGCTAAGTGATTTACATATGGTATAAGACCAATATGGAACATCATAATAAAGGGAGAAAGATCGAAGTTGTCAAGAATTTGTTTTATTTGAGTCGACAATCAACACCCATGGAAGCAGCAGTCAAAAACACAAATGACATTGCATTGGATAAATGTTCTATGAAAGATCTCTTTTCAACATTGGAAAGCAAAGATGACATTTTGGGAACTAACATGTGGTAGATCCAAGTCATGGTGTTTTAAGTCACCTCATCTGCTGTGAAAACTGGACACTGAATAAGGGATGCCGAAGAAGAATTGGTGCATTTCAATTGAATGTTGAAGGATATTGAATATATCATAGACTGTCAGGGAAGAGGGAGGGGAACCAACAACAACCAAGTAACAAAACATCAGTCTCCAAAAACCTTCTGGAGGGTCAGCTAATAGTTCCTATTCAAAAGAACTTAACAACAACAACTCAGGGTAAAGAAAGGAAAAAAATCTGTCTTGAAAGAAGTATGTGTATAATGTTCCTTGGTTTGAGGATGGCAAGATTTGCTCTCACATACTTTGGACATGTTACCAGAAAGGATCAGTCCCTGGAGAAATATAATCACTCTTGGTCAAGTAGAAGATCAGTGATAAAGATGCGAACTCAGCAAGATGAATTGACCCAAGAGCTGCAACAGTGGGCTCAAACAATGATCCTTGTAAATGATTGTGAGAATGACATAGGACAGGGGAATATTTTGTTATGTTTTGTATGTGAGATTGCTAAGAGACCACATTGAGTCAAAGATACCTAACAATCACCACCATATTTAATAAGAAGCCCTGGTGGCAAGTTAATTAAAAGCTCAGCTAACAACAGAAAGGTGGTGGTTTGAAACCATCCAGAAGCTCTATGGTAGGACAATCTGGTGATCTGCTTTGGTAAAGATTGTTGTTGTTGTGTACCACAGAGTTGGAACTAACCCATAGGGGGTTTTCAGAGGAAGTTAATAGCTTAGGTAGAGACTGCCCATCCTTCTCCCACAGAGCTGCTGCTGGCCTAGAACCACATGCCTTTGAGATTGCAAAACTTCACTGGATGAGTTCTACTCTGTCACTGTGAAAATTAACTCCACTGTACCTACAATTTAATCCTTCTTATATCCTTGGCGACATAGTACACAATGTGGTGGGCTGTTAGCCACAGAGTCTACAGTTCAAATCACCAGTAGTGTCATGGGGAAAAGGATGAATATTCCCCTCCTCTCAGAGTTTACAGCCTTAGACAGTCACTGTGAGTCGGAATCTACTGGAAAGCAGTGTGTTTGGCTATATAACCCTGAGAGAAGACTTACCAGCCAGCCAGCTCCTCACTGGGAGAAAGATGTAGCTGTCTGGTCTTATAAAGAAACATGTGGAAAGCTTAGAAGGCAGACCAAACCTCTTCTACTCTGTTGTTGTTGTTGTTATTGTGTGCCATAGAGTCAGAACTGACCCATAGCTGACCCTCCAGCAGGTTTTCAGAGGCAGTTAATTTGCAGGAAGAGATTGGCCCATCCTTCTCCTGCAGAGCAACTGGTAGCCCTGAAGTGTGTGCCTTTGGGATTGCCATGCAGCTACTCGCCACTCGACCACCAAAGCTAAATTCAACAGCAACAGTTGCTATACTCCTCGTATAATATTATCCTTATAAAGCTAAGTACTGAGTTATTAACAAATGTGCCCAAATTTTTTAAAAGTCAAGTCAATAAATAGTATAACAGATTCTCACCACATCAGTTTATTCTTCAAATCTAGGTCTGGTTCAGCCAACTTAATCTACCCTCCTCAACATACGCTTAATACTCTTCTGCCTCTTCTGCTTGGTTTCCAAGATTTTATGCCTTACATGGTATAAATACATATAAATATGCTTGGTATATCCATTGTTCAGGAAAAGGATAGTAACCAATACATTCCCAGAATTTTAAATATGTTTTTAAAAATTAATTGACAGCAATAATATTATCTACGACTCTAAGTTGAATATCCATGACGCTAACTTGGCACACGTATGGACTTTCAGTTCATATTACTGCTAATAATATTTTCATATCCTCATTTCTCCACATCTACTCAGACTGTAAGTAAGTAAATAATTCAAGAAACAGGGTTATATGAAGAAGAAAGTGATATCATGTTTGGAGGAAAACTTATCAACAGCTTACATTTGGAGATGACACAACTTTCCTTGCACAGAGTAAAGAAGATTTAAAATTACTTACCACAAAGGATCAAAAGCTACAGCCTTCAGTATAGATTACACCTCTATGTCAAGAAAGCAAAAATCTTCACCACTGGACTAACAGGCAACATCATGATAGACAGAGATAAAGTTGTCAACAATTTCATTTTTCTTAGATCCAAAATCAACAACCCTGGTAGCAGCAGTCAAGGACTCAAAAGACATGTTACATTAGGCATATCTGTTGTCAAGGACCTTTAACAAGGTTTAAAAAGTGTTTTAAAGAGCAAGGATGTCAGTTTAAAGACTAAGGAGTACCTGATCCCAGCCATGATATTTTCCATTTATATGCATGCGAAAGTTGAACAATGGAAAGGAAGATTGAGCAATAATGAGTTTAGATGTTGGTGACGAGTACTGGATATACCACAAATTGCCAAAAGAAAAAAAAATCTTAGAGGAAGTGCAACCAGGGTACTCCTTAGAGGCAAGATTGCTAATAATTTGTTTCGTATACTGCAGACATACTATCAGAAAAGGCCAGTACTTGGAAAAAGACATGCTGGGAAAAGTAGAGGGTCACCAAAAGAAAGGAAGACCACCAAAGAGACGAGCTGTCAAAGCGATTACCACAGTGGGCTTGAGCTTGACAGAGATGATGAAGATGGGACAGGATCAGGCGAGATTTTGATTTCTTGTTCATGGAATTGCTGTAAGTAGTAGGTGACCTGACTGCACTAGAAAACAATGACATTTTAATAGTGTTTATTATTAATAAATTGTTTCATGGTGGCACAAAGGGCTAAGCACTTGTCTACTAACCAGAAAGTTGAAGCTTGAAACCCTAGAGGTGACGCTCGGGAGCTGTGCTGGCTTAGCCCATAGGGAGTGGTACAGATAACCAAAGGCAGCACCTCATTGTGAATCCACCAACTACCCTGAGGAAGAAAGCGATAAAATTGCCTGTGCAATTTACAGCCTCAGAAAGACCACTGGCAAGTCAACCGTAAGTCAGTTCCAACTTGACAGCCAAGCGTTTGAGAGGCGACTCTAAAGAAAGACTTGGCAATCTACTGTCCACACCTTGAAAACCCTGTGGAGTACAGGTCTACTCTGCAACACAGGGGGTGATCATGAGTCAGAATCTACTCAAGGCAGGGCTTTTGTTTACTATTAGTAATAGGTAACATGGATACAAACAATGTGCTATAACATTCCTTATATGTGTGATCTCATTTTTCTTCACATTAGCTTCAAATGGTAGGTGCTATTATTCTTTTAACTTCACACATTAGCAACTCAAGCACTAGGACCTCCTCAAGACATCCTCCAAGTCCATAGCCATTGTACCCTGAAGCCCACCACAGACAAACCTCCTCCTCTCTGCACATACAATCCTTATCCCCTCAAGCCCAACTCAAAATCCATTCCCTTCTCCTGCAAGCCTTCTCTAAGTTTTTCTCAACTCCAGTTTATAAGATCATTATTGTAAGTTATTTCCTACTTTCAATCCAACCTCTATTCTGTAAGAGCCTCCTAAGAGCAAGGAACTGAATTAGTCATTGACCAGGCTATAAAGAAAATGTAGATAACCTACCCACAAAGACAAAATGCAACCAGGATACTTACTCCTTGGTGTCAAAGATGGTGAAGCTTCATCTCCCTGATTTAGGGGTTGTTCTTCGGAGGGACCGTTCTTGGAAAAGGACATCATGCTTGCAAAGGTGGAACATGAGCAAAAGAGAAGATGATGTTCAATGAGCTAGATTAACACAGTGACTATAACAATGGACTCAAGTATATCAGAGAGACAGTATGGGGTAGGGCAAGACTCAGACCCATTGTTCAAAGGGTTGCTATGACTAGTGGTTGACTCAATGGGACCTAACAACAACCTACAAAGAATTTTCAGTCTGAAAACAGTCACAAGCCTACTTCATAAATAGCCATACAATAAAAAGAGTATAGCAGTTGTGGAAAAGATAGAAAGGATACTAAACATAGCTAGTGGAAAGCATGCTAGATTTGGGTGAAAACTGAGAAGGGTTTGAATCTTAGTTCTATGCAACCTTGAACAGAGTTCGGAGCTTCCATTCTCTCTTCAACACTGCCTAAAGCCCCAAAGTAAGAACAATATTGAGCAAACATTGCAAGAATCCAGACCAGGATAATGAACCTTGGTCCCAAGAGATCCAGAAGGCCTTGGGCAAGTAGATATGCTAATGAAATTCAGCATCTCCTAGAGGATGCTGGAAGACAATGCACATAGGAAGTAAAAGTGTTTGTTTGGGGTCTTTTTGGGGGGGTTGTTGTTTGTTTTGGTTTGTTTGTGGGTTTTGTGTGTGTGTGTGTGTGTGTGTGTGTGTGTGTGTGATTTGAAGCCTTGTTCCCACTTGGGAAGATACTATTAGGACAGAGTAAAAACTTCTGTGCAGTGGTAGTAAAGAAATGTTGATTTGGCTCAGACCCCGTGTTAAGTTAATTTTTTTAAAAAAATTTTTTTATTGTATTATTTTTACGAGGAGGAGATTGCCCCCTCCTTCTCCAGCAGAGCATCTGGTGGATTTGAACCGCGTACCTCTGGGATTGCAGTGCAGCGTCTTACCACTAGGCCACCAGAGCTCCCTTGTAAAGTTAATTTTTCATGCAATAGTTATGTGTACATGCCCAGCTCCCCATTCTACTCTGCTCTCTGAGACTGTAAGCCACATTTTCAATCAACAGCTGTGTTCTATTTGTGATACCATAAAGTAAGTATTTTTAATTTATATCCATTTAACTCTGTGGATCCTAAAAAGTTGTGGCTAACATTGAAAAGAATGGAAATCCTAGAAAACTTAATTTTGCTCATGTAAAACTTATACCTAGACCAAGAAGCTGTTGTCTGAACAGAGCAAAGGAACACTCTGTGGTTTAAAATAGAAGAAAGGTTTACATCAGGGCTTTATCCTTTCTCCATACCCACTCACACTGTATTCAAGCTGAGCAAATAATTTGAGAAACTGGACTTTATGAAGAGGAATGAGGCATCATTATTAGGAAAGGACTCATCAACAATCTGTATTATGTGTGTTAATACAACCCTGCTTGCTGTAAATGAAGAGAATTTGAAACACTTGCTTCTTCTGATCACTTTGACCTTCTGATCAAAAAAAATCTTCAGATCAAAAAAGTCTTCAGTATGGATTGCATCTCAACAATAGAAAACAAAAATTCTCACCACTGGACTCTTAGACAACATCATGCTAGATGGAGGAAAGCTTAAAGTTGCCAAAATTTCATTTCATCTTGCTTGAAACTATAATCAATTCCCTTGGTATCAGTAGTCAAGGAATCAGAAGACATGTTGCATTGGGAAAAGTTACTATGAAGGACCTCACTACGGAACAATGATGTCAATTTAAAGACCAAGGTGAATTTGATCCAAATACCATCATTTTCATTTACTTTCTATAATCAGAAAGTTGAACAAAGAATAAGAGTGACAGAAGAAGAATCAATGCCTTTGTGCTGCGGTGTTGGAGAAGATTACTGAATATCCCATGGACTGCCAAAAGAACAAATAAGTATGTCTCAGAAAAAGTGCAGCTAGGATGCCCCTTAGAGGCAAAGAAGATGATGCTTTATCTCATGTATTCTGGTCATGTTGTTAAGAGGGACCAGTTCTTGGAAAAAGTCATCATCCTCAGAAGGGTGGAAGGTCAGCAAAATATGAAAACCTTCAACAAAATGGATTGATGTAGTTACTGAAACAATGAGTTCAAGTGTATCGGAGATGTTGAAAATGGCACAGGAGAAGGCAGGGTTCTGATTCATCTTCGTACTTGACAACACCTAATAAAACCACGACTCCTTAGTGTTGGGATATCAAGCAAAAGTTCGGTGGTTTAGAGCCATCAGTCTCTTCTAAAGAGAGAGATGAGACTGTCCTCTCCCATAAAGGTCACAGCCTTGGGAACCTTGTGAGACAGTTCTACTCTGCCTGGTAAGATCACAGTGAATCTGAATCAACTCAATAGCAATGGGTGAATGATCCTTAAGGGCCATTGAAGACATAAAAGAAAAGCAGCAACTATTGAGTCACCCTTGGCAATCCTGTGTGTATTAGAACGGAATTGTGCCATAAAGGGTTTCAATGGCAAATTGTCAGAAGTAGATTGCCAGGCATTTCTTTGGAGGTGCTTCTGGCAGACTCAAACTTCTTCATTCTTGGAGAGTAGCCAAGCACATTAATCTTCTTTTTTACTTTATCCAGAGTCTGACCATATAAAGACTATTAAGATGGTAAATTGAAAAACAAATGCCAGTTCATCAGTTTAGGAAGGGAAAGAAGAGCTTGCTGAGACAAAGAATGAAAAGTTTAAAGCATGAGGAAACTGGCCTCACTGGGCCAGAGGCTGCAGTTCAGAGAACTATTAAGAAACAAAACTAGAACCAGAGACAGAACTAAGACAAGGAAGATGTGAAAGCTGAAAGGAGAACCCAAGCCCTCAGTGAAGGCAATCAAGGACCTCAAGAGCTCGATGGCAGAGGAGGTGCTCCAGAGCTCAGCAAGCTTGGACATCTTCCCAGAGAGAGAACAAGGAGCTAGACTGACAGCCATCTTACACTCACTCAGTCCCGGAAATCCTAAGCAGGTATTAATTACACAAGAGTGTGGAGGCCACTAACCACAACTCACTGTGCATTATTTTATTTATTTCCTAGTCTTTTAGTTGCTGCAAAAAAAATATTATTGGTGGAAATGGATTTACAGCCTCAGAGTGGAGCGGAGCAAGCCTGCACAGCTGAGGAGGGCAAGAGGCTATGAATTCCATTTATGTGAATAGAACGTAAAGCTTCAAGGCCCTTGCAGACTTAGACAAATTGGAAACAAATGATGGAAGTGGAGCAAGAGGCATTGAGTGAAGCAAGAGAAAAGAGGGAAAAGATTTAGAAGAGAAAAAGCATTGGTTTTGGTGTCATACACATGCTAAGTTGAACAAAGGAAAAGGAAGAACTGGTGTGTTCAAATTATAGTATTCCCAATACTCATAGCAGCACTATTCACCATCACAAGAACAGAGAAACAGCCCAAATGCCCAACCACAACCAAAAGGATTGAGAAATTGTGGTACATTCACATAGTGGAATATTACGCAGCACTCAGGAGCAAAATTTCAAAAAATACTATATAATTTAGGAGACAATAAAGAGCATTATTCTGAGTGAACTCAGTCTCATGAGGACAAACACAGCATAAAATCATTACTGCAAAAAAAAAAAAAATAGAAGGATAACTAGCAAAATGTATATGGGAGTCTAAGGGGGAAGGCATGGGAGCAGAGAGATGATGTTGGGGGCGCAGGGAATCACAGGGCCACATAATTTGGTGGGTGAAGGGAGAGGGTAAAGGAAATGGGAAAGATGTGGCAGGGACCTGAAAAGATAAGATGTAATGGTGAGCATAGTGCAACAACGATTAATTTTATAAAACACAATGTATGGGAATGACTGTATGAAATATAATGTTGATAAAGGAAAGTCTAAAACACACACACATACACAAACCATTATGTACATGAATGAAACACAATGTATATGAAGACTTGATTATATGAATACCAATAAAAAGTTACAGTATTGGTGAAGAAGATTGGATGTGCCACATAAATCTTCAGCAATCGTATTATCTATGAGGATCTCTTGGTCTATGTGAGAACAAACAAATCGATTATGGATGATGTGTACTTGCCAGGTTGTAGAAGCAAGGACGACAAGACTTTGTCTGACTTACTATGGACTTGTTAATGAGAAAGATTAATTACTAAAAAAAGATGTATAATTGGTAAACTGAGATAAAAGGAAAAGAAGGAAATCCTCAGTGGAATTGAATGACACAACAGTCATAAAAACCAACTCAAACAGGCAGTGTTTTGTGCTGTTATCCAGGAGGTTGGTATGAGAAGGAGTCAGTGCACTTACAGTTACAACCCATCTCATCCGTGACCATCAAGTTGATTCTGACTTGTGTGACCACTCCCTGCCCCTATCAGGTTTCAGAGGCTGTGAATCCTTATGGGAGGAAATCGCTTATCTTTCTCAACAGCAACTGATAGGTCTCAACTGCCCATCTTTCCGTTGGCAGCCCAGCACATTGCTCACTGCTGTCCAGTCAGAACTAGCTCCTAGCTGACCCTCCATTTGGTTTTGGAGTCTATAAATTGCCTGGAAAGATAAAGTCTGCCCATCTTCCTCCCAAGGAGCTAATGATGGGCTCTAACTGCCAGAGGTGCTGCAGCTGGGTAAGCAACACAACGTATAATCATAAGTTTGAATTTGATGCACCTCAGACCCTAGCCAATATACATCACAACTTTGATTAAAGAGGAACTTCAAGCCTAATCAAATTAATTCCTTTAAAAATGTAAACTGCATATACTCCATTAGTGACACAGCAAATCTGCCAGTCCTATTGATTTGCAGTTCTCAGTAATTATAGTGACTCCAGTCTCAAAGCTTTCAAAAAGAAAATAATCTTTATAACAAAACATGAAGTGGTGATGCAACAATAATAAGCCATGAGCTGTAAATGGCACACTTCTAAGCTAAAGAATTTGACCCTTTCCCTATTCTCCCCCACCCCCCAATCTGTTCTTCTGAACAGGGAGCCCTTGTGGCATAATGTGTAACATGTCAGGCAACTGACCAATGTTTGGCACTTTGAATGTACTAGCTGCATCCCAGGAGGAAGATGGGTAGTCTCCTTCAACAAAGATTTACAGCCACAGTAACCGAGTGGAGGGTTACTATGAGCTAGAATAAGCTCCACAGCAGTGGGTATGCTTCTAAATAAACAGAGTTGGCATTGCTATCTCCTTTCAATTTCTATATCCTATAGCCTGTGACCAACCTACATACAAAATGTATCCAAGAGACCAGTTTAGACGAGCATGAATCAGTTGGACTTGTCTGCAGAGAGTTACAGGAGGTTGACTGAGGGTTAAGGGTAGGGATAATTCATCCAGAGGGATAAGTTGTATAAGGGGAGGAGAAAGGTGTAAAAAATTGGCAAGTAGATGAGTTGGGAAAAGGTAAAGGCAATAAATGACAAGAGTTTGATGGTTGTTGTTGTGTACTGTAGAGTTGGAGTCCACTCATAGCTGACCCTCTGGGAGAGATTTCAGAGGCAGTTAATCACTAGGGAGATAGCTCATCCTCCTTCCTCAGAGACCCTGGTGGCCTTAAACTGCCTGCCTTTGAGATTGCAGCACAGTTTCTTGCCAGTAGGCCACCAGAGCTTATAAACAATTATAATCAATCAATTGGAGTGAATCTTTTATTGGTTTATTGTTTTTGTAATTAGTACTTTAAAACAAAATAGCTATCAATGATTGAATGAAAAGCCTGTATGATTTGTAAATGTTCACTCAAGTTGTTGGTTTTTCTTAAAAAACAAACAAACAAAACAAAACAAAGAAGGGAAAAGACCACTTCAAGCTGCTTTTTTAAAAAAGAAAATATGCCTGCTTGAGGAAAACATCATCATAGCAGTGCTCCTGGAAATGTGACTCTGAGTCCCGAAAAGAAAGATTCACTTATCCCCACTGAAATGAATGTTTTATTGTCTTAGAATTGACCAACATTAATTATCTCCCATGTTAAAAAAATATGTTCACATTTGAAACAGTACTTGTGGGAAAATACTACACAAGGATGTTCTTGAGAAGAAGTTTAGCAGTAGTTTACACAGAGATCATGCAGAGCAAAAAGGAGGCTGAGAATTGGCAAGGAATTTGAAAAGAGAAGGATCTGGTTTTGGGGTTCATGTGCATCAACTCATAAATGTCACCACCCCATTGGTGATGAAAGAACTAGTGGCCTCAGAAAAAAGGAAAAGCCAATTTTTGTAACTAGTAGTTCTCAATGCTCATTGGATCTTTGAGAATGTCCCTTTACCCACATCCACTCTGTGTAGAGAAAGGATGAAAAAATAGTGTAAAGGTCCATTCCCTGTTATCTGAAAGTAGCGCGTTTCTCTGAAACAGTCACAAGATTAAACTGAATAAAGCAAAGACTTAAGTGCTATTCATTTTTTTAGTACTATTCATTTTTATAACATAATATTTTGAGCGTTTTCAGACTTGAAAGTTTCCTACCAAATATGACATAAAACTTAAAATAACACAACATTTAGTGTTCAAAGACACAGCCAATGTTGAGACAGCTTGGTGAGTATAATTCTGGGAAAGGAGCTTGGCTACAGCACTTCCTACTGCTCAGATTGGACCCAGCCCTCTCATAACATCTGCGAGTAAAACAAAGACTCGATGAGGATTTTACTCCCCCTCACTCCTTTTTCCCCCCCCCCCATTCTTTTTTTTGGCTTTTCACCTTTTTTCTGTAAAAGTGAAAGTCCTCTTTGAATCTCTTTCAATTAACAAAAAGAGGAAGCTGGTAAATTTTTCAAAATAAATAAAAGCAAAGTGGCATAAAGCAAATTTTCAAAAAGCTGGGGTGCCTGTTGGTTCTGTTTTACCAGCTCTGCTCCTCAGAATGCTGCAGTTTCCTGGAGGTGACTAGAGATGAAGAGAGGTTTTGTGAGATTTCTTATTTCAGAGGATGATTTTTTAAAAGATAATACAACAAAATGTGAAAATTATCGAACAATATCATTTCTATCACATCCAATTAAAGTCTTGTTAAACATTATTTTTAAATGGCTGAAACCACATATGAACAATGAACTGCCAGAAGTTTAAACCGGATTCAGAAGAGACCGTTACATGAGTGACATCATTGCCAATGTAAGATGGATCTTGGTTGAAAGTAGAAAATACCAGAAAGATGCTTCTCTGTGTGTTCTTGAGTATGCAAAGGCATTTGACTGTGTAGATTATAGCACATTATCATTAACATTGCAACAGTGGGATTCCCAGAACACTTGTGCTCGTGAGAAACTTATACGTGGATAAGAAGCAATTTTCCAGAAAGGTGTACACCAGGATTATATCCTTTATCCATATCTATTCAATCTGTATGTTGAGAAAATTACACAGAGAAGCTGGACTGTATGAAGAAGAATTTGGCATCAGGACTGGAGGAAGGCTCATCAACAACCTGCATTATGTGGATGACATGACTTTGTTTTCAGAAATAAGACTTGAAATACTTGCTGCAGAAGATCAAAGACTATAGCCTTCAATATAAATTACATTTCACCATCAAGAAAAAAAAAATGCTCACTACTGGACCAATATGGTAATAGATGGAGAAAAGACTGAAGTTGTCAACCATTTCATTTTACTTGAACCCACAGTCAATACATATGGTACCAGCAGTCAAAAAATCAAAAGATGTATTGCATTAGGAAAATATACTATCAAGGATCTCTTCAAACTAGTAAAGAGCAACAATGTCAGGTTAACGACTAAGGTAAGCCTGATGCCAGCCTTTTCAATTGCTTTCTATGCAACTGAAAGTTGGACAGTGAGCCAGGACAGCAAGAGAAGAATCTACGGCTTTGAATTGTGTTGGAGACAAGTACCGACTATCGCATGGACTGCTGAAAGAACAAACAAGTTTATCTTAGAGGAAGTGTAAATAGGTGCTCCTTAGAGGCAAGGATGGTTAAACTTCATCTCACACACCTTGTGTGTGTTTTCAGAAGGGGCCAGTACTTGGGAAAAAAAGACATCATGTTTGGAAAACTGCAGGGTCAGAGAAAGAGAAGAAGAACCTGAGTAAGATGGATTGACACAGTGATATAACAATGGACATCAGAGATTGTGAGAATGGTATGGGGTAGGGCAAGGTTCACATCTTTTGGTTATAGGGTTTGTATGAGTTATAATTGACTTGACTGTCCCTAACAACACCCATTAATTCAGTGTATCCCTAATAAAGTCATGATAAATAATGAGGGGCATAAAAGAGAAAAATGGTAGTCAGCAAAAACTAACAAAGAGTGAGGAAGGACTAAGGAGTTAATAATGGAACTTCTGAGCTCCATGTTTGGTAAACCCTCGCGTCTTGCACTGTAGAGTTCTGCTTTTCTGTTTTATAAATTAGGAACTTGAATAATATATTTTAACAGCAGTGTCCAACTAACAGATTTGAAAACTTTCAGTAAAATATACCTGGAACCTAGATTTCCATAACCACATGGTAGAAATTAAATATATTTATGCTGAGTTTAAAACTAAGCAACACTTTGTTTTCTGGACTAATTGCCAAGATTTAATTCTCAATGCAGTGGAGTCTGGACTGACTCATAGCTGGACCTCTATTGAGTTTTTGAGGCTTTGAATTGCGTGGAAGAAGACCACTTATTTTTCTCCCTTGAAGCTGTTATTGGAGTCAAACTGCCAGAAAGGCACAGTTTTGGGGTTAACAGTGCAACTCTCTATGGATCCCCCTGACTAGCTAAGTAGAAATGATGTGAGAATGGGAATCAGAAAACCCACACAATAGACTCAGTTGTACCAGTTTCAACACTATTGGAGTAGTCATGACATTCAGCCTGGATATCAACTGAAATCATGGGACTAAGTATTAAATAACTTCTTGTTGTATACTTATAGCTGACCCTCCAGTGGCTTTTCAGAATCAGTTGATAGTATGGGAGGAGCTTACCCATCCTTCTTCCGTGGAGTAGCTGGTGGATTTGAACCATGTACTTTTGGGATTGGAGAGCTCTGGTGGACTATTGGTAAGAGTCTGTGCTGTAATCACAAAGGCACATAGTTTGAATCCACCAGCTGCTCCATGGGAGTGATTAACTGCCTCTGAAAACTCATTGGAGGGTCAGCTATGGGTCGGTTCCAACAGGATGGTACACAACAACAACAACAACCTTTAGGATTGAAACATAGCTTCTTACCACTTGTCAACTAGAGCTCCTGGCTCATTAACTACTGAATGCTTCACATTCATACCTGTACAGAGTTCTAGCAGTGAGGGAAGGGCTCATTCTTATCTATTTCAGTGTGACTTTATTATATTTGAATGTTTTTCACTAAGTAAGTACCTTCATTTTTCATTTTACTAGGGTCCACAATCACACTCATGGAAGCAGCAGTCAAGAAATCAAAAAAGCATGTTACATTGGGAAAAATCTGATGTCAAGCATAGCAGCAAAAGTTAATTTAAAGGCTAAGGTGTGCCTGACCCAAGCTATAGTATTTTTGACTGCTTAATATGGGTCTTTGCCATCACTTGTTATGCATCAGAGAGTTGGACAATGACTAGGGAGAATAGAAGGAGAATTGATGCCTTTGAGCTATGGTGCTGGAGAAGAGTATTGAATGTACCATGGACTGCCAAGAAAACAAACAGCATGAGAAGGTTAAACTAGGCTACTCCTTGGAGGCAAGGATTCTGGGGCTTCGTCTGACATACTTTGGACATGTTGTAAGGAGAGACAGGTCCTTGGAGAGGGACATCATGCTTGGTAGAGTGGAGGGACAGCGCAGGAGGGGAAGACCCTCTATGAGGTGGATCGATTCAGTGACTGGGGTAATCGGGATGGATGTGTCAGAGGCAGTACGATTGGCACAGGATAGAGCAGGGTTTAGGGCTGTTGTATATAGGGTAGCTATGAGTCACAAATGACTTGACAGCACATAACAACAACAACAACAACAGAAGTTGGACAATAAATAAATTAGATCAAGGGAAAAAAGCAATGCCTCTGATTGTCTTAGAACTGGCAAAGAGTATTTAATAGACTGCCAGTGGATTAACTCATCTGTCTTGGATGAATTGCAACTAGGTGCTCCTTAAAAGCCAAGATAATGTAACCTTGTCTCACATACTGTAGATTTTGTCTTTCCCCCCCCCCCCATTCTTTATTTTAATGAATGTTTACAGAGACTTTGGATTTCCATTCATCCATTGTTGCACACTTTTCTCCCTGCCCAACCCTTCCCCCAGAATATGACTTTTCTAGCCATTGTTTGATTTTGCCACATAGATGGGTGGGAATATGCAAATGGGGTATGTTTGCCTATCCACAAGTGGATTAGCTAGTATCACAATTAAACTGCTAGATCCAGCAGCAGAATTAGATCTCTCCCACAAGCAAAGAAGAGAAAAAGAAGCAGCAGCAAGAGATTGTAGAATGTCTTTAGGTCCAAACATTCTTGCTTTAGCTACAACTATGGCAGCAGCAGCCATCTCCAAATTAGGGGACCAGATATGATATGAAGCTGGCTGCTAACCACTCCCTACCCCACCCCACAAAGAACCAGAGCTAAAAGCCTTTGCCCAAATTTGTTTGACAATTTGGGGAGCAGAGAGAGCCAATGTTGGCAGGGATGAGAACTTTGTAAAACTGGTGTAAAGCCATACGGCTCAAGGCTGAGGTTCCTGAGTCCATATTTAGGAAGCTGTCCCGACTATATTCTGCTAAAAATCTGAATTGTAATTTTTTTTCACTTCCCCAACATGGTTCTGAATGGTCTATGAGCTATCACATTGGATTTTGGACCCAACAAAGCAGTAAAATTGGTGTTGAGATGAGTAGAAGAAGGTACAGGAGCACGGGGGGCATATCTGACCTCATGGGAACTGTATTTTGTGTTACTGATACTGTTGACAGGGACAATTTCCCTTTATGAAGTTGATAAAGGTCACATATGGCTGTTCCACATGGCCCTTGCTCTTTTAATACATACTTTGGGCATGTTGTCAGGAGGTATTAGTCCTTGGAAAAAGACATCATGTTGGGAAAGGAGGAAGGTCTACTAAAGAGAGGAAGACTCTTAACAAGATATATTGACACAGTGGCTGAATGAACTTGAGAATAATGGGGATCATAAAAAAGTCACAAGAAAACAAAGTTTATTGGGTCACTATGAGACGTAATCACCTCGAGGAACCTAACAACAACAACTGCCTTCCTGTTTCTCATTGGTAGTTTAAATACACCTGGTGAACTATAAAAATACTATTTTAATTACTTAGTCATACCCAATAGGCTAACTATAACAAAACAGTGGAGTTGAAAAATATTGTAATTTTACAAAAATGTATAGTTATATAGGAAGTGATGCTTTAATATTAACTTAAATATCATGCGGAAAATTTGTATGAGCTTGTGGTTACAAGAATTTAAGAGCAATTACTAAAAACATACTGGGACAAAATGTATCAAATTTTAGTCAGTGTTTCCAGATAAAATCATGAGTACTTTCCTCTCTTCTTTCAAGACTTGTGTCTTCGAATTTCTTCATAAGAATGTACTGTTTTATGATTTTAAAAGACGTAAGCATAAGGGTTTTTTTTTTAAAAAGTAAATTTAGTAGTTTCAAATTCTTCTTGCAGAAGCTGAAGACCATTATTCTTCCTCACCTTCATGTGAGAGTTTCCACTTTGACATATTAGTAACTTAAGAGTTTTGGTAGTTTTTGCTGACTTTGTTTTCTCTCTTATACTTACCTGTCTCAAGGGAGCTCTGGTGGTCCTGTGGTTAAAGAACTATGCAGTCTTCCTAAGGCACACAGTTCGAATTCACCAGCTGCTCCATAGGAGAAAGATGAGCAATCTCCTCCCATCCAATTTACTGCCTCTGAAAACCTCCTGGAAGGTCAGCTATGAGTTGATTCCAACCTGAGGGTATATTACAATAACATATTTATTATCATATATTTATTGGGCACAGACTGCATTTATTATAACACGGGCTGCATGTGTCTTTCACTTGTAGTATAACTCTCAGATACAAATGTTGTTAGATGCAGACTCATTTACTACGACTTATAGTGAGTGACCTTATAAACGACAGATCGGAATCTTGCCTGATCCTGTGTCATTATCATGATCACCATGTTAGAGCCCATTATTACAGTGACTGTAACAATAAATGACTGTAGTTTTCAATAACTACAGTTTTATAGTCACTATTAAGAATATCTTTGACACTGTTGTTGTATAGTGTAGAGTTGTAACCCATCCATAGCTGACCCTCAGGTGGGTTTTCAGAGGTGCATGGGAGGAGATTTCCCATCCTTCTCCCATGGAGCAGCTAGTGGCCTCAAACTGCAGCACAGTTTGTAAAAAAATTTTTTTCTAGGGGAGCTCTGGTGGCCTAGTGGTAAGGAGCTGCAACTATAATCCCAGAGGCACACGGTTCAAATCCACCAGATGCTCTGCCAGGAAAAGGAGGGACAATCTCCTCCTGTACCAGTCAGATCTGATTTGACGGTACACTCACACAAAAATTTAAAAAAAAATTTTTTTTTCTTCAATGTTTTAACAGATATTTAAATGGTGATCAGAAAAAAAATGATAGAGAAAAAGAAAGAAGAAAACTAAAGATAGGTTTAAACAGACTGATAACTCAATTACAAAATGGACAAAATACATGGAAAGGATTTTCACAGCGGAAGATATTCAAATGGCAAATAGACAAATGAAGAATGCTTGAAATCACTGACAATAAGAGAGATGCAAATCAAAGCAACAATGAGGTACCAGCTCACTCCAGTAACAGTGGCAAAGTTTAACAGGGCAGCAAGTAATAGATGTTGGAGAGAATGTGACGAGAAAGGAACTCTTATACACTGTTGATGGGATTGTAAAATGGTGCAAACATTCTGGAAGGAAGTTTGGTGCTTCCTCAAAAAGCTGAACATAGACATTCCATATGACCCAGCTATCCCACTACTTGGAATATATCCTGAGAATATGAAAACTGAAGCACAAACTGAGATTTGTACACCAATGTTCATAGCAGCATTATTCACCATCACAAGAACATGGAAACAGCTCAAATGTCCAATCACAAAGGAATGGATTGAGAAATTATGGTACATTCACACAATGGAATACTATGCAGCACGTCAGAGCAATAACTTTGTAAATTATTGCCTAACTTGGGAGGAAATGGAGAGCATTATGCTGAGTGAACTAACTCAGTCCCACAGAGATAAATATTGTATAAGATCGTTATTATAGAATGATTATAAGGATCCAGGAGGGGTGGGGAGGCTGGAAGCAGAGGAATGTGGATGTACAGGGGGAAGAGGGGATTAACCATTGGTGATACAATTTGATGGGTGAGGGGATGAGGGAAATTGAAAGAATTTGTTCGCATTTGTATTAGAATTTTGTAAATAAACTAGAGGGGAAGAAAAAGAAAAAAAAAGTAAATAACCAAGAAAAAAAAAATATATTTTGTTCATCGCAAAGCTATATAGAATGTGGTGGGGGTTTTTTGCCTTGAATAATTTCTATTTTGGTTGGGCTGTTTGTGAATTAGCTAAATATTTTAAAATATTGTTTCAGTGACTTTAAACTATTTTTTTGTGTATTTCTGGAAATAGTTTCATTTTTTAACTTGCTGTTTAAGCAAGTTTGTTTAATCTTTGAAAGAATGCTTGCTGTCTTTTGCTAAGTTTGACAGAACTGCTTAACATTAAAACATTTTCAGAAAAGAAGTCTGATGTGACACAGATAAAATAAGCATGATTTTCTTTCTATTTCATGAGAGTGATTACATTGCTGCATTCCTTTGGAAGGAAAAAATAGTTATTTCACTGTTGCATGTATTTATTTTAATAAATAATTATGAAAGTGTCAGTGACAACTTCAAATCAGCATGTGTCTTCCATTGTGCAGTTATTCCTTTTTATTTCCATTGTTTTGTTTGTGACTGAAAAGCTAAGGAAATTAAATGCAAAGCTATGTCAATACAATGAAACTTGACTACACATGAGTCAGGAAATTAGAAATGTGTTCTTCCAACAGCTGGTATTTGGCTGCTCTGATATTAGATGTCAGAAAGTCAAAGAAAGGCAGCTTTTCCTTGCAGGAATTTTGCAGAAATACAAAGGAATGCCACTTCTGCCCACCTCAAAACCCAGGATAATGAGCCTGTTTGACTCAACCAGATAGACACAGGTTGTCCCCCGGCTGTGGGTCTCTTAGAACCTCAACTTCTCCCACTCCAAACTAATTTTTCACTTCCCACTGATGGATTCAGGAATCAGATTGACTATATTTGCAGAAAGAACCACTGTATCAGCACAATATCTGCAGTCTAGATCAAACCAGGTGGGGATTGTGGAGTGAATCATCAATTACTCATGCATAAGTTTAAATTGAAGCTGAGGAAAATGAAAACTAGTCGGCAGGAACCAAAATATGACTGTCAGCTGGTTGAATTTAAGGATCATCTCAAGAGCAGGTTTGAGGCATTGAACACCAATGATC
>NW_006399786.1:1988173-1990178 GCF_000299155.1 Elephantulus edwardii
AACAACAACAACAACAACAACGACAAACTCAAGAGATACTGACCACAGCATAAGACACTGGCAGCGGCAGAAGGTGTTCGAAATCACAGAAACTCAGAAGGTTTAAGACCTAAGCCATCATATCATGGTCTGGATAAGAGGAGCGAGGTGTTGAATGGCGTAGGTGGGAGTGGAAGGGTTGCTGGTGGAGCAGGGAAATGGGTGCATCAAGACACACATTCCAAAGGTAGGTAGCAACACTAAGTCTATTGGTTACTTCTATAACTGGCTAAATGTCCTTCATTTGCCTCTTTCAGTAAAATGTTTGTCCATCAGATACTATTCTAAATCTGAACATTCAAATTAAGACAAACTAGGAGGAAGGATTGGTCATCCACTATTAAAGCAGCAGGCTTTCACAAATCATATGTACAATAGAGCACACTTAGACTAGCAGACATAGCAATTGAGGCTGAGACCTCAAATATGGAAACACAAAGAAGGAGAAACAGTTGTAAGCAGACACTAGTGACTGGAACGTGGAATGTGAGACACATGAATGCAGGAAAATTTGACATTGTTAAGAAATGGAACACATAAATATTGACATACTAGATACTGGCAAAATGAAATGGTTTGGCATAGGACATTTTGAATCAGATGATCACATGCTCTACTATGTCAGAGATGAAAAGGTGAGGAAAAATGGGGTTGCTTTCATAATTAAAAAATCATTTTTAGATCAATCTTTAAATACAATGTTGGCAGGATAATATCCGTACACCTACAAGGAAGTCCAGAGAATAACACTATCATTCAAATATGTGCACCAAAAACTAGAGCCAAAGAGGAGGAAATAGAAGATTTCTACCAACTTTTGCAGTCAGAAATCTATCAAACATGCAATCAAGATGCATTAATAATAATGGGTGACTGGAATGCAAAAGTTGGGAACAGGGAAGAAAGATCAGTAGTTGGAAAACATGGACTTACTGACAGAAATGAAGCTGGAGATAGAATGATAGAAATCGGCACATTCAATTATTTATTCATTGCAAATACACTTTTTTTAAGAAACACAAACACAGGCTATACACATGGATTTCACTGATAGTATTCATAGGAATCAAATAGATTACATCTGTGGAAAGAATCACTGGAGAAGCTCAATATCAGCTGTTAAAACTAGGCCAGGTGCTGATTGTGGAACATACCACCAACTACTCATGTACAAGTTCAAGCTGAAGTCGAAGAAAATTAAATCAAATACACAGGAACCAAAACTTTACTTTGAGTCTGCCCCACTTGAATTTCAAAACCATCTCAGGAACAGGTTTGAGGTCTTGAACACAATGAGTGAAGACCAAATAAGCTGTGGGAGGACATCAAGAATATTATCCATTAAGAATGCAAACGTTCATTTAAACGCAAAGGCAGAGGAGGAAGAAAAGACCAAGATGGATGACAGACAAGACTCTGACTATTGTACTAGAGCACCAAGAAACCAAAGGAAAGGGAAGAAATCAAGAAAATAAGGAGCTGGAAAGAAGATTTCAAAGGGCAGCAAAGGAAAGACAAAGTGTTATAATTCAATCTATATACTGAGTAAATAATTTGCAAAGCTAAACTATATGGCAATAGAAATGGAAGAAAACCACCACAACAAGATAAAGGTAAATAATCCAATAGAAAAACGGACACAGGATATGAACAGACACTTCACCAAAGAAGACATTCAGATAGCTAACAAGCACATGAAGAAATGTTCAAAAATCCCTAGCTCTGAGAGATGCAAATCAAAACAACTATGAGATATCATCTCAACCCAGTCAGAATTGCAAAATTTAACAGAACAGCAAGCAACAAATGCTGGCGAGGTTGTGGAGAAACTGGAACCCTTATTCACTGTTGGTGGAAGTGTAAAATGGTGCAACCACTGTGGAAGGCGGTATGGCACTTTCTCCAAAAGTTGCAAATAGAGATACCATTTGACCCAGCAAGTCCACTACTGGGAATAAACCCCAAA
>NW_006399786.1:1990898-2003238 GCF_000299155.1 Elephantulus edwardii
GACAACACCTCACAACAAGTAGAAGAAGGTTACAGATTATACCGGTAGACTCTCCATGCTGATGCAGCATGAGTAGTTAGTGCCAGGATGTGGTAACTCTCCCAGTTTTACTACCAGAGAGCCCACGCCTATTGGTGTTTAACGAGTACTAGACTTTCTACTCAATAGGTTGCTCATGTAACTTGATTTCATCCTCATATGAATACGTGTGGCAATCATTTCCATGATCCTTATTCTACAGATGAGAGGCAAGATTTGGGGTTTGTAGTGCAACTCCTTGCAAATGAAGGTGGGGATTTCATGTTCTAATGTAAACCCTCATGAGAGATAGAGAAAGTTACAATATTAACCACCATTCAAGACAAACCTTAAGACAACCACCTGTTCTGGTCTCCTACCAGGTCCAGGAAAGACCCTTAATCTGGCACAGATGGAGTGGGAAACAGAAAGTTACTTCAGGCTCTGTACCAAGTTTAAGGCTGTGAATTCAGGGACCCTGCACACTATGGAAGATAACAGCAGTGACTTACAACATATCATAACCATAACCTCCTCAGCTTCTCACCCTGACTCTGGAATGCTCTGCCATTGGCATTGTGCAGATAGAGATGCTTCGACTTAGGCAAAGTAGGTGACTTAATTAAGGTCACACCATGCTCTGTACCACCCTATGCAGGGAAGCCATGACCACATTCTGGCCCGTCTTCCTCTCCTCCATTATACTGTCTCTCCTGAAACAAACAAAATAAAACTGCCTCTGTCGTCACAGAGTCTCCCACTTGACAGGTGAACAACTTGGCAGTATATTAGGAAACCCTTGAACTTGATCTACAAGTAATTATCATTATTTTCCAAGCTTTACTGAATTCCAGAGACATAATAAATACTGTCTTAGACACAGATGGTCCCAAGCCTTTGGGCTTGGAGTCTTGGGAAACTGACAAGCCCTGCAAATGTGAGAAATGAAGGGAATGCACTTAGTTGAAATGGGGGTCTGAAAAAGGGCACTCTTGGTAATTGCATGTCTGGTTACACATTCTTTATAACTATTAGAGCTCTGACTGACAGTGTGAAGACAATGCTCAGCTTGTTGTCTTGAACAAAGACCTAGAGTCACAGCCCCAAGCAGGATCCTGTGCGCCATTTTGAAATGTTTCAACAAGAAAGCCAGGGAATCCTTGTGTGTAATATGCACCTCTGTTCTGCGGCGGATTTAAGTACAGCAGAGTCTGTGATGATAGCATGGGCCTCGGCAGTGTTTTGTTCTCTCGTATACAGAGTTGCTATGAGTCAAAACCAATTCAATGGCTCCTAACAACAACATTCACTAAAGACAAAGAAAACAAAACCTTACAGAGTATTTCCATAGTTGTGTATTCATTTTAGATGGGGTTGTGTGTGTGTGTGTGTGTGTGTGTATGTGTATAAAAATAAATTTAAAAAAATCTTTCTTATATCCCATTGAAGTGGGGCAGGAATAGGAAGCATGAAATAATTTGTAAGAGAAGTAAGTTACGATGTGTTTGGTTGTTATTTGGTCTTTGCTACCTGCACGTCTGAAGTCCATGGCCAGTGCTCTGGAGACGAGAATGGCATGTTGAATATTGAAACTGACTTTGAGTGTGGAATGAGTAATCAAATATGGTTGTTAATATTTAGTTTTAAATTTGCATATAATTAAAAAATTCTACTAATCAACCATATGAGACCAAAAGTGCAACATTTGCCTAGGAATGAAGTTTAAGAAGGCAGGAAGGGGTGAGAAAGAAGGATGAAAAGGAGCAGGAGTCGAACCAATTCAATATCCAACGAATCAGTAGTAAAGTGGCTTATTTTCAGGGAAAGCATAACATGGTTTATGAGGGGAAGAAGCAGGGACAAAATTGGAGAGCCTACAAAAAAAAAATCTGAGATAGATATTAAGGGGAATGTTCTTGAGATGTTTCTTCTTAGATTTGTAACTGACATCTCAAAGCTGAAAACAAAGTGCACATTCTTAATTCAGAGTCTGATCAACTCCAGCAATTAGAGCCTTCTTGCATCTAGATATGGGAGCCCTAGAGGCAACACCACACATCTCTGGGGAGTGATGGATTATCTCCTCTAGTTGCAATTTATAGCCTCAGAAACCTGAGTCTGAATAGAACTGACAGCATTGACTTCTTTGGTTTGAATAGAGTGTAAATATGGAGGGATAGGTGGGGCCAAGAGAGTTTTCCCATCTCTAACCAAAGATGAGAACTCCAGAATTGACAAAGAGAGAGGAAGTTTTCCTTAAAGTCAACACCTTTTATTCAGACTTCTAGCTTCCTAATCTGATAAAATAAATGTTTGTTTAAACGATTTACTGTGATATGTCTCTTATAGCAGCACTAGATAACTAAGACAGAGAGACTTAGTGAGAAAGCAAGGTAGGGAAAGAAAGCCACTTAATAATTCATCTAATTAGAGCCTCTTGAAAGCACCAAAATAACATTCTCTAACTCTGAAATATTTATTTGCTTTCAAATTGGGATTAGAGGATGCATAGTTCTGTTCACAAGCCATTTCCAAAATGAATACTTTCCCTTAAAAAAGAAATAGTAGGGGGAAGCTCTGGTGGCCTAATGCCAAGGAGCTGCAACTACAATCCCAGAGGCTCACGGTTCGAATCCACCAGATGCTCTGCCGGGAAAGGAGGGACAATCTCCTCCTGTACCAGTCAGATCTAATTTGACGGTACACTCACACAAAAATAAAAAAAAAAAAAGAAATAGTAGTTATTTATCTGTACAAACTAAAGCAAAATTAAATAATTACTTTATCTGTACATTAAGGTGTTTCTTAAGTAGAATATTCTTATTTTATTTCTCAATTATTTAGCTGAGTATAATTCTAAAACTATATTACTAGTTTTTCTGAATGATATATTTTTAAAAATATGGACTTAATATTTTCGTAAAATGTTAAAATTACATTGTATGGATTAGTTAGCAGGACCGTATCTTATGTCTGACATCATTGGAGCTTGTTTAACATTAGTTCACTCACTGAGTTGAAACTGACTCAGAGCTGACCTTCCGTACATTTTAATAGGCTCTCAATTGCATGGGAGGAGATTGTCCATCTTTCTTGCAAGGAATTGCTGGAGAATTCAAACATCCAGAAAAGTGCTGCTTTGGGCTTAATGGCACAATTCCTTACAGATTGTATCAGAACTCCCTTAACATTGCATTGCATAATTAATAAAAATGAAACTTAATTTGATTGACTTCAGTTTTTGAACCATGATATTTTTACTAGAGAAGATACCATTCTATAGGGCTAGAAATATTACAAACTTGGAAAAATTTCATTTATCATAGGTTATTCCCAACTCTAATTTTTCACATGGAAATAGTGTCTCTGTTAGCTAGTGCTGCTGTAACACAAATATTTCAAGTGGGAAGTATTTTCTTTTTTTCCACATTCTGGAGAGTAGCAGTTCAACTTGGAATCACAGGCTTATAAATTCCTTTCTGGAAGTTTCTTGGCTTCCTAACAGAGAAAAACATAAGACAGAAACGTCAATGGTTAGGAAATTTGAAGAAACTCCTGGAAACCAGAGGATCTGAACTGGTGGCAAAATTAGACCATGAAAGACTTAAAAAATTCAGAAGTGCAAAGGAACTTTAAAATATCTCCATATTCAGCACATGATTACAAAGGGCTCTGGGCTCTGAAGTAATTGTCAAGACAGGCACATGAAGAACGGGTTGGCTCAGTCCTTTCCTGAGCCCTTCCTCCTTAGTGTGGAGCCAGTGGTGACAGCAACATGGTCTCCAGGTTAAAACTCCTACAAGTGTTTTTCCAAAGAGAGAAATCTATACTTGGGTGGGGTTAAAAGAAGATAGAAGGAAAGACTGTACTCATGGACATTGGAGGACAGAAGAAATAACTGAAAAGGACTGACTTGCTATTGTTTCCAAGGTGTTTCTCCAAGGTGGGAAATTTGGCACAGGATACCCACTGAGTGGGGACACTGCCACAGCTCCAGGGAAGAAGCAAACTGCAGGAGAGAAGGACACCTAGGAGACAGACAAGCTATACTAACCTAATTCCAAGCTTTGACTCTTCTTCACCACAGGACAGGAAGGTGGATCACTCTAATTAAAATGTCCAATGGCAGACAAAGAGGGAGTCTCAAATATGAACACAAATACATAATCAACATTTATCAATGTTTGTGCTTCTCAGCCACATTGAAAGGGGGAAAGACATCAAATGGGGGGGAAATTGTTTTAATGGAAACAAGGAAAAGGATATTGTCCTGAAACACATTTGAAATATTTGCACATTCTTAATATGACAGGAGTACATTCGTGTTGTTGTTAGGCATCATTTAGTTGGTTTCTATTCATAACTAGACTATATATCACAGAATGAAACACTGTTCCTGTTCCATCTGCACAATTGTTGCTTTCTTTGAGCCCATTGTTGCAGCCACAGGTTTAATCTATCTTGTTCAGAGTCTTTCTCTTTTTCGCATGATGTCCTTTTCCAAGGCCTTACCCTTTTTGAGGAGGTGTTTGAAATACATAAGAGGAAGTCTTGGCAACCTTGCTTCTAACGAGCATATGCGCTATACTTATGAGTCGAATTTGTTCATTCTGCCAGTTCCTAGTGCATTCAAGATTCTTTGACATCACCATAATAGAAAATAATCAATTCTTCTTTGGCCTTTTAAATTTATTATCTGGCTTTCAAATACTTTGAGGTTACTGAACTCTCATGGTTTGGGTCATGTGCACCTTAGTCCTCTTCAAAGTAACAGTTTTGCTCGCCAACACTTTAAAGAGGCCCTTTACAGCAGATTACTCAGTGCAGTACATTGTTTGATTCCTTGACTGCAGCTTCATGAATGTTGATTATGGATTCAAGTAAATTAAATACTTGACAACTTCAATCTTTTCTCCTTCTATCATATCCTTCTTGCATATTTGTTAGGATTTTTGTTTACCTTAAGGTGAGGTGTAATACACATTGAAGGTTGTAGGTTTTTTCTCCATCAGTAAGTGTTTCATATCAGCAAGATGAGCAATCTTCTCCTACACAATTCATAGCCTTGGAAACTTGCTGGGCAGTCAGACACCAGTTGGTTCTGACTCATAACCAGCCTTCCAATTATTTTTTTTTTTTTACTTTAGCACCGCGAGCACTCAGCCTTCCAATTCTGACAGCAATGAGTGAGAGTTTGTTTGAATCACTTTGAGCAAAGAAGTGTGTGTCATATGCATATAATATTGATTCTCCCTCCAATCTAGATATTGTGTTCTTCCATATATATATATATCATCCATACGTATAAATTATCACAAATAATATAATTAGGTTAAAATTCCCCTAATAAAGGACAATGACTTTGGATTAAAGAAAAAATTCTTGATATCCTTTACTAGATATTGTTGATTGCCTTCAAGTCGAGCATGACTCATAGTGACCCTGTGAACAAAAGACCTGAAGCCCCTCTACAATTATCAACATTTATAAAAATCATAGAGTTTCCAGAGGCTTGTGTTTTCAGAGATATATGCCACTCCTGTGCAGCTGCACTAGGTGAGAGGTGGTTAATAGGGTAGACTTTTGATTTAAATTGGCTCCTGAATCCAACGCTTAATTAATTACTGTTGTTATGTTGTTGTTATGTGCCGTCGAGTCACCTGCGACTCATAGCGACCCTATGCACAACAGCCCTAAACTCCACTCTGTCCTGTGCCAATCGCACTGTCTCTGACACTCCCATTCCGATGATCCCAGTCACTGAATCAATCCACCTCATAGAGGGCCTTCCTCTCCTGCGCTGTCCCTCCACCCTCCCAAGCATGATGTCCCTCTCCAAGGACCGGTCTCTCCTCACAACATGTCCAAAGTATGTTGTTAGACGGAGCCTCAAAATCCTTGCTTCCAAGGAGCCACCCGGTTTAACCCTTTCCAGGACAAATCTGTTTGTTTTCCTAGCAGTCCATGGTATTCTCAATACTCTTCTCCAGCACCACAGCTCAAAGGCATCAATTCTCCTTCTATCCTCCCTGGTCATTGTCCAACTCTCTGATGCATAACAAGTGATTGCGAAGACCATGGCCTGTATCAGACGCACCTTAGTCTCAAGAGAGACACCATTGCTCTTCAGTACTTTGGAGAGGTCCCTAACAGCAGACTTTCCCATGGCAATGGGCCTTTTAATTTCCTGGCTGCTTGGGCCAAGACTGTTGACTATGGAGCCAAGCAAACTAAAGCTGTGTACAATCTCAATCTCTTCACCATCCATCCTGATGCTGCCAATTGGTCCAGTGGTGAGAATCTTTGTCTTCTTGACATTGAGCCTCAATCCATATTGTAGGCTGCAGTCCTTGACGCTCCGCAGCAGGCGCTTCAGGTCCTCTTCAGTTTCATCAAGCAGGGTTGTGTCATCCGCATAACGCAGATTGTTGATAAATTGTCCACCAATCTTGACCCCACATTTCTCCTCATAGAGCCCAGCCTCCCGGATAATCTGTTCTGCATATGGGTTGAAAAGGTATGGAGATAGGATGCATCCCTGGTGTACGCCCTTCCCAATTTTGAACCATGCAGTGTTCCCTTGCTATGTTCTGACGACTGCCCCCTGGTCCAAGTATAAGTTTCGCATTCGAACGATCAAGTGTTCTGGGATTCCCATTCTTCTCAGAGCCAGCCATAGTTATGATCTACACAATCAAATGCCTTTTCATAGTCAATGAAACACAGATAGACATTCCTCTGGTATTCCCTGCTTTCAGCCAAGATCCTTCTAACATCAGCTACAATATCTCTAGTACCACGACCCCTTCTAAACCCAGCCTGGACTTCTGGTAGCTCTCTGTTGATGTGCTGTTCCAGTCGTTTTTGGATAATTTTCAGTAAAATCTTGCTTGCATGTGAAATCAGTGAGATTGTTTTGTAGTTTTCACAAAACAATTAGTGTTAGGTGTTAAGTGTGTTACTTAACATATAGCAACCCTATAAACAACAGATCTGAACCCTGTCCTATCTTATGCCATTCTCATAATTTCTGACCTATTTGAGCCTATCGCTGGAGTCACTGTGTCAATATACTTTGTTGGGGGTCTTTTTCTCTTTCTCTGACCCTCTTCCTTTCCAAGTATGATATCCCTTTTCAAGGGGTAGCCTCTCCCAGAAACATGCCCAAAATATGTGAGACAAAACTTTGTTATTTTTACCTTCCAAGAGCACTCTTACTGCACCTTTCCCCAAGACGTTTGTTTGTTCCTTTCATAGTTAGTTCATGAGTATTCAATTCTCTTCTTCAACACCAAAGCTCAAAGGCACAAATTCTTCTTCTGTCATTCTTATTCATTATTCAGCCCTCAGATGCACTGCAAGTGATTTAAAAGACCATGACCTGAATCAGGTGCCCCTTAGTCTTCAAATTGATGTCATTGCTCCTCAGTAATTTGGAGAGGTTCTTGACTGGAGATTGACCTTCTGAGTGCTAGTGCTCAATTTAAATGTGAGTTTGGCTGAATAATAGAATGGATTCTGCTAGAATTTTAACATCAATGCAAGAAATCCACCCTAAATAGAGTGCTAAATGATAAAGTAATGATGATTATAAGACAGAAAGCACAGAGTTAGAAAACAAAGAATTAAAAACTTTTCCTTACAAGTTGTTGAAAAAAAATAGTAGATTATGTGATGTTGGAAGGAGATAAGTGTAATATGTAACAAAACCAAACGAGTAACAGGGAAAGTTTATTAACTGCAGAGAAACTAAAAATTTACACTAATATTTATGTCTTCATATTATGGTAATTGGAAGCAGGAGTGGCATCCACTTCCTAAACAACATGCCTCTGGAAGCTCTATGGACTTTGATAAAATGTCAATAGTTGTAGAGGGCCTTCAGGCCTTTTGTTTATAGGGTCGCTATGAGTCTTGCTCAACTCTAAGGCAATCAATAACATCAATAAGAGTATGTTAAATGACTTGGTAGGAAATCACAGTTCCATAAACATGATAATCAATACTGAATATTAATCTTACAAAAATTATAATTTAAGAAAGAAAAGAGGAATGGAAATTGGAATGTGGTGAGGTCATGTAAGAAAGATAAAATGTAGGATGAAAGAAATAGAAAGTAAATGAAAGTTATTATTACAAATGTGAAAGCAATTACTAAAATACCAATTACAAGGAAAGTAACTGTTTGCCTAAAATGAGAGAAAACCCAGGGTCAGACGCATGAGACAAGGAGTTGATTTCATTTTTAAATATTGTGGAATTAATTTACTTTTAAAAGCATAAATGAAAATCTATATGGATTAAAAAATAATATTTTTAAAAGCAGATATGGCAATATTAATCTCGGGAAAGAGCAAAAATTAAAGAAAAAACATTAGATAAAATGAGGAAAGATATTTCATGATGGTAAGAGGCAATATATGCCAAAGAAATAAACTATCATAAATCCTTGCCTTTTTTAATAGTGTAGTTTTAATATATATGCAAGTGTGGAAAAAAAAGAAAATCCAGAATCACAATAAGTGATGATAATATAACTTTTTCAGAAATGAATAGATGAAAAGTTAAATTTAGGTGTATGCTAAATATTTGAACAACATAATTAAGGACTAATATATATATTTATTGATTGATATATGTATTCATGCATACATACATTGTTTTAGTCAGTCTCAGTACACTTATATAACTCATTGCCATCAAGTTGGAACCTACTCATAGCTGGTTTTGGAGGAGATTCCAGGAGAAGTGCCTGTCCATATTTCACCCAAGGATCAGTTTGTGGATTAGAACTACTAGAGAGGTTGGGCATTTGGATTAACACTGCAACACTCTATGGACTATGTCAACAGGCCTCAACATTAAGGCTTCTTAAGGATGCAAAAATTCTAATGGCCAGAAACAGAATAAAATATTGTTTTTGGATGTTGTCAAGTTGAATATGACTCACAGTGATCCTATGAACAGTAGACCTGAACCCTGTGCCAGCCTGTGCCATCTTCATCATCTCTGACACACTTGAACACATTGCTGCAGTCACTGTGTCAATCCATCTTATTGGTGTCCTTTGCTAATCCTCCATCTTTCCAAACATGGTGTTCCTTTGCAAGGAATAGCCTCTCCTGGCAACATGCCCATAGTATGAGACAGAAAGCTCACCTCTGAAAACTTTGGCTGCATTTCCCCCCAAGTTATATTCATTTATTCTTTTGGCAGTTTATTGGATATTCAGTACTTTTCTCTGACAGAACAACTCAAAGGCATCAATTCTTCTGTCATCCTATTTCTACTCTTGCTCCCAGATGTGCAACAAGTAATTGAAAAGAGTATGGCCTGAATTAGGTTCACTTTAGTCTTCAGACTGACATCATAGCACTTTATGAGAAATCCCAATACAACACAATGTTTCTCAATACAATATTTTTCCTGCTCTCCTTACTGCTGGTACCAAGAGGGTTGGTTGTTGAAATAATTGACAACTTTAGTCCTTTTTCTATTTATCATGATTATACCTATTGGACTGCAGTGAGGACTTCTATTTTTTTGACGTTGAGATGTAATCCATGTTGAAGGCTATAGTCTTTGATCTTCTGCATCATGTGTTTCAAATCCTCCTCATTTTCATCAAGGTTGTATCATTTGCATAATGCAGGTTGTTGATGAGTCTTCCTCCAATCTTGAAGTCATATTCCATTTCATAGAATCCAACTTCACACAAATCCACCAGATGCTCTGCTGAAGAAGGAGGAACAGTTGCCTCCTGTACCAGTCAGATCCAATTTGACAGTACACGCATTAAAAAAAAAAAAAAGAATCCAACTTCACAAATGATTTGCTAAAAAAACCCCCTAAACACCAAAACCCAAATGATTTGCTCAGCATACAGCCTGAATAGGTGTGGAGAAAGGGTACATCCCTGACACACACCCTTTCTAACTTTAAACCATGCAGTGTTCTTGCTTCATTCAGACAGCAACTTCTGGGTCTAGGTATGGATTTTTTTTATTATTATTAATTTTAATGAAAGTTTACAGAGACTTAAGATTTCTATTCATTCACTTCTCTCCTGGTCCACACCTCCCCCCAGTTGACTCTTCTCTTTCAAAAGTCAAAGAATCTTTTCATTGTTATACAATCCCTCCCCCCAAGTCCACTCCACTGTGCAGCCTTCATTCCGGACTCTAGGTATAGATTTCATAAGAGCACAATTAAGTATTCTGGAATACCCTTTCTTCTCAAGGTTAGTCATAGTTTGTTAAGAGCCACACAGTCAAATGCCTTTGCATCGCCAATAAAACATGAATAGACATCCTTCTGCTTTCACTCAGGCTCCATCTGATATCATCAATGATACTTAATGATGAGGCAATAGAAGGATTCCCATTAAATGCCAGAAAAAAGACAAGAATATTTGCTGTTATCACTGCTATTCAACTTCATATGGAGATTTCAGTGGTACAAGCAAAAAAATAAAGACATGAGGTAAAAATAAAAGAACAAAGAGAAAATATTGCCTTTGTTTGTAAAGGGCTCACTACTTAATATTGTGACAATCAGAAACAAAAATAAATGGTTTTCTATGTTGTTATTAGTTGTTTCTGTCCAGGGGGTTTCAATTCATAGTTATGCTCAATTCCAAGCAAAGCACTGTCTAAACTTGCACCATTCTCATCATTGTCATTATACTTGAGTCCCATGTAATCACTGTTTTGATCATTTAATTTAGGGTCTTTATCTCTGTACTTCTTCCAAGATGTATTTATTCATTTTTATTTTAGTCTGTGGGATATTTAATACTCTTTATCAGCACCATAATTCAAAGGCTCCAGTTCTCTGATTTTCTTTATTTGTTTATACGCATATGAAGTGATTGAAAATAACATGGCTTGAATTAGGCTGCCTTAAGTCTTCAAAATAACCTTTCCACTTTCTGAAATTTTAAAAGTTCATTTGCCAAGTTCAAATCCATCATTAGCTCCTTGGGAGAAAGATGGGTAATTCCATCCTGTGGGATTTACTGCCTCTGAAAATCTACTGGAGGTTCATCAATGGTCCATTCCGAGACGAAGGAACACAGCTACTACTACTAATGTTTTAAAAGGCAGTTCCGGTGGTATAGTCCATAGTGAGTTGTGCTGTTAATTCAAAGGCTGTGCCTCTCTGGGAGTTCAAATTCAACTGCGACTTTGTAGAAGGATGGGCAAAGTTCGTTTTCTTGCCTCAGAGACCCAACGGAGGGTTGGTTACTAGGAACTTTCAACTCAATGGAAATGTGTTTGAGTTTGAAATTGTACATTTTAAAGAGAACATTTGCAAATTTGTCCAATGAAATGTGTCATTTGCTTTCTTGACTGCTCCTCCATAGACGTTGATTTTGGATCTAAGTACAAGGACATTCTTGCAATAACAATTGTGAGGGTGGCATAGAACTGGGAAGAATTTTTTTCTTCTCTTTTTCACAGGGTTACTATTACTCAGAACTGACTAGACCTCATATAACAACAAATGATGTTGTAACAAATTACCACAAATCTAGTGGCTTATGACAACAATACATATTACCTTACCACTCTGAAGGCCAAAATCCAAAATCAGTCTGAGATGTCAACTGAGTGACTTCTTTCTGGAGCCTCTAGGGAGAATCTATTACTGGCATTTCTCTTTTCCAGTTTATAGAGATTACCGGCATTCCTTAGTTCACTACTCTTTCTCTCTACTTTCTTTTACAATGATTTTTTTTTATTTTAGTTGTCATTTTAACAAAAGTTTACAGAAAAGTTAGATTTTCATTCATTCATTGCTGCACATTTTACGCCCCTCTCCCTCCCTTCCCCCTCTTTCTACTTTCAAACCTGTCTAGTCTCTTTGAAGCTTTATTGTGTGACCTTTGTCTTGTTCTTTGACTTTAGTCCTCTTGTCTGCCTCTTATACCATCTGCTAAATCACACTTCCATATAAGGTGAGAGTTACAACATGTGCATTTTTCATTATTCTACCAATACAGAGTTGTAGTCATTAGGGACCAGGAACTCATAAAATATTATATGAGATGGGTCAGCCTGGAGGACACTATCCTTAGTGAAATAGCTCAGTCACAAAAGGACAAATACAGCATAATGCCAATTGTTAGAAAATAGGACTAACTTAGGGATTGGGTAGGAAAGAAAAGGGGATAAGTAATGAACGTTGCATTGGAATAGATGAGGGAAAGAACTGTTTAAAAGGAACATGTTGTTGTTGTTGCTATGTGCCGTCGAGTCGCCTGCGACTCATAGCGACCCTATGTACAACAGCCCTAAACTCCACTCTGTCCTGTGCCAAT
>NW_006399786.1:2003698-2036195 GCF_000299155.1 Elephantulus edwardii
CTGGTGCCAAGACTGTTGACTATGGAGCCAAGCAAACTAAAGCTATGTACAACCTCAATCTCTTCACCATATGCTTAGGTATTATCTGCATGACAACAGTCCAGAATAAGAGGCGCATTAGCAAAGTGGACTGGGGGTAGGAGAGAAAATTGCCCAACAATAAATGAATGGAAATCCAAATTGTCTGTAAGTGTTCATTAAGATCACAATAAAAAATTAAAAACAACAACAAACAAACAAACTGCAACTCACAGCAGCCCTATGAACAATAGATCTTTACCTGGCCCTATCACGGGCCATCCTTATGATCTCCTTCAAATTCAAAGCCAGTGTTGCAGTCATCATGTCAATCCATCTTCTTGAGGGCCTTCCTGTCTTTCAAGTACCCTCAACTATTCCCAGCATGATGTCTATTTTCAAGGACTATTCCCTCCTGACAACATACCCAAATAAACAAGCCAAAGTTTCACCATCCTTGTCTCTAAGGAGCACTCTGGTTTGCACTTCTCTAAGACACAAATTTGTTCTTTTGGCAGACCATAGTTTTCAATGTTCTTCAGCATTACCACTCAAAGGCATCAATTCTTCTCTGATCTACTTTACTGATTGTCCAGCTTTCATATGTGTGGGAAGCAATAGAAAATATCTGTTTTTAAGGCTCAGCATCTAAATCCTCAAACTCACATCTTTGCTCATTAGCACTTTAAAGAGGTTTTGAGAACAGCTTTTACCGCACACAACAAAGATGACCAAGATGTCCTTTTCACATAAGGTTTGGACACTTGGAAGTTGATCTGTAGTGGGACTCAACCAAAGAAGCTTTTGTGTTGGAGTGATTCCACCTTCAAGTTGGATATAGCATCTTAGTTCCAGCTAGGGATAGAGAAAATAGAATCTAAACTCCATGGGAAGAATGGAGAATCAGGACCCCAGTTTCATATGGCTGAGACTGGCAACAGAACTCCCATTCCTAGGGGTGACAAGCTAGTTGCAGACTAGGCCTGAGGAGGAGCCACAATGAGGGACAGAAGTGAGTTAATGGTAAACGAAGTATGCAAGTTATCTTCTGGGCATGGGAGAGGAATAGCCTGGAAGTTGTATAAACAAAACAGTGTTTAAAGAAGATTAAACTAGTAAGTACGTGCAAGTTGGTTTGGAGATGAGGGGAGGGATGGTATGGGAAACTGGTGAATAAATACAGACCGGTTCCAGAGAGAGTAACAAGAAAGAAAACGTATGAGAAACATCCTATCAAACAGAAAAAAGCACTAAAAAGACCACTGCTAAGCTCAATAAAAAAATGACAGCAGTGTCTTAAACTAGCTTGGAAAAAATGTCATTTTTGTTGGAGAGTACATTCAAAAAAATATGTGTAATTATAGAGTCTGTTAAATGGTCTTCTTAATGCTTACAGCTCTCACCACACAATATGTATGTATCAGGTAGATAATGAAATTTTACTAGAGCCGTTAAGTATCTTTGAAAATCATAATTCATCAGTCAAGTATTCAAAAGAGTAAGAGGTTATAGATATTGAAATTAGCACATATGACTTGTGAGGCTCATAACTGCTCTTCTAGAAGGAGCAACAGGTAGATATATTTTCACCATAGGAAGTTTAGAATTTATTGCCTTTTACCTAAGGAGGGAAAAAAAAGGAGAGTGGGAGAAAGAATCTTGCTTTTACTTAGCAGATGGCCCCTCTCTCTATGACTTGCCTGCCATCTGGAATTTGTTTTGATAAATTCAAGCATTAGAGATATGCTATCTTCCCAGTTAAATATAACATTTTAGTTAATTAGCCTGGCAATCAATGCATTTTTTTTTTTACGTGATAGAAAAGATACAATTTCATGTATTATAGCTACTGGGCAAAAACCACCAAAGGGATTCATTTTGCGTTAAGTTACCAGACTAACTTTAGTCCCAGGGTGGCACAAAACATTAATCACTCAACTACTATCTGAAATGTTGGCAGTTCCAACTCAAGCCAGATAGGCTTCAGAAGACAAACCTGGAAATCTGTTTTGAAAGGTCACAGCCTTGAGAATCCTAGGGTACAGTTCTGTTCCACATGTGAGTGATTGTCATGAGTTAGAATCAACTGGAGGACACCTAACAACAGTAGATCAAATTAGAAAGGGAAATCAGAGGCAGATGGGAGAATTGTGGGTGGCTGGGCAAACGAGCAGTTGGAACGGTGGTTTATTCAGACACTCTGTTGCTCTATGGGTACATGTTTCAAGATATCTGAAGGTGATCAGAGCCTACTTTTTCCATATCTTTTGAAAAATTTAATTTCTATACATGAATAAAAAAAAGTAAAATAGTTGTATAAGCTTATTTCAAAAGCAGTCTTTTCCAGACATCTCCACTCCAGCCTTCCCAGTACACAATGGATCACACTTACAATTATGTTAGGTGTTCGTTTTTATTTTTGCCTCCACACTTGTAAATAATAAGCTTATGCTTATGCTGCTATTTCCTGGGATTTTTGTCATTGTTATTTCTATTTTAATATAGTCCATTGACTCTTTCGTGGGAGAAAAGAATTCACTTTCTTATGCATCCTATCTCCAATCTATATGAGGAACAGATCATCCTGGCTGCTGGACTTTATGAGGAGCAATGTGGGATCAGGATTGGAGGAAGACTCACCAGTAATCTGTGTTAGGCAAATGATACAACCTTGATTGCCAAAACTGAGGAGCATCTGAGGCATTTGCTGCAAAAGACCAAGGACTGCAGCCTTCAATATCTATTGAAGCTCAATATCTAGAAAACAAAAATTCTCACCACTGGCCAATTGACAGCATTATGATAGTGAAGAGACTGAGATTGTTAACAGCTTCAGTTTGCTTGGCTGCATCATCAACATTCTTGGTATCAGCAGCCAGGAAACCAAAAGATGAATTGCAGTGTGAAAATCTGCTGTCAGGGACATCTCCAAAGTACTGAAGAGCAATGATGTCAGTCTAGAGACAAAGGTATGTCTGATCGAGGCCATGATCTTCCAAATTACTTGCATTCCATCAGAGAGCAGGATAATGACTAAGGAGAAAAATCGATGTTTTTGAGTTGTGGGGCTGGTGAAGAGTATCAAATACACTATGGACTGCTAAGAGAGCAAATAAGTTCATCCCAGAGAAGGAGAAACCAGGCTGCTCCTTGGAGGCAAGGATTTTGAAGCTTCATCTGACATATTTTGGGTATGCTGCAAGAAGGGACTAATCATAACAGAGGGAATTCATGCTTGGAAGAGTAGAGGAATAGAGCAAGAGAGGAAGGCCCTGAATGAGACAGATTAACTTCTAATTGAGGTAATGGGTGGAGGTGTGTCAGAGACAAAGAAGTTGGCCCAAGATAGAGCTGGGTTCAGAGCTATTTTATAAAGGGTTTCTATAAGTCACAAGACTTGATGGTGCATAACATCAACAACCTATAAATATTTTCTATTTTTGGTCAAATCAGTATTCAATACTTAAATTACTGTATTGTTGCCGTTACATATATGTATTACTACCATTATGAAAATAATAATCAAATCAGAGGTAACAAATAATGAATACTAAATTGGAACAGATAAAGGAAAGAATTGTTTAAAAGGAATGTATGATTAGGCATTATACATGCGACAACAGCCCAAAATAAAAGGTACATTGAAAAAAGGACTGGAGGGAGGAGGGACAAAGGACGAGGGAGGTAATTGAGAAACAATAAACAAATATTAAAAGAAAGTGAACTGGGGAAGGGGGAATGGAGGGAGAGGGAGTAAAATGTGCAACAATGAATAAATGAAATTCTAACTTTTCTGTAGATTTTCATTAAAATCACAATCAATATGAAAAATTATTTAAAAAAGACAATAATCAAATCCTAGCCATGTTGTATACTATGACTGAGTACATTTTTTCTAATGCAATATCCTAACTCTCCTAAGAATCACTATGATCTTATTTTTTTTCTACTTAATTTTCATGTACCAATCACTAATATATCCCAATTTCTATAGGCCAGAGGAGCAGAACCTCCCACTCACCTGCTGCTCTTGAGTCAATTCCAGCTGTCAGAAACTCTGGAGGAGGAGTAAAACTGCCCCATAGGGCTTCTGAGGTTCTCTGTCTCTACAGTTACACACTGTCTCATCTTTCACCAGTGAAATGGCTGGTAGGTGTGAACTGCTGGCCTTTCAGTTAGTACCTGAAGGTTAAACCCACTGCTTCACTGGGAAATCTTGGAGCAAAGTCAGTGAAGTAAGTCTCTTTCTCCCTCTCTTTCTCCTGCAGAGCCAGGATTAAAACCCCTGGAGATGGTTGGCCTTTTGGTTAGCAACACAACACATTACAGATTGCACATTGCACCCGCAGAGCTCTTGAATATTTAAAACATATATTCAAAGAGATGGCTCAGGATGTTATGGAAGCTGCCATATCCCAAATCCATGTGTCAAATACCGGACTGAAGGCTTCTCCCCGACTCACATGGTTGCAAGGGTTTGCAAACCCCAAATTATCAGATCAAGTGGCAAGCTAATGTCTCAAGTCCCATGAAACAGAAGTGACAGGATAATGAGATGAGTATAGGAGGAAGAGAGAGATAACTGCCAGAACATGCATATATGGATGCAGGTCATACCCTCAAGTAAAATTCCCTTAGATTAGATCACAAAATGGAAGATAAGGATGAGAATCATAGACTAGACAAACTGGCAAGTAATGTTAAGCATCACTGTCCTGAAATGTAAATTGTTTCTCCATATGTTGAAATACAGTAGATAATATATTAAATAACTCTCCCCCTCCCCACCTTGGGATCATCGCTCATGCAATGCACTGTCATCCCGTTTCATTCTGAACTGGTCATATTCAAACACGCTGCACACCTGTTATTGTAGGACAGTTGAGCCATCACTATTAGAATGTCCTGAATTCCATGGAATTCCCATACTTGCCTCTATCTTGGATCATTCCTTCATTTTAATAGAGCACATCCTTTTTTTTTTTTATTTTATTTTAAAGTAGGTTTGAAGAGAAGGAAGATGAAGTAAAAATTATTTTTAAAAATTTTATTCTGCCTTCATTATTAACTGATGTTTGCTTGAGGGTAGGATTTTAGTTATGAAGTAATTTCCCCAAGAATTTGGAAAGTATTTATTTGCCTTCTGTTCTGAATGTTACTTGTGCCTAATCTATTTTAATCTTTGAAACTTTTAACATTTTCTCTTTATGCCCAGTGCTCTACAATTTTGTATGGCTTGTGGATTGATTTTTCCTTTCTTGTTCTGAGCATGTAACTAAATTTTTCCTTTACATATTCCCAATTTGTATGTACATATCCTTCAAAACCTTAAAATAATTTTTATTATTTATTTATATATATCCTTTTATTATTTATATATGTACTCTTATAGTATTTATATAGGTAAATAATCTTGTATTATTTATATACATAAATAATCTTGTATTATTTATATACAGAATCTTATATATATATTTATTCAAACTACCATAAAATAGAAAAGCATGGCCTTAGATTTGCAATACTATTCACTATGGACTACATCAAGAGAGAAAAACACAAGGCTCCAGAAATTGATGGATATCTGTTGAGGTATTTTAAAAAAATGCATGTTTTCGTTTTTAAAAAAAAATCTTCTACATGTTTTCTTTTTTTTTAAATTTTCTACAGGTTTATTTATAAAATTTGAATACATTGTTTTCAAGGACAAATTCTTTTAATTTCCTTCATCACTCCACCCAAGAAATTGTACAACTCATGATTAATCCCCCTTCCCCCTGCACATCCTCGTCCCTCTGCTTCCAACCTTTCCCACTGCTCTTGGCTCCTTACACTCATTCTACAATAATGGTTTTATATCATGGTTTTCCTTGTGAGACTGAGTTACTTCACTCAGCATAATGGTCTCTAGTCCCTCCAAAGTTAGGTAATAATTTACAAAGACATTGCTCCTGCGTGCTGCATAGTATTCCATTGTGTGAATGTACCTTAATATCTCAATCCATTTGTTTGTGGTTGGACATCTGGGCTGTTTCCATGTTCATGTGATGGTGAATAATGCTGCTGTGAACATTGGTATACAAACCTCCATTTGTGTCTCAGTTCTCATTTTCTCAGGGTATATTCCAAGTAGTGGAATATCTGGGTCATACGGAATTTCAATGTTCAGCCTCTGAGGAAGTCCCAAAGTGTCTTCAAGAATGGCTGTACATTTTACAATCCACCAACAACGGGTAAGAGTTCCTTTCTCACAAAACAACTATGTGTTATCATCACACTCCACTAAGAATAGCAAAATTTAACAGAACAGAAAAAAACAAATGATGGCAAGGTTGTGGAGAAACTGGAATACTTATTCACTGATGGTGAGTGTATAAAATGGTGGAACCACTATGGAATGCAGTATGTTACTTTCTCTAAAAGTTGGAAATAGAAATACCCTTTGACCCAGCAATTCAGCTACTGGAAATATACCCCAAAGAAACCGAAACTGCTATCCAAGCAGATATATGCACACCCATGTTTATCACAGCTTTGTTCACAATAGCAAAGAGTTGGAAACAACCTAAGTGCCCATCAACAAATGAATGGATAGAGAAGCTGTGGTATAGTCACACAATGGGATACTATGCTGCATTGAAAAACAAGGAACTCATGAAATATTATACAAAATGGGTAGCCCTGGAGGACATTATGCTGAGTGAAAGATCTCAGTCACAAAAAAGACAAATACTGCATAGTGCCATTGTTGTAAACTGGGACTGACATCGGGATTGGGGGGAGACTGAGAAAGATGGGATAAATTATGTAGACTGCATTGAAACAGATGAGGGAGATAACTGTTTAAAAGGAATATATGATTAGGTATTATTGTCATGGCATGCGTTCAGAACGAAGGCTACATAGTGGAGTGGACTTGGAGGGAGGGATTGTATAACAATGAAAGGATTTTTCTTTTACTTTTCAAAGAGAAGAGCAAACTAGGGGGAGGATGAGCAGGGAGAAAAGTGCAACAATGAATAAATGGAAATCCAAAGTCTCTGTAAACTTTCATTAAAATTAATAAAAAAAATATTTAAAAGAAGGGTTCCTTTCTCATCACATTCTCTCCAACATTTATTATTTGCTGTCCTGTTAAACTTTGTCACTGTTTACTGGAGTGAGATGGTACTTCATTGTGGTTTCGATTTGCATCTCTCTTATTGCCAATGATCTGGAGTCTTTCATGTGTCTGTTTACCATTTGAATATCTTCCTCTGTGAAAATTCTTTCCATGTCTTTTGCCCATTTTGTAATTGGGTTATCAGTCTTTTTCTTGTGGAGGCCCAGGAGTATTCTATAAACTTTTGTTATAAGACTCTTGTCTGAGATGGTATTACCAAATGTTTGTTACCAGTCTATAGTTTTTCTTTTCACCCTGTTGGAAAAAGTTTTTGATGTACATGTAGATTTAATCTTTAGAAGATCCGATGCATCAATTTTATTCTCTTCATACAGGACATTTCTGGTTGTATTTGGCAGTCTCTTTATATCTTGAACTAGTGTTTCTAAGCTTGATCCCAGTTTGTCATTATGGTTTGGGGCTTTATTCCCAGTTCTCTGATCCATCTTGAGATGTTTTCTTGATTATGTAAACACATTTGACTGTGTAAATCGTAACAAATTATAGCTAAAATTGATAAGAATCAGGCCTTTTGTTCACAGGGTTGCTATGAGTAGTGCTAGACTAAAAGACAATCAACAACAACAACATTGATAAGGATAAAAATTCCAGAACACTAATTTCAGAATTTGTTCATAGATGAAGGAGTTGTTTGAAAAGAACAAGGTGTACTGCATAGTTTAAAATCAGAAAAAGTGTGTGTCATGGTGGTATCTTTTCTCTATACCTTCTCTATATGCAGAGAAAATTATTTGAGAATCTGGAATATGAAGAAGAATGTGGCATCAAGATTAGTGGAAGACATTAAAAATCAATATTATGCAGATGATACAGCCTTATTTGCTGAAAGCAAAGAAGATTTGAAGCAATTATTAAAGATGATAAAAGGTAGTCAGTCTTCAGTATAGAATACACTTGGCATCAAGAAGAGAAAAATTCTCTCAACTGGGCCAATTGGTAACACCGTGATAAATGGAAAAGAAAGACTGACGTTGTCGAGAATTTCATTTTACTTGTATACACAAACAATACCCATACTAGCAGCAGTCAAGATATCAAAAGACATGTTGCATTGAACAAATCTATTCTAAGTATATCTTTAAAGTGCCAAGAAGCAAGCATAGTATAAAAACGAAGATGCTATAACCTAAACTTGGTATTTTCAATTGTTCCATATGCATGTGAATGTTGGGCAATGAATATGGAAGACTGAAGAAAAACTGCTATCTTTGAATTGTGGTATTAGCAAAGAATATTGAATAAACCACAAAGTGTCTTAAAGGGAGTGCAACCAGGGTGCCCCTTAGAGGCAAACCAGGGTGCCCCTTAGAGGCAAAGATGGTGAAACTCCGCCTCAGATACTATGGGCATGTTATCAGGAATTGCCAATTCTTGGAAAAAACCATTAGTTTTAGAAAAGTGGAGGCTGAATTAAAGGGGGAAGATCAGATAGGTTAACCCAGCAACTGCAGCAATGGACTTACTTGAATATGGTGGAGATTGTGAGAACAGTGTCTGTTCTTCAAAAGGTCAGTATGTGTCAAAGTTTGCTTCAATAGCACTTAACAAAAGCAACATCAATGCCTCTAATTTTTGAAATTTTATGATCTTCTATTGCAAGAAAGGTTCTACTTCAGGATTTAATCTATTTTAGTTTAGATATGATTTTCTTTAAAAATGCTGTCTTTTGGCACAAGTCCATATCATTTCCAGAACTCCTAAATTCTAGCGCTTTCATTCCTGAGTTTGTTATTTTTAAAAATCTCCTATCTTTCCCCACTTTTATTTCATTAATTTTAGTGATGTTTTTGGATGGAATATAAGTAAATATCTGACTCAATCTGTCACAATAACTAGATTTCTCTCTGGAAGCCTTTTTAGTGGGTTGGAAATTCTGCAAATGAGTAAGATCTTCAAACATGCATATTTAGTTGACAGGAAAAATTAGCCTGAATGTGAGTGACTGAGTGGAATAAGATCTCATCACAAAGGCAGTCAATCTTCAGTGTTTATGAAGCACTCACAACCTGCAAAGCACCAGCTCATGTTGAGTTGGAGGAATGAGAAGAGAAAACAAAACTCTAGGGTAGTGGAAAGAATACTGGTTCCAGGCCAAATTTCTCATTGTTACTTACTAGTTGGACAAGTTTCCTTAAATCTCAATCTGTTATAATTGAAGGAAGAAGTAAGAGGAATGTAACTTCTACCTTCTTTTTTAACTCTTTCACATGAACACTATAGGTTCATGAAAGGATAGATGGAATATTCTACATGTACAGGAGAAAATGTTAATCTAACATTACTCAGGAAGGAGCAGGGGAGTTAAAATGTGGGACAATTAAAACATTTTATTGGTTATGAACTGTAAAATATAATATCCAAAATTTCTTCAGATTTCTTTGTTCACATTTATGGTATTAGCTTAGAGTTGGCTCTCCAACCCCCACCCCTCCATTGCCTTAGCCCCCTCTGGTCTCCAGCTACCTTAACTGAAAACTCATAATCTTGCAAATGATCAGTAACCAAAGGATTAGGATAAGAAAGAGAGTACTTCCTCACTCTGGGCAACAAGACTTGAGAGAGACTGGAGCAACACTCCAGTTGAGAGTGAGACCCTGGTGATAGCAGTAGAGTGACTGTAGCATTGTTGTGAAGAAACCATGACAAGGTGTAACCAAAGGAGCCTTGAAATAAAGGCCATAGTTAATGGTTTGCTATTCTGGCTCTGGTGGCCTAGTGGCAAGAAGCTGTGCTGCAATCCCAAAGGTACACAGTTCAAGGCCACCAGTTAAATCCATGGGTGAAGGATGGACAATCACCTCCCATTGTGATTAACTGCCTCTGAAAATATGCCGGAGGCTCAGCTGTGGGTAAGTTCTGACTCCCTGGTACACAACATTTTTTGCCAGATGATGGAAAGGGAAGCTGCTCGCTGAACTGATACTAAGTCTGGACTAGTTGAAGAATTGTGCCTTGAGACTGCTGGGCTAACTCCTGGATTTGCATTGGGTGACATTCTTTGCCTCCTCCACTCTCTAACTTATTTCCTTAATAAACCTCATTCTCAGTACCACAACTGTGAGTCAAAAACTAATAAATGGACCTCTTGCTACTAGTGTGACTCTCAAGGCACCATGGGGCTAGGCTGCAAGATCTTTATCTGCTTTCTGCTTTGGGGAAGTAAGGGGTTATGCTATTCTTACTCCCACTGGTGCTTTAAAAAAGGTGCTGGTTGCCCTGTGTCCTTATGTCCTGTTTTCTGTTCTCAAAGCAACATTCTTCAAAACGCTTTATAATAACACACTCACTCATTACTGTTGGCTCCCTCTAATAGGGGCATTTTGATCAACAGTTGTTTAGGAGCTGGAAGCCTCTTATTTAAAGCAGTTAGGGACCTAGGAGGTGGTCCTTTATCATCAACAGTTGTTTGGAGGTGGGATCCAGGAGGCAGGTCTTTGTGAAGCACTAGCAGAAAGTATTCAGCAGAGACTTCCATGTAACTGTAATATCCACATGTGAGAAATTACTCCAGTGTGCCAGCATGAATCTCAGCCTGAACACTTTTAATTTCATTATTTTTTGTGTGTACCGTCAAATCAGATCTGACTGATACAGGAGGAGATTGTTCCTCCTTCTCCAGCAAAGCATCTGGTGGATTTGAACCGTGTACCTCTGAGATTGCAGTGCAGCTTCTTGCCACTAGGCCACCAGAGCTCGCCAGCTTGAACACTTTTAGCACCCTTCATCTATTCAGGCTTCAACTAGATCTGGTAACATAATATTCATATACTTGATTTGTTATTGGAGGCAAAAAACTAAATTGTTAGTCTGTTACATTTGGGGAATTTATTGTTCTAACTAGTACAGCTCTTGTCTGCCAGTTTAGTGTATTGAGGTAACTTGTGGGTTACTGTGATGCTCAAAGCTATGCCACCAGTGTGTCAAGTCCCCCAAGGGTCACTCACCGTGGATAGGTTTTAGTAGAACTCCAGATGAAGACAGACTAGGAAGCAGGATTAGCCACCTACTTCTTAAATAGCAGGCCTCTGAAAACCTGATGAACAGTAGAGGAACATGGATAGTTATAGCATTAGAGTTAAAGCCCAGATTGGGAGTGAATCAAAATGAGGAAAAATAGCAGCAAACATCCTTTAAAAATTGGGACATGGAATGTGTGATACATGAATGTTGGAAAAATAGAAGTTATGAAAAATTAAATGGAATGTATGAACATTAACATTCTAGGCATTAATAAGATGAGCTGGACTAGCTGTGGCCATTGTGATTCAGGTAATCACAAGATATACTATGTGGGAATGAAAAATAGAAGAATGTTACAATCATAATTAAAAAGTCAATTACTAGTTCCATCCTAAATTTGTGAGTGATAGGATATTTTCCACATGCATACAAGGAAGACCTGTAAATGCGACTATTTCTCAAAGACGCTCCTACCACTAAAGCAAAAGAGGAGGAAATTGAAAATTTTTTAAAAATCTTGCAATTTGAAAGTGATCAAAAACCTAATCAAGAAACGTTAATGATAATTGGTGACTGGAATGCAAAAATTAGAAAAAAATGAAGATGGAATGGTAGAAAGTATGGACTTGGTGATAGAAATGAGGCTAAAAACAGAATGATTTTATTTCCTAAGTTCAATGACTTTTAAATTGCAAATTCCTTTTTAAGAAACATAAATGTTACCTTTACATGTGGACCTCACCTGATGGACTGTATAGGAGTCAGGCTGATTATTACATCTGTGAAAGGAATTTTTGGAGAAGCACAACATCTGCAGTCAAAACTAGGCTAGGGGTGGACTATGGAACAGACCACCAATTACTGATGTGAAAGTTCAAACTGAGGCTAAAGAAAATGAAAACCATCCCACAAGAACCAAAATATGATCATAAGTCTATTCCTTCTGAATTTCAAAATCATCTTAAGAAATGCTTTGAAGCACTGAACACCAGTGATCAAAGACCACATGAGTTGTAGGATGACATCAAGGATAGCATCCATAAAGAAAGCAAAGGTTCATTACAAAAATAGAGCTGTTGTTTGTTGTTGTTATGTGCTGGTTGAGTTGCTTGTGACTCATAGCGACCCTATGTACAAAAGCCCTAATCTCTGCCCTATCCTGTGCCAATCTCACTATCTCTGACACACCTACCCTTATTACCCCAGTCACTGAATCAATCTACCTCATAGAGGGTCTTCCCCTCCTGCACTGTCCCTCCACCCTCCCAAGCATGACATCCCACTCCAAGGACTGTTCCCTCCTTGCAACATGTCCAAAATATGTCAGACGAAGCTTCAGAATCCTTACCTCCAAGGTGCAGCCTGGCTTCACTCTCTCCAGGACAAAACTTTGTTTTCTTAGCAGTCCATAGTATATTCAGTACTCTTCTCTAACACCACAACTCAAAGGTATCAATTCTCCTTTTATCATCCTTAGTCATTGTCCAGCTCTCTGATGCATAATAAGTGATTACAAAGACCATGGCCTCTATCAGGTGCACCTTAGTCTCCAGACTGTCATCTTTACACTTCAATACTTTAGAGAGGTCTCTGACAACCGACTTTCCCATCTCAGTAAATCTTTTAATTTCCTAGCTGCTGGTGCCAAGAGTGTTGACTGTGGAGCCAAGCAAACTAAAGCTGTGAACAATCTCAATCTCTTTACCATCCACCATGATGCTGCCAATTGGCCCAGTGGTGAGAATCTTTGTTTTCTTGATATTGCCTCAATCCATATTGTGCTCGAGCATCATGAGGGAAAAAAAAAAGGAAAGGCCACTGAAAAATAAATGAACAAAAGATTTTTATAAGCAACTTGAAAAGACAAAGCAAAGTTTATAATACAATATACAGAGAACTAGACGTGGTGAATAAAAAGGGAACTACTCTGTCTTCATTTCTCAAGGTGAAAGAACTGAAAAACAAATATAAGTCTCAAGTTACAATATTGAAGGAGTACAGAGGAATGCCTATCTGTGTTTTATTGACTATGCAAAGACATTTGACTGTGTGGATCACAACAAATTGTGGCTAACCTTGAGAAGAATGGGAATCCCAGAACACTTGATTGTGTTCGTGTGAAATCATGTGAAATACTTCGACCAGGAAGCAATCATCAGAACAGAGCAAGGAAACACTGCATGATTCAAAATTATGAAGGAGTGCATCAGGGATGCATCCTGTCTTCATACCTTTTCAATCTATATGCAGAACAGATCATTTGAGAGACCAGATTATGAGGAAGAATGTGACATCAGGATTGGAGGAAGACTCATCAACAATTTGTGCTATGCAGATGATACAACCTTGCTTGCCAAAACTGAGAAGGACCCAAAGTGTTTGCTGCAGAAGGTCAAGGACTGGAGTAGTCAATATGGCTTGAAGCCAAACATCTAGGAGACACCACTCACCACTGGGCCAATTGGCAGCACCATGATAAACGGAGGAGAGATTGAGGTTGTTAATAATTATAGCTTGTTTGGCTTCCACAATCAACACTCTTGGTACCAGCAGTCAGGAAATGAAAAGATGAATTGCCGTTGCTATCAGGGACCTCTCCAGAATGCTGAGGAGCAATGATGTCAGTCTAGATGTGCTTGATCCAGGCCATGATCTTCACAATTACTTGAACTGCATCAGAGAGCTGGACAATGAATAAAGATGACAGAAGAAAAAAATTGATGTCTTTGAGTTGTGGTGCTGGAGAAAAATCTTCAACATTCCATGGACTGCCAGGACAACAAATAGGCCTGTCTTGGAGAGGGTGAAACTAAGTTTCTCCTTGGAGGCTAGGATTTAAAAACTCTGTCTCACATACTTTGGGTGCATAGTTTAAGTTTGAACATAAAGGCTTTCATATTTTCTACTAATTTGGAAAAGCCCATAATGTCCAGAGGAGGATAATATCTCAATTCTCAAAAAACAAGCAAGGGAGGAAAAAGAAGAGACTAGAAAACGAATTTTTTTTTCATGGTAAAGACTGTTTTATTGGTGACAGTTAGTGCAAGTCAATAAATACTGATCCCCAAAGAAGAGCTCTTTTGATCAGATTACTGGTCCACAGGGCACGGAATTAAACTGAAGCCAGAGCTGGGATGATAATTTGAAGTCAATCCTGCTTCTTGGGAAACGAAGCCACAGCCATCTGATATATGGCATATGCTGTTCTGCCAACTGTAAGAAGCATGGTGGCTCTATACAGGAGGGCATCAGCTATCCCACCCTTTAGATACACTGGAATTCCATTATCCTCCTGAAACAGCTTTTGTTTTTCTCGAACTTTATTTTCAAACTGTCTGCATGAAGTAGTACTTATGGTCCTCTGGGTAATTTGACGAAGAGCCAGCATATTCCGCAGCATCTTGGCTGTATTTTTTGCCCACCAACAGCGACAACTGAACACCCTTAACGACGTCGCCTCACTGGACTAGAAAATGGATTTTAAAGTGACATTGGTGTTAACAGCAATCTTTCTAGCAACCACTTTTATAATGATTGACAATGTGAACAATTCAAAAATCAATCAATGAGACAACTTATTATACATTTATATCAAGGGAATAAAGAATTATGTTGCATGGTAGAAATCAGACACAAAGTAGGGCACCTGGCGTGATTGTTAGAATATAATGTTTTCATCTATGGTTCTAAAAATCAGAACCATGATTGACTGCAGGGGGATTGACTGAGAACTTCCTGGGGTGATGTAATGTTCTATATTTTGATTGGGAATATGTTGTTATTATTGTTAGGTGTTGTCGAAATGAGTTCGACTCGTAGTGACCCTGTGAACAGCAGATCTGACTCCTATCCTATCTGGGGCCATCCTCACATTACCTGACACACTTGAGCCCATTGCTCTGGTCACTGTGTCAATGCTTCTGGCTGAGGGTTTTCCTCTCTTTCTCTGACCCTCTACCTTCCCAAGTATGATATCCTTCTCCAAGGAATGGCCTCTTCTAAGAACATGCCCAAAGTATACGAGACAAAGCTTTGCCATCCTCACCTTTAAGGAGCACTCTGGCTGCACCTTCTCCAAAGCATATCTGTTCTTTGGGTAGTCCAAGGGATGTTCAGTACTCCTCTCCAACACCACAGCTCAAAAGCATCAATTTGTCTTCTGTCATCCTTATTCATTGTCCAGATTTGGAAAAAAGATTTATAAAAATCACTTATCCTTAATATTTGTGTGGTAAGTCTACATATTATTTTACCTCTGTAAAGATTTTTACTAAAAAGGAGAAAATTAGAGAGAGGCTTTCCAAATATCTCCAATTTATTACTTCTCTTCCAGCCTTCAGAAGTCTTTCCTGCTACTATATATCTAACTCCAACTCTGGTCTAATCTCTACTCACCCCTCAAGACCAACTAGGGATAAGCTGTGTAACTCCTTCTTTGAGGTTGTTGTTGTTAAGTGCTGTTGAATCATAGGTGACTCATAGCGACCCTATAAACGAAAGTCCTCAACACTTGTGTGACATTCATCCTTTCTCCAGGTTCATAGGGTTTCTGGAGGCAAGCTATTATGGATGTGGATGCCACTCGTTTTCTGAAAAGGGAAGTATTTCTCATAAATGTGCCACTGGCTCCTCTTTCTATACATTTAATCACCTCTTTCTTGCCTTGTATTGTTTTTAGTTGTCATCAAGTCGATTATGATTCACAGAGATTCTATGAGAAGATTGGAATCTTACCCAACACTGTGTCATCCTCATGGTCTCCTCCATGCTCTAACCCATTGTTACAGTTACTGTGTTAGTCCATCTGGTTAAGAGTCTTTCTTCTCTGACTCTTCTCCTTTCCCAGCATGGTATCTTCTCTCTTCGGACTGGCTATTCCTAATAACATGTCCAATGTTTGTGAGATGCAGTTTTACCATTCTCACCTCTAAGAAGCACCCTGGATACACTTCAACCTACGACAGACGTGATCGTTCTTCTGACAGTCCTTGGGATGGAATGAGTTCTCTCTTCCCCTAAATTTTAAGCTCTCAATTGTCCAAGTATTCAAATCTGTTGTTCATGGGGTTGCTACAAGACACACTCAACTTGACATCCCTTAGCAACATCAACTGTCATGAGATGCAATCGATATTGAAGGCTGCAGTCTTTAGTCTACAGCAAGTGCTTCAAATCCTTCCCATTTTCAACAAATAAGGTTGTGTCCTCTGCCTAATGCAGATTGTTTATGAGTCTTCCTCTGATCCTGATGCCACATTCTCTTTCATAGTCCATTTTCTCAAACAACTGTCATGAAATTTGCTTGTTGTGTCTTTGAATTCCTCTATAATAATTTTTGATTATTCAATAGATGTTTGATGGTTATGAGAGATAGTGGGGATGACATAGTTTCTATAGTTACAAAAGCCTGGTTTATTGGTTTTGACTTTTTAAAAAAAATTTTTTTAAAAACCCTAATACTAATAACACTGTAGCTTCAATCACACATTGCAAAGGGAACACCAGAAAAAAAGATGGGTCCAAATTATGGCAATGCAAATATTGGTAACTTAAAACCATTGAGTTTCTAGTTTTTCAGTCTAAAAATGATATATTCAAACAGAGTAATTGATAAGGAATGAAAAAAAAGCATCTGCATGGAGTTCTGGTGACCTAGTGGTAAGAAAATACACTGTAATCCCAAAGGCATGTGGTTTGAATTCATTTGAAGCTCTGAGGAAGAAGTATAGGAAATCTTCATCATGCGTTGAATCAGTAATATTTCCTGACTCTGAAAACCTGATGGAGGTTTAGTTGTGCATAGGTTCCAACTCGCTAAGTTCACCACACGCCATTTTAATGATCATTGTCGTGGTCAAGTCCATTGCTGTGGTCATAGTTTATTTTCAGTGCCTTCCAAGGAGGTTCATCTTCTAGCACTATATCCCACAATATTTGGCTGCAATCCATAAGGTTTTTGCATTGGCTAAATTTTAGAAGCAAACTATCTTTATCTGCAAGTTCTGCTGAAACTTATCATTTGAAATCCCAGTGACACAGTTTCCAGCATCACAGAATATTCAAGTCACCAGAACTCAACCAATAAACACAAGTGGTAGTTATGGTAACTATGTTGTGGTTTGGTGTTGTTGACTTAGTTCTGACTAATAGTGACCCTATGTACAATAGGATGAAACACTGTTTAGTACTGGACAGTCTGCAGAATCAGTTCCGTGTCTTAGTCCATAGTTATGGCCAGTGTTATCAGTCCGTCTCACTAAGGGTCTTCCTCCATTTCACTGACTCTCTATCTCACCAAGCATAATGCCCCTGTCTCCATGGACTGCTCTGTCCTGGTCATATGTCCAAAGTGCACAAGATGATGTCTCCCATCTTTACATCTAAAGAACAGACTGCCTATACTTCTTTCAAGAAAGGTTTGCTTGCTCTTCTGACTGTCCACTGCATAATTCAAAGGCATCGATTCTTCTCTGGCCTTTCTTCTTTGCCTGGCTTTCACAAGTCTATGAGGCCATGAACATACTGGGATTTGTGTCAAGTACATTTTATTCCTCAAAGTTATATACTCTAAGTATTTTAAACAAATAAAAAGAATATTCATCCCTTTGTTTTACACACAGGACTTAGTATCTATCAATACTCAAAAAGTGCATTTTGAATTGGTATAGCTAATGTTAGAGCTCTGGTGGCCTAGTGGATAGGGAGTTGCACTGTTAACCCGAAGGCGGTGATTCTGGCAGTTCTAATACACCACCAACTCCTCAGGAGAAAGATGGGCAATCTCCTTCTCATGTGATTTACTAAAAACCCTCTGGAGGGTTAATTACAAGTCAGTTCTAACATGACTGCAAGGAATTTTTTTATTTTTTTTTGTTGTTGTTGTTGTTAAATGTTGTGCAAGGAATGGGAAAGATCCAGTGGGGACCTGAAACTACAGGGTAATTATGGACATAGTCCAAAGGTGACTAATTTTATAAAATATAACGCAGGGGGATGATTGTATGAAACAAAATATGAATGAAGAATAGTGTGAAACACAATGTATACAAACTTTATAAGCAAACCAACATAAAGTAAAAATGCTAAAAAACGAACAAAAATAAAAAGAAAATATTATCCTAGAATCAATATTTTTCTACATGCTCAACACTAAAGAAGAAAAACTCAAATGAACTACTTGCAAGCTGTACTCAAGATTAGTCAGGTAAATATTCTCTTTAGTAAATAGAATAGTAGGTATAATACAGAAATTATTTGGACTATTGAGTCATGTTTCAAACTTTGTTTGATACAGAATTGTCTGAATTGTTGGCTTTTGGATTTGGGTCTCTGTCATCTCTGGGACCTGGGGCAGCATGAAGTAGTGAGAGCAACTGGGCTTTGAAACCAGGCAAAATATGGTTTAAACCTAGCTCAACTATTTCCCAGCTGTGTAACTGCAGGCAGATTACTTCATTTTTCTGGGCTTCAGTTACTCAGCAAATACCTGGGTCATTGCAGAGATGACAGATTTTATAGTGACTCTCATAGCATAAATACATTCAGGCCTTATTAGTCATAATAATATAACAATAATAACAATTTTCACCAGTTTAATGGGAGTGACAACAACAGACCAATTGTTAGTGGCCTGTTTGTACAACCAATATTCAGGGAAGATATTTAGAACACAAAAAGATTTCACCATAACATAAAGAATCTACAGGCACCTTTCAGGGGTAGGTAAAGTATAAACTCATGGTTTTGTCACCAAATCTAGCTTGGCACAAGGTAACATAAGTATTTATGTTCTGTTGGTCACAGCCCACTTCTCAGGCAATAGAAGATTTTTCTCTTCTTAAGTTGAGATAAAAAATAGTGGGCTTTAGTATAGCTTCCCTTAGAATTATGTTAAGTCTGTCCTCCCTTCTCTCATCCCTCCTCTGGTGGATCCCTTCCTAGGCCCTATGAATACGCTCCTACTCCAGTGACCTCAGGAACATCATATCACCTTTCCTGACCTGTTTCCTCATCCTTGAATGCCATGATGGGGCAGCCAGATGATCCCAAAGTGAGTAATCTGAGAAGCAACGTGGACTTCAGTCCTCTCTGACCCTGGGGCTTGGTTTCCAGTATGAGGAGATCCATTTACCTAAAGAAGAACCTTCTAAATGGATTTCTATCTGCATCTGTGAAATCCTCTGTACCTGCTCACAGTAACTCCCTCCCTCCTTCTCGCCTGAAATTGAATTATCTGTTCCTTGATTTTCATTTTGTCAGTGAGCTCCATCCCCTGCTTTACTGGCCCTGATCAGCAATGGCTCTGTGCTCACCCAGCATTCCTTTCCATTTGTCTTTTGTCTGCCAGCCACACCTTAGCCCATCAGGAATTTAATATTGGTAATTGTCTGGGTTCTTATCTTTTCCCAAACTCTTCCACATCCAGCATCTTATTCCAACAATTCTACATAGTCAGATTTTTTTTCCCCCTATAATGGTCAAAAGTGGAAACAGAAATCTGGGCAGAATGGGTCTGCAGCTCAGCTGCAAATGGAAGATGCAGCCTAGATTAAACCTTCAAAATCCACATTCATTTTGTTAATATGTTTAGGACTGGGGATCTTTTTAAGATGTAAAGTTTGCATATTACAATAAAGATAGCTCATCAAATTCACCTTGCTTTTCCAAATGCTGAATTAGGCTTGTGGATGTTTAGGCAAAGAGGAACCTTGTTACGTAATGACCAAGTTTTATACAGAGTGAGCAGATACCTACAGGAAGTGTGTCTCACCCAACATCACAGATCAAGTTTGGACACTATGTGAGAAGCTTTCAGGAAGTGGGGCTCAGGGAAAGCAAATAAACCTCTCAATCAACACAAATGCAAACAACTCACAGGCCCACTCCCTCTTCTGGAGCTTTTGGCCTGTGGCAGGCGTTCTATGCTTGATGTGAAGTGATGCTACCAAGTCACTGGCAGTCAAGCATTTTCCTTCAGTCACGTGAGTCTGCGGTGCTCCAGCTGCATCTACCTTGCATTTGTCCTCCTTAAAACTCCAAGATCACTGTCTAAGGTAAAGGTCAGCATCAGAGGGATGAGAGAAGACCATCATGGACCTGGAAGCAGAGTTCTTTGCCTGCCCCTGGCACTGCAATCTCTGCCACTCCAGCTTTATACATTCCAGATGTTGTCCCTGTCAATCTCTTTGGACACAGGGTACATCATGTCTACCAGTTTTACAGACCATTCTGCTTTCCCAAAAAGTCCAGCTCCACTGCTACTAACTTTGTGCATTGCATGCACTTCCATACTATCAAAGGGACAAACTCTGTCCAACCCTCTCCCTAGGCTTAACTGTGCAGTGTTTGCCTCTTTGGTGCTCCCTGCTACTGCCTCTCCTGGGCCTGTTTCTGAATGTATAGAACAAAGCTGGAAAAACTTGCCTTGCAGACTTGTAGGGTGTATGATTGAAAATACTAATAAAAAATTTTAAAAAAAGAAAGAAAATACTAATCAAGCACCTGAAAATAGTGCCTGGCCAAGAGAGAGTCCCAAATAATAATAGCAATAAATATGATTTCAAAGCTGTCTCATCCACCAGACTGTCAACTCTTAGAGGTTAAGGATCATGTCATTCATTTTTGTGTCCCTTGTGCCTGGCACATACTAACTGCTTCTTAAATGTGTACAGAACAAATAGAACTAGCCTGTGTGGCTGTGTCTGTCCTGGCAGTTCCCAGAATGTTTGCTAGAGTTTTTCACCCAGACAAAGCTGCCAGCCTCATGACTGGCTTCTCTTTTTGTCAAGACTCAGCACTATATTAAGACAAAGACAGGACTTTATTCAAGCTTTCCTTAGACTGTCATTGCGAAAAGCATTTTCAAAAGGGGATAAATGTAACTTGTTAAAGGATATTCTTGAATGTTGAAATAGGGTCGGGAGGAAATGGTTAAAACTGCTGCATCACAAAGGAGCGTTTTTCTCAGGAGCCTGGTGCTATAGCTGGGGGATCTGCAATTCCTCTCACTTTGAGTGTGCCCACTGTCACACTGGCCAGGCGCTAGGACCCCGGGGAACTGGAGCTGCCTCTTTATGTACAGAAGGCTGGAGAGTGGTTACACACAAATGTGACTTTTGAACTCAGTTTAAACAGAGACCTGGTTTGCTAGGAGGTTTCCAGTTCCCCTTCCCCCCCCCAAAAAAAAAAAAAAAATCAAACCAAAACAAAACAAAAACCCACCCCTAAAACAAAACAATCCACCCAAGGGCTGTTTGGAAGGAGTGAGGGGGCAGACCTTGACTGAGTGAGAGAAAAAACTAAGCCAAGACCCATCCCCCTGGGTCATGCTCTTTCAGGGCAGAGAGCACAGAGGGTCACCCATTCCTTCAGCTAAACAATTAGATTAAGTGTGTGTGGCAGAGAGAGGTTGCTTTAGTCACTGGAAATAAAAAGAGAAGCAATAAGCCTTGACATTGACTTTAATCACTATATGTTTCTCAATAACAACTTGATTTCTAAATTTGGAAAATGATGTTGACTTTATCGAATTGCACCATTGCTACACATCTTGAGGGGCCCTTTCACAAAGTCTTCATCATCCTCTTGCCTGTCACCACAGCTCCTAGGCATGATCTTCCAGAACCTCCCATCTAGTTAATCTCTTACTCTTTCTCCCTTGCACCACAAGTATATCTTGATTTTTCAGGAGAATAGAAGGAAGGACTCATATTTTATTGTTGTTGGGTATCATTGAGCACTAATACTTTGACGCTTAGCCACCTTATCTGCGCAACAGATCTGAACTGTACCGTTCTCACCACCTGTCACATATACTTGGATCCATTGCCACAATAACTGTGTCAATTTGTCTTATTGAGGGTCTTCCTCTCTTTCTCTGACTCTCTACTTTATCCAGCATGATGTTTTCAAAGGACTGGGCTCTCCTGACAGCACGTACAAAGTATGTGAGGTGAAGTTTCACCATTTTTGCCTCTAGGGAACATCCTGGTTATATCTCCTCCAAGACAGACTTGTTTGTTCTTTTGGTAGTCTGAGGGAAATTCAATACTCTTCTCCAATATTATAATTCAAACACATCAATTCTTCTTCTATCTCCCCTGCTAATTGTCAAACTTTCAGATGCATAGGAAGCAATTGAAAAAACCATAGCTTGGATCAGTGCACTTTAGTTTCTGTAAAAATAAAATTCCCAAAATAATGATAACAATTCAAAGTAATGAGCCCTGCCCTTTCCTGTGTCACCTTCATCATCTCTGACATGGCAGAGTCCATTGCTGAAGTGACTGTGTCAATCCATCTCCTCGGGCTCATTCTCTTTCATTGACCTTCCATCTTTCCAAGCATGATGTTACTTTCTAAGGAATAGCCTCACTTTGTTCAAAGCATGAAATGCAAAGCTTCACCATCTTTGCCTCCAACGAGCACTCTGGCTGTACTCTCCTGTGTGGTCAGGATCACTGAAGCATTCCCAGCTGCCCTTGCCGCCGACCACAGACCTCTGCTCTGAACCTCTGGATGCTGGTGGGCAGAGGGAAGGGATTTTTTTCTTTAAATGTATCTGGCTATTTTATGAATTCCTTAGCAAAATGGACTATACGTTCAAATCTCAAATCCTCACTGCCTAATACACTTTGGAATGCTTTTTTAATAAAAGAAAAACATTTTTACTCTTGCTTATTGAAAAGCAGCACATGCTCAGTGTAAACATTTAAACAATATAGGAACTTTTAGAGGATAAAAGTCTAACAAAGTGTGTCTCCCATGAAGTTGTTATTTGCTCATATCTTTTCATACTTTTAGTGGAATATGAAAAGCACATTTGTACTAATTTGTGCATAGTATCTGGTATTCCGAAGGGACACAGTGGACATTATGTGTAGCACATTGAGTTGTTGATGAAGAGGTCAATGGTTTGAGTTCACCTGTTGTTCCAGGTGAGAAAAATTAGTTTCTTCCTTTAGAAATTTATAGCCTAAGGGAGCTCTGGTGGCCTAGTGGAAAGAAGCTGCACCGCAATCTCAACGGCACCTATTCAAATCCACCAGATGCTCCGCTGGAGAAGGAGGGGCAATCTCTCCTGTGCCAGTCGGATCCAATTCGACAGTACCCAACAAGGAAAGAAAAGAAAATCCTGAAAGAAATTTATGGCCTTGGAAGTTTTATCCGAGGACTGGCATGAGTTGGAAGGAACTCAATCACAATCGGTTTTTTAGTTTGATCTGGTCTTCCTGAGAGTACAAAATATTAATCACTCAGCTTCTACCAACTATTGGAAACCTCTATGGAGGGCGTACTATTTTAAGTCACCATGGGTCATCATGAGTCAAAGTCAAGTCATTAGCAACTGGTTTGGCTATTTAAAAATCTATTTGAGAGGTTGCACTTCATCAGGAGGAATGTGGTAGCAGGATTTGAGGAAGACTCATCAACAACCTGCACTACGCAGATGACACAATGTTCTTTGCTGAAACTGAGTAGGCCCTTAAGCGTTTGCTACAGAGGGGTGAAGGACTATAGTCAGTAATATAGATTGTAACTCAACATCAGGAAAATTACGATACTCACCATTGGACTAATTCGCAGCATCATGATAGATGGAGAAGAGATAGAGATTGTTAACAATTTCATCTTGATTGACACTAAAATCAGCACTCTTGGTACCAGCCACCAGGAAATTAAAAAAAAAAGGAATTGCATTAGAAAAATATGTTGTCAGAGACCTCTCCAGAGTGTTGAAGAGCAATGATGCCAGTTTAGAGACTAAGGTACCCCTGATCAAGACCATGGTCTTTGCAATTACTTGTTATGCATCAGAGAGCTGAAAAATGACTAAAGATGACAGAAGAAGAATGGGTGCCTTTAAGTTGTGATTCTGGAGAAAGGTATTCAACATACCATAGACTTCCAAGAGAACTAACAGTTCTGTATGGTAAAATGAAACTAAATTTCTCCTTGAACGGAAGGATTTTGAGGCTTTGTCTGATATACTTTGGGCATGTAGCCAGGAAGGACCAGTCTTTGGAGAAGGATATCATGCTTGGAAGGGTAGAGGGACAGTACAGAAGAGGAAGACTCTGAGTGAAATGGATTAACAAAATATCTAGGGTAACGAGGGTTGTTATTGTTAGGTGCTGTTGAGTAGCCTGCCACTCATAGCGACCCTATGTACAACAGCCCTAAACCCTGCCCTATCCTATGCCGATCTTATTATCTCCAACAGATCTAGCCTCCCCCCCTTACCCTAGTCACTGAATCAGTCCCTCTCATCAAGGGTCTTGCTCTCTTGCGCTGTCCCTCCACCCTCCCAAGCATGACGTCCCTCTCCAAGGACTGGTCTCTCCTTGTAACATGTCCAAAATATGTCAAATGAAGCTCCAGAATCCTTGCCTCCAAGGAGCAGCCTGGTCTCACCCTCTCTAGGATGAACCTATTTGTTCTCCTAGCAGTCCTTGGTATATTCAATATTCTTTTCCAGCACCACAGCTAAGTGTATGTCAAAGATAGTGAGATTGGCCAAGGATATAGCAGGGTTCAGAGCTATTGTGCATAGCCTTGTTGTGAGTCATCGTTGACTTGAGGGTACATAACAACAACAACAATAACAACATTTAAGAAAATATTTAAAATGTTATGGCCTCATATGCCCACAGATACACTTGAGTTTCTCTTGCCCCTTGTCAGCTGCATAGTTTTCTTTATTATCTCTTATCATTACAACTGCAGACATATTTCAGGTTTTGCTATTTTAAAGAATCCTGCTCTGAAATCCTCATTTATATATCTTCTTGAACACTTTTCACATTACTTTTAGACATGAGATTTATGAGGCCAAGGATGGAGATATTTAACATTTTGATAGATACTGCACTCCCAACAGAAACTAGAAAGAGCTATCAAACTTATCTTTCTTTTCTGAATTTTTTTCCCTCCTTAGTAATTAGTAGTGGTGCTAGAGACGAACACTGAACGTACCATGGATTACCAAGAAAACAAGGAGGTCTATAATGGAGAGGCTGAAACCAGGCTGCTCCTTGGAGGCAAGGATTTTGAGGTTCTGTCTCACATACTTGCGGCATGTTTCCAGGAGGGACAGTCCTTAGAGAAGAACATCATGGAGAGACAGTGCAGGAGAAGAAGACCCTGGATGAGATAGATTGACACAGTAACTGGGGTAAAGTGGGTAAGTGTGTCAGAGACAGTGAGATTGGCTAAGGATAGGGCTATTGTGCATAAGGTCACTATGAGTTGCAATCAATCCATGGCACATAACTACAGCAAAACAATGTAGGATTGAATATGTAATCGTACATTATTATCTGTGGCTCTTGTTTACCTACCTTTCAAGTTTTTCTTAGCATCCATTCAAACATTCAGAGTGCACATGATTAAACAATAACAGTATAGGTATATAAAAAAGAACTATATATTTTTAGTATTTTACATAGACTGCATATTACAATATAATAATACAAATCACAACAGTCTATGAAGTAAGAAAGACTGTTAATCCAGTGAAAGTTTACAAAACAAATTTGTTTTCCATTTAACAATTGATATCCATTTTGTTTTGTGACTTTGGCTGTAAGTCCCTCAGCACAGTAACAGTCTTCCCACTTCCTCCCTGGAAAAGAAGACTTTACTATTCCTATTTTCAAGATAAAGGATCTCAGCCAAAAAGACTTGCTCCGAATTACACTGCAAGTCAATGTCAAGGCCGGAAGCAGAGCCCTTGAACTGTTTTTCTGAGTTTCAAGCTGGAAGGACCAGTGTTGAGAGGCAGAGAGGGCACAGCCATCTGGTGAGGGGACTCCCAAGGGTTTTACAAGTCTTGGATTTATGCCAAAGCACAAAGAATGCCCTGACTGGGGTATTCAGTTTCTCCTGCCAAAATAAGTCCTACTTCTTTTGGACCAAGCCAAGCAGGGGCAGGAGAAGACAGGTGGCCCAGCATGTTGGCATCAGGCCTGTCAGGAAGTTCTGGGAGGGTGGGTGGCTGACCAAGCAGTGAGCCATGCTGTCAAGAGGCCCCTTCACTTCACTCAGATGCCCCCACCATGGGTGCTGCGGGGAGAACTGGCTCAAGGGATTCCGCTTAAGTTCTCATTGGGGTCCTTCAAAATTCAGTGTCGTGAATTGGTTTGCATTTAACTCTATTGCTGCAGTTACAGGAGGTTCTTGATTTTTTTTTAAAGTGTAAAATTGGAAAAGAAAGAAAATACCGTCATTTAATAGATGTATACTAGGGATATTGAGTGAATGGGGGTGCTTTGGTTTTCTGAGGAAGGTATTTCTACAGATCAGCTTAGGCAGAGCAGTTGTTTTGTGAGTTCAGAATGGAAAGTTCCACATCACAGCACAGGCCAGCAGACAGCTGAGTAAAAGTGGAATCCTCTGGAAGGGGCAATTACTTGTCTGTCACATGAATATTTGCATGGACTAGGGCCTCACCGGCCAACAGAGTAACTTCCAGCCAACATGTAGCTGTTGAGCATTTGAAATAGGGCTGCTGTGAGGGAAGAACTCATCTTTAACTACTGAATGTTACTATTTAAATTTGAAAACTCTGCCCAGTTTTTGTAAAACTGTTTAGTACATTTTGAAGATCCCAGGTATATGAAATGAATTTGTAATGCTAAATTTTCTGACATTTGAACACAGATCCAGTGTTTTTGATGAAAACTTAGTAACTGAATTTAGATGTGCTTCAAGTGTAAAACACACAGTGAATGTCAATGGATAAATAGGAAGAAGAAATGTCAATATCTCAATGACCTTTATATTAATTACATATTGAAATGATAATATTTTGGATATTCTGTTGATGTCAAGTTGATTCCAACTCATAGGGAGCCTATTGATGAGCTCATTATGAGCCTGTAAGTCAGAGTGGAGCTTCCAGTAGTTTCCAAGCCTGTAATATTTTTTAAAAAAATTTCTATTGGTTTGCATACAATTATTTATATACATTGTGTTTCATTTTGTTTCACATTATCTTTCATTAAGCTTGTGTGTTAAACAATTAATCATATGCATTGTTTTATAAAATTAATTACCATGGAGGAGTGGCATCCACTTCCATAATAGCTTGCCTCCGGAAACCCTATGAACGTGGAGAGAGGATGAAAGGCACCCAAGCGTTGAGGACTCTCCTTCATAGGGTCGCTATGAGTCGCCTGCATTTAACAACAATAATATCAACATAGAGAGAGAGAGAAATCAGCTGGCCCAGTGGACAGAAAGCGATGCTACCAAGCCAAAGGTGGGTGACTTTTAATCTGCAGCCCTCGGGCCTGTCTTCATTGTCTTTGTTCAGACATTCCTCTAGATCATATAGCTCTGGTGTACAAGTTGCTGTACCATGGTCACTTGTGGTTGCTGTGAGGCTGAAAACTGTGACACTGACGTGTCAAATAAGTTAATGGTTGGCTACTCAATGCGGACAGAGAGTGGGGTGGAGCTCCCTGATGAAAACAAGCTCAGAAGGAGGAGTGGAGTGGCATCCACTTCTGTAATAGCTTGCCTCCGGAAACCCTATGAACCTGGAGAGAGGATGAAAGGCACCCAAGCATCCAGGACTCTCCCTCATAGGGTCACAACAACAACATATATACCTATGATTACCCTGTCTTTTCGAGTACCCATTGGATCTTACCTATTCTTTCACATACACCCTCATCTACCCACTAAACTCTGTTATCCTAGTGATTTTCCCCTGCCCTATTTTTCATACCCTTTGTTTTTCCCCCACCCCTTTTAGATATTTATCCACATCTTACTAGTTATCCTTCTATTTTCACAATAACAGTCTTATGCAGTACTTATCCTTATGAGACTGAGTTCATTCAACATAATGTGCTCTAGACATATTATATTAAATTTTACAAAATCGTTGTTCCTTAGTACTGCATAGTATTCTACTTTGTGACTGAACCACATTTTGTCAATCCATTTATTTGATGATGGGCATTTGGGTTGTTTCCATATTCTTGCTATTGTGTATAACACTGCTATGAACATTGGTGTACAAATCTCTGTCCGTGTCTTCCAAGCCTGTCATCTTTATGGAAGCAGACGGCCACATCTTTTTCCTGTGGAACCACTAAGAAGTTGAGCGAGGTGTTTTTCTCAGAACTTAGAGGTCATCATCCTAAGCTCGATATACTTTGTTGTTCCTAGGAAGATAGATCCAGTCCTCAAAATGCTTTTTATCTGTGAGAGGAAAGAAGATACAAACAGATGGGCCACAGCATCAGAACGGACTGGGAGGAGGAGAGGCCAGGGGCAGAGCTTTCCAGGTCACATTCTAATGGCAATGCCCTCCAGTGTAAAGGGGACACAGTGTCTCACTTTTGAGATTTTAATTCTCCTCCTGACTTGTTTTCCTTGTGCTTGAACTTGAAGTGCCCTCTCCTTTTCTATGATCCTGGGTTGGGGTGCTGCTGAGGTATGGGACCACACGATGCTCTTTTTATAGATCTACCATCACCATTGCCATCGAGTCAATCCTGACTCCCAGCCCCTCCATGTGTCTGAGCTGAACTGTGCCCCAGAGGGTTTCTCATAACTGACTTTTCCAATGTAGATCACCAAGCCTTTCTCCTCAAGCACTTTTCTGGGTACATCTGAATTTATGACCTTTCAGTTTACTCTAACCAGTTCACTTTACAGTTCATGTTATTCATTTATAGTACCTTGGGACTCCCCTTTTTGTCCCCTTCAGTTGCATATTCATTATAAGTGATGGAATGGAGTATGCAGTTATTAGGAAATTTCTGACTGAGCAGAGACACAAAGGACAAGGTGGAATCAAGGAGGAGTAAGGACTGTGTCAAATCCTGGTCCTCTTCTTCCTAGAGGGCTGGCACCATGCCAGCTTAGGTTTGACAGGTTGCAGAGAGCTGAGAGTGAAAAGTGAAAAGGGCAAAGGACAGACATTCCAAGCTGAGCAGCAAGAAAGGCAGAGGGAAGGGACAGTGGCTGGGAGCCATCATCCCCTGTCCCTGCTTCACACAGTCCTGTAAAGGGAACCACCAGTGAGCACACCACTTGGCCCCATTTGAATTGCCAGCAATCAGCAGCTAGAGGAAGTGGAGCTTTGTGGTGAAAACATAAGACAGTGAATCAGGAGAGCTCTGCTCAATTCCCAGTTTTCCTCCAGGTTGGTCATACCTTCTTGGGCCAAATCAGATCACCACTTCAGCTCTGGAATTCCCAGCCCGAGGGGAAGTGGCACACTCCTGACCAAGTTCCTTCCCAGCTGCAGGCACTCACATGCCTGCAGACCGCGGCTGAAGGGTCTCAGGTAGCATCTGCTTCCTCCCACTACTCCAGACAGTAGCCAAGGTGAGAATGAGGAGAGACCAGGAGACAGATGGCAGCAGGGTACGCCTGCCTTCCTTCTGGGTCACCTGCAGAACTGCCTCTTAGGCCGCAAGACTCCATCCAGCTCAGTACAGCATGCCCCCACCCTGAGTAATATATCTTAACTGTAGAAAAATTCTAAAACTGCTCTCATTTATAAAAAGAAGAGAATGTAATTTCATCCAAATCTGCCACCCAGGCAGACTGAATAAACTTTGGGAAATATCTTTGGAAAATTATGGACAGTATTGCTTTCCTTTTTACAATGTGGTTTCTAAAAATTTCTATCGGTAGCCTGTAATCCACACATTCATCTAAATATAAATTATGTGAGATCCTATTATGCTTATTGCATTGTGATCTGCTTCCCTCCCTCGTTCAATAGTATACGATGAATACTTTCCACTCACAAAATTTATCTGGGAAAATAATACCCATGGCTACGTTCTAGGGAGCTATGGTGGTGTAGTTTGTAGGGAGTTTCACTGATACCCTAAAGGCCGCACCTCTCTGGTAGTTCCACCTCACCAGTGGCTCATGGGAGAAAGATGTGCCTTCTTTTCCTATGTTGTTGACAGTATCCTGGAACTCCACTGAGGGGTTAACTAGGAGTTGGTTCTGACTCCAGCACAATGACTGGAACATCCTCTAACCTTTGTCTACCTTGTTTCCCTCTCCCTAAAGTCTACTTCAGTCGTCATACCACATAACCTGAGAAAGGGGTGTGAAAGAGAGAAGAGACCATGGAGCATTTCATTATGGTTTTACTGCAGTTCTGAAAAAAAAAAATTACTTCCCCAGTAACATGGAGGGGAAAAGAAATATTGGAGGACTAGGAAATCTGGCTAATATCCTTAGCCTTTTGATAGCCTTACCTGAAGGAGAAGCATGAGGTGGACCTAGACGTTAACCCCAAACCAAACCAAAGGGTAAGGGTGAAGGAGCTGGTCTGCCTCCTCCAGCCAAAGATGTCCCTGTTCTCTGCTGGAAGGCAGGCAGGCAGACTGATAGAAACGTGAATCCACCAATTCATAAGTCAAGTGAAAGGATTGTTGTTACTCCAGAGAACTGCTAATTGGTTGAGTTTTCAGAAATGTAAAATATATCTGGTCAAGAATCTTTCAGAGCTAACTCGCTGTTTCAAGGCCTAATGCTCTGTCACAAAACAACAAAGGCTAACAGAAGAGACAGGAAGTGCCTCAAGGATAAGGAACATGAAAAAAAAAAAAAAGAGCTATTTCTTAAAAAAAAAAAGGTCCATTCTTCAAAGAACTTATTGTCTAAAGTGGGTACTGGGGAAATGCACCAGTGTCAGTCACACAAGGCACAATTCAAGCCCAGACTCTGTGGGTCTGCTGGCTTTGAATCCTGGCTCACCACTTGGCAGGGGCAGCGACCTCTCACTCACCCTTTTAACTACAAACCTAAAAAAAAACCCCAAACCCAAACCCAACCCAAAATCTCACTACCATGGAGTCCATGCTGATGGTCATCTTCCCATGAAGCTAGGCCTGCCCTTCTTTATTTGGTGACCCTCCATCGGGTTAACAAGGCTGCAAACGTTTACAGGAGATGAATGTCCAGCTTCTTCCTGCAGAGCAGCTGGCGGATTCAAATCACTGACTTTTCGGTTAACAGCTCAATGTGTAACGCACTGCACTTCCAGGTCTTCTTTATAAGACACAGAGAGGATAGTAATAAAACCTATCTGGTGAGTATGTAAAAGATTTCAATGACAAAGTATAAAAATCCCATAGCAAATGGGAAAGACTTGGTGGGGACCTCAAAAGAATGGTAGACATAGTTCAATGCTGATTAATCTTATAAAACACAATGTATGAGGAATGATTGTATGAAAAAATGTGAATAAAGGAAAGTGTGAAACACAATGTATACAATTTTGTATGCAAACCAATATAAAAAGAAACATTTTTTAAATCCCTTAGCATAATGACTGTTGTTAAACGTTGTTGGGTCAAGCATGACTCATCCTACCCAATTCTTATCATCCTCAACACATTTGAGTCCATTGCAACAGAAAGGGTCTTTCTCTCTTTCACTGATCATCCCCCTTTCCAAGCATGATGTCCCTTTCCAGAAAAGAGCCTCTTCTAACAACACGTCTAAAATATATGAGCTAAAGCTTCACAATCTTTACCTCCAAGGAATTCTTTAGCTGCACGTTCTCCAAGATATGTCTGTTCCTTTTACAGTCCATGAGATATTATTCAACATGCTTCTCCAATACCACAACTCAAATATATGAGTTCTTCTCCTGCCATCTTTATTCATTGCCCATCTCTCAAGATGCACAGCAGGTGATTACAAAGACTGGCTTAAAACAAGCACACCTTAGTCCTTAGACTGACATCATTGCTCTTCAGGCCTTTGACGAGATCTCTGACAGTAGACTTTCCCAATGCTATACATCTCCCCATATCCCAACCCCTGGTACCAAGGATGTTGACTGTGGATCTCTACAAGGTGAAATAGTTGATAATTTCAATCTTTTTTTCTATCTATCATTATGTTACCTACTGTGACTGTAGGTATTGTCGTTGATATTGCCTTCAAGTTGAGCACGACTCACGGTGACTTGATGAAGAATAGGCCTGAAGCCCCTCTACAACTATAGACATTTATTAAAGTTCATAGAGCTTCTTGAGGCATGTTGTTTAGGAAGTGGATGCCACTCCTGCTTTCAAACCTGCCATAGAATGTTACTGGTTGAGTTGTCTGCGATGCATAGCGACCATATATGTACAGCAGCTCTGAACCCTTCCCTGTCTTGAGCCAGTCTCACTAATTCTGACACACAAACCCTCATTGCCCCATTCACTGTATCAATCCGTCTCATCTGAGATCTTCCTCTCCTGTGCTGTTTCTCCACCCTTCTGAGCATGATGTCCTTCTCCAAGGACTGATCTGTCCTAGCCACGTGCCCAAAGTAAGTGAGGCGGAGCTTCAAAATCC
>NW_006399786.1:2039245-2074639 GCF_000299155.1 Elephantulus edwardii
AACCTGTTAGAGTTAATAGGCCAATTTAGTAGAGTGGCAGGATATAAGATCAATATCCAAAAATCAATAGAATTCCTCTACAGTAACAAAGAGAACTTAGAGAAGGAAATCAAGAAAGCAATACCATATACAATAGCCTATCACAAATTGAGACATTTGGGAGTGAACCTAACTAGAGATACAAAAGACCTATACAAAGAAAACGACAGAGCATTTCTGCAACACACACACACACACACCAAACAAACCTACATAAATAAAAGAAATTTGCCCTGTTCATGGATAAGAAGACTCAATATTGTGAAAATGACAATCCTACTAAAAGCAATCTACATGTTCAACGCAATCCCCATCCAGATATCAAATTCATTTTTTAAGGTGATTAAAAGATAAATTATCAAATTTATTTGGAGAGGTAAAAGATTGAATAAGCAAAACACTTCTGAGAAACAAAAATGAGGTTGGAGGCCTAGCACTCCCTGATCTCAAAACCTATTACACAGCAGTAGTAAGCAAAACAATATGGTACTTGTAAAATTACAGACACACAGGCCAATGAAACAGAATTGAGAACCCAGAAATAGACCCAGTTATGTATGAACAACTGATATATTCTTCTATCATCTTTAATGCTTCCGAATCATTCAATATTCTGCCCATAGCAACCTTAAGCATTGAAACTCGTGGCTTGAATTTACTCTTCAGTTCTTTCAACTTAAGAAATACTGAGTGAGTTTGGCCCTTTTGATTTTCTGACTCCAGCTCCTTGCACATTTCATTATAATGTTTTGCCTTGTCTTCCTGAGTGACCCTTTGAAATCTTCTTTTCTGCTCCTTAACTTCTTGATTTCTTCCCATTGCTTTTTCTTCTTGACACTTGGACATATTAATATTCAATATGATCATGGAACCTGTGAGGTTGACCACAGAGAAGAGATCAGACCCAGGTTAGAGGCTAGAAAACACTATTTGGAAAAAGAAAGCCTATAAGATTCCCAAAACATCCAACAGTCCAAACAAATGCATAGGGTTGAGGAAAAGCTGTTAGAATATTTCTGCAAGCTTCATGTAGGAGTAGGGTAATGAGTAGAAGTCAAGTGAAGAACTCAGAACTTCACAGAGAGTCTGCAGAACCAGTGCCCAATTTGCTAAGGACTGAGATAATATCAAAAGTTCTGAACAGAGGATAGTAAGAAGTCACTGACTAGGAATTCTCAGGCAAGTTGTTTTGGGATGTGGGGGTCACAGAAGACTACTGGTGAAATCTAGACAGCTACTGACTTGGGTTTCAGTGGAGTAAGAAGAAGACTGGATAAGAGTGACTCAGCAGAGGAACATTATTGACTTCAAGGGTGAAGGTGGAAACCCACCATCCAATGCGTCCTATAACTGGTTTAGTGTTTTGTGTCTCTGTCTCAAAATCCTTAATAATTTTAAACAAAAACTTTCACAAGTTTTAAAGTGGATCCCCTGTATTATGGAGCCAATCTTGAGGAGCAGACATATAAAATTAACAAAATGTTTGCACAGGACGTGGGCACAGGAGAGGAGGATTGTGCTGGCTGAGGAACTTAGGATGGTGTCTGTGGAGGGAACATGCTGTGTGTGCTGTGGTCACTACCATGGAGAGATGCTTGATAAAATATCGGGCATGTGGTCTTGGAACTTAGAAAAGAATGCTCATTTTTTAAAAATCACATCTCGTGGACCTTTGCTTCAGACATGTTTTGGATGTTTCACTTTCCTGGCAATCTGAAAAAGCAGCCATTGAAAGCTCTGTGGAGCACAGTTCTTTGCTGACTCCCATGAGGTCATCATGAGTCAGAATTGACTCAAGGGCAATGAGAATGGAAGATGTTCACAGTTAAAAAATGAATTTAGCAGAATCCTAACACCTGAAGCTTTAAACATAGGTGTCAAAGTTGGAGAAAAGGTAGAAGTTTTGGTGAAAGAGCAGGAGGAGTCCTTGGAGAGGCCAGAAGTGAAGGAGAAGCAGGAGATGAAATCACAAAAGTAAAGAACATTTCAAGGATGGGAGAACAGTTCTCAGTGCTGATTGGTGACAACAGAAACCGCAGTGAGCATGCGGGGCTGACAAAAGGCTGCTGGGTTTTAAAATCAGGAAGTAAGTCCCTGGTGACCTTTGAGAAGATGGTGTCATTCAAGCTGCAGGGGAAAACCAGGTGCAGTTAAGTCAGGAGCAGAACTCAATGGGATCTTCTGGGGCAGCGAATCCTCATTTCCATGCAGTTTCAGTGTGAAAGGACTCGATAAGATTATAAATTAAGAGGAAAACAGAACCAAGGAAAGGGTATATTTAGTGTGGGGGATTTCAGCAAGTGTCAGTAAGAAGCATTCAAGAAAGCCCCACGGAGGGAATCTAGTACAGCGCCTGAGGACCAGTCTACATTTGTTCATTCAAAGAGTAGGAGACTCAGTGGAAGGACCAAGGGATGGGGGACGAAAGCCCAGGTGGATAGCCAAGCCACATTACTTATTTGGCAGGAAGGCTGGAGGAGAGAGAAGGAAGGGAGATCTTTGTGCTACTCACAGGTTCTACCTCCAATTCTTGAGAGAGGAGCCCAGCCACTGGACCATGCTATCCTTGATTAGCTCCATCAGGTCTTCACAAATAGCCTAAAATTAGAGTTTCTGTAAGCTATATCCTTTCAAGGGAGCTCTCTGGTGGCCTAAGAGTTAAGAAGTTGCACTGCCAGTCCAAAGGAAGGCAGTTCGAATACACTAGCTGCTCCATGGAAGAAAGATAGGCAATCTCCTCCTGTGTGATTTAAAGCCTCTAAAAATTTGCTGGAGGGTTGGCTATGGGTTGGTTCTGACTTGCAGGCAATGAGAGAGAGATTTTTCCTCTCAGAGCTGGGCACTTTGAGACTTCCATTGTAGAATGTAAAGAGATAGAGTCTATCCTTCAGCATTTAACACACAAGGACATGAACATCTATTACTCAAGGGACTTCCCAACATCAAAGCAGAGGCCAATCCATTTTAATAAAGATAATAAGACACATCTACTTCTCTGTCAGAAGAACAGATATGACTTAGAGAAAGTAAAGCCAGAATGCATCTTGGAGGCAAAGATGATAAAGCTTTGTCTCACATACTTTGGGCAAGTTGTTAGGAGAGGCTACTCCCTGGGGATGTACATCATGCTTGGAAAGATACAGGGCCAGCAAAAAATGGGAAGACCCTCAACCAGATAGATTGATAGGTTGACTGCTGCAATGGGTCTCAGTATGTCAGAAATGATAAAGATGGCACAGAACAGGACAGAGTTCAGAGTTCACAAGGAGTTGTACTCAACTCAATGGCACCTAACAACAACAACAAAAAACTACTACTACTACAATTTGCAGGAAGATCTGGTAGCCTAGTGAGTCAAGAGCTATGCCGCCAAAGAGCTCTGGTGGCCTAGTGGCAAGAAGCTGTGCTGCAGTCCCAGAGGTAAGCAGTTCGAATCCACCAGATATTCTGCTGGAGAAGGAGGGGCAATCTCCTCTTGTACCAGTCAGCTCTGATTTGTTTGTACACACACACACACACACACACACACACACACACAAATAAAGAGCTGAGCTTCCAACCCAAAGGTAGGCAGTTCAAATCTACCAGCCACTCTGTTGGAGAAAGATGGGTAATCTCTTTCTCTTTTTTCATTGGATTTTTAGAGGTTGTTTACAACCTCTGAAAACTCAGTGGAGGATCAGCTGCAAGTTAGCTCTGACTTGATAGCAATGTGTGATTAAATGGCCAGCTTTTGGGAAGGAGCTCCGGTGCCACAATGAGTTACATGTTGGACACATAACTCAAGCAGCCAATAGTTCAAATCTATCAGTTGCTCAGCAGGAAAAGGACGAGGCTTTTAGCTCTTACTCAGAAACCGAGTGAGGGTTCCATTCCTTGGAATGACCTTGATGGCTGTGGCTTTGGCTCTGGTTTATCATGTTTTGAGATTAGGGATCCTGAGTGGACAGAGGGACTTGGAGTTGCTTCCTGCTTTCTCTCCTCCCTCAACTGTTGTGTGACCACAGCGTCTTACCACTAAGCTGCCCGATCTTCCTCTTCCCTCAGTAAAACTCTACATTATTCTTCGCAAATCCTTCTAAAACTTTCATTACTTTACCAGACTTAATCTCAGCCAGTTGCTTTATTTCCTTGGCGAGTGGTTACCTCCATCCCAGGTCCACTTCTTGTTGTTTAGCTCAAATTTTTAAAGAAAGAGTTAAACATCTTCACTAATACTTAAAACATCAAATGATTAAAGGTGCATTTTCTTAGTATACATTTAGATTGCTAACTTCACATTTATTATAGTTGAATCATGGAGCAAAGTCAGTAAGAAGTGTTGTTGTTTTTAGGTGTTGTTGAGGTGGGTACAAGTCATAATGATCTTGTGTGTAGCAGAACAAAATGCTTCCCAATCAGTAAAAATTACAAGCTAATAAATGGGGGAGGGGAAGGGAAAAAATTGAGACAATGGGACACCACTTGCTAACCTCAGTGTTGAGTTTAATTCTGCGGTTTCCTTTGGTCACATTCTAATAATACATTCTGAATTCACAGAGATAAAGGCCTGTAAACTGCAACAGTTTTTAAAGCACCAGCCACGCAGCCTTGGAATATTCTCTAAACAAGCAGCAAGAACTGTATAGAGGTCTTTACAAAAAGTCTTTTGTGACACACTTAACATGTTCGTCTGCAGTTGGTCATATAAGCAAGAAATTTAAATTTATTGTGTCATAGTATTAAAAAGAATTTAACAATATTTTACAAAGCAAAATTTGAATTTAATATTTATGGAAGTTTAATAGCCTAGGAACTGCTTTGAGCCTGACCAACAAACACTTCCTGGATATCCACTTTGTGACAGATATGAGCTGGGCTGGAGAGGTAGACTCTGGGCCTGGAAGATGAGGTAGAATCAGCAGAAAATGACATTAAGTGCAGTGGATTTAGAGACCTTGGAGATAGGCGTATGGGGTTCTGGGAGAGTGAATGATGACGAGGGGAGATGCAGAGCAAATATTGCTTCAAGGTGAGCTGCAGTAGACCATGGATGGGGAGAAGAGCAGGGAGGTCCTTCAGAAGGGATACCAGGACTCAAGGTGTGGATCAGTGAGCTATCTCACTGTGTACGTGCCAGTCAGGAGCTAAGTGCATTGACTATAGGTGATAGTAGAGTTTGAGAGTGTGGGGAACAATTCAGGCAGCCAGGCACTGTCGGGTCACGGTGGAGGGCTTAAGAGGAAGAAGAGCTCTGGTTCTAACGCACACACAATGGACAGCCATTGAAAGATTGATTGTAAGCAGGAAGATGCTAGAATCAAAAGTGGCTTCTTAAAAAATACACTATTAGAGATCAAGAGGATGGCACCTATTAATAACAATTTGGGTTGGACCTCTCTGCCTGCATGATACAATGAATCCATTTGGCTCCTAACTAACTGCAAGGTTGGAGATTCCAGTCCTCTCACGGGTGTCTGAGGAGAAAGGCCTGACAATCTATTTCTGTAAACTCAGCCTCGAACACCACACATGTAGAGGGTGACCATGAGTCAGAGTAACATGAAGGCAACACATGATTGTGGATAGAGGTTGGCAGTTCAAACTCGACAGCCTGGAAGGATAAAATAGTGCCAGTCTGCTTTCACATCTTATTCACAGCTTTCAAAATCCTGAGGGGCACTTACACGCTGTCCTGGAGGTTGTCATTAGTCAGGGGCTTCTCGATGGCAGGGGGCTTGATCTGTTTTTTGGGGTGTTCGATGGGTTGTGAAAGAGAGGAAATAGACAAGTACCCTCTGTAAAAGTTTCTAGCTCAGATTTCTTACTATAGAGCAAGAATTTAAACCCAGATCTCAGCAGGGCAGACTGAGGCCGTGAGGAAAAGTGTCATGGTGCTGACCACGATGCAGAGAAAGCATGTGAATAGAGGCTGAATCCATGTTAGGGAGGCAGTGCCCATTCAAACATAGTCTTACCCTTCGTTACTGAGAACTAATGTGGAGAGTAATCATAAACAATGAGCGTAGTCGGCCCAATCAAAGCTCAGATCCCTGTGAAGAATGAGGCTGTAAAATCAGGCTGTCTTCATTTTCAACTTGTTAGCTGCTGTCAAATGGCCCCTAACTCACAGTGGCCCCATATATCATGGAACAAAATGCTGTCCATCCCTGCACCACCATCCTGATGACTGGCTGTGAATCAGGCTACTGAGATCTGTAAGATTTTCATGGCTGATGTTTGGAAGCAGATTGCCAGGCCTTTCTTCCTAGTCCATCATTGTCTGGCAGTTCTGCGGAAACCTGTTCAGCGTCACAGCTACACATAAGTCTCCATTAATATATGAGTGGTGCCTGAGCACAAGGTGCACTGACTGGGAATCAAACTATGGTCTCCTATATCACCTGCTCATGACTGTTGAGTCAAATCCCAATCGCAGCAACCCTTCTTTTGGTTTCCAACGCTGTAAATACCAAAGAGAAAAGATTGCTTATCTTTTCCCTCCCTTAGGAGCAGCTGGTGGATTCAATCTACCAGAGCCCACAGTGTTTAGGTTAGCAGCACAACTCCATGTGGACCACACCCCCAGGGCCCCCTCAGTTTCCAGCATGAAAGCAGAAAACTGAGCGGCAGGAGTTTCCTCTTTCGAAAGCACGGGAAAGAAAACTTAGGGATCTCTAGTGCCTAGTGGGCAAGGTGTTGTGTTGCCAACCCAAGGACAGGGAGTTCAAATCCATCAGCTGCTCCGAGGAAGACAGATAGACAATGTCTTTTCAGTCTGTTTACATCCTCCGCAAACCCAATAGAGGGTCAGTGATGAGTCAGTTCTGATTTAATGACAATGAAAAAGAGAGAGAGAGAGAGAAAAAAATCTATATAGTAATCACATCAGTAAATCTGTTTTCTGCTAATTTCCTATAATGGGGCAATAATATATTTCCCAGATCCTGATTGCAAAGCACCAAATTAGAATGATCTTAATAATAAGGAAAAAGAAATGACAAATAAATGAATCTTAGTGTAACTGGATTCCTCTGAGTTCCCCAGGACTTGGTAGTATTTGACATAAAATGTCAATTGCAATGGGGTGGGGAAAGGAGAAAACCCAACAGAAAAATATACGTAATCAGCTTACTGAATTATTGGAAGGGGAATGGGCGGGGATCTATGTGGTTTCTAAAATAGGAAGTTCTACCCCCAAATGTGTCATTTCTGAAGTAAGTTTGATGGGCTGCTTGAAGAGCCTGGACTACAGAAGTTTGATGTTTTCAACACATTTATGAGAATAAGCACATGGCTTTTCACAAAACCAGATAGTGCTATTTGGATATAAAGTAGCTGAAATATTCTCCAAGGTTAGCTGCTCTGGAGTTTTGATAAAGCCAGAGAGAAACTCCTGTTTCTCTTGTGAAAGATAAAATTGGTTGCATGACAACAACAACAAAAGTTTTCTAACTTAATAATGTAGATTTTTAAACAACTATTCACTTGCCCAGCATTCTGAGGCAAATGTTGCACTTGTGAGGAGACACATGTCGGTTACCAGTGTCACAGAAAAAGAAGTCTGCATTTGAACGATGCCGAGAGGCAGCTGATTAAGAAGAGAAACCTTCAAGATTACACAAAAAATCACCCGAAAATCTGAAACTTCATTTGTCTTCTTCCTTAGATTGTAACTAAAAGAGCCAAGTTAGACTGTCCTTCCTCTAAAAACTCAAAGGACTCTAGACATATGCCTAAACAATGGTGTGTCCCAGCAGCAGGGTGGCCCGGCGGGCCAGTGTTAACATGAATGACTTCAGTGTGCTCCTGCTCCAGCATTCCTGCCCCTGGTGTAGGGGAGAGAAGACCTCAATGGCCCAGTGTCCTCTGTCCAGGGGAGGGGGATGAGGTGACTGTGAAGGCCTGGCCTCAGAAGCCTCTCAGGACCCTTCAGAGTTCAGAAATTGCTCCAGGCTGTGTGATAAAGCAATTTTGAAGGAAGATGAAGAAGGATACAGGAATCCAGATTACAAACCTATCTTAATCAAATGCTTAAGAAGAAGATATTGACTCAAACCTCATATTCGCATTCCAAGCTAACATTTAGAGGCCAAAATTTAGCAATGACTGATTGCTGTTGCATAAGCACTGTCAAAAAAAATGGGTCAAAAAAACGATGAGATGGGGTGGGGCTAGTGCTGTTAGCTCTGTTTGGTAATAAAGACCATGCATGGACTCCGAATCCAGACTACGTGGATTTGAATCTTGTTACCTCTCATTTTTGGCAATTTTACTCCTAAGTCTGTATGGCTTAGTATTCTTATTTGTAGAATAAGGGGAAGTAATGATAGGGCCCTTATTAGGCCTGCCATAGTTACCTAGTGCTGTTGTAACAAAACACTATAAATTGACTATCTTTGAAGAATAGAAATAAGTGACCTGGTGGTAAAGAGTTGTTCTGCCAACTTAAAGGGGGGCAGTTCTAATCCACCAGTTGCTTTATGGGACAAAGATGGACAATCTCCTCTCGCACAATTTACAGCCTCTGAAAACCTGCTGGAGGGTCATCTATGAATGGGTTCCAACTTTATGGCAATGACTTTATTTTCTAAAAATTTATTAATGTTGGGAGATAAAATGATAAAATAGGGTCTTGGTCTTGTTAATTTCTTCTGTGGGACTTTCTTTCTTAGTAGCTGGTGTCTATCAGTTTGCACATGCATCTGCTTCTATCACTACTGTCTTAGACAATGTTCTCTAGAGAAACAGTACTCTATCTGTATTAGATAGGGAGCTTAATGGATAGAAAGAAAGAAGAGAACTTGTAGGAGTTTTCTTAAGTCATTGTAAGGTCTGATTGTTCAAGTCTTAAATCTGTAGACCAGTCTACAAGTTGAAGATTCTGTTAGTTTTATTTCTCCAAATCCATAGATTGGACAGGTAAAGGAAGAGAGAGAGAAGTATGAAAGAGTTCTGGCAAGATGCCTATTAATAAGCTGCATGCAGAACACTCTCTAGTTTTATTGCAATAAACTTTTATAGTAAAATGGGTGAAGGTTTGAAGAGTGGATTACTTTTTCATTTGTATTTTGGGTAGAAGCTTACAGAGCTCGTTGATTTTCTATCCATATATGTTTTGTTCCATCCATTAATTGTAATCACCACAATATATCATTCATCACTCCTGTGCTTCTTATTTCCATTTTCTCTTTCCTAATCTTTCTTGCTTTCGACCATTGAACAAATACTGTCCCTTTAATCTCAAATGACAAATGACTATTGTTTGATAGGGTGCGTAACTTTTTAGTGTTATTGTTCACTTCGCAGAATGTTTTGAGTTTTGTTCCACATTTTTCTCCCACTCTACCTAGAACCTTCAAATATAATTCCTTTCAGAGTAGATGGAAAGAGAAGCCAGGGTACCATTTCGTTCTGGTCTCAAGGTTAATGTTTTTAAGACCTGCTGATTTAATGATGCTTATCCACATTATGAGGGGTAATCTGCTTTACTTATAAGTCAACCAATTTAATCTCATATAACATAGTTCCTTCATAACAGGATCTAGACTAATATTTGTTAAAACAATTGGAAACATAGAATTAACCAAGCTGACACGTGAAATTTATCATAAGGCCTAACCAAGTGTGTTAACACTTTAAAAGTCTATACCTAAGACAAACCGAAGTACTAAGAATCTCTGTGTGGCTCAGTTGAACACACATCTACTTACAGGAAAATAGATGCATTAAACAAATCAGGTACTTTTTAGCCAGAATGTAAATTTACAGCATAAAGGGCACCTGACCCAAGCCATGATATTTTCAATTGCTTCCTATGTATCTAAAACTTGGACAATGAATAAGGAAGACTTAGGGAGAATGGATGCTTTTGCATTGTGATGTTGGAGAGGAGTATTACATATTTCATAGACTGTCAGAAGAACACAGCTGTCTCATAGGAAGTGTAACCAGGGTGCTCATAAGTAGCAAGGTTGGTGAAACATTGTCTCACATACTCTGGACATGTTGTCAGGAGGGGCTAGTCCTTGGAAAAAACACATCCTGCTTGGAAAAGTACAGGAAAAAGTGAAAGAAAAGAATAGCTTCAACAAGATGGATCAACAGAGTGACTGCAACAACGGGCTTGACCGTGATGGAGATCTTGAGGATGGTCAGCACAGGGCAAGGTTTCTATCTGAGGTTCATAGGATCACTATGAGTTAGAGTCCACTCAGAAGCATCTAGCAACAGGTGTCAGAACTGCAGGAGAGCTGCAAGTACTCTAACTTGGATGCTAAGGAAGTCTTCCAATATCTTTAGGTATATATAGTATCTCTCTTTTGGCTGCTATGGCCCAACCATCTCTTGATTTATTTTATTTTATTTTTAATTTTTTTTTAGTTCTCCAATTCTTTCATTCTTTTTTGTGCTCACTCTTGCTCAATTGTGGATCTCCTCAAGGGTTACTCCAAGGCCCCCTTCTCTTTCATGCTTTTATTCTCACTATTCTTTGGGGTTTTTAAAAATTAATTTTAATGAAAGTTTACAGAGACTTGGGTTTCCAGTCATTCATTGTTACAGTTTTCTCCCTGCCCACCCCTCCCCCACCATTCACTTTTCTTCTTGATAAGTAAAAAAAAAGACTCTTTGATTGGTATGCAATCCCTCCTCCCAAGTCCACTGCACAGTGTAGCCTTCATTCTGGACTCCTGACATGACAATACCACCTAATCATACATATATCCCTTTTAAATAGTTATCTCCCTCATCTGTTGCAATGTCCACTGTCCGTTGCTGGTTATGCACAAATGACCTACCCACAAAAATATGTCTCCAATTCAATTCTCTCTGCTGAGCTTCAAACCCTGGTCTCCAACTGCTCATTTGACAGGTCCTCTTGGATATCTCAGAGGTACTTGAACTTCAATGAACACAAAAGCCCAATCTATACCTTTTGTAGCCTTTTCTAGGAAACCTTGGTTCAGTGATTAGTACAGCCATTCATGCAAACCCAATACCTATGAACATCTTCACTTCCTCTTCTCTTAACCAGTTTACCTCCCAAACCTTGTCAGCTCCACCTCCTAAACATCTCAGTGTATTCACTTGTTTCTCTGCCCACCAGAATCTATTCTCTTGCCTAGTTGCTGCCTTCTAAGTAACTTATTTACTCATGATCATATATCCAACAACAAATACAGCTAGAGGGATGGCTAATAAGCACATGATAATTAAACGAGGACATTTCCTATGGTGTTAAGGACCATGAAGAAAATGCAACATGTCAACAGGCTAAAGAGTAACATGAGAAGAAAGATCAAGGATACTTCTCTAAGGACAGGATATTTGAGTTTAAGAAGCAGCCATTAAAGATGTAAGAGAGTTCTTGTCACCTAGTCGTAGGGAGTTGCACCACTAACCCAAAGGCCTGACTTTTCTGCTGCCTCAAATCTACTGGTGGCTCTGTGAGAGAAAGAAGGGCAATCTCCTGTGTAAACTACAGCCTCAGAAAAACTGATGGAGGGTCAGCTATGGTTTGGGTCTGATTAGATGGCAATGAGTTTGGCTTTTTTGAGGCAAAAGATAGAAGAGGATTCTGGGTTCCTTATGTGACAATTGCTTGTGGTGAGAACAGGACTGAAAGGGGTCAATGGTAGGAAATAATGATAAGGCTGGAGAAAGGAGTGGGCAGCGGAGGTTGGGAGGTCTCAGGCCAGCTCACGTTTGATTTTAGAGACTTTGGGGAGGACCTAGGGTTCTATTAGAAATGTAATTAAAAAACTATTGATGACTTGCAGACATGATTTTTAATGGGTTTTTGTTTGTTTGTTTGGTTTTTTGTTTGTTTTTTTCAAATGCCTTCATTGTCTGGTTTGTTGAATGCTCTTTCCACATTCAAAATGTTATCTACTGAAAATGTAAAAATGTGTCAGGGGTGGGTGAACTGCAGAGGCTACCAAAGCCAAACTAAGCATGGATTAAAGCTGGAGGAGCCAATAGCATCCCATTTTTCACACTCGAGAGATGGAACTTGGGCAGCTCTCAGGAGAACCGGCTTTATCCCTTCAGCACCATGTGATCCTGCATCTGTACATGACTCATCATGGGCAATCAAGAACATCGATGTCAGTCTGGAGACTAAGGTGCACCACTGTCTTTGCAATCACTTGCTATGCATCAGAGTAGAAGGAGAATTGATGCCTTTGAGCTGTGGTGTTGGAGAAGAGTATTGAATATACCATGGACTGCTAAGAAAATGAACAGGTTTGTCTTGGAGAGGGTGAAGCCAGACTGCTTCTTGGAAGCAAGGATTCTGAAGCTTTGTCTGACATACTTTGGACATATTGCAAGGAGGGACCAGTCCTTGGAGAGGGACATCATGCTTGATAGAGTGGAGGGACAGCGCATGAGAGGAAGACCCTCTATGAGATGGATTGATTCAGTGACTGGGGTAATCAGAGTGGGTGTTGGAGACAGTGAGACTGCCACAAGATAGGGCAGGGTTTAGGGCTGTTGTACATAGGGTCGCTATGAGTCAGAGGCAACATATAACAACAACAAATGAATATGTGATTTCTGAAAACCAGTATGTGATTCTTTATAATCTCTGGCTGGACTTGCAGCGCTACTTGGCTCAGGGATTGCCCCGCCATCTGCATAGTTGCTGATCTCCTCAAGCAGTTTATCACCAAATCCAGCTCACTTTACCTCCCAAACTACTCTGGGTCTGTTCACTCAGTATTCTTAGATAAGAGGCTACAAGCTAAACTTTCCCATGCCTGGAGCAGAAAGGAGCAAAGGTCATCAATGTCTGCACTCCTAAGCCTGGGTCCTGCTCTTCAGAACCTGAAAGGCAACCACTGTGTCTGAGGCTTATGTCTCTGCTTCCAGAAGATGTAGTCTAGTGAGTATACCCAGGAATCCTGGCCTTCTTAAACTGGCTTAATGAAGCCACCTTATCTTTTTCACTGTGAGATAAGATTAGTAGTTTTGCTCTGAGGAGAAAACATTGCACATATGAATTAAGGGTGAAGTATTGTTAATATTGTTCTAGAGTTCCAGCAAACAGAGGGGCCTCAGGCTCTTTCTAAAATGGGGAACCAGATGAGTTTGAAAGATATTTCTCTTCATGCCTGACTTCAGAGCACTGGCTCTTTCTCCATTTCCTGAAGCTTCTTGCCAGGTTGGGGTGGGGTGTCACACTGCCATCGACCTCAGCCAGGCCATTTTCAGATCCAGCAGAGACCAGCATGCTTTCAACAACAGAGATTCAAAGCAGGATTTTCTTTTTCTTTTTTCTTTTTCCTGTCATTTATTTCCAAAGATAATATTGTCTTTTGCCTTCAGATCCAAACTTGTCATCTCTACTTGCGGTGGGAATGAAAAGCTGGCTATGGGGCTATCAACTCAGGGTCTGCGCAGAGTGAGAGCACTGAGAAGGGGCTGCCGTACGTTCTAATTTGAATTCTGAGACCTTAGACCCCGCTTTTTCAAGCCAGTCAGGGGCCAGTCTCATACCCAAGAAAGTAAGTTTGTCTAGAAAAGCAAAAGTACTCCCAAAATGCAAATACCCTTTTGGAATCTGAGTCTGACATACATAGAGTGAGAACACAACCACCAAAAAGTGCAAACAGCCCAGTGCACAGCCATGTCCTTGATCCAGACCCTCGGCTTTTGTTTATTCCTCCCTCCCTAAGTGGGAGGAGTTCAGCTTCACACTAGTATTGGCAAAGTTGCCTTATTTTTCTTTAGGATTTTCAAAAGAAACAAACTATCACTCTGCTTTACTTCCCTCCAGTCCACTACATTTCAGTTTATTTAAGCATAAATTTCCCAGTTATGTATTACACATCTCCTGGTATAGACCATGGCATTTCTCAGCAGTTGTTGTTGTTGTTGTTGTTGTTATGTGCCGTTGAGTTGCCTGCAACTCATAGCGATCCTGTGTACAACAGCCTTAAACCCCGCTCCATCATGTGCCAAATTGTCTCCAACACACCTACCCCGATTACCCCAGTTACTGAATCAATCCTCTTCATAGAGGGTCTTCCTCTCCTGCACTGTCCCTTCATCTTCCCAAGAATGACGACCTTCTCCAAGGACTGGTCCCACCTTGCAACATGTCCGAAGTATGTCAGATGAAGCTTCAGAATCCTTGCCTCCAAGAATCAGCCTGGCTTTACCCTCTCCAGGAAAAACTTGTTCATTTTCTTAGCAGTCCTTGGTATATTCAATACTCTTCTCCAACACCACAGTTCTCCTTCTATCCTTCCTAGTCATGCTCTCTGATGCAAAGCAAGTGATTGCAAAGACCATGGCCTGCGTTAGGTTCACCTTAGTCTCCAGAGTGACACCATTGCTCTTTAGTACCCTTGAAGAGGTCCCTAACAACAAACTTTCCCATCACAATATGTCTTTTAATTTCCTGGCTACTGGTCCCGAGAGTGTTGACTGTGGAGCCAAGCAAACTAAAGCTGTTAACAATCTCAATCTCTTCACCATCCATCCTGATATTGCCAGTTGGCCCTGTGGTAAGAATCTTTATCTCCTTGTGATTGAGCCTCAATCCATACGGAAAACTGCAGTGAGGGAGAGCAATTTTGTCCAGCATCTATTCAGAGGTCAGAGTCATTCACTTATGATTCACCTAGCCTAATGGCCCAATAAGGATGATCTTGTCACTTCTTATTAAATTGTAATAATATATTAGATATTAGCCAATCCAATATTTTTCACACACAGACACCCCCCCCCATTTTCACATATATACAACTCAGTGACATTAATTATATCACCCACACTTATGCAACCGTTGCCAAGGTCTTTTGCCAAGTTTTCCAACTCTATAGATAAAATTGATATATGTTGTTAGCGAGAACATACAATATTGACTTAATAGGATTGATGTATCTCACTCAGTATGTTTTTCAAGTTCATCCATGTTGTGATATATATCTGATTTTCCTTTCTCTTTATGACTGAATAATATTCCATAGTATGTATATTCTATATTTGTATATAAAATTGGTGAATGTTTATAAATTATATTGGTTTTCATGCAAGATTCATAGATATCTTATTTTAAAGCATTAATTACCATCAACTAATGTAATTAATTAGTGAGGCAACTCTCGAGGCTTTAACGGTAAGAAGTTGTGCTGTCAGCCCAAAGGCAAGCAATTCAAATCCACCAGGTGCTCTGCAAGAGTGTTTCACCCACTGTCTCTGAAAATCCACTGAAGGGTCAGTTGGTTCCGCCTCGACAGTAAACAACAACAACAACAATGTAATTAAGTGTATTGTCTAATCAATTCCTTATTTGATGTTGTTGCTATTATATGAGTCGCCTGCTCTGAAACCTGCCCTACCCTGAGTCAATCTCATCCTCTCCTCTCCGAATGATCTAATCTCATTCCTCCAGTCCTCACTGATCACACTACATTTTTATCAGAAGTTCTGGTGGCATAATCTGTAGAGAGTTGTGTTGCTAAGCCTTTATGGCAGTTCAACTACAGCAGTGGCTTCTTAGGAGAAAGACGGCCAATTTCCTCTCACGCGATTTACAGCCTCAGAAACCCAGTGGAGCATCAACTATGAGGCAGGTCCAACGGAACTGCAGTGAGTGAGCGAGTCCTTTTACAGAAAAGAAATAGACTTTTCCAGTTAGCTTGGGTCGGGTCTACAAGGTGGGAGACAAGACATGAACGCTGCTTTCTCAGGGCAGAGTTAAGCGGGTGAGTGTGGTATACAGATTCTTGGCTTTTCTCCTTTGTTAAAACTCACAGTCTGGTGAGATGAGATGGTTCAATTAAGTTTCCTTGGCAACACTTTACCTCTCAGTTTCTACTATCCTCTACTTCCCTGGACATGCCCTATTCCTTGTTGAAGAATTGTTAGGTTGTATCCTGTTTCAATAAGATAAGTTACCTTATTATCTCAGATCCAAATTCCCCATGGCCAGCTGCTCAAATCTCCATCATTGTGCAAACAATACTTATTCTGTTCTTGGTTGCTGATTTTGTAAAACTTTTTTTTTCAATGACAACAAGAGTTAGTTTTCACAGGTGGGAAGCTGTGGCCTTTCTCTTCTGAGGTCTGCATCTGCCAACACAAAGGACAAGACTGACAATGCTGTCAGGACCTAAAAAGCCGACCCTGTTCCAAACAGGCTTCATAAAGCATTCACACAAGTTAGGAAGAATCCTGGGCACAAGCCCACTGTTAAAAAAAAAAGAAAGGGGGGAAGTAAAAATTCATGCAGCTGGTTCTTTGTAACAGCCCCCAGTTGGAAACTGTCCAAATGTCCATCAACAGTAAAATGGGTAAGTAAATTGTAGTATATTCACACCACAGAGAATGAACAGCAGTGAGAATGAACACTCTAACTTCACATAGCAATGGGATGAACTTCACAAAGAAAACATATCATGCAAAAAAACTGGACACTCTTTGCTTCTGTTTAGATCAAATGATGCTTCAGATCATATTTTTTCCCTCATTTTTGTTATTGTTTGTGTTCTCTAAAATTGTAAAACTTCAATTCTTTCTGGTTTCTCTTTGTTGATGATGATTGAATTGGTTTCAATTGGTTCAAATCCCTTTTTTTTACTCTTCCATGGTAAATTAATTTTCTGCAAAAAAGATAGCCTGGAGCAGTTTCAGCTGAAGAAATATGACTACTAAATTCATGCTTTACATTGCAAATAACATTGCATGTTAGCATTTAACTTGAATTTTGTTAATCTCATGTTTTTAATTATATTTTTATATAACATGGCATCCTGAACACCTCCTGCTTTGTCTGAAATTAACAATAGTAAACTATTTCATTTCATATATTCATTGACAAAGTTCACTTTTAAATACTTCCTCAAACTGCTAGGAAAACAAACAGATTTGTCCTGGAAAGGGTTAAACTGGGTGGCTCCTTGGAGGCAAGGATTCTGAGGCTCCGTCTAACATACTTTGGACATGTTGTGAGGAGAGACTGGTCCTTAGAGAGGGACATCATGCTTGGGAGAGTGGAGGGACAGCGCAGGAGAGCAAGGCCCTCTATGAGGTGGATTGATTCAGTGACTGGGATAATCGGGATGGGAGTGTCAGAGACAGTGTGATTGGCACAGGATAGAGCGGAGTTTAGGGCTGTTGTACATAGGGTCGCTATGAGTCGCAAGCGACTTGACGGCACGTAACAACAACAACATTAATTATTTTAAAATCTCATATTAGAAATACTAGAATTCATTACACTACTGAGTCATTTTTAAAGAGTGATAAAAGATACTGTATAAATATTAAGCTGAAGGTTTGAAATAATTTTTACGTAGGGCATTCTAAGCTTAAATACACTGACATACACTGAAAGCAAGTTTGATTTTGATGCAGGTGATATGTCACACTTAAAATCATATAGAATTGATAGGGAATGTGTCATTACATAAAAGTAAAGCATAATAAAATATTTTGGAATTTCACTCAATTTTAAGCTGAATAACTGACATAACACTATACAAAAGAATACTTAATAAATAGAGGTTTAATTTATATGCAAACATAAGAAAACATCATCGCTACAAACCATAGTACACCTGTCCTCAAAAGACTGTCCTTCAATATTTTATTCTTAAAGCAATCCTTGTTGTCTTACAAGATGAATTTCCAACCTGACCAAGCTGTGTCAACAGTGGCCTGAGTAACTGCTGCATTCAAAACCGTCATAGCAATTTTCTCTTACTGGAGATAATGGAAATTGTTTTATTTACAAATTTCAAATTTTTTTTCTTCTCAACTCTTTGAACATCATCAAAGCTTGTTAATAGTGAGTCAATATTATCAGGACAGTGACTTAATCTCAACTTGATTTTTATTTTTCATTTTGAGAATTAATTCTACCTCATCAACATCACCATTTGAAGTATTTCCTGAATTGCTTTCCTGTTATTTACTTGTTCATTGTTCCTTTTCATATTTTCTTTCAAGTCTCAAATAGTTTTCAGTGTAGCATAATCTTCATCTTAAATTTTGAACCAATTAAAATTTAACAGTTGAGGATCTAGACAAACTTTTTTATGTGCTATTATTTTCAACAATGTTTCCCCCAATATTAAATTTTCCAATCAGTGTTTCCAGAAGTATTATTAAGAGTTCTTCATTTTAGCTTAGTTTCCATTCACATGCCAAAAATCATCACTCATGGTTAATAAGACCCTCAACTAAGTGGATCTTCCTCTTCTTCGTTGATCGTCCACCTTTCCAGCATTATGTCCTTCTCCAAGGAATAGCCCCACCTAGCAACATGTCCTAAGTATGTGAGGTGAAGCCTCATTTCTTTTGCCTCCGAAGAGCACTCTGGCTGCACCCTCTGAAGACTTCAACTAGGTGGATTGACACAGTAGCTGCAGCTCATGGACTCTTGTGTATCAGAAAGTGTGAGAATGGCACAGGATAGAGCTGAGTTCAAATCTTTTGTTCATAAAGTTGTTATGAGTCATATTCAACTTGGCAACACCTAAGAACAATAACATGGTTAATGGTTCACTTTACAATCGTACCATAACTTTCCTTCAGGGCTTTAAAGTGTCCCAAATGAATTTAATACATGCCCATTTTACACTGTTGTTGTGTGCCATTGAGTTGGACCTGTCCCGTAGCTCACTTTCTCATGGGTTTTCAAAAACAGTTGCACAGGAGAAGACTGCCCGTCCTTCTTCACAGAGCAGCTGGGGAAGTAGAACTACATTTTACATTGTTGTTGATTGTCTTTGAGTTGAGTGTGGCTCATAGTGATCCCATGAACAAAAGGCCTGAAGTCTACAACTATAAACATTTATCAAAGTTCATAGAGTTTCCAGAGACATTTTATTTAGGAAATGGATGCCACTCCTGCTTCCAACATTTTACATTAGAAAAATAACATTTCATACTTTCTCAGGTAACACATTGCGGATGTGTTTGTAGCCTAGTAAGGTCTCATCCACTGTACTACCCTGAAACACAATGCTGTGAGTGATAAGATACTATCCATACAAGTACAAGGAAGATTCATTAATATAATCATTATTCAAATATTATTATTATTCAACAGCTAAAGCCAAAGGGGAGGAAATGAAGGAATTCTACCAACTTTTGAAATCTGAAATGGACTGAATATGTAGTCAAGATGCATTAATCATAACTGATGACCAGGATGCAAAATTTGAAAATAAAGGGCATGGTAGTTGAAAATTTTGGGCTTGGTGACAGAAATTGGCTTTTGCACATTTGATGATTTACTCATCGCAAATCCCTTTTTAAAGAAACACAGACGGTGAATATACACATGGACCTCACCTGGTGGATTGCAAAGGAGTCATATTGACTACATTTGTGGAAAGAATTGGAGAAACTCAGTATCAACAGTCAAACCAGGTCAGGTGGTGACTGTGGAACAGACCGTGAATTACTTGCATAAAATTTAAAATTAAAGTTGAAGAAAGTGAAAACAAGTGCCAAAATATGATCTTGAGTCGATTCCACCTTAATTTAAAAATCTTTTCACGAATAAACAGCCTTGAGAGCTTGAAAACAAAGAAGTGAAGACCAGATGAATATCATCCATGAAGAAGAGAAAGAAAAATATCAAAATGGATGTCAGAAGAGACTCTGAAAATTGTACCAGAGCATTGAGAAGCCAAAACAAATAGAAGGGGATTCCAAAGTAAAAGAGCTGACCAGACGATTTCAAAGAGCAGCTTGAGAAGACAAAACAAAATATTATAACAGAATGTGTAAACAGCTGGAGTTGAAGGAAAAAAAAAAAGAAAGAACTTTCTTGACATTTCTCTAACTGAAAGATTTGGGAAACAATTGAAGCCTCAAGTTACAATATTAAGAGATCTATGGGTGGATCCAGGAAGCAAAGGGGAAAAAAAGAAGATAGAAGGAATACACAGAGTTATAGTATCAAAAACAAATTAGTTGACACTGAAAAATTTAAAGAAATAGCATATGGTAAAGATTAATGGTGATGAGGAAAGAAGTTCAAGTGTATTGAAAACATTGTAAAAACAACAACAACTAACCAAACCAAACCAAACCCCAGGAATAGAAGGAAACCAATTGACATATTTCAAGTAACAGATGTCATACTGATGGGTTCACCAGTCTTTGTTAGGAAACTTGAAAGACCTGGCTCACTGACTGGAAGAGATCTGTATTTGTTCCCATTCCTGAGAAAGGATATCCAAAAGAATGTGGAAATTATTGAACAGTATCATTAATATCACATGCGAGCAAAATATTGCTTAAGATCTTCCAAAAAGAGAAAAGTTCAAGCTGAGCTTAGAAGAAGCCATGGTACCAAACATATCATTGCTAACGGGTCTTGGCTAAAAGTGGAGACTATCATAAGGATGTCTATTTGTGCTTTATTGACTATGCAGTAGCATTTGACTGTGTAGATCACAATAAGCTATGGCAAACATTGAAAAGAATGGGAATCCCAGAAGACTTGGTAGTGCTACCTAGTCCAAGAAGTTGTTGTCTGAACAGAGCACGGAAACACTGCATAGTTTAAAATTTAAAAAAAAATAAAAGGTGTGCATCAGGATTGTAGTCTTTCTCTCTATATATTCAATTTGTATGTTGACAAAATCATTTGAGAAACTGGACTTACAAAGAAACGACAGTGCCATCAGGACTGGAGGCAGATTCATCAACAGATGACACAACATTGCTTGCTGAAATGCAGAGGACCTGAAGTGCTTACTGCAGAAGATCAAGAACTACAACTTTCTATACAGATTGCATCTTAACCTCAAGAAGACAAACATCCTCACCACAGGACCTATAAGCAACATCATGACAGGTGGAGAAAAGATTGAAGTTGTCAATGATTTCATCTTACTTTAATCTATAATCAACAAACTTGATATCAGCAGTCAAGAGATCAGGAGACATATTGCAGTGTGGAAGTCTGCTGTCAGGGATCTCTCCAAAGCCTTGAAGAGCAGTGATGTCAGCTTAAAGACCAAAGTTTGCCTGATTCAGGACATTCTTATTTCAATCATCTGTTATGCTTCTGAGAACTGGACAATGAATAAAAAGGATGGAAGAATAATTGCTACCTTTGAGTTATGGTTTTAGAAGAGAGTTCTGAATATCTTCTGGATGGCCAAAAGAACAAACAGGTGTGACTTGAAGAAAGTCCAGCTAACATGGTTCTTAAATGCAGGGATGGTGAAACTTCCTCTCACATACTTTGGGCATGCTATTAGGAGGAGCTATTCTTTGGAAAGGGACATCATGCTTGGAAAGGTAGAGGGTCAACAAAGACAGGACAATCCTCAATGAGATGGCTTGATGCAGTGATTTTAGTAATGGGCTCAAAGATGTCAGAGATGATGAAGATGGATTAGGATATGACAGAGTTTGGAGTGGTGCTAGTCTTGACGACAACTAACAATCACAAGGGTAACGTCTCATTTTATATGGACTCACAAGCAACACCCATAAGCAACAGCAGTCAATAAATCAAAAGGTGTGTTGCATTGAGATACTTGTGCTGTCAAGCATCTCTCCAAAGTGCTCAAAACCAATGATGTGACTAAAGTGTGCTGGAATGAAGTCATGTTATTTTTAATTGCATCCTAAGTTGAACGATGAATACAGATGACAGAAGAGTTGATGACTTTGAATTGTGGTATTGTAGAAAAGTATTGAATATCTTGTGGACTGCTGAAAAAACAAACAAGTCTGTCTTGGAGGAAATGCAGCCAGGTGCTCTTCAGAGGCACGGATGTAGGTTTCACAGACTTTGCACATGTTGCCATTAGTGACTAGGCCTTGGAAAAAGAGACCTCACAGCTTGTCGTTATGAGTTGTAGTCAACTTGATGGCTCCTAACAACAAGCTTTCTAACTTGGTAGGATGTTAGAAATATGATAGATAAGCCATGGCCTTTTCAATCACTTGTTATGCATCTGAAAGTTGGACAGTGAATAAAGGATGACAGAAGACAAACCGATGCCTTTGATATGTCGTGTTAGAGAAAAGTATCAAATATCTTTTTTTAAAAAAATTATTATTAATTTCAATGAAAATTTACAGAAACTTTGGATTTCCATTCATACATTGTTGCACTTTTCTCCCTGTCCCACCCTCCCCCCAAGTATCAAATATTTTATGCGCTGCCGAAAGAAAAAACCAGTATGTGTAGGAGTGTTCTTTAGTTGTTTTCAAATGGAAGTGATGGTATATCACAAATCAAACATTCATGTTCCTCTTGCTGGTTGTTTGTTTGTTAATATTTCAATTTGTGAGGAGAACGTTAAACATAAGCATCTAAGTACAAACATTGTATGTTTGTCATTGAATCAGTGATGAGTCCAAATAGACATGACACTAATCCTGCCTCCTTATAGCAGAGACAAGTCATTCCTGTATGGCATTATAACCATATAGGAGTCAGAATTTCTATAGTCATGTAACTAGAGAGGATAGAATTTACAAGATATTTTGAGGGAGCAGAATTAAATTCTTAAGATTGAACATAGACTAATTAAAAGCAGGATAAGGTTAATCTTAAACCCTTCCTTTTATCTTGTGACTGAATCTTGAATTCTAGAAATTTTTAGGGGAAATGGGATGAAAAAAATAAAATGAAGATCCTATAGTGAAGTCTCCCAAAATTCTTGATGAATCATGTTGATTCTTTAAAAGCAGAAAAGGATCTGTCCGTTTGGCCTATTGGAACATTATTTTGGGAAGAATAAATCATAAAGAATCATGTGCCATATGCTCTCCAAACGCCACCTTTTTACAGTATCGCATGAAGTCTCTGAAATGCGATTTCATTATTTCATGACAGTACTATAGCACCTTCAAGGTGGCTAAAGGGAAAAAAAAATCAAACCCTCAATATTGTGGTTTTAAAATAGACAATTTCTACTGAGTTCTAGGTTTTACTCACAGCAAGAATGAGTCACTGCTATTGTTGCTACTGGAAAAGGATTGGAATCACATTTGAACCCTCACACTGATGTTACTTTATTTAATTTATATATTCCAGTCATTCACCAACAAAATGTTCCCCAACAATTTAAAGCATGATAATCTGTAATTATCAGAGCTATCTCCTTTTTGGAAGTTCTGGTGGCCTTATGATATGAAACTGTGTGGCAATCCTGAAGGCAAGAGGTTTGAATCCACCGGCTGCTCCATACGGGAGAAGAATGGGCAATCTCCTCCCATTTGATTAAGTGCTTCTGAAAACCCAGTTGGGGGTCAGCTATGGTTCACTTCTAATTGATTTGATGGCATACAATAACAACAACAACATCTCCTTTTTAGAACAAACCTGCAACAGCAGGAGGCATTATAAGTAGGCCCTTAAAGGTAGCTGGGATGTACCTCACCTTTTGAGTGGAGTTTTAAAATGCCTTTGCATGGAACAAACTCTGTAAGTCATTTGTTGCTTTCAACCCCAAAGTTGGTGAGCCCGAGTTAAGACTTGCCTTTATTTTTCTTTTTTTTTAAATCTTTTTTTTTTTTTGCAATTTATTGTTTTTTAAAAAAACTTTACAGTGGTTTACCTACAAAGGTTGTATACATCGCCCCTCACACCAGACACCCCATCCATAAAACCGTGTAACTCCATGATTACTGCCCATGCCGCCCATCCCCACCCTTCTGCGTGCCCCTTCCACCCTTTGATCTTATGCATGTTTTAGCAGCTATCTATTTCTACAATAATAAGACCTGTCTTTAAAAGAAAGGGTGTCGAGAAAGACATTTGGATGGTCAACAGACACATGATGAGATACTCAAAATCACTGGCAACAAGAGAGATCAAATAAAAAACACAATGGGATACCATCTCACCCCAGGAGCAGTGGCAAAGTTTTAACAGGACAGCAAGAAATAAATGTTGGAGAGGATGTGGAGAGATAGGAACTTTCATACACTGTTAGTAGGATTGTAAAATGGTACAACCACTCTGGAAGGCAGTTTGGAAATTCTTCAAAAAGCTGAACACAGAAATTCTAAATGATCCAGCTATTCCATTGCTAGTAATATACTCCAAGAAAATTAGAACTGAGACATAGAGATTTGTACACCAATATTCATAACAGTGTTATTTGCCATCACAAGAACATGGAAACAGCCCAAATGTCCGGCCACGATTGACTGGATTGTGAAATTGTACTATATTCACATGATGGAATATTATGCTGTACTCAAAAGCAATGATTTCAGAAATTACCATGTAATTTGGGAGAGACTGGAGAGCATTATGCTGAGTGAACAAACTCAGTCTCATAAGGACAAATATTGTATAAGAACATTACTGCAAAAATAGAAGGATAACTAGTAAAAGGTGTGTGATGATCCACAGGGAGAAGGGGTGGATGCAGAGGAATGAGGATCGGCAGGAGGGATGTCATAGGGTGGCACAACTATGTGAGTAGAGAGAAGGGGCTTGGTAAAGAAAATGGGAAAGGTCCAGTGGGGACCTGAAAAAATGGGGTAATGATGTGTATAATTCAATGGGGATTATGTTTATAAAACACAATGTATGAGGAATGATTGCATGAAACACAATAGGAACGAAGGAAAGCGTGAAACACAATGTATATAAAGTTTGTATGCAAACCAACATAAAAGAAAATTTTTAAAGAAAAATTTAAAGAAAAAAGATACAATGTCATGTTCCATGGTGCAATGTTAATGTCACAAAACAGTCTGCACAAAGCTATCACACACTTACATAGAAAACTAATGTTCTTGGCCTTGTCAAGCTCTCCTGTCAATTAAAGGCTGTCTTTCAGGGTAAGTATTGGGTGAGGTGACTATCATGCTCATCATTAGCTGAGAAGGCTGTTGCTGACAGGAAAACAAAGACTACAAGCTTTGAGGCCCTCACGCCTCGTGAAACTTCTGAGAATGTAACCAACCTGACACAGAGGGCAGGGAAACAGACATCTAAGGAAACAACAGATAAGGAACATAAACAAGACTGGTTATGTCCAGTGAAGTGGCCTGGCTCTTTTACATCTATTCTAGCAAGTGCCTGAAGCCCATAACCCTGTGAGGCCTTCATGTTTTCTGTCTTTGTCTTATTTCAAAACTCTTATTGCTGTCAAGTTGGAACCGACTCATAGTTGACTCTCCAGTGGATATTTAGAGATCCTAAATCTTTCAGGAAAATATTGCCCCTCCTTCTCCTGTTGAGCAGTTGATGGATTCCAACCACAGAAAATCTCTCCCTGCCTTTGGCTCAGCAGTGCAAATCACATACTTTGGGCATGTTGTAAGGAAGGGCTAGTTCTTGGAAAAAGACATCATGCTGGGAAGGGTCAGAGAAAGAAAGGGAGACCCCGAAAAAGATGGACTGAAGCATTGATTGATTGATTGTAATAATGGGTTTGAGCATATCAGAGATTGTGAGGATAGTGCAGGATACAGCAAGGATCAGATCTGTGGTTCAGTGTTGCTAGGAGTAGTGATTGACATGAGACACCTAACACCAATAATCTTATTTCAAGGTTCATTGTACTGTAGAATGTTGTTATTAGGTACTTTTGAGTCAAGTATGTCTTATAATGATCCTGTAAACAACAGATGTGAATTCTGTCCTGTCCTATGCCAGTCTCACAGTGTCTGACACGCTCAAGCCGTTACTGTAGTCACTCAGTTGAGGGTCTTCCGCTCTTTCGCCCACCCTTTACCTTTCAAAGCATGATGTCCTTCTCCAAGGAATAGCCTTTCCTAACAATATGCCCAAGTATGGGAGACAAAGTCTCACTATTCTTGCCTCCAAGGAACAATCTGACTGCACCTTCTCCAAGACATAGCTTTTTATTCTCTTGGCAGTCCATGGGATAGTCAGTAATCTTCTCCAACACCACAGTTCAAAGGCATCAATTCTTCTGTCATCTTTAATCATTGTCCAGCTCTCAGATTCATGGCACAAGATTGAAAAGATCATGGTCTGAATCAAGTACACCTTAGTCCTCAAATTAATATCATTGCTCCTCAGTAACTCGGAGAGGTCCCTGACTGCAGACTTGCCAAGTGGATTGTGTCTCTTAATCTCCTGACTGCTGATACCAAGTGTAGTGATTGTGGATCCAAGGAAGATGAAGATGTTGGCAGTTTCAATCTTTTCTTCATTTCTCAATATGTCTCCTATTGGTCCAATAGTGAGAATTTTTATTTCCTTGACACTGAAATCTATATAATATAACTTCTAGGTAATTCCTGAGGCTTTAATTGATATTTCCATCAGTTTCAGAGGAAAACAGTAAGTGGTATCTGGGAAGCAGTCTCTGAAAGAAAGACGAGTCTTATGGGGAGAATAGGATAATGAACACTGCAATGGAAAGAGGAAAAGAACTTTTCAAAAGGAATGATTTGTTAGGTGTTATATGTATGACAACAATCCAGAATAAGAATTGCTCTGCAAAATGGACTGCGGGAGGGTAAAGGGAGACAGAGGGAAGAAAATGTCCAATAATGAATGAATATTTTAAAAAGTAATAATAAAAATGGGCCTATTGGAGAGAACTGTTTAAAAGGGATGTATGATTAGGTATTGTCATGACAGGAGTCCAGAACAAAGGCTGTGCAGTGGAGTGGACTTGGGGGGAGGGATTGTATAACAATGAAAGAATTTTCTTTTTACTTTTCAAAGAGAAGAGCGAACTGGGGGTGGGGGAGGGGTGGGCAGGAAGAAAAGTGTAACAATGAATGAATGGAAATCCAAAGTCTCTGTAAACTTTCATTAAAATTAATAATAAAAAAATTTAAACAAATAAATTTTCATTTCAAATCACAGTAAAAAGAAAGAAAAAAATGGGCCTATTCAGAACTAGCCAATAAACATCACTCATTGCATTATTTGGACTGACTCAATAATTAAGGCTTAGATTTGAGAAGATTCCACATTTAATTTCACAATGTTACTCTACTAGGAGGTATCCCTTGGTGGTATAAATGGTTAATACACTTAGCTGCCTATCTAAAGGTTAGAAGTTCGAGTCAACACAGGACTACGTTGGAAGAAAGGCTTGACTATCTCCTTATGAAAGATCAACACCTGAATATTAAAAGTCACTGCTTGGAAACACAACACATAGGGTTGCTGTAAGGCAGAATTGACTTGCCTTCACCTGATGGATCCCATTAAGTACAGCTAAAAGGTCGGCCTGTAGGCAGTGCTGTATCAATACTGGGGTTGGTGTATGTGAGGTTCAGTTGGGTTCAACTGGGCATATTATGGACCTACAACAAGTGGGAAAGAGCCTTAGTGTGGGGATTTTGTTAAATATTTGACTAGTAACCAAGATTACTAAATATCCCATGGACTGACAAAAGAATAAACAGAAATGTTTCAGAGAGGGTGCAGTCAGAGTGCTCCTTGGAGGCAAGGAGATGAGACTTTGTCTTGTATACTTTGAGCATATTGCTAGGAAAGGCGATTCCTCAGAGAATACCAGTGATTTGAACCCACCAGAGAAGGCTGGGAGAAAGGTGTGGCATTAAGCTTCATGGACAAAGGTACGACATTCAGCTCATAGAAGAAAGAGGTGACATTCACCTTCCTGAAAGCTTTACTCGCAGCCTTGGAAATCCTATGGCTCAGTTGTACTTCATCCTAAAGGTTTGCTATGAGTAGAAAGAAATCAGTTGGCATGGGTTTTTGGCTGGTATGACAGAGGGGACCCATGTCATATGCATGAGGGCTTTTCTGTAATTTCCATAGGGTAATTGCGAAGGACTGACCTGGGAGCTATAGGTGAGACCTGTTTCACAGAATGGGGCCTGGAATGGAGTGAAACTATTTCACAATGGGAAATTGGCCAGAAAGAAGATGACATCGCTTGGAATCCCAAGATTCCAAACAGGTAGGAAGCTTTAGTAGGGTAGTTTGTGTAGGTCTGTGAGGACACACTATGATTATTTAGGCAAATGGTCACGGAATGAGAACAAGGCTCTTAATCCTAGCTGCATTCAACCAATATTCTGCATGGCTGCATAACAGCCTTCTTAAAATGTGATGGTATAAAGCAAAACTAATTTATTATGCTCGTGGAACCTATGGATCAGGAGGTCAGGAGGAGCTTGGCTGGTGGTTCTTTTGCTCACGTGGTAGGTAGCTAATGAAAAACTCCAGTGGTACTCAGCTGGTGGACAGACCATGCCGGAGACTCCAAGATGGTTTCACCTGCATGTGTAATGTCTCGATGCTATTGTTAGGTGTTGTCAAGTTGATGTCAATTGATAGCCACCCTACCTACAACAGATCCAAACCTTACTAAATCCTCTATCGGCCTCACAATTTCCCTGGGCCTAGACTCACTATAGCAGCGGCTGTGCCAATGCGTCTCATCATGGATCTTTCTGAGCTTCTGCTTTTCCAAGTACGATGTCTTTCCCCAAACATTAGTTGCTCCTGATAATATTCCTGGAGCTTGTGAAACCATCTTTGCCTCTGACTGCACTTTTTCCAAGACAGATTTACTTGTTCTTTCAGTGGCCAACATCCATCAGCTTTTATGATTTAGTCTTAAAAGTCACATGCCATTATACAAACTCACCTAGATTTGAGAGAAAGAGAGCTAGACTTGACCTCTTTTTTAAAAAAAAATTAAAAAATATTTTTTATTCACTCTTTATTGCACTTTTCTCCCTGTCCACCCCTCCCCCCTTGTTTGCTCTTTTCTTTGAAAAGTAATAGAAAAATTCTTTCATTGTTATACAATCCCTCCCCCCAAGTCCACTCCACTATGTAGCCTTTGTTTTGGGCTCCTGTCATAACAATAATACCTAATCACATGTCCCTTTTAAACAGTTCTCTCCCTCATCTGTTTCAATGCAGTATACATTATTTATCCCATATTTCTCAGTCTCCCCCCAATCCCGAGGTCAGCCCTGTTTTACAACAATGGCACCATGCAGTATTTGTCCTTTTGTGACTGAGATAATTCACTCAGCATAATGTCCTCCAGGGTTACCCATTTTAAATAATATTACATTAGTTCCTTGTTTTTCAATGCAGCATAGTATTCCATTGTGTGAATATAACACAGCTTCTCTATTCATTCGTTTGGCATGGAGTATTGACATAGGTGAAGCAAGAGGATAGTATCACAGCCATTGTTTCAAATACAAGTTAGTAACTGGAAAGTTTTTTAAACATAGTGTACAAACTCTGATTTATTTGGTTTGAGTCAGTGTCCCAGTATTCTAATCTGGCTGAATACTAAACTATTCAGGGAGGCTTAAAAATACCTTGCTTGAGTTATACCTCTGACTATGTCAATCAGAGTCTCCGGATGGCATCTAGCTGTCAATAGGACATTCAAGTTTTCAGAGCCCTAGGTGAAAGGTCCTGACAGATATTATTTGTAAAATGACCTCTAGGTGTTTCTAAAACACAGTCAGGCTGAAAACAATTGGCATGAGCTTGTGAGCCTGGTTTTTGAGCTATGTGGTAGGTACAGAAGTAACCCTCTAAAAACTTGGATGGTTCTGTCCTTTTTGGATTTTCTTGGTCTATTACGTCTTAGTCTCTCTTTTTAGCTGGAGCATGAGAGATTTTTTTAAAAGGGTTTGGCTGTGTCATTGATGTTGAAGGCACTGGGGAAAATGAACCGTGTCAGTGGTGGACTGGGAGACATGAACTGGGGCCATGCTTGGTGGGCTGCAAGCACAATATGAGGGCTCTTCATGGTGAGCATCATCTGGGAACTTATAAATCACCAGGTGACCAGCCAACATACCATCATTGCTCTCTCCTTGTCTGGTGCAAAGAATGATGATGAAAAAAAAAAGTTGTATGGAAATAATTAGTTCATGTTTTGTTATCGTGCGCCACTGAGGTGTCATAGCTGACCCGCCAGTGGGTTTTCAGAGGCAGTAAATTGCCTCTGAAAGACAAGATTGCCCATCTTCCTTCTGAGCAGCAGCTAGTGCACTTGACTGCCTTTGAGTTGGCGGTGCAATTCTTTACCCACTAGACTACTTTGTTCTTGCTGGGCACTGTCAAGTTGACTATGACCCATGATGACCCTATGAACAAGGGGTCTGACCTCCTCCCTATCCCGTGCCATCCTCATAATTTCTCTCACTCATGAGTCCACTGTTACAGAGTCAATCCATCTCACTGAAAGTATTCTCCTCCTTTACTGACCCTTCATTTTTCTGAGTGTGACATTTTTTTCTAAAGACTAGCGCCTCCTAACAAGATGCCCAAAGTATGTGAAACCACATACAGACCACTTCCTGTTGTGTGCCACTGAGTTTGAACTGACCCATAGCTGACTTCTCAGTGGATTTTCAAAGACAATAAACTTAACAAGAAGAGATTGCCCATCTTTCTCTTGTGGAGCAGCTGGTAGATTTAAACAGTGTATCTTTGGGTCGGCAGCACAATTCCTTACCACTTGCCACCACTGTTGTTGTTGTTAGGTGCCTTTGAGTTGAGTATGTCTCATAGCAACCTTATGAACAAAAGATCTGAACCCCATTCTATCCTGTGCCATTTTCACACTTCCTAATGCCCCTTGCAGCAGTCACTGTGTCAGTCCCCCTGGTTGAAGGCCTTTCTCTCCTTCATTGACCCTCCACCCTTCCCAGGATCATGTCCTTCTCCAAGGAAGAGCCCCTCTTAGGAACATGCCCAAAGTATGTGAGACAAAGCCTCTTCATTCTTATCTCCAAAGAGGTCTCTGGCTGCACCCTCCTCAAGAAGTATCTGTTTGTTCTCTTGGCTGTCCAGTGGGATGTTCAGAATTCTTCTCAACACCACAGCTAAAAAGGCATAGATTATTTTTCTGTCATCCTTATTCACTGCCCAGTTTTCAGATGCATAGCAAGGAATCTGAAAAACTACTGCCTGAGTCAGACTCACCTTAGTCTTTAAACTGACATCATTACTCCTCAATAATTTGGAGAGGTCTCTAATTGCAGATTTTCCCAGTGCAATGTGTCTCCTCATTTTCTGACTACTGGTGCTAAGAGTGTTAATTATGGATCCAAGAAAGATGAAGCTGTTAACAGTTTGAATCTCCAGCTCCCTCATTAGTTCAGTACTTAGAACATTCAGTCACATGGGATTCCAAGGGCAACATTTGTTCAGGGATGATAACTCAGAAGACAAGAATTGAAAGGACAGAGGAATTCATGGAAAGAAGCAAAGAGACATAGTGACAAGAAGAAGGATACAATGATTCTAATCAATGTCATAAAACAAAATATACTTGAATGGTTGAACAGAATGCTAACCTACTCTTAAAACTTTAAGTCAAATCATAAAACATACCACACACTGCTGCTGAGTGGGTTCTGACTCAGAACGTTTCTCCATCGAGTTTCTGCAGTTGTAAATTTTTATTGGGAGGAGACTTTCCATCTTTCTCCTGAGGAGACATTTCGGTTGGCAGCACAACACATGATGGATTATGCTATCAGTCTACTGCGACAGAGTGAGGACATTTCACCTCAGGGTGACCTTCTATCAAGTTCCTGAGCCCATAAATCTTCACAGGAGGAGATTGCCTAGTTTTCTCTCTCTGAACATCTGGTGGATTTGAACTGCTGACCTTTCCATTAGAAACATAACATGTAACTAATTATGTCACTAGAACTCCTTAAAGTCATAAAAAGTCATAAAAATCACTCGAGCTCCTTAAAAATTATTTAAAGAAATAAAGAAAGAACAATGTGGGAGCCCAAGGCAGTGCTGAGCATTCTTAGTCAGCTGCCTCTTTGTGTCTGAGAGTCTCTGTCCGATGCTATTTTAGAGAATTGTTAGTTACATTGTAACAATTGGAAGGCTGTCCTCCTTCTGCTTTGCTCCAGAGCAAGTGCACAATAATATCTATACAGTAAGGTAGGAGGCCTAGACAGGCAGAAGAAAATTCCTATCTGCAATCCAAGAAACCAGCTGGGAAGTTTCTGTGGATGAACAGTCCCTTGAGAAGGTTTATTTCATGGAAAATGACAGGTCATCTGCCCCAATTTTTAATATTCACTCTGGTGGTTCGATTTCTCAAGGCCTCCAGAGAACCTTAAGAAACACTGTAGGGCATTTGGCTGATGAGTCCTTCATTATTTACTCAAGCTAACTTGTGTTTTCAATTTCTAAGTGAAGTTGAAAACTAAGAGACCAATCTCTGCCACAGAACCTGAGAGTTTATATATGTAGTAGATGCTAGAGACATATTTGTTTAATGAACAAATATGTAAATGAAAACAGAAGATAGTATCATTTTCTCCTTGATGTCTCTTAAATAAGTTGTGGAATAGAATTTTTAGACAAAGAAAACAAAGACAAATGCTTAGGGGGGAGAAACCCTAGCCGATTGACTCTAGGTCTCCAGACGAAAGATGAGAGTAACTGTAAAATAATCTCATTGCCATCAAGTTGGAATCAACTCATGGCTGACTCCCTACTGGGTTTCAGAAGCTGTAAATCACAAGGGAAGAGACTGCCCATCTTTCTCCCAAGGAGCTTTGGGTGATGAAATCAAATTGCCAGAGAGATGAGGCCTTTGGGGTTAGCAAGCACAGCTCTCTGTGGTTTACATATTGTTGATGTGCATTGTTGAGTTGGAATTGACCCAATAGTGACTGTAAATTACACATGACGAGATGGTCCATCTTTCTCCCATGGAGCTTCTGGTGGGTTTGAACAGCATGCCTTTGGGTTGGCAGTGTAATTCCTTACCTCTAAGCCATCAGCACTCCCTACAGATTACATGGCAGGTTCTTTCTTCCTACTATTTATTACCCTAGGGGCCCATCAGCTTAGCTGATGTATGAACCCAAGCAACTAGCTGGACTGAAGTTGAAAACATTAAATGAGGATGTTGGCTTTGTTTTTATTGTTGTTTTTAATGCATGGCCATTGCATTTGCTCTTGACATCTTGGAAGGTGGGATGTGGATCTGGGATTCTCTCCCAGTCACTCTTGGCTGGCTGTGACTCATACTTTTTACATCTCATTAGACCTGCCTACTGCCATCTGGATCTTGTCAACCTTGATCCTGAGCTAGCAGGAGTGGAGAGGTGAGCAGAGGGAGGCATACGATACTGCTCTCTGGAAAGAAGCAGGGCTTTTTATGTCCAAAGAGCAAAGAGGTTAAGAGCATGGGCTTAAATTACAGCTGGCCTGGATTCAGGTTCCAACGGCACTGCTTACTAAGTGTGTAGTGTCTGGCAAGTTACTCAACTTCTCTGCATCTATTTCCTCGTTTGTAAAAGAAGGTCACTAAAATTCATTTCAAGAATTGATGTGAGTATATAATGAGGCAAGTGATGCAAAGCACTTAGCCCAGTGCCTGGCGCAGGAAACGTTACCCTAGAACAGAAAAACAAACCTCAATGCAGCCCCAGGTGCTCCGCTCTGCACTTTCTTTACTGCTTCAATGTTTTCTATTGTGGAAGCAAGTAGGTTGGGAATTACAGGATCTTCAGGTTGGGAGAGGTCTTTGGGATCAGTCTAACCCCCAGCCACATGACTTAAAAGCCCCCTTCTGGATCACTGGTGGGTGGCCATCCATCCCTGCCAGACCACCTAGCAATGGGGAGCTCAGCATATCCTGCAACAATGCTTTTCTCTATCTCCAGTCATAAAACTGCTTTCATTTACATTGAACTGAAATCTGTCTCTTCTATAACTTCTACAAGCAATTTTGAATTTCATTCTTTTTCATTAGACAATTTTCCAACTATTTGAAAACCACTTTTTGAAAAAAAAACATGTTAATTTCTCACTTGAATATTTTTAACACCTTTTTATTAGCCAGGCTAGTGCATAGTGCATCTTAACAGTTGGCATCAAGTTGATTCAAACTCATTTTGTCAAGAGTAGAATTCCGATCTTTATAGTTTTCAATGGCTGATTTTTTTTTCCTCCCAGAAGTAATTATCAAGCCTTTCTTCTGACAATCTTCTAAGTGGACTTGAACCACCAGCCTTTATTTAGCACCTGAGCCCATTAACTGTATTGTCCAGCCTATTAATAGTTAATTGTTTTGTGTATTTCTTTTATCCTAATCAAGATCTTCTCTCCTTTACTGTCATAGTGTGAATAAGAGATATTCTTCTCTCTGGGGTCAGCATCTTTGTATGTGATAAAGCTGGAGCCATTTCTGCGGACATACTAGGAATTTCTTTCTACCTACATGGCCAAACACAGGAAAGCAGAGTCTCAAATTGGAGAGAAAGAGATTCCTGGAGATATAATCTGAACCTAGGATCCAAACGCATCTGAAATCATTCCACACTTTTTGAACATCCCAGTTACATACCTAAGTATCCTCCTCGCCCCCCACCTTTTTCTTGTTTTTGGTTTTGTTTTAGAGCTAGTTTGAGTTTCTGCTACTTAAAACAAACAAACGAACAAACAAAAATACCCTGACTTATCCAGATAAAATGCTCCTTTGGCAAGACACGGTAGACTTACTTTGGCTCCCTCCCCAAGTCCTGGTTGCCCTCTCATGGATACCCTTTGTTCATTACTGACATCAGAGACTCTACCTACTCACAACCCTTCTTGGATGTTAGATGCAAGGGAAAGATCTAGATCTCTCTTCCAGACTACTTAAGTGCACTAATCTGCATCAGGATATATTTTAACCAAATGGGAAATAATGAAGCAGAAGCTCGAACCCATGCTTGTCCTTGTTAAGTGCCATCAAGTCAACCAGAACTCAATGACCCTACAAACAACAGATCTGAACCTTGCCCTAACCTGTGCCATTGCCACAATCTCCATCCTGCTCAAACCCATTGTTACAGACACTGTGTCAAAAAGGCCAAGGTCATGAAACAGAAATCAAGTGAGAGGAGCAGAGCATGAGGCTCAATGAATCACAGCAGTAAGGCAGGGCAGGGAGTGGAGGCCCCAGAGTTCTACCTCCTTGCTCTGACTTTGACCTGCAAATCTCTCTGAACTGAAATACTCAAGAGACTTCTTAGTTTTTGTTTTCTAAGAGGAGAAGGGGAAAATATTTTAGGAGTGAGAAGTATAACAATGATTTTTATTGCAATCATTCAATCAATCTAAGCTACAAACATTCACCAACAACTCATTTTCAGATGCTTCAGCCACTGCTTCAGCCAATCCTTCAACCCTATTGTGCAAAATTTGGAGACTTTAGTAATGATGGCTTCCATTGTCTTAGAAAGAAGATTGTTTTAGATTGAAGTATATCCCCCACAAAATCGGTCTTGTAAATTCTAACCCCTAAGCAGAATTGGCATCCACTTCCTAAACAACATGCCTCCGGAAACCTATGAACTTTGATAAATGTTGATAGTTGTAGAGGAGCTTCAGCCCTTTTGTTTATAGGGTCACTATGAGTCGCTTTCAGTTCAAAGGCAATCAAAAACAGCAACACACATGGC
>NW_006399786.1:2076299-2082462 GCF_000299155.1 Elephantulus edwardii
TCTTTGTTAAAGTCACCCATTTGTGGTATTTCTGTTAGAGCAGCACTAGATAACGAAAAGGAACAGAATCCTATCATAAATCTTGCAGACCACCCAACTTTATCAGAGCAGTTAAAAGCAGAAGAAGAGAATGATTACCTTGTCACAGAAACAGCCACAGGTATATTTGCAGAGAAGAGCCAACTGCTCTCACATAGAGTAAGCTGACCTTGGTTGAAACCCCACCTGAAAGCTAGAGCTCATCTTTTCCCCACTTGGAACTTGGGTGTCTCAGGGGTAAAGGTGGACAAGGGCCTCTGGTGTGGTTAGAAGCCCACCTATAGCATTGCTTCTTACTAAATATCTCTCTTCAGGCAGATTGTCCAGTTACTTAAATTCTGTAGTTGTCAGATATAGTATAGTCGGTTCTGAATTTTAGTGACCTTACGAGCAACCGAACAAAACAATTCCAGTCCTGCACCATCTTTGCCATCAATGTTGGGCTTGAGTCCATCATCTAGATACATCCCTATTTGGAAAGTAGCTGTGCTGTCAACCCGAAGGCTCACAGTTCAAACCCACCAGCTGCTCCGTGGGAAAAAGACAATCTCCTCGGAAAACTACTGGAGGGTAAGCTGTAGGTCAGTTCTAAAGTACATAACAACAATAACAAAAAGGAAGAATGGAGGGAAAAATACAGCATGAATCCTGCTTTGATTTTTTTTTTTACAACTAGCAGATATGACAAACAAAAAGATATAATATAATAGCTTGCCTCCGGAAACTCTATGAATCTGGAGAAAGGATGAAAGTCACACAACTGTTGAGGACTTTCGTTCATAGGGTTGCTATGAGTCATCTATGACTTGGCACTTAACAACAATAACACTAACAAAGAAAGAGATCAGTTGGCCTAGTGGAGAGAAAGTGATGCTACCAAGCCAAAGGTGGGTGACTTCTAATCCGTGGTCCTTGAGCTTGTCTTTCATTGTTTTTGTTCAAACATTCTCCTAAGTCGCATAGCCCTGGTGTGTCCACTTGCTGTGCTGAGGTAACTTGTGGTTGCTGTGAAGTGAACACTGTGACACTGATGTGTCTCAAATGTGTTAATGGTTACCCATGGTGGACAGTGTTTGGTGGTGCTCCCCAATTAAAACAAGCTTGGAAGCAGGAGTGGCATCTACTTCTGTAAAGAGCTTGCCTCTGGAAACCCTAAGAACCTGGAAAAAGGATGAAAGTCACACAAGTGTTGAGGACTTTTGTTCATAGGGTTGCTATGAGCTGCCTACGACTCGAAGGTACTTAACAAAAAACAACATACGTAGGTATACATTGCAAGTAATATAACAGAAAAATTTCATTTTCATGATTATATTTGAAAATTTGGTTGAGATGAAATAATACTTTAAATGTGACAAGTTGTTTTTAAAAAAAAAAAAAATTTAAGCCACCTACCTGTCACTGGAGCTCTGGTGGCCTAGTCCATAGGGAACTGCACTGTTAACTCAAAGGCCTTACCTCTCGGGAGGTTCAAATCCACCAGTGGCTTCTTGGGAGAAAGATGGGCAATCTTCTCCCCCATGCTCTGCAGCTTTGGTCTGTTATAAGTTGATTCACACTTCTCAGAAGTTTGAGTTTTTTCATTTTATTATTATTATTATTATTTTTTGTGCGTGTACCGTCAACTCGGATCTGACTGGTACAGGAGGAGATTTCCCCTCCTTCAGCGGAGCATCTGGTGGATTTGAACCATGCACATCTTGGATTGCAGTGCGCCTTCTTGCCACTAGGCCACCAGAGCTCCCCAAGAAGTTTGAGTTTTTTGAATAGCGACTAGGAAATCCTGTATGGTGAACAGAGCGAAACAATTGGCTGCTGTTTTAAAATTTGAGTTCAAGTCTATCCAGAAGTGCCTAGAAGTAAAGGTGTGGCAATTTACTTCTGAAAAATCAGTCCCTGGAAATCTTATGGAGCACAGTTCTACTCTCTTACCTATGGGATTGCATCAATGGGAGTCAACTGTGACAACTCTTTTTCCAGGGATACTATTTTCTTTGTTAAATATACTAAAATTTTGTTTGCCTTAAACAGCCCAGTCCAGTAGATCAGGAGGACCAGAAAGAACATAAATATGCTGGGTCTAACCTGATCGCTGCCTGCTTCTCTTATTATTCCCTCTCACCTCAACACCTAGCAGACTTTCCCTCTATCATTCCAATAACCGAGAGTCATTCTCTCCTAGGAGATGTTGCACTTGCTGTATCCTCCACTTGCAATTCTTTTTCCTGAAATCTGCAGAGCTCATACTCATTTTCATCATCCAAATCTCAACTCAAAAGACCTCTTTAGAGAGCCCTCCCCTAATTCCCAATTCCCTCCCAATCACTGTCCCGGGGGTTCTTAAAGCATAATGACTGGGCGGCAGCTTGTTAGAATTGTAAAGTTCCAGACCTCTCTTCAAATCTGCTGACCTAGCAACTCTGGGAATTGCAGTCCCCTAATCTATGACTTACCAAACTCCCAAGTGGTCTTATGCATTCTTAAGTTTGAGAACCACTGCTTTATCCCATTACTTGAAATGTTTTCATCCATAGTTCATATCCCTCTCAAAAACGATCTGATTCATTTGTTCTGCAGCAGAGCCCTGGTAGCACTGTAAGTTAAACATTAGATTGCTAATCAGAAGGTCAACTGATTGATGCCCCACCCCTCTCATCTACTCTGAGAATGAAAGATGAAACAACTGCTTCTATAAAGATTGACAACCTCTAAAATTCTATGGGGAAATTCTGTTCTGTTCTATAGGGTTTCTATGAATCTAAACTGACTTGACAACTAGAACCAATTGACATTGAGTTCTGTTCTGACTCCTAGGCACCCTACATTGGTTTCCAAGGTTGCAAATCTTCTCAGGTGTTGTTGTTGTTGGGTACCCTTGAGTAGGAGCCAACCCAAAGCTGTCCTTCCTCCAGCGGGTTTTCAGAGGCAGTTAACTGCATGGGAAATTGCCTATCCTTTTACTACAGAGCAGCTGGTCATTTCAACTGGTGGATTCAAACCATCTACCCTTGAGATTGCTACTCAGCTTCCTACAATCAGGTCACTAGCACTCCTTCACAGGAATAGATTGCACCATCTTTCTCCTGCAGAGCAGCTGGTGGATTTGAACTTCCAACCTTTTCTTTAGCCGCCGGACACATTATCCACTAGGCTACCAGGACTCCTATGGCCTTCTAGTCATTTGTGTATTTATTGTCTTTCACCTCTTAGTGGGATCAAAACATTTTAATGAAGGTGGAAATGGTTTTTGTCTTGATTATTATGCTCTGAGCAGTGACTAGGGAATTCTGGTGGTGTAATCCTTAGCATGCTGGACCGCAAACAAGGGACTTCAGCAATTTGAATCCACCCAGAGCTCCTTGGGAGAATAACAGGCACACTTCTCTTGTTAAGATTTACCACCTTGGAAATTTGACAGGGGAGCTCTGTAAGTTGGGATTGACTTAAGAGTCATGAGCTTAGTTTTGGGTCTGGGAAGTTTCTAGCTCATTGTGAAGGCTCAATAAACTTTGATTGAATCAGTGAAAGAATGACTAAATGAAGAGAGACAGTAAGGGGAAAACTTTGGGGTTGGGTAGTCTCAAGTTGATTGATGCCCAGTTTTGCTACATGTCTTCTGTATGAGTAAGTTACTCAAACTTTCTAAGACTTTTCTTCCTCTGAAAAATGGAGATATATGTATGGTTGCTGGAAGAGGTTATGCATGTAAATAAAGTGCTTCACAGGTGTCTTGATTAATGTTAATATAATTAGGTGATATAGGCCTCTTCTTTAAGGAAAAAAGAATGAAGGGAGGAAATTCTGAATGGTGCATTGCCCCAGAATTGTTCATAGATTCCCAAACTAATTTTTAAAAAATTATTTTATGTTTAAGGCTGCAAAGAGATTCATTTGTCCCCTGCTCCCTCTTTCTCAATAAAAGCAAAGCTTCAGTTCAGAGCTGACTTCTTATAAAGACAGCCTTAAAGCTGTTATTCTCCATGGCAACGAGAGCAGGACAGATGAGTGGAGAACTTCACCCAAATCCCTAGGTCTCTCTGGTTCTTCAAATTTATTTCAATTACTGAAGAAAAGTGGCATGACATAAACAACAAATCACTTTTCCTTCTGAATTTCAAGGCCTGATGCAATATATTTTAGCAAATCCTGTAGTAATATGCTCTAATTTAATAAAACCCAGCAGAACATAGAAATAAGGGCATCCACAGAGAATTTAGGCAGTGACTTCTTGCACTGTTCAAACTCTTCTTTCCTCCCACCCTTCTTCCCTTTCTTCTTTTCTTTCTTTCTCTCTCTTTTTCTCAAGAGATTTGGAGAAGTATGCTTTTAAATAGATTCCCCCCCCCCCTCCGGCTTGTACATTAAAGAAACCTCCAAATTCAATTTAGGTACAATTATTGGGAGATCATTGTTTTCAGGCTGACAAGGTGGGAGAGGTGGGAGAAGGTGGGTGCTGTGAGTCGCTCACTGACTTGCTATAGAGTTGGAACCAGTAGGTTTTCAAGGGCTGTAAATCCACAGGAGTAAATTGCCCATCTGTCTTTCGCAGAGCAGCTGTGGGAATAAGAAATGTGGGTTTTGGGTTAGCAGGGCAGCTGTTTTTCACCACCAGAGTTGGAAGTCGAGTGGGGTGGGGCAGAGTTAGATAGTAACTAATCCCAACTCTAGTCCTTGAGGTTTGTGTGAAAGAACTCCGTGAACTCAGTTCCTCCTCTGAACCTTCTGGAAGTTTCTGTGGACACTTCCTTAGCTATGTGGATTAATCTGGTGGTTTCATGTAAATTGTTGTGTACCGTGGAGTTGGGGCCAAGTCATACCTGATCCTCTGAGTATAGCACCCTATCAGTATATCACATGGGCATTAATCGCCCATATTTGTCCTGTGGAACAGCTGGTGGATTTAAACCCCTTAGTTTAGGTTGATTGTGCAGTTTGTTATCACTAGGCCGTTCAGCAAGGTCTCACCTCTTTTAGGATGCAGGTAGAGAACTGTCCCAGGGAATATTCTGAGGTTAGTCTTGCTGATAGAAAGCCATAGACTACCTGGATGATGTCTTTTCTGCCCCAGCCATCCTGGTCCCTACACAGCCATGTCTACCTGCTTTCTAGACTCCAGCTTCCAGGCTTCCCCTCCCTCAGCCCAGTGGCCCTGGGATCTCCCAGTGCAGTAGGAACAGCATCTTTCTGCCACTAGCCGTTCTTGGCTTAGACACTCAGGACCTGTGAGTTTTCAGGGGCCTACGACCTTATCTGAGGCCAGGAGGGGAAATGTACTGGCTCTTAAAGATGAAAATAAAACATTGAAATAGAAATAAATATTTAATTAAGAGTCTGCAAAATGTAATGTGATATTAATGAGTCAGCTGCCATTCGGTTCAAGCTTTGTATGGTAATGTAAAAACAGTGCAGGGTTTGAATCATGAGGGGGAAAAATACTTCTAAGTGATAATAAAACTCCAAATTGGAATTATAAAAGTTAGACAATAAAAAGTTTTATTTTGGGAGGCATTTAAATACATTGTTTGCTACGAAATTGGGGTCTGAGGCCTGAAATAGTCTTCAAATGACGAGGAAAGTACTGGATGCTAAAGGCCTAGATTTGGGCCAACACATGGTTACACTGCTAAAGGAAATGTCAACAGTTCTAATCCACCAGTGGTTCTTTGGGAGAAAGATGGGCAGTTTCCTCCTATTAAGATTTTTATCTTCAGAAACCTGAGACGAGATCATTAGGAGTGAGCTTAAAATTCGCCCCCCCCATGACAGAGTAACATTGTGATTTTTGGCAAATCAATAACACTTATAGCAATGTTTTCGCATTTGAAGATTAGTTTCAATGATATTAAGGCCTCTAAAATTATTTGTAGATGGAAAATTACCAAGAAAATAGTACTTTATTGTTAATTGTGAAGAATCTGAAATAAAAATGTAGGGAAGGTTTTCTTAAGATCTTACTACCTGTACTTGAATCTTGCTTAGTTATGGATGCTGGGGGTTGGAAGAGGCAAGAGTCTTTTTTTTTTAAAATTTAGGTTGTTTATTTTTCATTTCAATGAACATCTACAGAGATTTTGGGATTCCATTCATTCGTTGTTGCACCCTTCTCCCCGCACAAACCCCTCCC
>NW_006399786.1:2083227-2087224 GCF_000299155.1 Elephantulus edwardii
GATTTGCATCTCTCTCAGGGCTAGGGATTTTGAACATTTCTTCATGTGTTTTTTGGCCATCTGAATGTCTTCCTTGGTGAAGTGTCTGTTCATATCCTGGAGGCAAGAGTCTTTTTCACACATCTAGAAGAAGTTATGATTGGTCTGAGGTCTTTTTCAGAATCTTGGAAAGATTAGCTCTGGTGGTAGAGAACTGTGCTGTTAACCCATGCCTCTCTGGTGGTTCAAATCCACCAGTGGTTTTAAGGGAGAATACTGGGCAATCTTCTGCCATGTGATTTGCAACCTCTCAGGAAACCCAGTGGAGTGTCAGCTTTGAGTTGGTTCCAGTCCTGTGGCAATGGGTTTTGAGAGTTCAAGTGTTGTAAAGAGTAATTACACATTGAGATTAACTAAGAAGAAAGGTAATGATATAAACAAAGACCAAAAAGCTAGACTTCATAGACCAGACACGGAAGGCGCAACATTTTCTTTTAGGGGGCAGTGTGGTCAAAAGCACTTTGGGGTTTTGTTTGTTTGTTTGAAGGGTAAAGGTCCAAGTTTATTCAGAAGCATATGGGAAGAAGGGCTTTGAATTTTAGTCACTGAAAATCCTTTGGTGGACAGTTGATACACATGGATCATCATCAAAGCTATTTCTGAAATTGTATGAATTTCTTCCTTTTTTTCAATTGGTTTGCTTACTAAGTTCATATACATTATGCTTCACACTACTCTTCATTCATATTGTTTCATATAATCATTCTTATGCATTATGCTTTATAACATTAATCACCATTGGACCTTGCCCATACTTGCCCTGTCTTTTCACCTTATCCTACCCATTTCTCCCCACCCTCCCCCAATGAAACTGTAACCCTGCGGTTTCGGCCCTGCCCATCCTCAGCCCTCTACTCCCCACCCCTCAAGTTCCCGTACATGTTTTACTAGTTATCCTCCTATTTTTACAATAACGGCCTTATGCAGTATTTGGCCTTATGAGAATCTCTTTTCTCTTCTGTCTCACTTCATTCAGCTTAATCATCTATGTGCCACACGACATTATTTTTTTTTATAACTTCCAATCACCTAACAATCTTTCCTTAGGAGTCAGTATCTCTTAGGGTTTTATCTGCTCAGTCTGTTGTGACCTAGATATTTCTAACCCAAACACAATGATTTCTGTTTTGTATGCTCCCTAAAAAGGAACCTCACAGAAACCTATCCCACATTCTTCTCTGGGAAGACCCCTTTCTTGGTTGGCTCCTTTACATGATGTTGTTGTGTGTACTGTTGAATCAGAACTGACCCACTGCTGACCATCCAGTGGGTTTTTAGAGGCCGTTAATCGTGCAGGAAAAGATTGTCCATCTTTCTGTGGAGAAGATGGTGGATTCCAACTGTGTGCCTTTGATATTGGAGCACAGCTTCTTGCCACTGACTGTGGAACTTGATAGATGTTGCTTGGCCACTGTGTACAAATCATGGCTTAGATCCAGTTTTATGTCAACAAATCTGGTTGTGAAAAAAACCAGTAAAATCTTTGCATGCTAGCATTGATTTATTTATGCCAGTATAATTCAGAGCAGTTTCAATTCAGTGTTAATTATGCACTATATAATCTAATAAAAAGTATTTAAAAATTTGGATCTGGTTAAATTGGAGTCTTTCCCTTGTCCCCAGGTCCCTATAGTTGGCAGTGTTTGGGTTTTTTTTTTATTTATCTTGGGAGCAGAGCTTTGAGGGCTCCTGGATATAGGATTTTATAAGCCTGCCATTTCTGCCTCCTATTCTGAGGTTTTGGGTTAGCGTGACACCCCTAAAGATGCTCCACGAATTGGAGTCTCTATACCTTTGCACATGCTCTTTCTTGACTCAACTCATCCTCAGCTATGTACATTTTGCTTATCCTTTAAAGTCTAACCAAGGGCTCTCTTTCCAGATGTCTTTCTTGGGCCGCTTCAGACAGCAGAAGTCCCTATTTAAAATTTTAGCAGTCCTCCATATTGATATTACTTACTTGGAATTTCTCTTCCTTGAATTAAATAAATAATTTTATGAACTTCTATGTGACAGTTCTGAAGTGTCTGTCCTCAAGAACATTTACATGAGCTCATTAGAAGATGGTATACCAATTGAAGTATTTCAGATAACAGATGTTGCCCTGGACGTGCTCACCAAGTTGTGCCAAGAAATCTGGAGAACAACCACTTGGCCAACTGACTGGAAGAGATCTATATTTGTTTCCATTCCAAAGAAAGGTGACCCAACTGAGTGTGGAAACTACAGAACAGTATCATTGATTTCACATGCAAGCAAGATTCTGCTGAAGATCATCCAAAAACGATTAGAACAGCACATTAGCAGAGAACTGCCAGAAGTCCAGGCTGGGTTTAGAAGGGGTCGTGGTACTAGGGATATCGTTGCTGATGTTAGATGGATCTTGGCTGAAAGCAGGAAATACCAGAAGAATGTCTATCTGTGTTTCATTGATTATGCAAAGGCATTTGACTGTGTGGATCATAACAAACTGTGGCTGACTCTGAGAAGAATGGGAATCCCAGAACATTTAATTGTGCTAATACGAAACCTGTACTTGGACCAAGAGGCAGTAGTCAGAACAGAGCAGGGTAACACTGCATGGTTCAAAATAGGGAAGGGTGTACGCCAGGGATGCATCCTGTCTCCATACCTTTTCAACATGTATGCAGAGCAGATTATCCGAGAGGCTGGGCTCTATGAGGAGAATTGTGGCATCAGGATTGGTGGAAGATCTATCAACAATCTCCGTTATGCAGATGACACAACCTTGCTTGCTGAAACTGAGGAGGACCTCATGCACTTGCTGCGAAGGGTCAAGGACTGCAGCCTTCAGTATGGACTAAGGCTCAACGTCAAGAAGACAAAGATTCTCGCCACTGGACCAATTGGCAGCGTCAGGATGGATGATGAAGAGATTGAGAGTGTTCACAGCTTCACTTTGCTCGGCTCCACAGTTAACACTCTTGGTACCAGCAGTCAGGAAATCAAAAAGCGTATCGCGATGGGAAAGTCTGCCGTTAGGGACCTCTCAAACGTACTCAGGAGCAACAGTGTCTCTCTGGAGACTAAGGTGCGCCTGATACAGGTCATGGTATTTGCAATCACTTGTTATGCATCAGAGAGTTGGACAATGACTAGGGAGGACAGAAGGAGAGTGGATGCTTTTGAGCTGTGGTGCTGGAGAAGGGTACTGAATGTACCCTGGACTGCCAGGAAAACAAACAGATCCATCTTGGAGAGGATTAAACCAAGCTGCTCCTTGGAGGCAAGGATTCTGGGGATTCGTCTGACATACTTTGGACATGTTGCCAGGAGGGACGGGTCCTTGGAGAGGGACATCATGCTTGGGAGGGTGGAGGGACAGCGCAGGAGGGGAAGACCCTCTATGAGATGGATTGATTCGGTGACTGGGGTAATCGGGATGGGTGTGTCAAAGGCGGTGCGGTTGGCGCAGGATAGGGCAGGGTTTAGGGCTGTTGTGCATAGGGTCGCTATGAGTCGGAAACGACTCGATGGCACATAACAACAACAACATTAGAAAAAGTCCATAAAAGGTGAGAACATGGATGAACTTGGTATTTAAACCTAATGGGGTGGGCAGAGAAAGCTTCCTGGTGAAGGAAGCCTTCCTTCAATCTATGTTTAGACAGATGAATGAGACCCTTCTGTGCTGTGGAGAAGTCTACAAAGTGGGAATCCAGTGCCACAGAGAAATGAATCGTTGTGTAGTTGTCAGAGAGACTACCACTATCATGATATAGGGAGAACAGATTGAAATTGTCAACAGTCCTGGTAATAGTAATTAAGAAATCAAAAGATGTGTTGCATTGGGGAAGCTTGTTATTAAGGACCTCTCCAAAGCAATAAAGAACCAAAGATATCAATTTAAAGACCAAGATGTACCTGATCCAAGCCATGAGATTTTCAGTTTTTTCATACACATTTCAAAGTTGCAAAGAATAAAGATGACCATAGA
>NW_006399786.1:2087619-2090639 GCF_000299155.1 Elephantulus edwardii
AGTGAGATTTCTTTTCATCTTTTCTACTTTGGGCATGTTATCAGGAGGGACTACTTCTTAGAAAAAGACATTATTATGCCCGGAAAGTTAGAGAGAAGGACAGTGAAGGAGAAGATGACGTTCCAAGAGATAGATTATAATGACTTTAACAATGGACTTGAGCATAGCAGACATCATTAGGGTGTTGTACAATAGGATAAAGTTCATAGGGACCCTGTGAGTCATAGTGAACTCATTGGCACCTAACAATAACAACAGTTGTCAGGGAACAAAGCAAAGATGGCTGTGCTCCAACTAGTGACGGCAAGAGAACATGCATTGAATCTAGACTGCCATGGTTGGAATGAACCATCATCGTTGGAATACTGGCTCCAAATTTACTTAATCTCTCTGTGCCTTAGTTGCCTCATTTGTAAAGTGTGAATAATGGCAGTGTCTACTTCCTAACTCATCAACAACCTGCGTTACGAAGATGATACAATTTTACTTTCTAAAAATGAGAAAAACTTGAAACACTAGCTGCAGATGATCAAAGACTAGAAACTCCAATATGGATTACATTTCAACAGCGAGAAGACAAAAATTCTCATCACTGGGTTGATAACATCATAAAAGTTGGAGAAAAGATTAAAGCTGTCAATGACTTCATCTTACCACAATCAACATCCTTGTTACCTGCAGTCAGGAAACAGAGACATTGTATTGGGAAAACTGACCCCAAGAACCTCTCCAAATTACTGAGACGTACCAGTTTGAAGACTAAGGTGCACCTGACTCAAGCCATGGTCTTTTTAATCACTTGCTATGCATCTGGGAGCTGGGCAATGATTAAGGATAACAGAATGAGAATCGATTCCTTTAGCTATAGCATTGGAGAAGAGTACTGACCATCTCATGGATGGCCAAAAGAATAAATAGATATGCCTTAGAGAGGGTGCAGCCAGAATGCTTCTTGGAGGCAAAAATGGCAAACTTTGTCTCACATATTTTGGACATGTTGCTAGAAGAGGTTATTCCTTGGACAGGAACATCGTGCTTGGAAAGGTGGAAAGATGGTGAAAGAGAGGAAGACCCTCAGTGAGATGTATTGACACAGTGACTGCTGCAAATGAGCAGTATATTAGAAATGATGAGGATGGCACAGGATAAGACTGGGTTCAGATCTGTTGTTCATAGAGTCACTTTGAGTCTTACTCAATTCTATAGCATTTAATAACAGCAACAAAACCATTTCGTGATGAATATTCAGGTGTTTATTGATGCTTCCTTTTTGTGTTTGACATCTTTTACTTCTTCCTGACTTTAAGTTAATTCTTCTCCCTATGTCTTAATGTGAATTCTCTACAGAAGTAACACCAAGGATACTTTTCTGTCTATCCATCCATCTGTCTATCTTTCCAACTGCCAAGAGATGGAATTATTTTAAAGAAATGGCTTATAAACTTGTAGAGGGTTGTTTTAGGTCTATAGAACAGACCTCCAGACGGAGCCATCCGTGGCGCCTGAGGCCAGCTCATCAGCAGGAAGGCAGGTTAGGCGAAGTGTATGGAACCATGGACTAACCAAGAACTAACAAATTTATCTAGGATGAGGTACAGCCAACATGCTCCTTAGAAGTGAGAATGATGAGATTTTACCTTCAATACTTTGGGTATGTTATTTTAAGGGACCAGACCCTAGAGAAGGTCATAATGTGTGGTAAGAAAAGAAACAGGAGAGAAATAGGAAGGAAGATCCTCCATGAAATGGGCTGACATAGTGATTTCAACAACAGGTTCTAAAATAGCAATGGTTGTCTGGATGGCACAGGAGCAGGCAGTATTTCCTTCTGTTTTGCATAGGTTTGCTATGTATCAGAACCCTGTAGATGGCATTTTGCAACTTTTGTGAGGATTTTGGCATTTCTGAAGTGCAGGAGATTCTCTGGTCGGACTGTGATTGTTGAACCTTGCTTGTCCCGCCACTTTGACTCTTCTCTTGAAACCTCCGAATAAAATGGTTTGATTAAAAAAAAAAAAACCCAAACACCCAACAACCCAACAAAAACAAAATCCAAATTTTGTGAGAGGAAAAGGTATGTGGAAATTTCTCTTACTTTGCTAATTTTTTTCTCTCACAATTAAAGTATACTAAAACATTTAATCCATTTTTTTACAGTATCTTGACAGGATGAGTAATTTCACATGAACACAAAACAATAAACTGAACTAACAGCTCAATGAACTTAATTCAGTGATAATAAGATTATTGTTAGACTGTCCTCAGCACAGCTGATACCTCTCTCCCCTAATCACTGCACCTTTGTCATTTTCCTAAACTAACCACTAACCCAGCTTGGAAGGAGGAGTGGCATCCACTTCCATAATAGCTTGCCTCCGGAAACCCTAGGAACCTGGAGAGAGGATGAAAGACACCCAAGCGTCCGTCGAGGACTCTCCTTCATTAGGGTCACTATGAGTCGCCTGTGACTCAACGGCACTTAACAACAACAACAACAACCACCACTAACCCATTAATACTAATTTCAAGTTGGATTTAGAAATGGCCTTTTTAACTATGAAAGTGACCCCGTTTTATCCTCACCTTTTCATCTTCAGCGTAGATCATATGATCATCTGATTCAAAATGTCCCATGCCAATCAATCTCCTTTCACTAATACCTAATATGGCAATATTTATGCATTCCATTTCTTTCTTAACAATGTCTAATTTCTTACATTCATGCTTCTCACATTCCACATTCCAATCATTAGTTTCTGTTTACAACTGTTCCTCATTTGTGTTTCCAAATTTGAGGGCTCAGCCTCAGTTGCCATAGGATTTTCAAAGACCTGTTATATTTTGGTGTGGGTGGCCAGTCTTTCTTCTTAGTCTGTCTTAATTTGGATGCTTAGTTTTAGAACAATATCTGACAGACAAGTATCTTGATAAAATACTTGTCTGTCAGATATTGTTCTAAAACTAAGCATGATAAGCAGATGAAAGACACTTCCCTTTCAGAAATACTCCGCCCCCCCGCC
>NW_006399786.1:2090739-2100551 GCF_000299155.1 Elephantulus edwardii
CCCCCCCAAGCACATGTGTCTTGTCTCTTCCCTTTCCCTGCTACATCACCGTTCCTTGCACTCCCGCCTACCTGGTCAAGCCCTCCCTTCCCCAGCCACCTCTTGATGATAGCTTAGTCCACAAGTCACTTCTGTGATACACCACACACGGCTACTGGTCTCTCACGCTGTTGTCTGTCTCAGGTTTAGGAGGCTGTAAGTTCAAATCCAGCTTCAGGAAAAGATTTTTGCCTGAGGCAGTACTGGAACGCAAAAGTTGGGAACCAGGAAGAGGGATCAGCAGTTGGAAATTATGAACTTGGTGACAGAAATGAGGCTGGGGATAGAATGATAGAGTTATACGTAATCAATGATTTATTCATAGCAAATACCTTTTATAAGAAACATAAATGCAGGATTTTTACATGAATTTCACCTGATAAGATGCACAGGAATCAGATTGATTACATCTGTGGAAGGATTGGAGAAGTTCAATGTCAGCAGTGAAAACTAGGCCGGGTGCTGATTGTGGAACAGACCAATAACTCATATGCAAGTTCAAATTAAAGCTAAAGAACGTTAGATGATATCCACAGGAATGAAAATTTGCTTGAGTCTATCCCCCCTGAATTTAAAAACAAAATCAGGAGCAGGTTTGAGGCCTTGAACACTAATAAATAAAAACCAGATGAGCTGGGAGAAGATATCAAGAATATTGTTCAAGAAGAATGCAAATTGTCATTACCAAAAAGGAAGAAGAAGAAAAGACCAAAATGGATGTCAGAAGAGACTCTGAATATTGCACTAGAGCACCAAAAAGCCAAAGCAAAGGGAAGAAATCAAGAAATTGAGGAACTGAATAAAAGATTTCAAAGGGCAGGTCAGGAAGACAAGGCAAAATATGATAATAAAATATGAAAGAAGCCGGAGTCAGAAAATCAAAAGGGCCGAACTTGCCCAGTATTTCATGTTGTTGTTATGTGCCATCGAGTCACTTGCGACTCATAGCGAACCTATGTACAAGAGCTCTAAATGCTGTTCTATCCTGTGCCAACCTAGCCATCTCAAACACGCTTATTCCCACGGCTCCAGTCACAGAATCGATCCATCTCACCAAAGGTCTTCCTCTCCTTCGCCTCCCCTCCACTCTGCCAAACATGATGTCCCTCTCCAAGGACCAGTCCCTCCTTGCAACATGCCCAAAATATGTCAGACGAAGCTTCAGAATCCTTGACTCCAGGGAACACTCTGGCTTCACTCTCTCCAGGACAAACCTGTTTGTTCTCCTAGCAGTCCATGGTATATTCAACACTCTTCTCTAGCACCACAGCTCAAAGGCATCAATACTTTTTCTATCAACCCTATTCACTGTCCAACTCTCTGATGCATAGCACATAATTACGAAGACTATAGCCCAGATCAGGCGCACCTTAGTCTTCAGCCTGACATCGTTGCTCTTCAGTACTTCATATATATAAAATTAATTAATTTTAATGAAACTTTACAGAAACTTTGGATTTCCATTCATTCATTGTTGCACTTTTCTCCCTGCTCAACCTGTGCCCCTCCCCCCCAGTTTGCTCTTCTCTTTGAAAAGTAAGAGAAAAATTCTTTCATTGTCATACAATCCCTCCCCCTAAGTCCACTCCACTATGCAGCCCTCGTTCTGGACCCCTGTTTTTGTCATTCTTATATCTGTCATCTGCTTAGAGTAGTTTTTCCTATGTATATAGAATAGCCAAGCAACTTTGGTGGCCAATCATAGTCTATAGTGAGTTATGCTGTTAACCAAAAGTTTTTCTCTCTTCAGCAGTTCTAATCCACCAGTTGCTCCTTGAAGGAGAAGAGTGAACAGATTCCTCTCATTAAAAATTGTAGCCTCTCATACCTGATGGAGGGTTGGTATCCATTAGGATCAACTTGGCTGTGGGATGGAAAGAACATCAATTACTCTTTCTTTTAGTGTGGTTCTTTTGGTGACAAATTATATTTTTGTTTTTCTTTAAATGTCAACCTTACCTGCATTACTAACAGATCTTTCTGCCTGAAAATTGACAAATTTTCTACACTGGCAGTCACTCCATTTTGAAGCTCTCATTCCTTTGTCTTCTGGATCCTTTTGATTTTACTGATAAATCAGCTATCTGTTGATCATTGATCTTTCAAGAGCCTTGTTTATTTTTTAGTGCTTTTTTACAGTTTGTCTTTCATTCATTTTATTATGAGGTAACTATAAATATAGTTTTATTCTTCTCTTTAGGCTTCATAGGGCATCTTGAATCTCTGAATTGATGTCACTTATTGTTGTTGTTTGTTGTCCAGTCAGGATCACCTACCCATAGCTGACCCTTCAGTGGCTTTTCAGAGGCAGTGAATTGTATGGGAGGAGATTGCTCATCTTTCCCTGACAGAGCATCTATCTGTTGGGTTTGAACTGTGTGCCTTTGAGATTGCACCATGGCTTCTTAACTATAGGCTGCCAGAGCTCCTGATTATAGTTCTAATCTATCAGTCACTCCTTGAGTATGAAAGATGAACAGATTGCTCCCATTAAACCAATTCCTATTTCTTTTAGTATGACTCTATTGCCCCTTATTAGTATATGAGTATTAAATGCCACTTACTGGTATATGAAAGCTTATTATTAGCTATTATTTTTCCATTTATTGTTACTGACTTCCTTCTCTTTCTTTCCTTTTTTTTGGGAGAAGGGGGGTGGAGGGAATTCATATACCAGAGTTGTCTACAGAATGCTTTTCCATTCCACTGTAGCTATACTCATTTGGGTCTTTTGATTCATGCTTAATTCTCTGTTGTTGTATTAGTTAGCTTAGTTAGCTGACTGAAAGAGTTATTTGGAAAATCTCTCTTTGCCTCCAGTATATTTTGTAGACTTATGTATACATTTGAGCTTTTCCTATGCTGATTTTACATAAATTAGATCCCTGGTTGATGTACATCTGTGTCTGTGTTGAGACCTTATCTTCCTCATACCAGCAGAATGACCAGTTATTATGGGTTAAGGACCCTTCCCACAGCATTATCCTGAGCCTGGAACTCTTATCTCTCTGTATATTCATAGTCCTCAGTTGTGTTTTCTCTCTCGCCCCCCCCCCCGCCTCCTTCTCCCTCCCTCTCTCCCCTCCCTTTTCTTCTCCCTCTCCTTCTCTTTCTCCTTCTCCCTCTCTCACACACACAACTCATTGTCATCAAGTCCATGCCAATTAATAGGGACTCCATATGTTATACAAGCTTCTCTGCAGGAGAAGGATGGATAATCTCCTCCTGTGCAATTTACTGCCTGTGAAAACCTGCTGGAGAGTCAGCTTTGGGTCATTCTGGCTCAGTGACATATAACAGCAACATATGAACCTGGAGAGAGGATGAAAGTCACACAAGTGCTGAGGACTTTCCTTCCCTTCATAGGGTCGTTATGAGTCGCCTATGACTTGACGGCACTTAACAGCAACAACAACAATGTGTTACATAGCAGAAGGCATGTGCTCCAGTCTGCCCTTTTCTGTCTTTCCAATTTGAGGTCTTACAACTGCCCTAAGTAGGTCTTGCCCTCTACAAAAATTATTCTTTATTTTACTTCTTTTCAGTTTATATCCCTACTGTGGTGGCCTCTTGGGTAATGAATTAAGCTGACACCCAAAGACAAATGGTTTGAATCACCAGCATCTTTGCAGGAGAAAGATGAGCAGTTTCTTCTTGTGTAATTTACAGCCTCTGAAAATATGCTGTCGAGTCAGCTATGAGTTGGTTCCAACGCAACAACACAAAACAGCAACAACATTCTGTCTATGTGCTGAACAAATAATTAAGAGGAATGTGACATTACTGTTGGAGGAAGACTCACTAATAACCTGCAATATGCAGATGACACAACTTTGCTTGATGAAAGTGAAAAAGACTTGAAGCATTTACCAGTGATATTCAAAGACTGCAGTGGTCAGCATTAATTTTGCCTGGATGTAAAAAAAAAATAAAAAATTAAAATCCTTATGGTTGTTGTTGTTGTTGTTATGTGCCATTGAGTCGCTTGTGACTCATAGCGACCCTATGTACAAGAGCCCTAAACGCTGTTTTATCCTGTGCCAAATCCTTATTACTGATTCAATATACACTATCATGATAAATGGCAAACCCCCCTAACACCAAAACTCATCCTGCATACATAAGCAATTAACATCCATAGAAGCAGCAGTGAAGAAATAAAAGGCTTTATTAAATTGGACAGATATGCTACAAAGCCAAACAACTCTGCCATTGAGTCATTGCTGACTCACAGCAACCTTATCATCATTCAGTGGGATTGTCCCCTAGAGTTAATCAAGCAAAATCTTCATGGGAACAGACTATCATGGGATGGTGAGTGGATTTGAACTGATGACTTCCTGGTTAGTGCTAAGCACAACACCATAAAAGTGCTGTAAAGTCAAAACCAAGACGCTACTTTGAGGACTAAGGTATGCTGGACATGTCAAATGCACGCAAAAGCTGGACAATGAAAAAGGAAGACTGAAAAAGAATTGACACATGTTGACACTGCCATATTGACAGAAAAGAAAGAACATACTGAGGGCTTCTGGAAGAAGAAACAAATCTGTTTTAAAGGAAGTAAAGCCTAAATATTCATTACAAGGAGGATGGCAAGACTTGATCTCGCTTACTTTAGTTATGTTACTAGGAAGAAGCAATCCTTAGAAAAGGATCCTGGAGGGTAGAGGAAAAAGATAAATTCTCACAAGATGAATTAACACAGTGGGTTCAAATCTAGCAACGGTTGTGGGAATAGTATAGGATTAATAGCAACATAATGTTTGGGTGTACACAGGGTTTCTGTGAAAGCTGACACAAGGGCAGCTAACAGCAACAACCTTGAACTAGCTCACAAATTTCATGTGGTTGTGTATTGTATCTATATCATTTATATCCGTATCTATATCTGTACCTATGTCTATCTATCTATCTATCTATCTATCTATCTATCTATCTATCTATAATCTATCTATCTATCATCTATCTATGATGTCAAGTTAACTGTGACTTATGGTGATCCCAAGTGTTGCAAAGTAACCTCATCTTCTATGAGGACAACCATCTAGAAGGCAGGTTGTGGGAGGGGCTGTTTAATGTTAATTAAAACTGTTGTTGTTGTTAGATGCTGTTGAGTTGAGTATGATTCATAGGGACCCTGTGAACAATAGATCTGAACCCTGTGCCATCCTTACATCCAAGAGACCATTGCAGCAGTCACTGTATCACCTGGTTGAGGGTCTCCCTCTCCTTTGCAGACCCTCCACCCTTCCCAGCATCATGTCCTTCTTCAAGGACTAGGCCCTCCTAGCAACATGCCCAAAGTATGTGAGACAAAGCTTTATTGTTCTTGCCTCCAGCCTAAATTCCCTTGTTTAGGAGAAGAACTCAAGTGACTTGTCCAAAGTGGCCTAGTGAGGATATTTTTACTGCAAATAGCAACTGCCTCAGTTATTTTAAAGAAATAAAGATAAGTTAGAGAATATTTATAATAAGGATTTATTGGTAAGGAGTTGCACTACTAATCCAAAGTCAGGTGGCTCAGATTCTCAACTGCTCTTCAGGAGAAAGATAGGGAATGTCCTCCCATGCAGTTTACAGCTTCTGCAAACCCACTGCTGGATATGCTATGCACTGGTTCTAATTTGACAGCGATGAGTTACAGAATTTAAAGGGAAAGAGAGTTGGGCTATAGGAAGCTGATCTATAGTTACTTTGACTTTAGAAACTTAGAATTCTGTTTCTGTACACCTTTCATAGAACCTTTCAAGTTTGTTTCGCGTTATGGCTCTGGCTCTATGCTGCTCAGCCCATATGGTAATGACTGGGATCACTCATGAACCCATTCGAGTCAAACAATGAGACTCACTGCTTAGAAATGGTTTAGTCAATCAGTTATTCCTAGAAGTTGGGGTGGGGGAAATGTTTATAAGCGTGGCCGCCGTGGCTCACCTCTGTGGCTAAGGATGGGTAAGGGTAGGAGTGGAACAGATGTTTCCCAGAAAAGGACAGTTATTGAAAGCTATATTGGTACTCAAAAGATGTCTGCTGAGAAAGTTACATACTAATATATGGTAGAGATAAGGCTAGGGAGTGAAGCCAGGTTACTCCCTGGAAACAAGGATTTTGAAGCTCTGTCTCACATACTTTGGGAATGTTGCCAGGAGGGACCAGTCCTTGGAGAAAGACATCATGCTTAGAAGGGTGGAGGTTACAGCACAAGAGAGGAAGACCCTGATTGAGAAGTATTTACACAGGGATTGTGGCAATGAGGATAGATGTATCAGAGGTAATCAGATTGGCTCCGTATCGTATAGGGCAGGGTTCAGAGCTATTGTTCATAGGCTCACTATGAGTTGTAGTCAGCTTGACAGCACATAACAACAACAATAAGCTTTCTTACAGCTGGTCCTTCTGATTTCACATGCACCTTGGACCAATAAGCAGTAAAATGAAAAAAAAAAATCAATTCATGGATAGGGTGTGAGTGTTGGGAGGCGGATGAAGGGAAGATAATTTAATCCCTATTTGTGATTGTTTACAGATTTTTGTCTTTTTTAATCTTGAAAAAGAATTTGCTCACTTTCAAAAGGAAAAAAAAAGAAACTCAGTATCATAATTTCTATTTCTCAGTTCATGTAGATGAAATCATGACATTTGAACAAGTCTACTATGTTTTCAGAGTCCACAGAAGCCTTTTCCTTGTAGGTTGAGAGACTGTCACTCCTCCAGTCTCATACACTCATTTCATTGTGTGCTGTCAGGTCAACTGGCAGTGATGCAACCCTGTGAATAACAGATAGAAGCCTTGCCCTACCTTGTGCCATCCTCACCATCTCTGCCATCAGTAAATCCATTGTTGCAGTCACTGTGCAAATCGACTTTGTTGAGGATCTTCTCCTTTGCTGACACTCTGCTTTTCCAAGCATGATGTCTTTCCCCAAGAACTGATGCCTCTTAACAAGAAGTCCAAAATGTTTGAGAGATGAAATTTCACTATCCTTGCTCTTTTGGTAGTCCATGGTATATTCAAAGTTCCCGTTGTTGTTAGGTGCTGTCGAGTTGAGCATGACTTTTAGTGACTATATGAACAAAAGATCTAAACCTTCTTCTATCCTGCGTCATCCTCACACTTCCTGACACACAAGAGCCCATTGCAGCAGTCACCATCACAATCTACCTGGTCCCAGTACCGCAATTCAGAGGCAACAATTCTTCTTGGGCCTTTCTTATTCATTTTTCAACTTTCATACGCATAGGAAACAGTTGAAAATACTCTTAGGATTAGTAAGTAAGATGAAACACTAAAATAGGCACATATTTCTAGTCAAATAGTCCAAACATACACATTTTGACCTTTTCTATGAAGCTCCTTCCATGTTGGGGGTGGTTAGAAAGGAAGAAATGACACAGCAGCAAGAGCAGAAACAGCTTTGGACATATATTGAGAGCAGTATGTTGAGGGGCTTGGTACTTAAAATATAATTTTCTTTGAATCCTTAGAACCTGGCTGCGAAAATACTTAACCCATGTTTACAGCTGAACATACTAGGTCTCACAGAGTCTAAGTTTTTGTCCCTGGTCATAAAACCAATCAGCAGAAGCGGACTTTGAACTTCCAGTTGTCTAACTTGAGTTTTCAGAACAAATTCCATAGGTAGTCCAAAAGCATTTCTTTGGAGATGCTCAGTAGTCCCAAGGAAATGCAGAAGATTCAGATGAAGTCCTTGAAGGCATCTTCCCTTCTCCTTCTTCACATCCCTTACTCTCTTGGGTCAGGGGGCCCCACACTATTTCTCACAATTCTGCAGTTAATGGAGCTGTTCTGTTTCAAGCCACATCTTCTAGGACTGTGGGATGGCTAGAAGATCTGAAATGGTCTCAGCACTATGTTGCTCCATGTGGGTTTCTTCATACGATTACTTGAACTTCTTCACAGCATAATGGCTAAATTTTAAGAAGGTTGAGTTTTGGAATCACTTAAAGTCTTGCCTTAGAAGAGACCCAGCATCTCTTCTCTATCATCTATTGGTCAAAATAGGTCACAAGGTTAGTCTAGATTCAGGGTGAAGGAAAATAGACCCCACTCTGGTCTAAATGGGGGGAAGTGAAATTGCATTACAACTAATTAAGGAGTTCGGCTTCCAAAGCCATTTCCTTACAGTGAAAATGATATTCAGATCTTTTTCTCTTCCTTCTGTCAATATGTAGACTTACCTAAATTCTGCTAATAGTGCCTTTATACAAGAAACTGGCCTATTTTAGTGGGCTGAATCTACTGAAGCTTTTTGCCAGATTTATCTGAACTCAGTAAGAGTTCTTACATTGGAGCTGTCTGATCTTGCGTACTTGAGATTCTTTCTTTCTTGTAAAGCCTGGAGGTTTTGTTTTACAAATTCTCTGATGTGTTCTCTAAAATGTGACAAGCTGAATCTGCCACAGAGATACCAATACCTGCAGGAACTCTCTGGAAAAAGGAAATGCAGCTCATGGGATCATAAAACCCAACCAGTTCTTCCCAAAGTGTTTTAATAGAGAAATGTCACTCACTGGTGATCAATTACTCAAATGGGATTAATTGTTCATAGTCATATTTCAAATTGGCTCTGTTACCCCTAAAACTTAAAGCTTGCCATGCCCAACAGATGGTGCTAAATAATTAGTCTCAAGAGATGGGCTCTACAGGTTAAAACAACTTCTTTGATTGAGACAGTTCCCCTGATACTGGCATTTGGTGTGCATTCAGAAGTCTACCAAGACCTCAGAAAAATGACTCTTTGTAATACTGGACAAGACATTCCTTTGAATCAAGCAACCAACCAACTAGGTACATTTTATTTCTGCCTGCCTGATTCCATATATCTTCTGACTTTCCATGTTTCTTTTCTTCTTGCATTCTTGAGCCTTTGTCTTAAGCAACTTGCCAAAAGTAAAGAACAGGAAATGCCAAGCTATCTGCATTGGTTAAAATGATTTTCTAACCCATATATGGCTATACAGAGTTATACAATTTGTCAGCATTATTTTGTTTTACTTTTCTCACTTCATATTTCATTCACACATTTTTTTTTTTCCTGAGCATTCATTTAATTTGAGTAGTTGTAGGGATTTGGCAGTACAGCTTTTTCTCAAAGTCTCTCATGAGATAATACAAGAAATATTTCAGATAATAGGGATCAGAGATCAAATAAGCTGCAGGCACTCGATTAAACAAAGCTAAATATGCATTGAATTTCTCAGACTATTCAATATATACTGTCAGTTTTCAAACAAAAAGTTTTAATTATTCCTTATATTTATTTGATCAAATATCATTTTGTGAAGAAACTCTGAAAAAGAATAGTTTACAATTTTTTGTTACATTTTCCCTAAAAGAGTTCTGAAAACTATTTATTCCATTGCATATTTTTAAAGCAGGATGAAATGGATTGATACAGGGACTGGGGCAATGAGAGTTGGTATTTCAGAATTAGTGACACTGGCTCAGGACAGGGAAGGATTCAGAGCTGCTGTACGTAGGATTGCTATGCATTGCAGGCAACTCAACCAATAACATTCTATGACAGGTTCGGAAGCAGGAGGAGCATCCACTTCCTAAACAACATGCCTCCAGAAACTCTATGAACTTTGATAACTGTCGATAGTTGCAGAAAAGCTTCAGGCCTTTTGTTCATAGGGGCACTATGAGTCATGCTCAACTCAAAGGTAATCAACAACAAAAACAACAACATCATACTTGAAGAAGGATCCAGTGGAATTGTTGTTGTTGTTGTTATGTGCCATCGAGTCGC
>NW_006399786.1:2112446-2114286 GCF_000299155.1 Elephantulus edwardii
CGCAGGAGGGGAAGACCCTCTATGAGATGGATTGATTCGGTGACTGGGGTAATCGGGATGGGTGTGTCGGAGGCGGTGCGGTTGGCCAGGATAGGGCAGGGTTTAGAGCTGTTGTGCATAGGGTCGCTATGAGTCGGAAACGACTTGATGGCACATAACAACAACAACAATTAGTTCAAATTAAGATGTTATAAGTATGACTCAGCATTTAGATGTTTGATTTCAGCTTAGTCTCAGATAAATACGGTATAATTTTTTGCTTCAAGTTTCAAAAGAACTTTTTAGTTTTTAAAAGCAGATTCCATGTAAAAATTGGAAAAGAACATAAATCAAGGGATTTTATAGTATTTGAGTTCTCTTTTACAGTGACCAATAAGAAGAAATCTAAGCCAAGTTTCCATCTTGAGGGGCTTTGAGGAATCTAATCTACTTTGGATTTACAGTGAGATGTGAGAAATAGCTACAGAGAAACCTCACAGTAATTATCATTTTCAAAACAGTGATGACACTGCCCTCATTAGACATTAAAGAAAAAAATCCAAGTTTTATTGATATCAGCAGAAGTAGGAGAATCATGCCCATTTCCCAATGAAACGACTTGTGGCATTCAAGGGTCCCCTCCAGACAGAAGGCAGACTTGATGCAGTAGGAGACAGGAGCACAGCACAGCCCTATGAGATCTAGGCTAGACTAGAACTAGTCCATCTTCAGTCCAGGGAGAAACTGGAGTTTAAGAATCAGGTACCTGAGAGTCTCAGATAGTTTAAGTAATGAAGATTTACAGAACAAGTAGTTCTTATTACATGTTAAAGATCAAAGCCTTCTTAACATTCTTAAATTGTAGAGTTAAAGATCCTTGCAGTTATTAGAGATACCTGGACTATGTGTCTTGCACAAATGGCTTCTTTTCACTACTGACCTAAATGTTGGCAGTTTGAAGCCATCAGCGGTCAGTGTCCATTATGTATGTTGATATTGTTTTGTACCATCGAGTTGGAACTGACCCATAGCTGACCTTCCAGTGGACCCTACAGTGGGTTTTCAGTGGCAGTAAATCACGTAGGAAGAATCTGCACAACTTCTTCCTTTGCCTGCAGGTTGGCAAGGCAGCTCCTTACCTGTAGGCCACCAGAGCTCTCTACTAAGATTCCGAGTAAGACTATGCTATAGGGCAGTTCTATTTTGTAATACATGAGTTCACCATAAGTTGGAATTGATTCAATGGCAACAGGTTTGGTGGAGTTTTGTTTTGACTGCATGAATGTTCTTAGTGCCTCTGAAAACCGGCTGGAGGGTCAGCTATGGGTCAGTTCTGACTCGATGGTACACAACAGGAATGTCTAGAAACAACTTTCTTTTTAAGAACCATGACTTGACGAGGTTTGTTTCTCTTATTGTTTTCAAAATGTAACATGAATTTCATGGGAAGCCATGTGTCTAAAAGAGTCAACAATCCCAGGGCAAATGGATGATTTTCACAGAAACCATCTTGTCCCCTGATTCACTTACTTTCTAGCCATTTCTGAGCCTCACATAAGAGGGAGTTCCACATTAGAGTTAAAGGTCACTTCCTGCTAAGTAACACCCATTATCTTCCTACCACGTCAATGACTTCCAACCCCTTATAGCCAGACAAATCCTCTTTTCAAAAGTAGACTTATGACAGAAATACCTAGTTATATATCTCTTTTAAACAGTTTTCTCCCTCCTCTGTTTCAGTGCAGTATACATTATTGAACCCATCTTATTCAGTCTCTCCCCAACCCCAAGGACAGTCCCATTCTACAACAGTGGCATCATGTAATATTTGTCCTTTTGTGACTGGGATATTTCACTCAGC
>NW_006399786.1:2114386-2117118 GCF_000299155.1 Elephantulus edwardii
ATTATTTTAAAAAATAAAGTAAATCTATGTAATTAAATACTTAGTATACTTATTACTGTGTGATAAGAGGGCGCTCTGGTGGCACAGTTCATAATCTGTTGCACTGCAGATCCAAACCCTGAGCCTCTCTGGGAGTTTGGATCCACCAGTTCCTCCTCAGGAGAAAACGGCCAATCTCCTTCTGTGCTGTTTGCAGAAGCCCAGTGAGAAATAGTTGAGCTATGAGTTGGTTCCAGCTTAATAGCAATGAGTTTGAGTTTTGAATATGTGATAAAATAAATTTGAATTACTACTTTGAAAAACATGCACCTAATTTGAAAATACTTCTGTAACAATTTCTTTTCAGTGATAGTTAATGAGTCATGAAAATTATAGCAGTCTAATATTCTAGTTACATTTAAAAAAAATCAATAACATTAACATCTGTTTCTCTCACTGTTTGGAGGTGCATTTCCCCTTCAACATCTTAGGGATGAGAATAGCCAACAGCTGAGAATAGCCTACACTTAAATAAGAAAGTTGGCTCTTCATGGTAATCAGTATTTCTTGGTTATGCTCTCCCAGCTTTACTCCCAAGGGATGAGAGAGAAAGAGAGAGAGAGAGAGAGAGAGAGAGAGAGAGAGAGAGAGAGATTATCCATTAGCAGTAGGCAGAGAAAATGGTGAAAGCAAAATTTCAATACTGAGATAATTATTACTCTCATCATTTCATCTATCATACATTCCTCTAAAGAGGGAGCAGCCTTCTGGGTTTGTGGGAAATTGATCTGTTATTAAAAGAAGTTTGCCCTTGTTTGGCTCCCCAGAAGCTTGCCTATTTAGAACAATAAGAGTGGCTCCAGTACTAATACTGACAAATCACAGAACCCAGAGTTCATGGACTGACTATATAAAACGACAAAGGCCAGACTATATGATATAAAAATAGAACTCTGACCCACAATTTGCAGCCACCAGTCACAGGAAGTCAAACCACAACCTTTGTAACAATATGGCCCCACCAGACAGGACTTCACCGATAGCTGACAACTTCCTGCACTTTTGCTTCCCCTCTTCTGACTTAGGATCAACTGGAGGAAGCCAAATATGCTTCCCTAACAATCATATTATGGAACTCTGATGGCCTAGCCTGCAGAGAATTGGGTGGCTGACCCAAAGGCCAAGTCTCTCCGGGAGTCTGAAGCCACCAATGGTTCCATGGGAGAAAGCTGGTGTAGCTTACAGCCTTGGAAACCCAGCACATAGTCAGCTAAGAGTTGGAAACAACTTGAAGACAATGAGTTTTTTTTAAACAATGTATTATTGAGACACTAGTTATGAACCTGGCTGCTCAGCGGAAGATCAACAGTTCAAAAGCCCAAGTTGCTCCGTGGAAGAAAAGGCCTAGCAACTTACTCCTGTAAGGATTAATCCAAAGCCGTTTCTGTCAACTCCTAGTGATGCTATCTATAGAAGACTGTAGACTACTCCATAGGGTTTCCAAGTCCGCCACATCTTTCTCATGGTGCAGCTGGGGGCTTGAATTGTTGATATTTCGGTTAGCACCTAAGCCCTTAACTGTGGCGCCACTATGTGTGTTGTGTACCGTAGAGTTGGAACCAACCCATAGCTGACCCACCAGCGGGTTTTCAGTTTATTGCACAGGAGGAGACTGCTTATCTTTCTCCCATGGAGCAGCTGGTGGTCTCGAACTGTGTGCCTTAAGGACTGCAGCACAGCTTCTTGCCACTAGGTCACCAGAGCTTCCTACCATGGGCCTCCACAAAGACTGCAACCTAGGAAACCCTATGAGGCAGTTTCGTTCTGTCATTTAGACTTTCTGGGAGTTGGAATTGACTTGCTGGCGTATAACAAACACCTCAACAATTATGACGGAAGCCCTGCTTCTTGTTAGCCCTCCTCCAGGCTCCCCTGCCAACAGCCTCCAATCAGGGCATGCCTGATACCTTCTGTTGCTCCCCACTACAAAGCTTTCCCACATCTCCCCCTACACTTGATCATCTGCTAAACACAAGTGGTAGTGTTTGACTCTCTTGCTATGGCAAGCTTTGGATAAATAATTTCTGCTGGTTGTAATGAAAAGAGCTCTGGTGGCTTAGTCATAAGAAATTGTAGTGCCAATCCAAAGGTATGCAGTTCAAGCCCACTAGTTGCTCTACGGGAGAAAGGTGTGATTTGCTGCCTTTGAAAACTGCTATGACTGGGTTCTGACTCAACGGTACTCAACAACAATCACAACAGTAGTTCTCACTAGGGAGCTCTGGTGGTCTCGTGCACCGGGAGTGGCACTGCTAACCCAAAGGTTACCAGATTGAGTCCATCAGTGGTTCCTCAGGAGGAAGAGCGCAAACTACCTCCTTTGCTGTTTTTAGCCTTGGAAATCCAGTGGAGGGTCAGTTATGGGTTGGTTCCAGCTCCATGGCAATGAGATGTGAGGGGTTTTTGTGGTTTCATCCCTCCTCACACACATTTGGGTGTCCTCAGACACAGGATTTGGCTCTGAACCACTCTTTGCACTAATGCAAGCAGTTGTCATCACTAATGGATAAAGGTTAGGGTTTTTTTCCCCCCAAAGAGTCCAGCTATGATTTCAGTATCTGTGTCAATGGAGGACTCCACGATGCCTTCTCCACTCAATAAGATTAGTATATGAGGATATGAACATGTACGGCTAAGCACAATTGATAACAGTGCATCTAAATTCCAAAATCAATCTCCATAATAGTCTATGT
>NW_006399786.1:2117427-2120807 GCF_000299155.1 Elephantulus edwardii
TAATAACTAAAAAAAGATTAGTATATGAGATGAAAACTCTTTGCCATCATAAATTAACTTCCCCTGGGTAGCAATGTCTTCATCTATAAGACAAGGGGATAGTGCTACATACATTTTGATTGTTGTTAGCTCTTGTCACGTTGGCTTAAACTCATGGTAACCTCGTGCAAAACAGAATGAAATGTTGCCCATCACAATCCTTATATTTGCTGTCATGTTCTAGTCCATTGTCGAGGTTACTGTGTCAATCCACACCAATCCTTACCAAGTAAGGGGCTTGCACACTTTATTAGGACCTCTATTTCACCAAACAGTATGTTTGATCCCTCTAACGATTGATCCCTCCTAATAATGTGTCTAAAGTGGGAGGGTCAGAAAATGTTCTGTTGTGCTCGATAAGGTTTCCATCAGTGAATTTTTAAAGCAGCTCACTTGGTCTTTCTTAGTGTGTCATCATTGATAGGATCAACTCCTCATCCTGAGCATTCACGTGGGTTTCTATCTCTGATCATTTTAAATAAAGAAAGAATTTGGGGTTGGTGGTTTTTAAATAAATTTTTAGCTCTTGATTTTTCATATTAACATATTATTGTCATAAAAGATGAAATTTTTTTAACTTTATCTTTGTTTTATATTGGCTTGCATAAACAATTCAAATACATTGTGTATCATACATGTACACTGAGTTTCACGTATTCCTACATTCACATTATGTTTCTAATGATCACTCATATACATTGTGTTTTATAAAATTAATCACCATTAACAATGAAGGAACGGAAATCCAAAGTCTCTGTAAACTTGCATTAAAATTAATAGTAAGAAAGGAAGAGAAAAATAAGAAAAAAATTTAAAAACTTAATCACCGTTTATCTATGCCCATTATCACACCATCTTTTTAGGTCCCCATTCATTTTTTTCCCTAATTCCTTTACCCTTCCCTCTCAGCTCACCAAGCTCTGTTATTGTAGTGATTTGTTGCTCTTCACCCTGTTCCCTAGCCTCCCTCCAGTTCTCCTTTTGACTTTTATCCACATCTTCCTAATTATCCTTCTGTTTTTCACAATAATGGTCTTACGCAGTATTTTCAAACTAAATTTGAATGCAGAATCTGACCAAGCTGGGCACTGGCATTCTTATTCCTTGGTTAGTTTTACAGATATTTCATGTTATCATAAAATTTTACACTAAAATTTCTAAAACTACTTCTCTGCACTGATTCATTGCATTGGCCTGTGTAAGACCTTGTCTGTGTTTTGATCCCATACCACAGGAAATCTTGGTATTGATCTCCCATGTTTGCATTCACTCTCTGTGGTTGGGAAAGCACTTATCAGCAATGTTTCCTCTCCCCTCTATACACAAGTTGTTGGTTTGACCTTGGTGCACCAGATTGCGGGGTCTCATTATCAAAGGAGAAGCCGCTAGGCCACAGAAGTCTAAACAGAAAGCATTCCAGTACTTTGTTAGTCCTAGATTTGTGCTTTCAGGGCTCGATAAGCAGAATTAACTCTTCCCCTTTGGGTTTTCTCCATCTTCTTCCTGGATCCTAGTGAGCAACATAGAACTTTAACCAGAACTTATAGGGAACTTATATTTTAACTGGAGAAGAACATTGTTGTTGTTGTTAGATGTTATCAAGTCAAGTATGATTCATAGGGATCCTATGAACAACAGATCTGAACCCTGTCTTATCCTGTGCCATCCTCACATTTTCTGGCACACAAGAGGCCATTGCAGCAGTCACTGTGTCAATCAACCTGGTTTAGGGTCTTCCCGTCCTTCGGTGACCCTCCATCTGTCCAAGCATCATGTCCCTCGACAAGGAATAGCCCCTCTAGCAACATGCTCAAGGTATGTGAGGTGAAGCCTCATCCTTAACTCCAAAGAGCACTCAGCTGCATCCTCTCTAAGACATATCTGTTTACTCTTTTGGCTGTCCATGGAATGTTCAGTGCTCTTCTCCAAGATCACAGCTCAAAGTCATCAATTCTTCTTCTGTCATCATTGCCCACCACTCAGATGCATAGCATATGATTGGAAAGACCATGGCTTGAATCTGATGCACCTCAGTCCTCAAACTGACATCATTACTCCTTGATAATTTGGAGAGGTCAATAACTGCAGACGTTCCTAGTGCAATTTTTCTCCTTATTTTCTAACTGCTGGTAGCAAAGGTGTTAATTGTAGATCCAATAGTCTTGTGCAAATTCTCTATAATTTGTGAATGTTAGTCACTTGCACACCTAAGACATTTTAAGAAATGTCTTTCCATTCATCCAATTTGACACTTTCTGTTCAATGTGAAAAATGCTCATCTTGTAACTCTTCAAGGTAAAAAGTGTTCTGTCATCACATAAAAGCAGAAACATTGTTCTTCAGATCTGTGGCCCAAGCTGAGAATTTAAATTTGGCCTACTGTGAATATTTCCTTTTGGGCTCCATTCTGAGAATATGAACTGAAGAAGTAGGAAAAGGATGTTGGACTCTAATGCCTGGGAATGAAGTTACCACTTGTTTGTGATCAGTAGAGAAAACAACATGCAGGAAACCTTTAAAAATAAGACCTCACTATAGTTGGGAGTGGTCCAAGAATCAAGGCAAGGGCTTATGTAATGTTGGAAGGAGGCTCTTCTGGCTCAATCATTCTTACCTTTTGGGGTAGATATTAGGGTGCTAGAAAGCCTTTCTCTATCATCCCTTGTGATGATACTAATCATCTCTTTTCCCGAGAAATAGAATAATAGATACAAATTTCTCTTCTTCTCAACATACTATAGGTTGAATTGATACTAGAAGGAAAGTTTACTTTATATTCCACAGTTCTCTGGTTTCAAAAACCATGTTTTTGACTCAAGATTTGGTCAAATAAAAAATTCAAACCTCCAGTCATCTGAGGCAATGTGCTTCAGACAGCTTTGGTGTTCATGTACACTTTAGAGAATTTTAAAGTTGATGTAGGATAATAAAAGCCAAGCAAGAAAGCGAAGTGCTAATGATTGGTTATAAATCAGAGAAATAAAAAGTCAAAATGGAGAAAATATCAGCCTATCCAAAAATAGAAGTGCTATCGGGGGGAAAAATGTAAATTGCTTAAAAGTTCACCTAATTAGTTCAGGGGAGACTGCGACCTGAACGCAGCGCCTTAGACCGCTCGGCCATCCTGACGGCGGCCGTTTATAGTAAAGAAAGTTATTTCTAGATCCATCTTGAAGTACAACATCGTGAGTGACAGGATCATATCCATACGCTTACAAGGAAGTCCACTAAATACAACAATCATTCAGATATATGCACCAACAACGAGAGCCAAAGAAGAAGAAATAGATGATTTCTACCAACTTTTACAGTCGGAGATAGATCGAACATGCAATCAAGAT
>NW_006399786.1:2125832-2137034 GCF_000299155.1 Elephantulus edwardii
TTCCTTATGACTCAGGGTGAAGTCTCTCTCAGGGAGGAGTGATAGGGAATGGCAAAGGACACACTGACAAAGAAGATTAATCAGAACTGGCTTTGACAAGTACTGTGGCATTTGGACAAGAACAAACTGGGAGGAGGGTAGAGAGAATGGTGCAACAATGAATGAATGGAAAGCCAAAATCTCTGTAAATGTTTATGAAAATTAATAAAATATAATTATAGGGGAAAAAAACACAAAAGTAGACTTGTGGAGGGAGATGGGACAGATAGATAAGGATTGGCAAATACATGGCATGTATTAAGTTTCCTTCTCCTGTGCCGTAAGGGCATCACCAATCATTGCAAGTCTTTCCCACCAAGACTAGGTGTGAATAGAAAATCCTCAAGTCCACAGCTACCAACTAACCATCAAAGCTGGCACTCAAGTTGAAAGTTATCTGCCAAACTTTGAGTCCTTTAATTGGCTTAGTGTTTCCTCTCCTTACTATGGTCTCTGAGTATTTTGAGGTCAGCTAATAACCCAAAGATTGGTAGTTTAGATCAACCCAAAAGTACTGCAGAAAGGACAATCAGCAAAAATATTTCCATAAAAATTGTTGTTGTGTGCTGCTACATTCATTGCAACTCATAGCACCTACATAGGACAGAGAAGAGCTGTCACAGAGGATTTCCTGGGTTATAATCTTTACAGTATCTGAGAGCTGGACAATGAATAAGGATGACAGAAGAAGAACCGATGCCTTTGAACTATGGTATTGGACAAGAGTCCCATGGACTCCCAAAAGAATAAACTGGTATTTCTTTGAGAAAGTATGGCTAGAGTGCTCCTGGAAGGCAAAGATGACAAAACTTTGTCTCACATACTTTGGGCATGTTGCTATGAGAAGCTATTCATTAGAGATGGACAATGATGCTTGGAAAGGCAGAAGGTCAGCGGAAAAGAGGAAGACCTTTAATGAAATGGATTGGCCAAGTGACTGTAGCAATGGGCTTAAATATGTTGGAGATAGGATGGCACAGGATACGACAGGGTTCAGATCTATTCTTCATAGGGTTACTATGAGTCATATTTGTCTTGATGGCATCTAACAACAACAACAACAATCTTCAAAGCAGCATATTGCCAGGTCTTTTGCCTAGTGGAGTCACTGATAGTCTTGAACTACCAAAATATCAGTTAGCAACTGAGGGTTTAACTGTTGCAAAAATCCAAGCTTCTTTACAGCTAAGACCACTATGGAGTAGCTCTATTCTGTGTGACACATGAGACTGACATATCAGAATTGATTCCATTGCAGTGGGTTTTGTTTGGTTTGAGACTTTTAAGCACAGATGCTAACAATCCAAATGGGAAAATAAGAGGCTTTACTACGGTTTTCCACACAAATTCATGCATAAAAATACATATTAAAAGCTGAGTACAGTTAGGGAGAGCAGAGAGGAATAAACTGAGGTGGGAAATTTTTGAGCAGTTGAAAGAAATGACAAGTAGGACTGGAATAGAAGAGATATATGAAGTAGAACAGTGTGATATGAGCGATTCTGGAGAATGATGGGCAAATGTTTCAGAATAGCATGCTTGTAAGAGAACCCAGCAGGAAAGAGGATCAGGAGTGGAAGAATGTAATCAGTGTCACTGAATTGTACATGTAGAAATTGTTGAACCGATGTTCTACTACGTGTAATCTCACAAAAATAACAACAACAAAGTTAATAATTTTAAAAAAGAAAAAAAAGAACAACGTAGTAAGGCTCTGAGCCCTACAGAGTCAGAGCACAGGCCAGGGAATTAGCAGGTCTGTGACCAGAGATAAGTTGAATCAGGAAGGAGCTAAAAGACACTGGAGCCAAGTGTTCAAGGATATGGCATTAGGAAGTTTAGATTCCCTAAGACAAGATCAAGAAGAGGGGAAAAAAATATAGAGAATCTGATTCTAACTGAGGGACTGATTAGCATCTGTTATTTTCATGCTTCAGGCTGATTCATCAGCCTTGGGGAGATGTCAGAGGGAGTGAGACTGGGATTTACACTGGTAGGGAGGTCCTTAGAGCAGATGTGTCTTCTCTGTGTGTGTGGTGAGGAGGGACGTGAGGGTGGAGAGTAAGGTTAATCACCAAGTGAGCTGGGCTTGAGAGGAAGGCTTGTGTGAGGGAAACAATGCATTAACGACAGAAGGGAATGTCTATGCTGAGGGGCCTGCAACGTCAGGCTATTAAACTATGTTTAGCTATTAAAGTGGTTCATATGGCAAAGGTTTACGTTATTGGCATTCTTCCTATGTGTATGTAATTTCATCTCCTATAACGATTACACTCTCTTGGATCTGAGTTGGAAGTTAAGTTACTACCTGCTCAAGGATGGCAGTGGGGTACGTACTAAATCCTACGAGTAATAGAGGTCTTGGGAGCAAATACTCTGAATCAGTGAAGTCAAATAAATAACTCATGCATTTATTTACTCACTTATTCCATAAGCATTATGAGTGCCCATAGGTTCAGCCAATCAGATGATTCGTTATAGCTCCTTTTGCTGATTGCTAGAATTTTCATTAAATTGTCTGTTGTTGTTAGGTGCCTTTGACTCAACCACAGCTCACAGTGACCCTACAAACAACAGGTCTGAACCCTGTCCTGACCTGTTGCATCCTCATATCTGACATGTTCAAGTCCATTGTTACAGTCACTGTGTCAATGTATCTTATTGAGGATCTTCCTCTTTTTCTTTGACTCTCCGTCTTTCCAAGTATGATGTCTTCTTCCAAATACTAGTCCCTCCCGACAAAATGCTCAAAATCTGTGAGATGACCTTTCAACAACCTTACATCCCCTTTACTCTCAAGTGAACAGATCCAGCAAGGAGGGGAGGAAGATGGAGGTAGAGGACAAGGGAAGGAATAAATAAAGGAGTAGAAAAACTGAAAAACCAAATTAACTGTGGTTCCATCAGTACTGACTCATTGTGACTTACTGCATTTCTGAGGCAGTAAATCTTAGTAGGGGGAGACTGTCCATCTTTCTCCTGTGGATTTGAACCACTAGAGAGAGAAGTGGTCTTTTGGTTTTGCAGCACAACACACTACAGACCCCCAGAGATACTGAAACAGGTGAAGCATTCTTGGTAAAATTGAAGGGATGATTAGTTACGGTATTAACTAACTCCTCCTCAGCTAGAGAATTACATCTCCATTTTCAGTCCCCCTCACCTGGATGCATCCCTTCATCCCTCATACTCTATCCAGCCCTAACTACTAAATGAAAATAGTCACATGTATCTGTGAAGTAGGAGTAATACCACCACCAGTATTCACTGAAAAGTTTCAGTATGCCAGGAGTTAAGCTGATTGCTTCACATTCAAGATTACATTTTATCCTCATAGTCTCCTTATGAAATTGGGTTGGTGTGTCAGAATTAGTGAGACTGGCTCAGGACAGGGAAGGGTTCAGAGCTGCTGTACATAGGGTTGCTATACGTCACAGGTTTAACAGCTCATAGCAACAATAACATATTTGACTGGTTGGGAAACAGGAGTGGCATCCACTTCCTAAACAACATGTCTTCAGAAACTCTATGAACTTTGATAAATGTTGATAGTTTAGAGGGACTTCAGGGTTTTTGTTCATAAGGTCGCTATGAGTTGCACTTTACTTGAAGGCAACCAACAAGATCATATGGAAAACCCAAATTTCATCAGTAATGCTGTGTTTATTGCATCATTGGAAGTTTCTTTGTCTATAGATTTGTTTTCACAAGACTCCTACCAAAAGCATATTGATTGTTGGGTCACTTGACTGGTTTATTATTTATTATTTATTTTGGATGCTCTTGTGGGAAAGAGCCTGGTAATACTAGTTAGGCACTTAGCTGTTAACCAAAAGATTGGTGGTTCAAATCCTCCAACTGTCCCACAGATGAAAGATGTTGCCATCTGTCCTCATGAAGATGATAGTCTTTAAACCCTATGAGGAAGTTCTGCTTTGACTTACAGGGTTACTATGAGGGGACATTGACCCAAAACCAGTGAGTTTCATTTGGTTTGATTTGACAGTAAAGTTTTCAATAAATGGTGGTAGTTATAGTATTCCAGGGGGCTCTAGTGTCCTAGTGGCAAGAAGCTGCACTGCAGTCCTGAAGGCATGTAGTTCAAAGCCACCAGGTTCAAGGACACCAGTTGCTCCATGAGAAAAGGATGGATAATTGCTCCCGTGAAATTAACCGCCTCTGAAAGCCCACCAGAGGGTCACCTATGGGTCAGTTCTGACTCTATGATGCACAACAAAAACATATTACTCCTACTTCACATATAGATGTGGGAGTGACTGGAGATGTCAGACCTGATTGGAGCATCAGGTGAAGTAAGGTGCCCAGGCATGGGGCTGGATAAATAGACAGAGCCCTGCTACCTCTGCGTATGTGTCTATGTGTGTAATGGGAAGAGGAGCAAAGAAGGCTGTTATCAACCCTTCCCGCCTTCTCCAGCCTTCACTTGCCATCAGGATGTGCTCATAGCTCTTAAAATGAATATGTGGCTTCCCTGTTCTTAAGATCCATGTGTTCTCTTCACGTACTTCTCCTTCTTTAGATGCAAATACCCAGTGAAGAGTATGTGCCCAGTGCAAGAATCTAATGGAGGACAATGCCACCTATGTGGTATCTCCCTCCCCCTCTCAACTTCCCATTCTTAATCCAGTAATGGCCATGATTGCCTTTGGTAGCACATATAGATGGCACTCCAGCTGTGTGCAGGGAACTGGATGGACACAGGGTTCAGTCTTTAATCACTGGGGCCCTGAGAAGTCAAGAGTCTTGTGGAAGCTCTAAGGCATGGGCATAAGATGCAAACCAGGCAGAAAAGATCAAGGACAGAGAAAAGGGAACAATGTGAGCTGATGCAAAGCTCAGAGCATTTATAGCAGGTAAAGAAATGATGGGAAATTTTTCGTGCAAACAGTGGCTGATAATTTTGGAAGATCTACGGAGGGTCTTAAAAGACAAGGTAAGGAAGGTGGACTTTGATTATCTTTGAAAATGTTGTCTTCTCAATTGTTTCTTTCCTATTCCCTAAGACAAAGTTCAGGTTGCTCTGGTGATTTAGTGGATTAGCAGTCATGCTGTCACCCCAAAGACAGGCAGTTCAAGAGAAAGATGAGCCGATCTCTTCCGGGGCAATTTACAGCCTGTGAAAACCTGCTGGAGGGTCAGCTGTGAGTTGGTTCTGACACGAGGACAGTAAATGAGTGAGTAAAGGAAAAGTTCATCTTTGTGGTAGGCTGAATAATGGTCTTCAAATCTACTCACAAACCCTGAGGTTATGAATGTGTTACTTTGTGAATGTGTGTGTACTTGGAGTGGTGGTAAAACGACCTTGCACATATGATTAAGTTTAAGGGTCTTGAGATGGAAAGAACATTCTAGGTAACAGAAGTGTTTTAGTCTAGTCCCATGAGTCTAATTACAATCCCAGTTGCAGAGGTCTCAGCGTCAGATTGAGCTCAATTGTGGGATGGGAAAACAACCCACACTCATTAACGCATACTGATTCTGACTCAATACAGCCCTATAAGGCAGAGTAGAACAATCACATAAGGTTTTCAAGGCTGAAAATCATTATAGGAGCAGACAGCCACATGGTTCTCCCTTAGAGTAGCTCATGGCCTTGAACTTCTAGTTAGCAGGTGAACATTTACCCACTAGGCCAACAAAACCTCACTAAGCAGCCTCTTTCATTCATTCTCATTGCCTTTGAGTCCTAACTGCCTGAGCTCCGAACCTTCAGCTGGTTTTCGAGGCTGTGGATATCATGGGAGGAGATTTTACCCATCTTTCCACCTCGGGGCGTCTGGTGCATTCAAATGACCAGACAGGTACAGCCATTGGGTTAACAGCTCAACTCTGAATGGACTATGCCATCACAGCCCCCTTAACGGCTCCTTTGGTCACAAATTTTACTGTATTTTAAAAAGGTGAAAGCAATAAAGGGAAACAATAACAATCACCTCTGAGAGGACAGAGAGAGAACAAGCTACAGGGAACCATAAAAAGCACCTGGTTGTATTCCATCCTTTGCAGCTTCAGTGTAGAGCTCAGGAATGCAGACTCGCAGCCCACGGCAGCTCCGAGGTCCTTGTGCAGGCTGTAGGCGCCTAGTCTCCACGAGGCTGTTGTGGTGGTGGATGGGTCATGGTCACGTGCACTGAAGCACATCTAGGCCTGCCTTAGCAGGAGTCTGCAGACAGAAAGCAGTGCCATCTGTTGAAACAGTTCCATCCATTTCCACATGTCCCCTGTATCAAGTTAAAATAGATCCCTTTATAGCTACTCCACCGTAGCTGCCTCTGTCCTTTGCACCTTGTGTCCTAAAAATAACAGGATACAATAGGTTTTAATAAGGAAAAAGGAAACTAGTGAAAGCATCCGTACAGATTCTCATACAAATCAAACAAAGGGACAAGGCTGGTGAGGCCGAGTGTATGTTCAATCTCAGCACTGCTGCCTGATAGTCCTGTTAGGGACTTAACCAGGGGGAATTTAGAGAAGAAGGGGCTCATTTCCCCTTTGTAGTTGATGCTAACTGGCTCCCAGATAATGTTTTTTAAGTTTGTTGTAATCAAAGCATATAATGAAAAAAACTACTGCTTTCACTGCCTAAGTAAACACCAAGTTTAAATAGGGAAGATGAGTTCATTTTTTAAAAAATGCCATCGATAACCCTGTATTTATAGCTAAGTTTCTAAATTCTTAACTAAAAGGGATATTTTTGACAAGCTAACCTGTGTATTTTTGAAGGCTTGGCAGAGACATAAGTGTCTTCCTTACAATGACAATATTGCACTGGGTGCCCAAAGCTATCATTTTCTTTCTCTTTCAACCACTTGCTCCCATTTGATGGCTCAAACCCCTGTGTTAAAACAACTCACTAGGTCTTCTCATAAAGTTTCATGAAGTTCTCACTCAGTTTGCAGAGTGCTGGCAAGTATACCATACATATACCAAACACACTACCGCAGGAAACTGCTTTGAAAAGTCTTGGCTCTGACAGCTCCAAAAATTACATTCATCCCTCACTGCCTGTTTCACATCAGACAGTGGTGAAAAGGTGGAAAAGCTAAAGTTTATCCATTAGTTAAAAGAAGAATGTGAACGATTTATTTAATCAAGATACAAATGATGTGCTTCAAGGGAGATAGATGGGCTGTTGTTTTTAGGTGCCATAAAGCCGAGTAGAGACCCTATGACTAGCCGACCTGGACTTTGCCCTATCCTGAGACATCCTTATCATTCCTAAACATTCCAGCCACTGCTGAAGTCACCATATCAGTATAGCTCATTGAGGGTCTTACTCTTTCACTGATCTCTTGTCTTTCCAAGCAAGATGTCCCTCTCCAATGAATAGCTTGCCTAGCTACATATCCAAAGTATGAAAGAAGTTTCTCCATCCTTGCCTCCAAGGAGTACTCCAGCTGTACTTTCTCCAAGACAAATCTGTTTGTTCTTTAGCTGTCCATAGTATATTTAGGACTTTAGGACTCATTTTCCAGGACCACAGCTCAAGGCATCAATTCTTATTCTGTCATCCTTATTGATTGTCCAGTTGACAATGCACAGCAAGTGATTGAGAAGACCATGGCTTGAGTTGGTGCACCTCAGTCTTCAAACTGACATTATTATTCTTCAACATCCTGAGAGGTCCCTGAAAGCAGACTTGCCTAATGAAATATATCTCCTGATCTCCTCACTGATAGTACCAGGAGTGTTGATTGTTGATCCAAGTGTTGTTACTGTTAGATCCCATCGAGTCGAGTATGACTCAAAGCAACCCTATAAAGAACAGATCTAAACCCTGTCCTATCTTGTGCCATCCTTCCTGACACTTCAGGGCCCATTTCAGCAGTCACCTTGTCAATTCACCTGGTCAAGGGTCTTACTTTCCTTCTCCAATCCTCCATCCTTCCAAGAATAATGTCCCTCTCCCAGGAATAAGCCTTTCTAGCAACATGTCTGAAGTATGTGAAGTGAAGCCTCATCATCCTTGTCTCCAATGAACACTCTGGCTTCATTCTCTCTAAGACGTATTTGCTTGTTCTTTTGGCTGTCCATAGGATATTTAGTATTGCAGACCAGGAGCAAAGTATTTTTATAAGTATTAATAATGAGACAGAACACCAGGAATGTAGGAGAAAAACAGAGGTAAAGCAGGAGGCAGACAGTTCTCAATTAACTGAAGTGAACTGCCTCTGATTCCAGCTTTCCTGTCTTTATTGAAAATTGCCAGGAAGTAAATCACAAAGAGAATCCAATACAGGTGAAGCTAAGCTTTCTCTATTGAAAACCTTCTGATTGACTTAGGAGGGAGGGGCAATGAAAAAAACCTGTAAATGCTTAAGAATTGCTTTAGTGCGTCAAGATTAATTCCAGCTGATATCAGCCTCCCTCATAACCTGAAGTAGTATTATGTTTTTTACAAATATTTAATATAAAATTTGGCTTCCCATAATTTAGGACTTTAGAACTCATCTCCAGCACCACAGCTCAAAGGCATCAATTCTTCTTCTGTCATCCTTACTCATTGTCCAGCCCTCACATGCATAGCAAGTGATTAGAAAGACCATGGCCTGAATCAGACACATCTTAATCCTCAAACAGACATCATTACTACTCAATAATTTAGAGAGGTCCCTGACTTCAAACTTTTCCAGTGCAATATGTCTCCTGATTTCCTGACTACTGATACCAAGGGTGTTAATTGTGGATCCAAGTAAGATGAAGTTGTTGACAATTTCAATCTTTTCTCTGTCTATCATGATGTTGTTTATTGGTGCAGTGGTAAGAATGTTTGTTTTCTTGACATTGAGATGCAAGGAAGATGAAATAATTTATAGCTTCAGTACTTTCTCCATCTATCATAATGTTGGTTGTTGGTCCTGTGATGAGGATCTTTGTTTTCTTGATGTTAAGATGGATTTTTCCAGTAGAGGCTTGGAATCTAGATAGAGGACTGCATGAGTTAGAATAGATTGGATGGCACACAAAGGCAGACAAGCATGTTAAATGACAGTATTGAAATACAATCCACAAAATCCAGACCATGGAAAATTCTGTAAGACAAATGACCTGGCATTTTCAGTAAATAATTTAGAAGAAAGAGAGTGAGTGGGTGAGAAAGTGGAAGGACAGGAAGGATGCTGCTGTTGTTGTTAGGTAATGTTGAGAGGAGCATGACTCGTAGTGACCCTATGAACAAAATATCTAAACCTTGTTCTATCCTGCACCATCTTCACATTTTCCTGACACACAAGAACCCATTGCAGCAGTCACCGAATCAAGCTACCTGGTTGAGGGCCTTCCTCTCCTTCACTGACTCTCCACCCTTCTCAACATCATGTCCTTCTCCTAGAAATAGCACCTTCTAGCAACATGCTAAGTATGTGAGTTGAAGCCTCATCATTCTTGCCTCCAAAGAGCACTCTGACTTTACAGTCTCCAAGACATAGCTGTTCATTCTCTTGGCCATGCATGGGATGTTCAGTGCTCTTCTCCAACACCAAAGCTCAAAAGCATCAATTCTTCTTCTGTCATCCTTATTCATTATCTGGCTCTCAGATGCATAGCAAGTATTCAGAAAGAATATGGCCTGAATCAGATGCATCTTAGTTCTGAAACTGACATAAATGCTCCTCAATAATTTGGAGCAGTCCTTACCTGCAGATTTTCCCTGTTCAATGTGTCTCCTTATTTCCTGACTGCTCATACCAACGGTGTTAATTATAGATTCAAACACGATGAAGCTGTTGACAGTTTCAATTTCCTGTCCATCCATCATGATGTTGCCTATTGGCCCAGTGGTAAGAATCATTGTTTTCCTGACATTGAGATATATTTGATACAGAAGGCTGCATTCCTTGATCTTCTACAAGTACTTCAAGTCCTCCTCATATTCAGCAATCAAGGTTGTGTCATCTGCATAACCTAGGTTATTGGTGAATCTCTCTCCAATCCCGCTGCCACACTCCTCCTTACAGAATGTGTCCTCAGAGGGACATCTTGCAATACATACAGACTTAAGATATCTCGATAACATGCAGGGTTAGGACCAAAAAAATGTTAGGAATCTGAAAATCTGAACAATGACTGGATATTTGATTATGTTAGAAAATAATTGCTTTATTTTTAGTGTGAGAACAATATTATAGTTAAGTAGTTTAAAATAATTCCTTACATTTTACAGCTGCTTACTAAAGTATTTACACATGCGAGAACTGGGATTTACTTGAAATGATATGGTAGGGGATTAGCTGAAAGGCAATTAGCCATGTATTTATCATTGTGGGAGCAGAATTTTAGCTAGATGCATGTGATGGTTAAGATTATGTGTTAACTAGAGTGCCTAGGGTTCTCTGGTTTCACATTTATGATAAAGTCATTCCCTTGATGAGATCTGATATAATGTAATCATTCTCTCAAGGGGATGATCTGCTATCAGACAGTCATTTTCATGATGAGCCTTTATATAAGTAGTCATCTCCAGGATGAGATCTTCTGGGAGCAGCCAATCGGTTGACAAGGAGTCTCATCAGAGGTTTGACTCACATCAAAGATACATGGGCATCCGACAAGATGCACTGCTTCTGCTGGGCCTGGGTCTTGCATCTGGCTCATTATTTCTTCGGACTTGAGCTAGTTATCTGCTTAACCTGCTGACTTTGGGTTTATCAGCCTCTAGTCTGTGTAAGGAAGCTCTGGTGACCTAGTGATTAGGGATTTGTGTGGCACCCCAAAGGGCAAGATCCTCTGTGAAGTCATGCAGTTCAAATTCACCAGCAGGTCTACAGGTGAACAAAGAGCAGTCTCCTCCCCTGAGATTCACAGCCTTGGAAACCCAATGGAGGGTGAGTGAGGAGTCAATTCTGATTCAAAGACAATGACTTTTTAGATTTTTTTGTTGTTTGGTTGTCTTCTTTTCGATAGGAGGAGAAGTTTGATTCAGAGGCCTTAGACTTGGCAGCGTTTACAAATGAATGAATCAGTCCTTAAGATAAATCTCTCTCAGGGAGCTCTGGTGGCCTAGTGGCAAGAAGCTGCACTGCAGAGGAGCTTGGTTTGAATCCACCAGATGCTCTTCTGGAGAAGAAGGGACAATCTCTTCCTGTACCAGTCAGATTCAATTTGATGGTACACACACAAAATAATATATATGTGTGTGTGTGT
>NW_006399786.1:2137134-2146692 GCF_000299155.1 Elephantulus edwardii
TAAATTTCTCTCTCCACTCTCTCTCTCATAGGTAGGGGTTCAAATCCACCAGCTGCTCTGTGGGAGAAAAAATGGGCAGGCTACTTTCCAGCGATTTAATGACTATGAAAACCTGCTGGAGCTATGAGTTGGTTCTAACTCAATGGTACGTAACAACAACATATGTATGTATGTACACACACACACACACACACACACACACACTCATATCTAGCTAGCTAGCTAGCTACATAAATACATATACACATATCTACACTTACATATGGGAGATTTAGTGGTTTGCTGTTGTTATGTGCCATCTTGTAGGAACCAACCCATAGCTGACCCTCCAGTGGATTTTCAGAGGCAGTTTTAGTCACACGGGAGGAGATTACCCATCTTTCTCCTGTGGAGCAACTGGTGGATTTGAACTGCATGCCTTCAGGATTGCAGCACAGATTTTTACCACTAGGTCACCAGAGCTCCCTAGTGGTTTAATGATAAGGAATTGTGCAGCCAATGCAAAATAATGTAGTTTTAATTCACCAGCTGTGCCATGGGATAAAAATGGTCAGTCTTCTCCTATGCAATCAATAGCTCTGAAAACCCTCTGGAAAGTCAGCTATGAGTTAATTTTGACTGGACGGTACATAAGAACAATACACTCTCATTCATATATGTCTCTCTTGTATCCAATTCTGTGCTTCAAGTCCTCTTCACTTTCTGCAAGCTAAATTGTGTCATCTACATACCATAGGTTGATGAGTCTTCCTCCAATTGTGATGCTACATTCTTCTTATTTAAAATCCAATTCCTCCTTGACCTTTGAATCTGGAATGCCTGTAGTAGACTGTCTATAGAGATGTAGTGCATTCTCTGAATTAAGGTGTAAGGAGTCTGGATGCTCTCCATCCCTGCGTCTCTTGAAATTTGAAGCTGCTTGTGAAAAAGCTCAAAACAGACTGCTGAAAAATGGGACACCAGCCCAGCCAGATGAAACTCTTAGATCATCCAGCTTCCGGTTGGCTTGCCATTTGACTTTATATGCATGAGTGAATGTAGGTTAAGACTGGCCAACCAGTGCAGACTAGAATGACCCAAGATACTGAAATATAAGCTAGTTAGTTAGGTTTTTTGTTTTGTTTTGTTTTAAATTTATTATTAATTTTAATGAAACTTTACAGAGACTTTGGGTTTCCATTCATTCATTGTTGCACTTTTCTTCCTGCCTATCCCTCCCCCACCAAGTACACTCTTCTCTTTGAAAAGTAAAAGAAAAATTCTTTCATTGTTTTACAATCCCTCCCCCCAGGTCCACTTCACTATGCAGCCTTCCTTCTGGGCTCTGCCATGATAAGAATACCTAATCACACATCCCCTTTAAACAGTTTTCTCCCTCATCTGTTTCCTTGTTTTCTACTAGTTTATTTACAAAATTCAAATATATTGTTTTCAAGAACAAATTCTTTAAATTTCCCTCATCCTCTCACTCAAAAAAATCAGTTCATTAAAAGTAAAAGATTTCTCCCTTTCCCTTTTTAAATGTGCAGCAACAGCTAGCTAATTTAACCAACAATTATTTTTTTCTACTGCACAATCCAATTGCTAGTACCAAGGAATAAAAGGCACTTTTTAAGTCCAGTAGTAGAGATATGGGAATAAAGGGTGTTAGAGGAGCATAAAGCAGGCTTTAAGACAAGACATAGAGATCAGAGTGGAGTTTCTAGGTGCTGCAAATGGTTAATTTGACTGCTAACATGAAGATTAGAGGTTCCAGCTGCCCAGAGGCACCTTGGAGGACATTCTTGGCAACCTACTTCAGAAAAACCAGACCTTGAAAACCCTCTGAGCACATGAGGTCATCATGAGCTGACTCATGGCAATAGGTTCAGAGGTCACAGAAAAATTCCTAGAACAAGAGACCCTGAAATATTTTAGAAGTCAATTAGGAGTCACTAGGAAAAAAAGGTCATGGATGTTGTGAGGTGCTGTGAAGTCACATGTGACTCATAGTAATCTTACGAACATTAGACCTAACCCCAGTCCAATCCTGTGCCGTCCTCATAATTTCTGGCAGGTTTGAGCCCACGGCTGCAGTTAATGCATCTCATTGAGGACCTTCCTATCCTTTGTTGAATCTCCACATTTCTAAGCATGATATCCCTCTCCAAGGAATAACCTCTCCTAGTTACATGCCCAAAGTATGTGAGATGAGTTTTTGTTATCTTTGCCTTCAAGGAACATTCTGGAGGCACTTTCTCTAAGACATATCTATCTGTTTGTTCTTTTGGAAGTCTATGGGATATTCAGTATGCTTCTCCAACACTACAGCTCAAAGGCATCAATTCTTCTTCTGTCATCCTTATTCATTGTCTAGCTTTCAGATGCAGAGGACATGATTGGAAAGACCATTGCTTGAATCAGGCACACCTTAGTTTCCAAATTTACGTTAATTGTTTCTCAGGAATTTTGAGAGGTTCCTGACTACAGACTTGCCCTATGCAATACATCTTCCTATCTCCTGACTGCTGGTACCAAGGTTGTTGATTGTGAATCCAAGAAAGATGAAATCATTGACAACGTCAATATTTTTCATCTGCCATGATATTGCTTATTGGTCCAAGTGATGAGGATTTTTGTTTCCTCAATGTTAATACATACATTTTTCAGGTTTGGGAGGGTCAAGGACTGCATCCTACAATATGGATTGAGGCTTAATGTCAAGAAGACAAAGATTCTCACCACTGGACCAATTGGCAGCATCAGGATGGATGGTGAAGAGATTGAGATTGTACACAGCTTTAGTTTGCTTGGCTCCACAGTCAACACTCTTGGCACCAGCAGCCAGGAAATTCAAAGGTACATTGCCATGGGAAAATCTGCTGTTAGGGACCTCTCCAAAGTGCTGAAGAGCAGTGGTGTCTCTCTGGAGACTAAGATGCGTCTGATACAGGCCATGGTCTTTGCAATCACTTGTTATGCATCAGAGAGTTGGATAATGACCAAGGAGGATAGAAGGAAAATTGATGCCCTTGAGCTGTGGTGCTGGAGAAGAGTATTGAGAATACCATGGACTGCTAGGAAAACAAACAGCTTTGTCCTGGAAAGGGTTAAACCGGGTGGCTCCTTGGAGGCAAGGATTCTGAGGCTCCATCTAACATACTTTGGACATGTTGTGAGGAGAGACTGGTCCTTGGAGAAGGACATCATGCTTGGGAGGATGGAGGGACAGCGCAGGAGAGGAAGGCCCTCTATGAGGTGGATTGATTCAGTGACTGGGATAATTGGGATGGGAGTGTCAGAGACAGTGCGATTGGCACAGGACAGAGCAGAGTTTAGGGCTGTTGTACATAGGGTCGCTATGAGTCGCAAGCGACTCGACGGCACATAACAACAACAACAATGTTAATATGCAATTCATATTGAAGACTGTATTCTTTAAAATTCTACAGCAATTATTTCAAGTCCTCCTCACTTAGAACAACAAAAGTTGTGCTATCTGCATATCACAGGTGGTGGATGAGTCTTACTTTAATCCTGATGCCATATTCTTTTTTTTTTTAAATTTAGGCTGTTTATTTTTCATTTCAATGAACATCTACAGAGATTTTGGGATTCCATTCATTCATTGTTGCACCCTTCTCCCCGCACAAACCCCTCCCCCCTCCCCCCCTTTTGCTCCTCTCCTTGAAAAGCAAAAGAAAAACTCCCTCATTGGTACACAATCCACCCGCCCCCTGCACCTCCCCAAACCCCACCCCCTACCCCCAAATATAATCCACTCTGCAACCCTCATTGCCATATTCTTTTTCATGGAGTCCAGCTTCTTGAATGATTTGCTCAGCATACAGATTGAAAAGATATGGAGAAAGGATACAACTCTAACACATACCTTTCCTGATTTTAAACCATCCAATATTCCCTAATTCTGTCCACATAATAATAGCTTCTTGTTTTAGGTATAGGTTTCATATGAACACAAGTAAATCTTCTAGGATTTCCATTCTTCTCCATGTTAGCCATAATTTATGGTTCACACAGTTAAACACCTTTGAAAAGTCAATAAAACACAATAGACATTCTTCTGGCATTATATGTTTTCAGCCAGGATTTATCTGACATCAGCAATGGTATGCCTGTTGCTATGACCTCCTCTAAAAATAGCTTGAACTGCTGTTTGTCAATTGAACGGTTCCTTGTCAATGTATTGTTCTAGGCATTTTAAAAAAAAATATTTTCAGCAATGTTTTACTCGCATGAGATATTAACAGTATTTTTCAACAATTTCCAAATTCTGTTGGATTATCTTTCTTGGGAATTGGGACAAATATAAATTCAGTTTGCCATATAGCTGTCCTCCAAATCTCCTGGCATAAACTGGTAAGTATGTCCTGGGCTATATTAGTTGAAACATAATAATTGGTATCACACTGATTCTTAGAGCCTTATTTCTTGTCAATGCCTTCAGTACAGCTTGAACCTCCTTCATTACCATTGGCTTATGTTCAAATGGTACTTCATGAAAATTTTTCTTATCAACCAACTCTTTTTTGTTACAGTGATTCTGTATTTCTTACATCTTCTTTTGATGCTTCCTGGGTCATTTAAGATTTTTCTGATGACATTTCTCAGTACTGCAACTCAAGGTTTGAAATTTTTTTTCCAGTTCTTTCAACTTGAGAAATGTCAAATGAGTTCTCTTTTTTATTCTCCAGCTACAGTTCTTTTATAGATTTGTTACAATACTTTGCTTTTTCTTCTTGAGGCGTCCTTTGAAATCATCTGTTCATATCCTTTTCTTCTGCATTTCTCCCCTTACTTTTGACTTCTTAGCATGCTGGTACCATTTTCAGAGTCTCTTCTATTATCCATTTTTATTTTTTTTCTTCATCTTTTCTCTTTGTAAGAAACTTTTGTCTCTTCATGGATTATATCTTTAATGCTGTCCCATAACTCATCTGGTCTTTGATAATTAGTATTAAATGCTTCAAATCTACTCAGAAAATGATTTTTAAATTCTAATGGGATAGACTCAAGGCCATATTTTGGGTCTTGTAGGATATTTTTTATTTTCTTTAGCTTCATTTTGAACTTGTGCAGGAGTAACTCATGGTCTATTTCACAGTAAGCACCTGACCTGGATTTGACTGCTATGAGTTTTACGACAGATGTAGTTGATCTGATTTCTGTGCATTTCATCAGTCGAAGTTCAGGTGTAAAACCTCTTTTGTGCATTTAAAAAAAGTTATTTGTAATGAATAAATCATTGAGCATACAGAATCCAGTCACTCTACCTCCAGACTAATTTCTGTTACCAAGACCCTACTTTCTTACTACCTTTCTTTCTTCATTGTTTTCAACTTTTGTATTCCATAATTATTAATACAACTTGATTGTATGTTTGGTCAATTTTGGACTGTAAAAATTGGTAGAAACCCTCTTTCTTTTCTTTTACTTTACTTGTTGGTGGATATATTTGAATTATAGTTGTATTAACAAGTCTTCCCTGTATGTTCATGTTTAGTATCTTATCATTAACAGCACTGTACTTTAGGATCTTAAATTTGTGTTTTCACTCTGATTGCAACTCCATTCTTCCTCAGTGTTTCATTCTCTTCATAATATATTGTATGATTGTATGAGTCAAAATGGTCCATGCCATTCCATCTCAGTTCACTAATGTCTAGAATGTCAATGGATCTTGGCTGAAGACAGAAAGAAGGATAGGGGAGAGAATTCAAGAGAGAAAAGAGATGCTTGGTATGTTAGAAGCACTATAATAAATTAACAGATACATGTTGAAATATTAACATAACATCTTTAAATTTAAAAGTCTGACATTAATGGGCAGATGATGTCAAGGATGTAATGAAATGAGCCTTCTAACTTCCATCTGAGTTGTCTAGATATTTTATCATTAAGATTTGCAAGTCTAATCCTATTAAGGAGGAAAACTGAGCTCATAATTACTGGGTGCTTAGTCACATAGATATCCAAGCATACATTTTCTATTTGTTGTGTAAGTTCCTTGGAGGATCACAGCCTATTTATTTCACTATTTCTAGACCTCTCCCCTACCCAGGGAGTGATGGTGGCATCGTATGTTGTGTTAGGCTGCAAAATGTTTGCATTTTGAATCTGCCAGCCCCTCTGCAGGAGAAAGACGAGCCAATCTGCTCCTACGGAAGATTCAGTCTCTGACCATGAGTCAGACTTGACTCAAAAGCATGGGTTTGATTTCAGATTTAAACAGTTACCTAGCACTAAAGCCAGTGGTAACTAAATAAATCAGTGTGTTACTCAGAAGAATTTAACATTTCTTGCATTAAAAAAAAATCTGCAAGAAAGTTGCAACTCCTACGGACACTGAGGAACATGATGGAAGGTTATCATGCATCAGAACTGACTCATTAGCAAGAAATTTGATTTTGAGGTTTAATCTTAATGGGAGCAGATGGCGAGGTCTTTGTACTGGAAAACAACTGTTGGATTTGAACTGCTGACCTTTTTGTTGGTAACCAATGCCAAACCATTGTACTTCCAAGGTTCTTTCAGACACTGTGAATATAATTTTAAAAGGAGATGAATCAAGAAAGAAAGAATTAGAGAAATTGAGACACATAAGAATCATCTAATCTCACATAAATCCTTTAGATATCTTCCTTTGACAGAAGAAACTGAGAAATGTGTGTGCAGACAATATACATTTATTCTTTCCATTGTGATAGTGGTTGAACAGTGTATAAACCAATTGCTGTTGTTAACCTGTGTTCGCAACACAGAGGCAGGAACTGAACCTATTTTGTATCCTTGAGAAACTTTCTTGAGAAAGGAATGCACAGAAAACAGACAATGCGGCTATAATTTTTAAAAGCCAGTGCTTTTGCAGACAAGTTGAAGGGTGTAGCATTCATTACCATCAAGATTCTTCATGTACTGATATTTTAAATGACATAAATATGAGTATTATTTTAAAATGACAGCTACTACTAAAATATATAGAAAACTATTATACGCTTTGTTTCTGTCAGTTGAAGGTGCTATTTTCCTAAAGGAAGCAAGAGAGTCTGGCTTGTTCCAGTTTTGTATTACATCATGCCTGATTCTCCTAACAGTAACAACAACAAACAGCACACATGCAAACAAATGTCACGCCTCTATCTTTAAAACTATTTTTCTCTTGTAAGTTTTCTGAAAAAAGGTTATCATCTTTTCCTTTGGCAGACTGTTAGCATTCAAATCACCTTTGTCAATATGTTTATCACCTTCCTCATGTTAAACTGTATTTCCTATCCAGACCCTCTACATTAAGAGTTATATTTAGCCTTTCACACAGACTTCCTAAGGATACATCCAGGAAACAGAGGCCTGCACAGGAAGGAATGAGACCACAGGGTCAAGGTACTTCCTGGATAACAGCCCCTTCATTGCTCTCTCCAAACCAAGCCCCACCATTCCCACCCCCTCTCTGCCCACCCACACTCTCCTCAGTGACAGAGAATGAGCAGCCACTAGCAAGTAAGGAAAGTGTGGGAAAGTTACTCCCTCCCAGTGACAGGGGAATTGGATTCTGTTGTCACCCACACATGTGTTCTTGTAGACCATTAATTTAAGTGGGATGTCACTTGTACAAACAATCTTTCCTCATCCAGTTAGTCACTCAGCCAGTTCATCCGGTTCACTGTAGACAATCTGGTATAGGTGCTTTCTTCTGCATCTCTAGAGTAGATTAGATTGAGAGATAGATTCTGTGATAAGGCAAACTGAGATAAAAATATCAGCTTTATAATCATAACCATTAAAAAGCTAGATTAGTGAATGTGGTATAATTGAGCAACAAATGAATTTACTAATACACTCATCATTCCTTTTTCCTACACATACCCCCTTCCCCAAAATCCAGAGCATGCAAAGTCCACTGGAAGGCAAGCATAGGATTGCAAGCAAACTCATTTGTCTAAGATTATGTGCACACTGGTCTGAGGCACAATAAGAAGAGCGACAGATATTAATCTCAGTGCATGGAGCCTTTTGATAGATGAGATCCTGTCCCTGAGGGGGTCCCTATTGGTGGAACTAAAATTTCATACGGATTATTATTTTCTTTTTACACATGAGATAAAAGAAAGCTAGTTTCTGATTTCAAGACCTATGAGCAAAATTAAATGGGTGACCCTGTGATGACCTTTGCAGTAAAGTTTATATACACAGGAAATGATGTGGACAGCAATTCAAGTTCATTTACATGTTCAAGGTTTCATTCCAAGAAGAAGCATGGACTCAAGGTCATCTCCCATGAACTGAGTAACCGTGGAGGAGAGAGCAGGAACGGGGCAGCAGGGCAGGGGAGATACCCAAGAGATGGCTCAGAGATAAGGCATGGAATGGAGTGTGAATATTCCTTTCTTATACGTGGATGGATATTAGGGAGATTGGGGAGGTGGGCGTTGGCTGTAAAGGTTCAACATAACAGATGTAATTAAGAAAATTAGGCACCAAACTCCCTGCTCCGAAGAATCACAAATTTATTGAAGAGACAAAACCAAGAAAGGGTTGTTTATTAGTTCAAGCGAATAGCTGAGTGATGACTCTTCATGTTATAGCTTTGGTGAGAATATGTCCTCTGAATCTATGCCTTAACAGCTGCTTGGTGGTGAAATTGAAGCTTAGTGAGGATTATTTTATTTAAACCTGGAAGCCAGATCAGAAGAAGGAAACCAGCTTCTAGTTCAGGATCTATGAGTAAAATTGGATAAGTGACTTGTGACGGCCTTTGCTGTAAGTTGATACATACAGGAAATGACATGGTATTGAACAACTTTTAAAATTCACTTAAATAAATGTTCATCCTGTCACTCCAAATGGAGGTGCAAAATAATAATGAAATGAAGTGCTTGGACACAACAAAATTATGGTTATATCTAGAATTAAGAAAAGAAAATTTGTAAACACAATCAGTATTTTATTGTTTTCTGTAGACAGAGTATCTGGGGAAACCTTGTATAAGCAGAACCTGAGTTTGTTTTTGCTTATATTTAGGGTCTTGGTTCACAATTGTTCATATGCACCATCGAGTCAACTGTATCTCAGCAACCCTAAGAATAGTGGAACAGTTCGAGCCCTGCCCTATCCTGTACCAGCCTCATCATCTCTGATATGCTTGGCCCACAAATGCAGTCACTGTGTCACTCCATCAAGTTGAAGGTCTTCCTTTTTTTGCTGACTCTCCACTTTATGAAGCATGATGTCTTTATCCAAGGATTGATCCAATATTTGCTCAGAAACATTGTTTAATAAAAGCGAATTAATGAACGAATGCCAATTTTGGAGGTATTGGTAGAATATATATTGCTGGACATGGAGTTATGAACTGCAGCTTTCAAAACACTCCCTGATTTCTAGAAGAAGAAGGAAGAGGCTAAGGAATTTCAGATACAAGAAGATGAAATACAATTTAGGAAGAAGTAAATAATAAAGTCATAGCTAAGTAAGTTTGTCTGGGGTTGGAGAAAGAGGTAGATCATTGAGGTTAGAAAGAGACTGTAGGAGATCCAAGATGGCGGTGGAGGCAGAGACAGC
>NW_006399786.1:2148119-2153737 GCF_000299155.1 Elephantulus edwardii
ATAAAAAAATAAATAAATAAACAAATAAATTTTAAATAAGAAAAAAAAACAGACTGTAAGACATGTTTATGTGCTTTTTTATATGAGAGCTGTGTCCCTTAGACTTGCTTAACAGTAGACATTGAGTCCACTTTTCACTTAATGAGATGAACAGTCGCCTTGATGGAAACATCCAGAAACATAATTGCTTCTGACTGAGATGAAGAAATAAGGACTGAATTTATCTTCCCAATTGAAACAACAGAAGCACTGAAGAAACTACATGAAACAATGGTTTTCAAGACATCAGACCTCAGCCAAGAAGTGGCAATGATCACTAAAGAGGGAAAACAAAGTACGTATCTGCCCCAAGGTACTACATTCACTGTCAACCCCCACCCTCCCAAGCACGTGTGACTTGTCTCTACCCTTTCCCTGCTACCTCCCCATTCCTTGCACACCTGGCTACCTGGTCAAACTCTCCCCTTCCCTAGTCACTTCTTAATATGATCACCAGTCACTTCTGTGATGCCTTGCACTACACACTGCTACTGGTATTCTCAAACTAGTCAGTCTAGATACAAAGGTGTCCAGACCCTGGCCTTAATTACTTGTTATGCTTCTGAGAGTTGGACAATGACTAAGGATGATAGAAGGAGAATAGATGCCTTCGAGTTGTGGTGCTAGAGAAGAGTCTTGAACATACCATGGACTACCAAGAAAATAAATAGGTCTATCTTGGAGAGAGTGAAACCAGGTCTCTCCTTGGAGGCTAGGATTTTTAAGCTCTGCCTCACTTACTTTGGACATGTGGCCAGGAGAAATTGGTCCTTGGAGAAGGACATCATGCTTGGAAGGGTGGATGGACAGCACAGGAGAGGGAGACCCCAGATGAGATGGATTAATATAGTGACTGGGGCAATGGAGGTTGGTGTGTTGGAATTAATGAGGCTGACTCAAGATAGGGAAGGGTTCAGAGCTGCTGTACTTAGGGTCGCTATACATTGCAGGCGACCCAGTGGCACATAACAATAACATACTATGACAGGTTTGGAAGCAGAAGTGGCATCCACTTCCTAATTAGCATGTCTCCAGAAACTCTATGAATTCTGATAAATGTTGATAGTTGTAGAGGGGCTTCAGTCCTTTTGTTCATAGGGTCGCTATGAGTCATGCTCAACTCGAAGGAAATCAGCAACAACAAGGTATTACCAGAAAGGGGTGTCCAGGCAGCTGTCTAGATTTCTGGAAAAGTTAAACTTACTACTTACCCTACTAATTTCAGGTGTAGGAATCTACCCACAAGAAATAAAAACATAGCCAAGTGAAGACATGTAGGCAAATGTTCAGAGCAGTATTCTTTTTAATAATACAGAACTAGAAATCAATGTTATGTTCATTAGTGGGGGGATGTTGTTATTGTTGTTGTTAGGTGCCATTCAACTGAGTACAACTCATAGTGACCCTCTGAACAACAGATCTGAGCCCTGTCCTATCCTGTGCCATCCTCACAATCCCTGACACACTTCAGCCCATTGCAGCAGTGACTGTTGTCAATCCACCTGGTTGAGGGTCTTTCTCCCTTTCACCATCCCTCCACCTTCCCAAGAATCATGTCCCTCACAAAGAAATAGCCTTCCCTAGCAACCTGCTCAAAGTATGTGAGATGAAGCAAGGAGCACTCTGGCTATACTTTCTTCAAGACATACCTGTTTGTTCTTTTGGTGGTCCAGGGGATATTGAGTATTCTTCTCCAACACCACAGCTCAAAGGCATCAATTCTTCTGTTATTTTTATTCATTGTGTAGCTCTCAGAAGGATAGTAATTATTGAAAAGATTATGGTCTGAATCAGACTGAGCCTTTGGTGGTCCTATCTATAGCCTCTTCCTGGGAACTGACTCACCATAAAAGATCATGATTCCCATGCATGAGGATGAGCAGTTGAGTATGCATTTCTCTGAGTCTGAAAGGCAACTAACCTACAGTTGTGTCTTCTAAGAGACAGAATTGACATGTCTGGATTTCAAAAACATGAGGTAGTTAGCTTAGCTTTCATTTGCATTGTGTTTCATAGAATCATTCATATATACTGTATTTTATATAATTAATTACTCTTGATCTATGCCTACTAATACCCTATCTTTTCAAGTCCCCAGTGAATCTTTCCTATTTCTTCACCCTCAACCCCGCCCACTAACTTCTTCATTGCACTGGAGTTGGTGAAAAGATGAACTAAATATGTCATGTTCTTACTTACCTGTTGTCATCAAACTGGTTCCCACTCATAAACATTCTGTAGGACCTAAGAGAACTACCCCCTAGTGTTTCCAACACTGTACTCTTCACAAAAGCAGAATGTTCCATCTTTCTCCCACGGAGTCATTGGTAGGGTCTAACCTCCAACTGGTTAACAGCTGAACACCAGGGCTTCTTCATAGGCATGCAGTGAATGACCATTCAGTAAACAAAAGGAAAAACTACAATGTGGATGAGCCTCAAGAAATACTATGCTAAGACAGAGTAAAAGGAGCCAGAAGCCTGCATATTGTATGACTTCGTTTCTATTAAATGTCCAAAAAAGGAAAATTTATAGAGAATGCAGACGAGTGGTTGACTAGGCAAACAAATACGAGAAAATTCTTCCTGCAAATGGAGATCTTCTAAAACTAGATCATGGTAATAGTTGTACAACCCCACAAATTTGTTAGAAATCACTGACTTGTATACATAAATGGGTGAATTTTACGATATGTAAATTATACCTCAACAAAGCTGTTTTAAAATTTGAAATATAGGAACTTAAAATGCAACTTTTGCCTAGTTGGCTCTGCTTCTGTTGCTGAAGTAAGTTAGAATTTGGAATAGTAATTGGCAAACCTCTAAGATTGGTTTTATGCTCAAAATGATATTTAAAGAAGTAAACATCAGTAAACTTAGTTGGTAGAGACATTTTGTGGACTTTTTACAGCAATTTACTATTTGCTTGACTTTGTTCAGTGCAAGCTGCTTCTCTTCTCAGGGGGTATTACTGCTCAATATAAACAGTAATTAATTAAGAGCTCAGCTCCTGCATTTTGAGCAAGCAGAAGGGCAGAGGGAGCCAAACAGATGTCCTCAGAATGAGTTTGGTTCTTCTAGCAACTTCCCTAATTATCACTAACACATAAGTGCCACGGGTTAGACAATATCCACTTCCTTTCAGGAAAACTGTAAAAATAATCAGCCAGAGAACAAACGAGCAACCCCAAACAAAGCGTTTGGATCTTACATACTGGAGGCTGAAATGTGCAAGTACAAAATCAATTCATACATTGATTCAATCTTGATCATCACTTCCTACTTTGTTTGGAACGGATTGTTTAAAAAAAGAATCTGCTTACCCAATCTGATATCAAAATTTGTTTTAGAACACCAGTAAATGAAAAAGTGGTATTGACGTTGTGTGACATGAACAGACTGATAAAAACACAGAGGCAGAAACAAACAAAGATAATATTCTACAATAATGTAATGACTAAAACTGGTAGCTGGCAGATTCGAACTGCATGTGCAACTCCTTACTCCTAAACCACCAGAGCTCCCGGATACATTACATTCAAATAAAACTCTTTAATGCAACCACAAATTACCAAAATTCCAGTGAGAAGCCATCTTTAGTAGCTATCAGCAAACTTATTCTGTGAAGAGTCAAATAGTAAGAATTTTATACTTTGCAGGTCACATACACACAGCTGTTATTACAGCTGCTGCTGCTTCTCCCTCTCCCCTTGTTCTTTTCTTTTTACAACTCTTTAAAAATGTAAAATCCATACTCAGCTCCAAAACCAAGCCCACCGCCATCTATTAGTTTCTGGCCCAAATTGTTGTGTACTATCGAATCAGAACTGACCCATAGCTGACCCTCCTGGCAGGTTTTCAGAGGCTGTTAATAGCATGGGAGGAGATTGCCCATCCTTCTCCCTTGGAAGATCTGGCAGATTCAAACTACATGCCTTTGGTACTGCAGTGCAGCTTCTTGCCACCAGGCTCCCATAGTCCTGACCCATAGCAACCCTATTAAATAGAGTAGATCTGACCTATATAATGCCGTATATCTTGACAGAAGCAGATGATCACATTTTCTTCCCTTGTAGTGGCTTGAGGGATCCAACTGCTAATTTTTCAGTTAGCTTCCCAATGTGTAACCCATATGTCACCAGAACTCCTTAGCCTCAGCTCGCTCACTTACTCATTGCCCTTGAGTTGGAACTGACTTGTAGCTGACTCTTTAACGTATTTTCAGAGGCTTTAAGTTTCACAGGAGGAGATTGTCATCTTTGTCCATGGGGTCACTGGTGGATCTGAACCATCACAGAGAGGTGCCACCTTTGGGTTGATGCTGCAATGCTCCAGGAACTATGCTACCAGAGCTCCCTATCCTTAGCTCAGGGGCCTACAAATGCTGACCAGAAAAACAAGGCCCATTGTTTACCAGCCTTTGTTCTGTAGATAGTATTGGAGGAGGATTGCAAATTGAATTTTGGGAACCTCCAAAATCTGAGACCACTTTGCTAGGCCATGAGTCTCAGTATAATGTAACTATCCCATTAGTTCTAAATACTAGCCTCTGTGATGTTAGCTGAGGCAGGATCAGAGCAGTTATGTAATAATGTTATTCCCCAGATGTGATTTGAGATGTGATCAGTTAATCACCTGTGAGGGGATCAGGGTGAGACACAACATTCTTAATTAGGTCACAGACTGATCTGATGAGAAAAGAATTACCCCAGAATGTGTCTTACATCACATTTTGACTTACCAGAGATAAAAGGAAAGATAAAGCAGAGAGCCATGGTGACCTCAGTAACATCAAGAAAGAACAGAAATGGAAGATGTCTTTTGGACCCAAGCCTCTGTGCTAGGAAACTTTTCCACCCAGGGGAGGACTAAGACTTGGAGCTATCCAAAGAGCTGGACCTACAGATGCTTAAAACAACAACAACTAGCCTCTTCTAGAGTTGACAGAGAGCTCCGGAGGCCTAGTGGTAAGAAGCTGTGCTGCAATCCTGATAGGGTAGTATTAATATAAATTCAGGATTACTCAAACCTAGTTGAACTAACATCAATTGTTTCCAGCCTACAAAACTGGTTACTTTGCCCTAGAATTCTATTTTTATTTAGTCATGTTAAAACACTTTAAACTGTTTATCAGGAAAGGAAATGGATCTTTACTAGATTAATATTTACATCATTGAAAGTGTTTTTCTCAGTTATAGATAACTCATTTTTGGATTAGCATTTACCTCTTTGAAGATGTTTTTTTCAGTTACATGTAATTGAATGAACATTTATCTCTTTGTAGAAGTTTTTCTCAGTCATATGTAAACTATATCACAAACTGTTTATCGGTAACTGTAACATCTAATCCAAGTGTAAAAGCCAATGACCACCCTTAGAAAGGGAGTCAGTTTTTGAGATGATTCTCATTGCATTCCCAGATCTGTAATAAAGTGCTTTGGATCTTGTAATCCATCTGTCTTATTGGCAAGTGACTATGGAAAGAACCCCTTGCGGTCAGTAACAATCCCAAAGACAAGCAATTTGCATTCACCAGCTGCTCCATGGGTGAAGGACGGGCACTCTTCTGGTGATTTAGTG
>NW_006399786.1:2154747-2165060 GCF_000299155.1 Elephantulus edwardii
CTTGCTATTGTGAACAAAGCTGCAATAAACATGGGTGTGCATATATCTGCTTGGATGAATTAAGACTTCTAGCCTCCTAAAAGGGAAATAAAACTCACTATTGTCAAGTTGGAGCTGACTCTCCAGGGTGTTTTCAGAGGCTGTAATTCTCATGGAAGGAGACAGCTCTAACTATCTGCCAAGAAGCTGCTAGTGGATTCAAACTGCCAGAAAGGTGTCACCTTTGATTTAGTGGTGCAACTCTCTATGGACTCTACTTCCTTCCTAAACTGTAAGAGAATAAAATTGTTTGTTAAAGTAATTTACTTGTAGTATCTCTGTTTATACTAGCACTAGATAACCAAGATAGGAAGAGATTATGAGCCAGTATAAGCAACAAAGGAGTAGTAATAGAAATATAAAATGTTTTCCTATCAAATAAATTAGCATACAAATAGTCTAACAAAAAGAACAAATGATATAAACAAGAAATTGAATAGCTAATAAACATACAAAACAAACTGACACAGAACAGGGAAATGTGAATGAAAACATCAGTGAGATAATATCACTCTAGATTGCTCCTTGGAGGCAAGGATTTTGAAACTCATGTACTTTTGGGCATTTTGCCAGGAGGGACTGGTCCTTGGAGAAGGACATTGAGCTTGGAAGAGTAGAGGGTCAGCATTAGAGAGGAGACTCTGGATGAGATGGATTGACAGTGAAAGTGGCAATGGGGTCAGGTGTGTCAGAGATGGTGAAGCTGGCTCAAGATAGGGAAGGCCCAGAGCCATTGTTCATAGGGTCACCACGAGGGACTCAAAGGCACACAGCAACAATAACAACAACAACCAACCCCATTCAATTTGGGCAAAACAAAACAACCTAACAAATCAAACTACTAAAGGTAATGTGTACATGTTTTTGACAGCGCAAATCAAATGAAAATCTTATTGTTCTCGTGGGAGGTGAGAGTGTAAATTGGTTCAACCACTTTGAAGAGTAATTTTGCACAATAATGTAAATTTGAAAATTCACACATCCTCTAACTCAAGAACTCTACTAATCAGTATAAACTCTTGAGAACAAATGGAAAACTGGCATAAATAGACATGCACAAGAGTAGACATTACATGTATTAAAGAGAGAAATAATAAGGTGTTTAAAGACCATATGTTAGGTGGTGGACAAAATGTATAATATAAAATTATGCATTTTATATATGAATTATTATTATATAGTCTAGACTAGAATAAAGAATCTGTGCTAGAATCCTGAAGGCATACAATTCAAATCCATCAGCTGCTCCATGGGAGCTAAATGGGCAATCTCCTCCTCCAAAGGTGATTAACTGCCTTTGAAAATCCATCCAAAGGTCAATTAGGGGTTGCTTCCAACTCCATGGTACAAAACAACAACAACATATGTATATACTGGCATAAGTAAATCTTATAAAGTTATAAAAATTATATTGTTTGTTAAAGACAGAACAGGTAAGACAATGTCCCCAAAAGAAAAAAAAGAAAGAAAATAGGGACACAGAATAAAATTAGTGTAAGGACAGATACACACAGTGATTGAAGAATTCTAGACGCAAGCTCATCCATGTATAAGAGCAGCATTGCTGATCGCTGATCATGGAGAACAAGACTTTTCAATGGCATTGAGACAATTGGCTATCAATAATGAAGATTGGTTATCTATACAGAAGCGCTGTTAATCTAGTGGTAAGGAGTTGCATGCCAACTCAAAAGTAGGCAGTGTGAATCCACCAATAGCTCCATAGGAGAAAGATGGGCAGTCTCCTTCTATGCAGTTTATAGCCTCTGGAAACCCTCTGGGGGGTCACTTATGAGTGGGTTCCAGCTTAATGGAATATAGCAACAACTGAAGGAAGAAACTATGAAATGGAATCTTTGCCTTATCTCATAGTGTTGTTGTAAAGTGCCATGGAGCTAACTATGACTCATAGTGACCCTATGAACAATAGATCTGAACCCTTCCCTATCTTGAGCCAACCTCACTGTCTCTGACACATCTGTCCCCATTGCCACATTGTGTCAATCCATGTTTTTCAGGGTCTTCCTCTTCTGTGCTGACCCTCCATTGTTCCAAGCATAATGTCCATCTCCAGGGTCTGGTCCCTCCCAGCAACAAGTACAAAAATATTTGAGATGGTCTCACCTTCTCCAGGAGAGACCTATTATTCTCTTGGCAATCCATGGTATATTCAATACACTTCTCTAGCACCACAACTCAAGGGTATCAATTCTCTGTCATCCTTAGTCATTGTCACGCTCTCAGATGCATAGCAAATAATTGCAAAGACTATGCCCTGGATAAGGTGTACCTTAGTCTCTAGACAAACATCATTACTCTTTAGTACTCTGGAGGGGTCCCTTACAGCAGACTTTCTTAATGCAACTCATTTTTTTTAGTTCCTAACTGCCAGTGACAAGCGTGATAATTGTGGACCAGAGTAAGAGAAAATTATTAACAACCTCAATCTCTTCTCAATCTATCATGATGCTGTGAACTGGCCAAACATCAATTTCAACAGCAGTTAGCCAAAAGAATAATAACAGCAAGCACTTTATAAAAGATGAAACTTTGGAAAACACAGAAGGAAAGATAAAATGTCAAAATAGAGATTTCCTTAAAGCACTGAAAAACTAGTGATTTAAAAAAAACTTTGATAAATCTGGTTACAACAAAAATTAGAAGATTTCTTCATCAAATTATATAAAAGCAAAGGGTCTCATTATTAAAGTTTACAGAATACTACAGAACCTCTACAAGAAAAAGACCGATAACTCAATATCAAAATTTCCAAAAGATGTGAAAAGGCACTTCACAAAGGAAGACATGCTAGTGGCCAAGAGGCACGTGAGGAAATGTTCAAAACCAATAGGATCAAAAAGATGCAGCAGATATCATCTCACCCCAGTACAAAGTTTAATAGGACAGCAAACAATAAATTTTAGAGAGGATGCACAGAGATTGGAACTCCCATACCTAATGATGGGATTGCAAAATGGTACAATCGCTGTGGAAGGCAATTTGGTGTTTTCTCAAAAAGCTAAACATAGAAATCCCATGTAATCCTGCCATTCTACTGAGAGGACTATATCTGAAAGAGATCAGAACTCAGACATGGATGGAGATTTGTACACCTGTGTTCATAGCAGCTTTATTCACAACAGTAAGAAAATGGAAACAGCCCAAATGTCCATCAGCATATTAATGGATTGAGAAATTATGGTTCACTCATGCAATGGGATATTATGCAGCATTAAGGAACAACAATTATGTAAAATACTATATGACATAGGAGAGTCTAGATATCATTATGTTGAATGACATACCTCTGTTTCATAAGGATAAATACTGCATAAGACCACTGTAGTGAAAAACAGAAGGATAACTTAGCAAGATGTGTAAACATGCTCAAAAGAGGAAGGGCAAAAAAGAAGGGAGGGTGAAAGGAGAAAGAGGATATCACTAGGATAGCAAAGTATAGTGGGTGGATGGGAGTAAAGGAATAGGAAAGGGTCATTAGGGTATGCAAAGACAGGTTGATAATAGGCATAGATCAATAGCAATTAATAATATAATATATATATGTGTGGTTGTATAAAATACAATGTACATGAAACACAATGTATATGAAAGATTGTATGCAAACAAAAATATGTAAAACAAATGAAAAGGCAAATAATGACCGAGAAGTAAGTGAGATCAGCTGAAATTCTTACATATACACAGATGCAACTCACACACTCACTCATTGCCATCAAGTCGTAACCAACAACCATTCATAGTGACTCTCCAGTAGGTTTCCAAGGAAATTGCATAGGAGGAGATTGCATATCTTTCTCCTGAGCTGCTCCTGGTCGATTTGACCTGCCAGAGAAGCCTATACAGACTGTGCTACCAAATGTCTCTCAAATAAGAATACTGAATAAGATCACACACAACACATACATGTACAAAGTGAGGGAAATCCTCAATGAGGTGCTTTGATAGAGTAGTTACGACTTACTCAAGTATACCAATGATCAGATCATAAACCAATGCAGGACAAGTGATATAAGGACTCCGTGAATTGGAGTCACTCAGTGCAACTAACATCATCTTTTGGGACAAAGGGAGTGGGGTGTCTTTGGCAGTCATTATCGAAGAGATTTTAACTATGGTCCGTCAATTTTTATTTAAAATCTAAAAAGAGCTCAAACTAATAGAGTAAAATGTTAGTCTTTGTTACCTGTGAGGGATAATATGGAAGCCCCGTGGATAACAACAACCTTATTCACAAGCAGTCAATCACGGAGGTTAGGTGAGACTAGGTAGAGTTTGTTCCATTGGTCATGGGGTGACTATGAGTCAGAGGCTAACAACACAATAGATGACTTTTCTGCATGTCCCAGTTTTCTGAGATAACTCAATTGCCTTTTAAATTTCTGCTGAAATATCATTTTCCAGGGAAATCTTCTCTAACTTATTCACAGTTCCCCTCCCCCTTTATTACAGCATGTAATCCTTTTCTATAGCCTTGATCACAATTGCAATTATTTATATAATCTTTTGTGGGGGGAAAATTTTTTCACAACTGCTCAGTTGTGGTGCTAATTTTATTCCTCAAGGCTCAGAAATTTGCCAAAGGTCACATAGCATGGCAAAGTAGGTCCTAGTTCCAAAGCCATTATTCTGTTCACAAGTCACACATACACACTCCACACCACACCACACCACACCACACCACACCACACCACACCACACCACACCACACCACCACACCCTCTTCTTGGTCTCTCCCTGTGTGAAATTCTAGATCACTTTTTGTCTTTTAACTCTTTTTCCGAAGATCATTTTTTACCTTGTGCTTGTTATCTTTCTGGGTATAGATGATCTTCCTATTTTGATTGCAGACTTCTTTCTTAACATCCCCAGTTTCAGGGCCAAACTCTGACTAACTGGTATTTCATGGAGAGAAGCCACTCAATAAATTCTTTTCAGTTGACTGGTCAGCATGTTTCCAAAGGATATTTTAGACAGCAGTGGACTCAGCCACTTTCACCAGTTCTTTAAACACAAAATCCTCTGACTTCCATCTCTCACTTTAAAGCACTCCAGGTCTTTCAGGTCAGTTGAGAGAGTCCTTTGGATCTGGCATCTACTTTGATGGACCCATCCCAACTGCCCAGTGAGTTTTCCTGTTAACTTCTGCGTGCAAACAACTTATTTTAAAATACTCAGTATTTAAACATTTACTCATTTTGCTGTATAGATAAGCCCACTCTGCCCCAAAGAGTTACAAAAGACCAGGTGGCTTCCTTTCAAATACACTAATTGAACTTTCAGCTCAAGGTCCATTTTTGTGCCTGATTTAAAAATGAAGGCTCTGACAATACAGTCTTGAATGGAAATGCTGACAGCACTAACTAGGGAGAACAAACAGCTACCAGCTACTCCAGGTTGAGAAACAATGGAGGGAGGTGGTGTCCCTGTGTTCTAACCTGCTCCACAGGCCCGGACACACCCTGACTTTCTCATTAGGGTTTGGAGATGTTCCTTTCAGTTCTTTCAGTATGAAAATGGAATTGGCTTTTCTTTTTCAGTTATGTCTGAGGGAAAGTTTGAACCCCTTAAGTGGGAGGGCATTGTAACTCTAGGTAACTGAATTGAATGTGCTGTCTTGGAGTTGGGGGAGGTAGAGATCCTAGACACTGGTTTGTACTGTGTTCTGGGAGGCAACACCAAACCCAAACCATTGCTGTCAACTTGATTTTGGATAGAGCAGAATAACTCCATGAGGTTTCCAAGACTATAAATCTCCATAGAAGCAGATTACTTCATCTTTTCATCTTGGTGGGTTCATACTGTTGAACTTTTGCCTCTGGCCTCTGCACCACCAGGACTACTTGTTCTTGGAAACTCACTCATTATTCAAAGCAAATCTAGGTAGCTTTTAAATCGACAGTCACAAAATAACAAGCCTTCTGGACCCTCAGCTTGAACTGAGAAAGATGACTAGAGAGTCCACTGAGACAGCTTTTCCTGGGTGATAAAGAGAACTGGAGCTATAATCTGAGGAATTTAGGCTCCAACCCAAATTTTATCAGTTTAGTGTAGATAACAGCCTTACTGTTGTATGTCAGTGGAGACCTCATCTCCGGAGTTTAACCCGGATGAGTGAGAAGCTATTCTAAATGAAAACCAGTTGTTACCTACTCAGTCCCAACTCATGGTGACCCCAGGTCTGAGTAAACTGTCACCAGAGGGTTTCAGTGGCTGATTTTTCAGAAGGAGACCACCAGAATTTTCATCAAAGGAACTGTTGGGAAGACTCAAACCACTAACCTTCTAGTCAATCATTTATACTGCCCAGGGCCCCCTAATCCACTTTATCATCTCCTTTAATTCAAATTTACAAGGGAGGCTTCTGTTGTCTGTAATGACTCTGAGCCTCAGAGATCTTTAACCAGGTGAATAAACTACACTAGAACAAGTGGTTAATATGTGGGAGAGATGAAATTAAAAAACCAAAAAGAAGATGTTGTACTATGCAAGCTTTGCTACCCAATGTAGCACATGCCCAGCTACTTAATCAGCCCTGTGAGCTGGTTAGAAATGCAGTGACTCAGGTCTAACTTCAAACTACTGCCTGATTTTTTTTTCAGAGTAGATTTTTACTATTTTATTATGTGAAATATTAGCCTCCCTCCTCACCCCAACCATTGTTTTTTTTTTATTTACTCATTCATTTTTGCACATTTCCCCCTTACTCCTCCCCCAGTTCACTTTGCAATGCACCTATTGTTCTACTGCATTGCTTTAACAATATTGGCATTTTAACTAAATCTATTGAAGTTTACGTGCACATGTAATTTTGAAAAGTGCTAACCTTTTCTCAGATGAGGGTGTTGCAGAACAGGTAGGCATAGACCCAACTCAATTTATTGCCATTATGTACAACTCCCCATCGAGTTTCTAATCTCTACTGAAGTAGACTGCTACACATTTCTCCCTCAGGGCAGCTGTTAAGTTTGAATCACCCAGGTTTTGGTTGTCAATAATGTTCTTAACCATTGTGCCATCAGGATTCCTCTTCAAAGATTAAAACCAGGATTGAAATGAAGCCTGGGGTCCTAAGAAAGTGATGGACCAGGTGGGAGGAAACTAAATCTCAATCGTAGTTGAGATTATCTTGGATTATCTTGGGTGACAATAGGATGGTGACAAAGTGATGGTCTCTAGATTCCCATGTATTTCAGTCCTTGTTCTACCATTTACTAGCTACAACACCTGGGGAAAGTGGTTTATTGTCTCTGAGTCTCAGTTTGATTTATACCAGAATAGGAGGATAATGCTCTATATCTCTGACTCATTGTGATGACCGTCCAACAGGTTTTCAAGGTTGTAAATCTATATGGAATGAGACTATCCATCTTGTTCCCATGAAGTGGTTGGTGGATGCAAATCACTGACCTTTTGGTTAACAGCCCAGCACAGGGATTCTAGGGAGAAAGATGAGCAATCTCCTTCCATGTGATTTATAGCATGCGTACACTAGAGAGTTAGCGATGAGTTGGTTCTGACTCAACAACAATGTGGTGAGTTTTTTGTTTGTTTCTTTCACTCATTGTTTAGAATATTGGCGGGGGCTTTTTACCTTTTTTGAAGGACACCAGAAGCATCTCCTATGGGAAATTTTAAGTGTACTGATATCAGGGATCCACCAACACACGGCACAACAAAGTTACAGTTAGCAATCTATTACATTTCAGTATAGAATAGTTGACTCAGCTTTTTATTTGAATGTCTTGTGCTGTTTTAGACACCACTGAGGTAGTTTAGACTCACAATGACCCTTCGTACGACAGAACCAAACACTGCCTGGTCCTGGGTCATTATCACAAGTGTTGCTGTGTTTGAGCCATTGTTGCAACCACTGTGTCAATTCATTAAGGGTCGTCTTCTTTTTCACCCACCAAACATGGTACCTTCTGAAAACATGTCCAAAGTGTCATCTTCCTAGTTTCTAAGGCACATTCTGGCTGCACTTCTTCCAAGACAGATTTGTTTGTTTTTGTGATAGTCCCTGGTACATTTAGTATTCTTCACCAATACCATGATTCAAAGGCATCCATTCTTCTCAGGTCATCTTTTACTAATTGTCTAGCTTAAGCACAGATATCACTCACAGGATAGAAAATAGTGAAGTGATTTCTGTGCTTTCCAGTATTTTAAGAGGTCTTTTGTAGCAGATTTCCCCAATAAGGGCATTTTTTAAAATTTATTATTAATTTCAATGAAAATTTACAGAGACTTTGGGTTTCCATTCATTCATTGTTGTACTTTTCTCCTCTCCCAACCCTCCCTCCTAGTAGATTACCCTCTTGGAAAAGTAAAAGAAAACTTCTTTCACTGTTTTACAATCCCTCCCCCCAGGTCCACTCCACTATGCAGCCTTCACTCTTAACTCCTGTCATGACAAATATACCTAATCACATATCCCTTTTAAATAGTTTTCTCCCTCATCTGTTTCAATGCAGTATACATTATTGAACCCATCTTTCTCAGTCTCTCCCCAACCCCAAGGTCAGTCCTGTTTTACAACAGTGGCACCAGGCAGTATTTGTCCTTTTGCAACTGAGATACTTCACTTAACATAATGTCCTCCAGGGTCACCCATTTTTAATAATATTGCATAAGTTCCTTGTTTTTCAATGCAGAATAGTATTCCACTGTGTGAATATACCATAGCTTCACTATCCATTCATTTGTTAATGGACACTTAGGTTGTTTTCAAACTCCTTGCTATTGTGAACAAAGCCGTGATAAACATGGGTGTGCATATATCTGCTTGGATGTCAGTTATGATCTCTTTGGGGTATATTCCCAGTAGTGGAATTGCTGGGTCAAATGGTATCTCTATTTGCAACTTTTTGAGAAAGTGCCATACCTCCTTCCTCAGTAGTTGCACCATTTTACACTCCCACCAACAGTGAATAAGGGTTTCGGTTTCTCCACAACCTCGCCAGCATTTGTTGCTTGCTGTTCTGTTAAATTTTGCTATTCTGACTGGAGTGAGATGATATCTCCTAGTTGTTTTAATGTGCATCTCTCTTAGAGCTAGGGATTTTGAACATTTCTTCATGTGCTTGTTAGCCATCTGAATATCTTCTTTGGTGAAGTACATTCTTTTATTTCTTGACTGTTATCACACTTATTTAGGGAAGGATCAATCCTTGTAAAAGGTCATTATACTCAGAAAAGTAGAATGTTGCTGAAGGAGAAGACCCCCAGTGACATGTATTGACACAATAACTGGAACAACGGGCTTAGTTAGGCACAGTAGATTGAGATGATGGTGCAGTCAGGTGGTGCTTTGTTAAGTTGTACACAGGATCATTATGAATTGGAACTGACCCAAGATTACCTAACAACAACATTTCCATAATATAGGATCCAAGACAAAGGAAACCTTTGACAATTTCAATCTTTACTACATTTATCGTCATTCTGCTTATTTGTCCATTTGTGAGAATTTTTGTTTTCTTCATGCTGAGAAGTAATCCATACTAAAAAGCTATAGTCTGACCTTCTGTAAATACTTCAAGTCTTTGAGTTTAACAAACAAGGCATGTCATAGACATCATAGATTATTGAGGAGTCTTCCTCAATACTGATGTTGTATATGTCTTTATAGAATACATACTCTTGGATTATTTGCTCAGCATACAGATTGAATAAATTCTGTGAAATGCAATGATACTGAAAACAAATTTTTCCTGACTTTAAATCATGTAGTATCTCCTTATTCTGTTCAAATGACAGCTTTTTAGTCTATGTTATACACAAACCCAAGTTTTCTAGAATTCCCATTCTTTTCAATATTATCTTTACTTTGGACAAACATAGTCAAATGATTTTCTCTCTGGTATTCTCCAAGTTTTCAACCAAGAATATCTATACTATTCCATGTTCTACAGCCTCTTCTAAATCTGGCTTGAATTTCTGGCAGTTCTCTGTTGATGTTTGGCTCCAACCATTTTTAAATTATGTCCAGTAAAAATTTACTTGTACATGATATAATTCAATAATTCCTGTATTCTATTGAATAACCTTCTCTTGGAATAGGTCAGTTGGCCAGGTCTTCCAAATTGCTCATAATAGATGAGTGAGCATCTCCAGTGTTTGCATTTCAACTGATGCTCTGATGTCTTGTGTTTTTTTTTTATTTTAATTTTTATTTTTTTTAATTGGGAAAAACATATTGGGAGTACAAGGAGGTGAGGGTTGGGGGCAGAAGGGTGAGGATGGGCCAGGAT
>NW_006399786.1:2167239-2223089 GCF_000299155.1 Elephantulus edwardii
GAGACTCACCCATTTCTCCTTGGGAATCCTTGAATTCCTGTTGTTGAGCCTCGATCTTCACTGAGGGCCAGTCATCAACTGTCTTAAGTGTTCAATTATCAGTAAGTCGAAGTCTGTGGAAGGCCATAATGGCCCTGCTTTAAGTGGTTCACTGCTCTCACAGATCACCACTCTGTCTCTACCTCCACCGCCATCTTGGATCTCCTATCTGATGCCTTATTTTTAACTAATGCCTTCAGGTGCCTCTTGAAAGTGTAGATCAAGAGTCATCAGAGTTCTTGATCACATGCAACCTCCAATTCTTTTTGGTACTCTGCATATTTCTTCTATATTCTTTTTTCTTTACGTGAATAGTTCAATATTTTACCCAATTATTTTAATTTGAGGAATCTCTGGTGGTGAGGAGCTGCATTGCAATCCCAAAGGCACACAGTTCAAATCTGCCAGCTGCTCTGTGGAAAAAAGATGGGCGGTCTCCTCCAGTACAATTAAACTACCTTTGAAAACCTGCTGGAAGGTCAGGTATGGATTACTTCTGACTTGATGGTACACCACCATCATCAACATTGTTATTTGAGGCTTGATTCCCCCCCACCTCTCTTCAGTTCTTTCAATTTGAGAAATATTTGTTCCTTTTGGTTTTCTAACTCTAAGGCTTTTCATATTTCATTATTTTACTTTTTCTTCATGTGCAGTGCCTTGAAATCTTCTGTTCAGTTCTTTCACATCATTATTTCATTCATTTGCCTTAGACACTTTATGTTTAAGTGCAAGTTTCAGAGTCTCTTCTGAGGTACATTTTGGTGTTTTCTAGCTTTCTAATGATCTTTACTTTCATAATCTTTCCCTTTGTTTTCTGTGCATCTGAAAGTTGGGTAATGAATAACGATTTCAGAAGAAGAATAAATACCTTTGAATTATGATGTTAAAGAAGAGTACTACCTTTCCTCCATATTTTAAGTATAGAAGTCCATCCCTGGTGATGTAACTTTCTAATAAAACTGTCTTTTACTATTTTATCCTAAAAAAAAAAAAGAAGAAGAAGAGTATTGAATACCCAATGTACTGCCAAAAGAAAAAGAACTCTATCTTGGAGGAAGTGCAACCAGGGTGCTCCTTAAAGACAAGAATGGTGAAGCTTCATGTCATGTTGTTAGACATGTTGTCAAGAAAGGCATTTGGGAAAAGATACGCTGATAGATGCATGATGAAAGATGGAGAATCAGGGAAAGAGAGGAAGACCCTCAACAAGATAGATTGACAGTGACTGTAACGATGGGCTAGGGTACTTCAGAGATAAAGAGGGATGGTGCCTGATTGGACAAGGTTCAGATCTAGGTTTATAGGGTTGGTTGCTATGAGTTGTAGTCTGTTCAACAGCACGTAACAACATGTTAGACTTCAAAAGAACATCTTTTCTCTTTAATACTTTGAAAAATTCCTTTGTAGCAGACTTGTTCAGCGCTGTACATAGTTCTTTCTTGATTTAGGTTTCTGTGAGTGTTAAGTATATAGACTCAAGGAAAATTAAATCCTTAACAATGTCAATCTTTGCTCTATCATGTTGCTGTGTACCATCGAATCAGAACTGACCCATAGCAGACCCTCCAGCGAGTTTTCAGAGGCAGTTAATTGAACGAGAGGAGACTGACCATCCTTCTCCTGCAGAGTAGCTGGCGGCTTTCAATGGCATGCCGGTGGGATTGCAGTGCAGATTCTTATCACTAGGACTTCTAATGAACTCCTAATGTTACTCCTAATAACAGCCCCATTCTACTTTGTAGCACTCACCATTGTAAAATTAACTAATTGTGTACTTATTAGTGTCTTTCCCATTAGACTTTGCTAACAACAGCTTATTTGATGAAAGTGAAGACAACATCTGTTGTTGTTGTTGTTATGTGCCATCGAGTCATTTCCGACTCATAGCGACCCTATGCACAACAGCCCTAAACCCTGCTCTATCCTGCGCCAACCGCACCGCCTCTGACACACCCATCCCGATTACCCCAGTCACCGAATCAATCCATCTCATAGAGGGTCTTCCCCTCCTGTGCTGTCCCTCCACCCTCCCAAGCATGATGTCCAACATCTATCTTATTCAATTATGTGTCACCAGTACCTAACACAGGATCCACAACATAGTAGGTACTCAGTAAACAGTTTTAACATGTGTTTATGAAAACTATCCCAGAATTTGATGTAACCTTACAGAAAAGTTTTTGAAATTTAATTTTTATCACTAAATTTTCTAGTGAAGAGGATGCACACATATTCCTTGTCATCCTGACCACTGCATCTCCAAGGTTAGCAATTAGCTGCTAACAGAAAGGTCAATATAGTTGGACTTTCCCAGCCATTCTACATGAGAAGGACGTAGCAGTCAGTTTTGGGTTTTTTTGTTTGTTTTTTTTTTTGTTTTTTTTTAGCAGTCAGTTTTTGTAAGGGTTACAACCTTGGGAACTCTATGATGCAGTTTTACTCTGTCCTATAGTGTCTCTATGAGTCCAAATCTCCACAGTAGCATTGTGTATGATGTGGGAACTATGCAATTTTATTCTGTGATACTCAGCTTTGCCTTATATTCTTTTATGGTACCATTTTTACCCTAATGGAGAGGATGACAAAAACACCTCCCTTTTGGGACTGAATATCCGATCAAATGTTGCCTTATCTGATGGTTTCTTCCCTTTGGTCACAAGACTGTCCTTTGAAGTTATGTCTGTAAGCACTAAGTTACAAATAGGATGATGTAACAAAGAATAGTGCAGTAGTTGGAATTTCAGTTCAAATGCTATGTCTGAATTACAAGCATGTGATTGACTTCTGGTGATGTCATCTGAGCGGCTGGTGGTTTATCTCTGCATGTGTGAGCTAGCCTTGAATGTCTGGCCTCTCTGTTTCTGAGCCATGACTACACCCAGTCAGTCTCACAAAGGAAGCAGGTCTCTGGCCTTCCCCCAGCCTGGCCTATTCCTGTGATCTAGCTAACATCTGCTGGTGGAATCATTGCCTCCTGCCTCCCCCCCCACCCCCCCACGAGTCTACCCTGTGTTCTCCCCAGTCCAGGGACTGTTCACTTCCTCTCTGGGTCAAGGTGAAAGACAGTTATTGTGTTTCCTACTGTTTAAGTCAGTTCTGGTGGTGCTTTGTTGTTTGTATGGCAACTCGGGGAGAATAAACCTGCACTTAATCTCACTTTCTAACTGGAAAGCTAGTCTTTAACACAGCAAAGCATTCACTTAGCATGACTTGATAAGCACAAATACACATACGGTAACATCTATATATTTTCATTAGTTGAATAAACATGTAAGAGTATTTCTGATTTGTTTTACCATTCATTTCACTCCATGCTGAGTTATTGTACTATAATTAAGAAAATACCAACACTCAAAAATTATTATTCCGTTATTGTTGTTGTGTACTGTCAAGTCAGAACCGACCCTCTGGCAGATTTTCAGAGGCAGTTAATTGTACGGGAGGAGATTGCTTCTCCTGCAAAGCAGCTGGTGGCCTCGAACCGCGTGCCTTTGGGATTGCAGTGCAGCTTCTTGCCACTTTCTGACAGAGACTTTTCTCCACTGTCTAACCCTCAAGGTATTAACTTTTATTATTGTTAGTTTCAGAGAGAAATATGTAGTAATATTCAGTGGCTTGAAAAGATTACATCTAGAAATAGATATCATGTTAACATTTGTAAGTTATTTAAATTAAATAATCTAAAATGAAGGTTATGAATTTTTTAAAAATCTCCCCTTTCCATGAATTTATGATGAAAGAGGAGACAAATGATTTAACAAGGAAGGAGTTCCTTTTCCAGTACCGCCTTCATAGAAGTCACCGTGTTCGTTGCAGGCCACCTAGTGGATCCCTGTAGGAAAAATGTTGAGTGGTGACACGAGTCCCGGGAGCACTAGATCCAGGATGTTGTGACAGGATACACCCAGCCTTCTACTTCTCTATTCTTCACAGTAGGAAGACTTGTAGATTCCCCCACCCCCACCCTGCCCCACCTCCTATAAAGCCCCATTTTCTTCAGCTTTGATTTAAAATTGCACATGAGTAATTGATGATCTGTTCCCAGTCAGTTCCTGGTCTGGTTTTGACTGCTGATATTAAGCTTCCTCTTGGCACCAGCAGTCAGGAAATCAAAAGACAAGTTGCAGTGGGGAAATCTGCTTTCCAAGATCTCTCCAGAGTGCGAAAGAACAATAATGTCAGTCTAGATACTGAGGTGCACTTGATCCAGCCACGGCCTTCTCAATTGTTTGCTATGCATCTCAGAAGTAGACAATGACTAAGGATGACAGAAGAAGAATTAATACCTTTGAGTTGTGGGGTTGGAGAAGAGTACTGAATATACCACGGATTGTCAATACAACAAGTAGGTCTGCTCTGGAGAAGAATCTAGTTTGCTCTCAGAAACAAAGGTTTGTTTTTTGTTCCCCCCCCCCCCACTAATTTATTTACAAAATTCAAATACAAATTTGAGCAAATTCTTTCAATTTCCCTCACCTTCCCACCCATCAAATTGTACCACCCCAATAATTAATAACCCCTTCCCCCTGCACATCCACCTCCTTCTGCTTCCACCCTCTCTCACCCATCCTGGATCCTTATACTCATTCTACAGTAATGGTTTTATACAATATTTATCCTTGTGGGACTGAGTTAGTTCACTCAGTATAATGCTCTCCAGTCCCTAGAAGCAAAGATTTTGAAGCCCCATCTCACGTACTTTGGATATATTGCCAGAAGAGATCAGTCCTTGGAGAGGACATCATGCTTGGAAGAGTAGAAAATCAGGGCAGAAGAAGAAGACCCTGCATGAGACGGATTGACACCGTGACTGTGACAATAGGGTTAGGTGTGTTAGAGATGTGAGGTTCACTCAGGATAGAGCAAGATTCAGAATCATTAGTCATAGGGTTGGTAGGATCTTGGGTGACTTAATGGCACCTAACATCGATTCTTTCCACAGATGTAGTCAATCTGATTCATAATAGTCCATCAGTTGAGGTCCCAGTGTAAAGTTGTCTTTTTTGTATTTTTATAAAGGTATTTGAGATGGGAAAAAAAATCATTAAAGATATAAATCCAAATTTTTAATGTCCAGCCTTATTTCTGTCACCAAGACCATACTTTCTGATTACCATTATTTCCTCATTGTCCAATTTTTACATTTCAGTCACCAATATTTTTTTACACTATTTCATTTACAAAATTTAAGCATATTGTTTTTTTATTAAATACATTGATTAAATACATTTGTTTTTGTTTTAAACACATTGATCCTTCCCATTTCCATCACCCCCCTCCCATCAAATTGTATGACCCAATGATTAATCCCTTCGCTCTCCATACCTTCTCACCCATCTGCTTCCACATCCACCCACCCACCCCTGCTTGGATGCTCATCCTCATTCTACCATAATGATTTTACACAGTATTTGTCTTTGTGGGACTGAGTTAGTTCACTCAACATAGCGCTCTTCAGTCCCTCTCAAGTTAGGTAATAATATTTAACTGGTTTACATACAAAGATCATAAAGTTCATATACATTGTTCACACTAGACATTTCCCCTTCCTTTACCAATCCCTTCCTCCACCCATCAAATTGTGGGACCCTATGTTTACCACCTGCTGGATCCTCGTACATGCTCTACAATAATGGTTCTATACAGTATTTGTCTTTATGGGACTGAGTCAGTTCAGTTAGCATAATACTCTCCAGTCCCTCCCATGTTAGGTAGTAATTTACAAAGTCCTTGCTCCTGAATGCTGCATAGTATTCCATTGTATGAATGTACCATAATTTTTCAATCCATTCCACTGTAGTTGGGCATTTGGGCTGTTTCCATGTTCTTGCTATGGTGTACACGTCTCTGTTTGTACTTCAGTTCTTATTTTCTCAGGGTGTATTCCAAGCAGTGGAATAGCTGTGCTCATATAAATTTCTATGCCCAACTTTTTGAGGAAATGCCAAACTGCCTTCCAGAGTGGTTGTGCCATTTTACAATCCCACCAACAACGTGTAAGAGTTCTTTTTGCCACATCCTCTCCAACATTTATTACTTGGTTCCACTGCTACTGGGATATGATGGTATCTCATTGTGGTTTTGATTGGTATCTCTCTTACTGCCAGTGACTTAGAGCATTTCTTCATATGTCTGTTGGCCATCTGAATGTCTCCCTCTGTGAAAAGTCTTTCCATGTCATTCGCCCATTTTGTAATTGGATTACAGTCTTTTTCTTCTGGAGGCCCTGTGGGATTCTGTGAACTTTTGCTATGAGATCCTTGTCTGAGACTGTATTGTCAAAGAAAACTACAGAACATTTCTACAAGACACAATAAAATGCACACCCATGTTTATAGCAGCTTTGTTCACCATAGCAAAGAGTTGAACACAACTTAAGTGCCCATCAACAAACGAATGGATAAAAAAGCTGTGGTATAGTCACATAATGAAATATTATGTGGCATTGAAAAACAACGAACTCATGAGATATTATACAAAATGGGTGACCTTGGAGGACATTATGCTGAATAAAATATTTCAGTCACAAAAGAACAAATATTGCATAGTGCCAGTATTGTAAAACAGGATGATATCAGGGTTGCAGGGAGACAGAGAAAGATGAGATAAATTATGTATACTGCATTGAAACAGATGAGGGAGAGAACTGCTTAAAAAGAATATATATTAGGTATTATTGTCATAAAAGGAGTCCGTAACAAAGGCTGCATAGTGGAGTGAATTTGGGGGGAGGGATTGTATAACAATGAAAGAATTTTTCTTTTACTTTTCAAAGGGAATAGCAAACTGAGAGGGGTGGACAGGGAGAAAAGTGTAACAATGGAAATCCAAAGTCTGTAAACTTTCATTAAAATTAATAATAATAATAATAATGACACAATAAAATACCTAAAGAAATGGAAAAATGTTCCCTGTTCATAGATAGGAAGATTCAATACTGTGAAAATGACAATCCTACCAAAAGCAATCTACATGTTCAATGCAATCCCAATATCAATACCAAATTCATTTTTCCAGGAGATCGAAAGGGAAATTGTCAAGGTTACTTGGAGAGGAAAGAACCCCTGAAAAACAAAGTATTTCTAAAAAAAAAAAAAAAAGAAAGAAAAAGAAATGAGAAGCATAGCACTCCCTGACCTCAAAGCCTACTACACAGCAGTATTAATCAAAACAGCATGGTACTGGTACAATGACAGGAACATAGACAAATGACAAATGGAATAGAATTAAGAACCCAGAAATGGACCCATCTATCTACGGTAAACTGATATTCGACAAGGAAATAAAAAACCTATCTAATGGGGAAATGATAACCTCTTCAGCAAATGGTCTTGCAAAACTGGACTGCTACAGTAGAAAGCTGAAACAGGATTCACATCTTATAACTTACACAAAAATCAACTCAAGGTGAATCAGAGACCTCAAGATAAAGCCAAAACCCATAAAGCTCATAAGAAGCAAACTAGGACCAAGCTTAGAAAGCCTACTCTACAGTATAAAACGACTACCAAAAACTGCCAGAAATATGCAATCTGAAGAGGATAAAATTGATGAATGTGACCCTCTAAAGATTAAATCTCTGTGCTCATCAAAATCTTTTTCCAACACGGTGAAAAGTCATCAATAATTGTTAATGCATCTTAATTGCATGTTTGGTCAATTTCAGACTGCAAATGTTGGTAGAAATCTTCAATTTATTCCTCTTTTATTTTAGTTATTGGTGCATATATTTGAAGAATAATTGTGTTAACAGGTCTTCCTTTGTACGCATTTGGGTAGTAAGCAATCACTCACAACATTGTACTTGAGGATAGATCTTGGAATGATCTTTTTCACTATGAATACGAAATCATTCTTCTCAGTTTCTCATTCTTGGCATAATAAATCATATGATTGATTCAAAATGCCCATACCCATTTATCTCAATTCACTAATACCTAGAATGTCAATGTTCATTAACCAGAGCTAAATAATGCCTGATTACCGTTACTGAGTATTCTGAGCAAAGATTTCTTAGGATTATCTTGATTAAAAGGTGGATAAATCCAGTAAAGAATTTTAAACTTTCTGGAACCATAAAGGGTTGATGAACCCCTAAAACTAATGCGCCGAGATAATATTTAAATTGTAAACTAAAAATACTCCCTGACAATTTTCTTAAAACCAACCAATAATTTAACTTACTTTGTAAAAATAGATAGATAGATAGATAGATAATCTGAGCATTGTAGTTGTTGTTGTTTGATGCCGTCGAGTTGTAGACGACTCATAGCGACCCTATGAACAAACGGCCTGAGCACTGTTCGTACATAGAGTTTCCAGAGGCAAGCCATTTCGGAAGTGGGTGCCACTCCTACTTCCAGATCTGAGCATTAGACGATTTTAAATTTTAAAGTTTTTATTGTAATTTATGTGAAGGTTAACAGAAAAAGTCTGTTTTCTATTTAAAAATTCATACACATTTCATGCCATTAATTACAATCTTTACAATATAACATCACTATGGTTTTAAGACTTGAGAATGGATTTTCTATCCACTGCTTCAGCTTCTCTTGGGACAAGGTCCCAGCTACCTCAACTGTGGAAATGTGGTTCCATGATGATCAATATTTTCAACATCATTTTCTGATTTTAAATCATTCTGTATTCTCTTACTTTGTTCATGCAATTAAGTGTTCAGGTATTTTCCCATTTTTTTTTTCTCCAACTAACTGCACAAAGGAGAATTGTCCCCATCATCAACATTCACAGTTTAAAATTGATCCCTCCCTGTAAGGTCAGGCATGGTCTCTCATCCTACTACACCTACTTTTACTAATTGCTAGGTCTAAAATTCTTTGCAAATGGCCAAAAGACTTTACAGAATCTCTTTTTACTCACACTTGTAGTGTTTATTAAGGAAATGGGTTCAACAGGGTGAGGCTAAGATATTACACAGTGAAAATCCAGGTTCAATCAAACAACATAAATGCAAGAAGCCTCTGGTTTCTTTAGTCATCCAACAAGCTTTGTCTCATAGTAATCCCAAGTCAGCTCTTCCTTCAATCATTCAAGCAAAAATTCTGACTCTGTTATGCTATGCTATGTCACAGTATCTCTACAGTCTGTTTAGCTCACTCTCTCTCTGGCTGTGGCACCAGGGATATCATTGTTCAGTCAGATAGATACTGACTGATATCAGAGAATATAGAAGGATGTCTGTGTTTTATTGACTATGCAAAAGCATTTGACTGTGTGGATCATAAAAAATTATAACTAACATTGAAAAAAAATGGGAAAATACCTTAATTGATTAAAATAGAAGGATTTAAAATAAAAAAAAGATGTGTGTTAGGGTTGTTTCCTTCCTCTGCATCTAGACAATCTGAATGCTAGGCAAATTCTTCAAGAAGCTGGATTTTATGAAGAAGAAAGTGTCATCAGTATTGAAGGAAGACTCATTAACAATCTGTGTTATGCAGATGAAACAACCTTCCTTCCTGAACGTGAGGAAGACTTAAAACATTTGCTGTAGAAAATCAAAGACTACAGCCTTCAACAAAGTGAATTTCTTCAACATAGTGAAAAGCATATATGCTAAACCAAAAGCCAATATCATAACAATGTAGAAAGACAAAAAGCATTCTTCTTGCTAACAGGGACCTGACAAGGATGCCTATCTATTGTCACCACTCTTATTCAACATTGCATTGGAAGTACTTGCTAGGACAATACAGAAAGAGAAGGAAATAAGAGACATCCAGATTGGCAAAGAGATGGTAAAACTCTTGCTATATGTAGATGATATGATAGTGTACAAAGAAAACCCCAAGGAAACAACAACAACAATAATAACAAAACTGTTAGATCTAGTAAACCAATTTAGTAGAGTGACAGCTAGTAAACCAATTTAGTAGAGTGACAGGATACATGATCAATATACAAAAGTCAGTGAGATTCCTTTGAGGTGGTTGCACAACATATCACAAGGTCACCAGAGCTCACTTTTCCTGTTTTAAATTTTATTATTATTTAAATTTTAATGAAAATTTACAGAGACTTTAGATTTCCATTCATTCATTGTTGCATAATTTCCTCCCTACCTGCCCCTCTTCCCCTCACTTTTCCTATAGGGCATTATTTTTTATATTAATGGATATATTCCTTTCTTTTTGAAGAACTTTGTAAATGCTAACTGCTCTTCATTTATTTAACAAATTCTATAAAAATGCAAGTGATTCATCAAATATCACACATTTAGGTCTCAAAGTGTTCATGAAATTGTTTGCAAGTAGCAATTTTGTGTCTCCTAATAAAATGTCAAAGTCAAAAAATATCAATCAGGACACATGACATGGCAGAATATGTGATGTACCTGAGTAATCTCTTTGAACTATTTAAAAAATAATCTTCAGCAAGATTTTGCTTTCAGAGGAAGACCAAACTGCCTGACCCAGGTATCAGTGGGGAACTTGCTGCCTCACAGCCAGCTTTCAGACAACCTTGGTTTGAGTCTTTGTTCTACTGCTTTTATTACTTATTCAACCTTGAGCAAGTCTGTTCACCAATCTGGAAACCACTTCTCCATTTGTGGAAGGGGAAAGTAATAATACCTACTTTGAGTTATAAATAGACCACTTGGCAGAAAGGAAGGAGACAATGATGGTGGTGCTGGAGCCAAAGTGATGTCCTCAGCTATGGTTTCTGGTAAGTTCAAGGTCCAGAACTCAAAAGAGTTGGGGGAGGGGGAAGACACCAGGCACTGGGGGGGAGAGCTGCATGGAATGTATGAGGAACTTTTTCCTAAGCCACTTTCCTCCATTTCCTCCTCCAGTTCACTGGTAAGCAATACCTCCAAAGACCTTTTCTTTGTAACTCACAAGTTTGTTCTCTCTAGGTTTACTCCCTTTACTATAGGTAACCTGAACAGAGTCTTACTCCAGAACCTGAACTCTGAGCCCAGTTCCAGAGACAAAAGGGAAATATAACTGCCAGCTAAAGAAGTGAAGGTGGATGGAGCCTTGAAGTTCAACCATCTACTCCCACTAGACTCACCAATGCAAGCATCTTATAGTTCAGAGAGCAGAAAATGTCATGAAAATATCTAACTGAACAAGGCATGCAACTTCAATTAAAGACCACCAGTAAAGTGTTAAAAGTGTACTCCCATTCCCCTTCATCTCAATGGCACTGTTAAGCATGAAGCAGCCAGAGAGTCTGCAGTTTATTCCCAAATGGAAAGCCACGAATAAAAATAGACAATCTCTTTGTAAAAAAAAAAATCACCATTAAATCATGCCCATCAGTGGCATGTTAAAAAATAAAGTCTGTGGGATTCTTGTACAGTAACAAAGAAAATAAAGAGAAGAAAAAGAAGAAACCATACCATTTACAATAGCCAACCCAAAATTGAGATGCTTAGGAATAAATCTAACTAGAGATTCAAAGAAAACTACAAAACACTTCTGTGAGAAATAATAAAAGATCTAAATAAATAGAAAAAATGTTCCCTGTTCATGAACAGGTAGACTCAATCTAGTGAAAATGACAATTCTACCAAAAGCAATCTACATGTTAAACCCAATCCCAGTACAGATACCAAAATAATTTTTCAAAGAAAAAAGGCAAATGGCAATTTATTTGGAGAGGAAAGAGGCTTTGAATAAGCAAAGAACTTTCAAAAAACAAGAATGAAGTGGGAGGCATCATACTCCCTGAACTAAAAATCTACTAAGCAGATGTAACAAAAATAGTATGACGTTGGTACAATGACAGAAACATATACCTGAGAACATAGAAATTAACCCATCTACCTATGGTCAATTGGTATTTGACAAAGAAACAAAACCCATCAAATTGGGAAATATAATCTCTTAAAAAAATGGTATTGGCAAACCCTGCAGAAAGTTGAAGCAGGATCCACACCTCTCACCATACACAAAAATAAACTCAAGGTGGATCACAGATCTAGGGATTAAGCTCAAAACCATAAAGATCATAAGAGACAAAGTGGGACCAAATTTAGAAGGCCTACTCCATGGAAAAAAGAGACTGACAAATATGAAGTGAAAGGATAAAATTGATGAATGGGACCTTCTAAAGATTAAATCCCTGTGTGTATAAGAAACTTTTTCCAAAAAATAATAATATTCCAGACAAGGGTAAACAAAAGTTTACAAAATACTCCTAGGCCTCCAGAAGAAGAAGAAGACCAATAATCTAATTACAAAATGGGAAAAAAGCATGAAAACACTTTTCACAGAGGAAGACGCATGATGAGGATGGCCAACAGATACATGAAGAAATGCTCAAAATCACTGGCAGTGAGGAAGAACCAAATCAAAACCACAATGAGATAGCATTTCGCCCCAGAAACAGTGGCAAAGTTTAACAAGAAGGCAAACAATAAATGTTGGAGAGGATGTGGAGTGATAGGAACTCTCATAAACTGTTGGTGGGATTTTAAAATGGTACAACCATTCTGGAAGTAACTTTAGAGTTTCTTAAAAAAAACTGAATATAGAAATTCCATATGATCCAATTTTTCCTTGTGCAGGGGTCATACTAATCTTCCCTGTATCATTCCAATTTTAGTATATGTGCTGCTGAAGTGAGCACATGAACCAGCTTTCCTACTGCTAGGAATATAATCTGAGAGAATTACAACTGAGGCATAAACTGACATTTGTACACCAATATCATAGCAGCATTATTCACCATTGTAAGAACATGGAAACAGCCCAAATGTCCAACTGTAATTTAATGGATTGAGAAATGATGGTACATTCACACAATGGAATATTATACAGCACTCAGGAGCAATGTTTTGAAAATTATTACCTAACTTGGGAGGGACTGAAGAGCAATATGCTGAGTGAACTAACTCAGTTTCATCAGGACAAATACTACATATAACCTTTATTGAAATAACAGAAGGATAACTAGGAAAACATGTATGAGGATCCAAGGGGGGAATTAGAGGAGCACAGGTGTAAGGACGGGCAGTGAGGAAATCATAGAGTCACACAAGTTGGGTGAAGGTTGGGTAAAAGAAATGGAAAATATCTAGCAGGGATCTGGATAGACAGAGTAATGATGGGCATAGTCCAATGGTGATTAATTTTGTAAAACATAATAAATGAGAATATAAGAAACAATGTGAATGAGGGATAGTGTTAAATAAAATATACATTAACTTTGTAAGCAAACCAATATACAATAAAAAATAAAAGAAAAAAAAACAACCCTATAGTCTCAACCCTGAAAAAACTAAAATCCTCAGTAGCAAGCAACATCATGATACATGGAGTAAAGGTTGAATTTGTCAATGATTTCATTTTACTTGGATCCACAATAAACACCCATTGTAACAGCAGTCAAGAAATCAAAAGACATGTTGCACTGGGAAAATCTACTGTCATGGACCTCTGTAAAGTGCTAAAGAGCAAGGATATCAGTTTAAAGACTAACGTGTACTTGAATCAAGCTATGTTTTTCTCATTTGCTTCCTATGAAATGAAAATTGGATAAAAATTACAGAAGAAAAATTGATGCCTTTGAATTACAATGCTGGTGAAGAGTCCTAAGTATCTGCCAAAATTCAAATAAGTCTGTTTTAGAGGAAGTGCAACCAGTGTACTTTTTAATCGCAAGAGTGGTGAAATGTTGTCTCACAGATTGAGTATGTTGTTAAGAGGGGCCAATGCTTGGAAAAAGACATTATACTGGAAAGGTAGAGACTCAGAGAAAGAGAGGGAAACTCTCCACAGGATGTATTAACTCAGTGACTATAACAATGGGCTTAAACATGTGGGCGGCAGTATCTAACAATAACAAAAACATTTGACTGAGAATTTAGTCAATGAAATGAGTTCAATTCTAGGCCTATTGAATGACTAAGTGTCACTGTTTCAGTGATTCCACTAGTCTTTATCTGACCAGTGATTCAAGGTATTTTTTTTTTATAATTTTTTATTCCACATTGTTCTCCCTTCATCAAGAGCCTTCTAAATTTGATCCCTTTCAATGTATTCATTAGTAGTAGCTGGCATTAAAAAGTTCTTCTGGTCTCAGGATAGTAGAAGCAGAGATTCACAAGGTTCATTAGTTCTTTGAACTAGTTGCTCTATGCGTCTTTGATTTGTTTTATTCTTTTTTCCTCTGGAAGCAAAACTACCAAGAGTTGTACCTTAGAAGGCTGACTATAAGCTTTTAAGATCCTCATTACTACTCAGCAAAGTAGAGTGAAAAACAAAATAAAGCACCTCACTATTAACCACCAAATCCATTGCTGTCAAATCTGAACTGGTTCCTAACTTATCCTCCACTGGATTTTTCAAGGCTGTAAACCAACACAGCTGGTGGATTCAAACTGTTGGAGAGGCTCAAACTTTGGGTTAATATCATAACTCCCTACAGACTATACCACCACAGCTAAGTAGGACTAGATTGTGTTGTGCCACATGACCTCAGTGTCCTCTAAAACTGTCAGCCTGAGCCTCAGGTCCAGTGGCTCATTTCCTCAAGATGTCCGGTATTGAGTAAGAAGTTTTCATAAATATACCCTCATGGACATATGTGTATGAAATGCACTTGTAGAAATACACTTTGTCAAATATAAATATATATATATATATTTATATATTTATACATAGAGCACTGTGCTCTTTTAAGAACCATCCAAGTGGAATTAGTGACAATAGCAATTGCAAAGATTAGATAGCCCTAAGGACCAGTGGGTTTATGTTACCAAGGAAGGAATAGTTCGGAAAAGGAATGTGAGAATGGTTGTACACACAACATGAAGACTATATTGAATGTCCATGAATACATCTAGAAATATACACCTAGAAATGGTTGCATCTGCATGTTTTTCTGTGTATGTTTGCAACAACAAAACCCACAATTTTTAAAGAAAAAGAAAATAATTGAAGAATGTGAAATTAATGTGTAAAAGAGAATCTAGAGAAGAATGTCCCATAGGGAGATAGAATTCCTCCTTTCCTTGTGAGTTTATTTTAATAAAATAAAATGCACTAATTGGAACAAAAAAAAAGCTAAAAAGTGGATATTTTCCCTTCACAGCACCAGGTTAGAAAAAGACTCATCAATAACCTGCATTATGCAGATGACACAACTTTGTTTACTGAAATCAAGGAGAACCTGAAGTACTTGCTGCAGAAGATCAAGGACTACAACTTTCACTATGGATTACATCTCAACATGAAGAAAACAAGAACTCTCACCACTGGGCCAATGGGCAACATCATGATAGATGGAAAGAAGACTGAAACTGTCAGTGATTTAATCTTGCTTGGATCCACAAACAACCCCTTTGGTACCAGCAGTCAGGAGATCAGGAAATGTATAGCATTGGAGAAATCTGCTGTTAGGGATCTTTCCAAAGTCTGGAAGATCTTTCCAAAGTCAGTTTAAAGACCATAAAGTGTGTCTGATTCAAGACATGGTCTTACCAGCTATCTGCTGTGCATCTCAGAGGTGGACAATAAAAAAAGATGGTAGGGGGAAAAATCAATGCATTTGAGTTGTGGTGTTGGGAAAAGTGCTGACTGTCCCATGGACTGCTAAAAGAACAAACAGATATGTCTTGGAGAAAGTACAGTCAGAGTACTCCTTGGAGGCAAGGTTAGTGAAGCTTCATCTCACATACTTTGGACATGTTGTTAGGAGAAGCTACTTCTTGAAGAGGATATTAAGTTTGCAAAAGTGGAGGGTCAGCAAAGGATAGGAAGACCTTGAATGCAATAGATTGATAGAATGATTGTGGCAATGGGCTCAACTGTGTTGGGAATGATTAGAATAGTACAAGGTTCAGATCTGTGGTTCATAGAGTCCCTAGGAGTGATACTTAACCTCAAGGGCCCTTAACAACATGTAATCATTGCTTAGAGCTCCTGTGGTATAATTTTAAGGGATGCTTATAGACTGCTTCTTAATATACGTGTAAGTTTTAGGCAGGAGAAAAAATGTGGGAGCGATGGTGTACTTGGATTGTCTGGAATGGAGAGAGTTAACTCTATATGGCACTCAGCCATACTGCTTTTATGATAGTCTAATTTTGTAATGTCCTCAGGTCCCTTGAGTTCCTGATAGTCCTCTTTACTTAAAAGAAAAAAAAAGGGGGTGGGGAAAACCCTAGTTAATTCATTCCAGATACCTGGCTTCCTTCAAATTCCCCAGATATTTTTCTTGGTTTTCCAAGACAGTTTGACCACAGAGTGAACCCAAGAGTATGAATCATATACCTTCACCTCATGGATGTTCTAGTCCAAGACCTTTGGCTTTTAGAAGAGGGTTGGTTTTTTTTTTTTAAAGATTTATTATTGCATTCAGATCCTTGGGAAATTCAGTATTTTCCTGCACTCTCTGGCCTTTGAAAGGAAAATTTGTATTTATCTTTAAGTGTAGGGGATGTTTGCTTTTTAAGAAACTCAAAATCACTATGTCCAGTCAGTTCCCACTCATAAGATACCCTTCATCAGGTGTGTGAGACTATAAATCATGATGAGGGGAGAGTCTCCGTCTTTCTTCCTTGGAACTGCTGGTGGTTTGAAACCACCAGAGAAGAACAGCCTTTGGGTTAGAAGAACAATTCACTATAGACTATATGGTCAGAACTCCCTTGCTACTCAGAAATAAACTACAATTTAGTTAGTAGCAGCCTCGTTACCTGTAGACTTCCAAAACTAGCTTCTGTGCTCGTCCTCTGGACACTCTGCACTTACTTACCTGTCTAGGAGAGTCTAACAACCCATATTGGAATTGTTATTACAGCAAAACCTGTAGGAGCTGGAACCTGATGAGACAGCCTTGCTTTGTTATGTTTAGTCTTACTGCTTTTCTATCAACTCATTTTAGTGGAGAACCTGTGAAGTTTTCTTCTCTAGCAGGTTTCTGACTTACAAAGGTTCTAGCTTTCTCAGATTTTATTGTAATTACTAGTCTATAAAAGAGTGTAAAATCCATGAGAATGGCCTGCTCATTGTGGCAAGAACTCGGAGCCCAGAATCTCAAATATTTGCCGAATGAATGTGTGAATAATGACCAATATAAGAAAGTTTCTATCACAGACCTAGCTACAGAAGGTGTGTGTGAGCCATGTGAGATAAAATAACTCCCCAGACAGCTAAGCACTGCTCCCCATACAGGAAGCCTCTGTCACGCCTCCTTTGTTGATATTCTGACTTCTTCATTCCAAAGAGAGTTAGAACTTTCTGGGGCCACATTACTCAGCATGTGACACATATTTCCCTGATTCCCTTTTTTCCTCAATTCATCCTCTAGTCAATAATAACTGACTGTCAGAAGATACCACAAAAGAATGCCATCTGCATATTTCCCGGATGGTGTCACTTCAAGGGCTGTGTTTATCTCCTCACCACTGCACAGAGCACAGAAAGTCCAGTCACATACAACAGACTTCTCTTCAAGGTTCCCTCAGTCCTGTCCATTTACCCTCCTGACCTGTATTTCCTGCACCTCATTTCCTGAACTTCTCAGTTACTAACGTCTTACTCAGATTCATCACACCTACCTCAATGTTACAGATTGGGCTGTACACCACCCTTACCTCACTCTAAAGCATGTGCTGGAATCCTATCCTTTGTACCTGTGGATGTAATCCTATTTAGGAGAAAGGTTTCCTAAGTTATGAGCCCACCATTGGTGCAGCGGTAGTCATTAGGTACCTTCCAGTGGACTTTCAGTGACCTTATGAACAACAGATTGAAACTTTGCCATATCCTGTGCCATTCTCAGAATCTCGCGTTCAAGCCCATCGCTATAGTCACAAGGCCAATCCATCTTGTCGAGAGTTTTCCTCTCTTTCTCTGACTCTCCACCTTTCCCAACATGATGTCAGATGTCAGTTTCCAACAATAGGCCCCTCCTGACAACATGCATATGAAGAAGTTTCATCAGCCTTGCCTGTAAGGATCATCCTGAATGCCCTTTCTACAAGATATACTTGTTTATTCTTTTGGCGGTCCAGGAGATATCCAATACTTTTCATCCCTCTAGGGTCTTAAACTAAATTATTCTTAGGATACAAAAAGAGCAGATTAGACACAGAGAAGAAAGCACCAAAATGGAAAGAGTGATGTCATACAGCTATTGACAAAGGACTGAGGAAGTTGGAAAAGAACGCTAAAGAAGCTGAGACCGGATTTTCCCCCAGGACAGAGAGAGTCCTTTCACTTGGAGTCAGTGCCCTGTATTTGGACTTCTAGCTCTGTAACTATGAAATAATAAATTTCTGTTTGCTAAGGTCATCCACATGTATTTCTACTATCACAGCATTAGGACACTAAGATACTCAATTTCTCTGTACTAGTTGGGAGAATCTCGGGTTTGGTACAGTAACAAACAATCCTCACAATCTTAGTGAGTTAGTGTGATAAATTCCCCCCCCTCCCTTATTTGTGCTAGATATTCAATACGGACTCACAGGAGGGTTCTGCTCACTAAAGCTTCTATTTTGCATTTCAGTTGCAAAAGCAAATCTTGCAGCCATGCCTAATTTCACTGAGTGAGATACAGAAAAGTACAATCCTCACATGTACTCAGAAAGGAGAGAACCAGAATATTTGTGCACGCCCTGAGTGACTATCACACACCATAGTTATTGATGTCTTTGGACTTGTTTGCTTTGCTGACCTTGGCTGTCTCTCTTGACTCTCTGCTTCGCTTGCTTCTTCCATTTTATTCCACCCCCGGTTGCAGGGGGGTAATATCTCTCTGACTAAGGAAATCAAACCATTACTTCCTGCCAGAGGAAGGAACTGATCATCATTAATGGGAGATCCAAGTCTTATTATTAAATAAAATTCCCAGAGAATTCCCAAACATCATCTTAGCCAGTTGTTTTCATTCAGCCAGCAAGTTAGTTCCACAAATATTTCTTAAACCCATATTTGGTGCCAAGGACTTTGGTAGGTGCTGAGATTAAACACACCAACAGAGAACAGTGCCTGGTGAACATGAATGCTGGTCCTAATGTGGAGGCAAGCACATTAAAAATTCTTTAAAGGATGTTTTGTGTCCTTAATATCCCAGCAGCTCAGGGATACTGGTACAGACTGAAGAAAGCATACAAAGAGAGCTTGTGGAGAAATTAAGCATCTGGGTGAGCATAGGAACAAAAGTGGCAATAGTGGAGGCCCGTGAGCACCCTTTGCTCTCTTCAGCAGAGAAAATGTGCCTGGTAATCAAGCTAGAGCCTGTGCTAAAGGAGGATCCATAGAAAAAAGAGCTTTCTACGAGATGCCTGTTAGTCACTAGGCTAATGACCTTGGCATGAGCTGAATGAGAGGCAAGAGTCCCTGTAAGGCAAAAAGTTAACTCATTCCCCTGCTAACAAAAAGGTTGGAGGTTCAAGTACACTCGGAGGTGCTTCACAAGAAAGAGCTGGTGATGTACTTAAAAAAACAACAACAACAACAACAAAAAAAACATGTACTACAGTCCATGGAATAACACAGCAGCCAGAATACGTTAATCAGGTGTCATCATATGCGCTTTGATTCACAGAGACTCTTTGTATAACACAATGAAATATAGTCCAATCCTACACCTTCCTCAGAATCATTTCTGTGCTTAAAATCCACTGTTAGAGCCACTTTGTCAATTCACCTCACTGAGGGTCTTCTCTTTATAAATGATCCTCATTTTTTACCAGCCTGAAGTAGACTAGTTTTTCCTGATGACATACCCAAAGTTGTTGCTAACATCTATCTGAAGCTCTTTGTACCCATCATATTTGATCTCCAAGCAGACTCGTTCTAACCCATTCCACGCTTTATGATAGGCGTCCCCGTGGTGTAGCGCTTAATGCAAGGTAGGCAGTTTGACCTCCACTAGCAGTAGTTTCCTCCTGTAGATATTCACAAACCTGCTAAAATGTTCTCACTGCAATAAATGACATGGACTCAGGAAAAAAACCCAAGCCAACAACACCCTAATGGAGCATCATTATGACTTGGAACCAACTTAAGAGCAGTGGGCATCAGTGAGTGGGTCTTTACAATAAACTTCCTTTTAGTAATAATTATGATATAATGACTGTCAAAATAATTTTTAAAAATCCTCATTGTCAAGTTGGACCCTATAGTGGGTTTCCAGAAGTTATAAATTCATAGGAAGAGATTGCCCATCTTTTCTCTTGGAGCTGAGGGTGAATTTGAACTGCTAGACAGGCATCACCTTTGGGTTAACAGCTTAACTCCCTGTGGACCATGCTCTAGAGCTCCTTATAATAATAATCGTTGGAAGAAAATATAGTAAGATATTAAGCTAATTTAATTTTAAGTTAATATAATCATTATGACAAAGCATAAATTATTTAATAAATATGTAGTCCAACAATGAACATATTTTTAACATAACAAAATAATAGACATAATGAACTGTGCTTTTTAATAACATTAATGTATTTTCTTTTTAAAAAAGGAGAAAAACTTACACTGAAATTTTGATATTTCACAAAAATGTATACTAATAAGAGAGTACCACTGCACAAGAAGATGATTTGAGAAATAAATTTCAATTTAATAGTCACATTTTCAAATATTGGCAACATTTAATAAAATTTTCCATGTTTTACTTCAAATTTGATTATAGTACACTTACCACCTTTGCGGTTTATATTGTCTCATGGTTTTTTAAAAAAGAAAAATTTTTAGTGATCAATAGAATTACAGAATGAAAGTCACTCAAGTTGTTGCTTCACTTTCACCATCTCCATGCTGTTATTATGTGCTGTCAATTTGCCTGTGAATCATAGCGACCCTATGTATAATAGCTCTGAACGCTGCCCTAATGAGCTGATTTCATTGTCTCCAGCACACCTACCCCAATTACCCCAGTTCCTGAGTCAATTATTCTCATCCAGGATCCCCCTCTTTTGTGATGTCTCTTCAGCCTTCCAAGCACGTTGTCCTTCTCCAAGGACTGATCCCTCTTGGCAATATGCCCAAAGTTAAGTGAGCTGGAACTTCAAAATCCTTGCCTCCAAAGAGCAGCTTGGTTTCACCATCGCCTGGATTACTGACTTCAAATATACAGTTTAAATGCAAGAAGATATAGTCCACTCAGAGATGCCTCCTAAGAAAGAGATGTCTCCTATGAAAGAGTTCCTATAAATAGCCATTTAAAACTCTATGGAGGGGGAGCTCTGGTGGCCTAGTGGCAAGAAGCTGCACTGCAACCCCAGAGGCATGCAGTTCAAATCCACCAGATGGTCTGCTGGAGAAGGAGGGGCACTCTCCTCCTGTACCAGTCAGATCCAATTTGATGGCACACACATACAAAATAATAAAAGAAAAGAAAAAAGAAAACTCTATGGAGCACAATTGTGCTCTGACATACCTGGGGTTTTCATGAGTTGGAATCAATGTGGCAGGAATGGATTTCTGGTCGTAAGCAGGACGATGAGATGGGACTTCAAAAATCTCAGTTTTTCTTTCAGTTATTGAACCAAACACTGATGAAGGCACTTTGTGAGTGATTTCATTAAGGTCCCTTATCAGTAGACCTTAAAATAGGGAAATATCCAAGTTGGCCTGGCCTAAATCACATGAACTCTTGAAGTGTAGGCCTATTTCTCTCATTGCCATCAAGTCAGCTTCTACTCATAGCTGACCCTCCAGCAGGTTTCCAAAGCTGTAAATTACACTGGAGGTGATTGCCCTTCTTTTCTTCCGAGGATGGTCAAAGAAGCTCCCTCTCAGCCTTTGGGTGCAATTTAAGAAATTATGCTCTCTGAGTTCAAGTTGGGCCTTAGAGTATTAAACATAAAAAGCCAAGGATTTGGGGCATGATAAACATTTCAGGCTTAAAGATGGGGAAGACCATCCAATGATGAAGAATATGGGTGGTCTTGGGGAGCTGAGAGTAATTTCTGCCTGACAGCTAGCAAGAAAGTGAGGAGTTTAGTCCTGTAACCACAAGGAACTGAATTGTGCCAACAAGAAGAAAGAATTGCCTCCACTTGAGAACTCAGCCCACCCAATAGCTTGACAGCCCTGTGAAATCCACATCAGAGGCCGCTGGTTCACGTGGTGTTGGTGCCATGCATTCAACTTGCAATACTGCATGCTGACAGATGAGCATTATTTCAAGCTGCCATGTTTGGGACAATTTGTTATGCAGTCCTAGGAGACCAATACAAGGAGTCAGTACTACAAACATACTAGCTTAAAGTTTATATAAATCCTATTTAAAATATGTGGTAATTGTAGTCATCATGTAACATAGATGGACAAAAGATGTGGGCACAATTTCTAGAGCACAGTGATAATAAACAGACCAACTTTTGATTGGTTTTATTATTTTTACATTCTCTGTGGACAATGAATCTTCCTCATTGCCTGCATGTGGGATGAGCTGTTCCCTCTGTCTTGTCCTTGGAAGACACTGAGTATATGGAACCAAAAGAAGCAAAAGCTCTGCACTGGGAGTTACTTAACAGGAGAGTAGAAATCCTGGCCCAAAGCCTCAGTCCTTGACTTTATTAATGGCCCTTCATTGAATTAAGGTAGCAAACTTGCTGTGTGTGTCAAGCCTCTTACAAGTATTTTGGATTTTTTTTTTAAATAAGTGAGCCATCTAGAACCCTTCAGTATCACTGGCAAAAGGCCAATAGGAATAGCTACCTGATTCAATCCATCAGTTGCTGTTTAAGTCAGTTGTGACTAATGGAACCTACATACATGCCAGAGTAGAACCATGCTCCACAGAGTCCTCAATGATTGATTCTTAGAGAGTAGATGTGCCTTAATGCCTCATTTGTTTTGTCTGCATTGTTTCGGATTTTTTTAAGCCCCTTCTGTGTTTTGCTTGCAGTATCCTGTAATTCTTCAAGTTTGTCTTTCACCCATAGAAAATACTCAATCATTGTTCTCTTAAATTCTGTGTCAGAAAGTTCCACCAGACTTTCTGGCTTCAGGAAATCCATAGATACTATGTAATTTTTTTTGGGGGGGGGAAGGGAGGGATGTGAGGTGGGGTGGTATTTTGCTTTGGGCTTATGTAGAAAATGAGTTAGTCTGCTCCTTTCATGACATTGCTGTGGTAGTGTTTTTCATGCCTGAGGCAATAGCTGGTTTTTTATCTGATGTCACTTTCCCAGAAGAATGTTGGGCAGGCACATGTGTGTGGATGCACATAGGGTGGGAGGACACATGCGAGAGCTGGGGGAGGGGAAGACACTCACATAGAGCCACGTGGGGTTGGGGAGGTTGTTTTCAGGGGAACCTGAATGGAAAACCAGGACACCTTAGTTTTCCCCTCAAAAACTGGGTCTGTCACCCAAGTCTAGCTCCAGCTATCTCACTCCCTCTTGCTTAACATGAAGGTGTTGCACAGTTGGTCCAGCAATCAGTAGTGATCTCCCTCTAAGAACATCATTCAAATTCTCACTGTCCTATTTGCTCGTGGTGGGTGGGTCCTGCCACAACTTGCTGTTCCCATTGAGGCTTGCTGCTCCCCATTGAGGCTCCCAAACTAATTATTTTAATAATATTTCTCATTCAAATTCCATCTGTCCTGCATGCATCTCACTCTCCATGTGGCTTCTTCTGCCCAAGTGGTATTTCTATTTCCAACTTTTTGAGAAAGTGCCATAATATCTACCATATGGTTGCATCATTTTTCACTCCCACCTACAGTGAATAAGGGTTTCATTTTCTCCACAACCTTGCTAGCATTTGTTGTTTGCTGTTTTGTTGAATTTTGCTATTGTTACTAGTGTGGTATGATATCTCATAGTTGTTTTAGACCTTGAAGAACTTATACTTCAGCTCTTCTGGTCAGAGAACATTCTCCCTCACTTGGTCTTTACATTAAGTTATCAAATTGCATATGCAAGAGTAATTTCCCCCACACTTGATTTTGGGGACCACACAGCAAGCTGTAACATGACAGAGAACCTAGGGACTGGCCATCCTCATGCAGGACACAGTCACACACAGATGTAGCCATAGATGCTGTGTTTGCACTCATGAGTTTCTATATCACAATGCTCTTGAATGTGCCACTCTCATGTGTCAGTAATAAGTTCTTTGAATATATTACTATTTAATGTAAATCCATGTTTCTCAAATCTGGGAATCTAAGGGCTTCTGAGAATGTATCCCTGGCCCCTTAGTTTAAAAAAACTCTATATTAACTTGTACACCAATGTTCATAGCAGTGTTATTCACAATTGCAAGTGTCGCTGTCTGTTTGCTGGCAACTTAACAGCGACATCCTCATGGGGGTAAGCATGCAGAGATAACACCACTTCAGGAGAGGATCAGAAAGTCAATCCAGCTCAATTTCATTGGGATATGCAGTGGACCTATATACAAGCATGTAAACAGGAAGACAGGATAGGGTGGGCTTACAGACATGAGACCTGTGGATTGGTTAGGGAGAACCTCAGCCTCATAGGGACCACTCTCAGCTCAATAGATGCATCAGCCATCTTCCTAGGTGGTGAGCGTTCTCCACCCCGTATTAAAGGCCGTAGGGAAGCTTGCATTTATCTGGACTTAGGTGATCTGTTCTGGCCAGGGGCCCTCCCTTTCTCCCCAACATTCCACAACAACAAGAACATAGAAACAGCCCAAATGTCCAAGCACAATCAGATCAATTGAGAAATTATGGTACATTCACACAATGGAGTACTACACAGCATACAGGAGCAATGATTTTGCAAATCACTACCTTGGAAAGGGCTGGAAAACATTATGTTAAGTGAACTAATTCAGTTCCATAAGGACAAATACTGTATAAGGTGATTATTGTAGAATGAGTACGAGCATCCAAGTGGGGGGAGGGTCGGAACCGGGGAAGAGCATGGGAGGGGGTGAGGTGGAGGGTGGTTAATGATAGGGTTGAACAATTTAGTGGGTGGAGGGAGAAGTAAGTAAAGAAAATGGCAAAGATCTGGTGTGAAAAACAATGTACATGAACTCTGTATGTAAGTAAACCAGTATAAAAGAAAAATTTATATATGAACCATTAAAGAAACCCCACCACCACTGCAAGAAACAGAGACTGAAATAAATGGACTAATGTTCCCTGATCATGGATAAAAACCCCAACTCTGCAATTAAAGTGAAGTGACCATTTTCTAATAATAACTGGACATATGTAAAAATGTAAACAGTTATAGAAACCTTGGTTTTCCAGACTATCTTCAATATTCTGTTTTAGATTGCTATTCAAATAACTATAGACAATATTTGTGGGCTGTTCATGATCTAATTTTATCTTCACAGCAACTGTATGATGTGGGTACATTGTAAATTAATGTTTTACATATAAAAGATCTAGATCAAGAAAGGAACTTAACTCTGGGTTACACAGCCAAATAAAAAGTCCAGGATTTGAACCCTAATTGAAAGCACTGTCATAGTGGGCAGGTTTGTGTAAATGCATGCTAGGGTGGAGAAAAGTCTTTATAATCTACTCAATCCCAAGATTATACTTGTAGAAAAAAGAATGAAAGGGGGTGGGCAAGGATGAAATGATGGTGAAGATAGTAAAAGACGTGACACAATGGGGGAAAAAGGAAGTTCAAAGCATAGTCTCGATGTCACAGAATTATATTGAGAGAAAGTCCTAACTGTTTAAAGATGAAAAGAAACAAATACAGCAGGGCTAACAGAAAGTGAAATGTGTAGGTTAGGCAGAGCTTCCAAAGTCCTCTAGATTTCCAATGCTCTTTCTCAGTCCTATTCCTCTTCATAGAAAATCATCTGCTATTAGTGAGCTGGGCTGTACATTAGGGAGACTGTGCAGATGACCTGTATAAACTACTGTACCAGCAGATAGGTAACCCATTAGCAGGTGAAGTAGAAGAAAAATTACAAGTTGCACAATATCTACGCTCTTCCACCTTCTTGACTTCTGGAACCATAACTTCAACTACTCAACCCACAATCCATTATGGCCTTTTAAAAGTTTTTTTGTTTCATTTATCCTTGCAATCAGTCTTCTTTGATCCATTTTGTGAGGATCCAGGTCTTATCTCCCTTCACTGGTCCAGATCCAGTGAAGACTCGGGCAGTCCTAAAAAGATGAGTCAGCTGACCGACATCCTTTGTGTCTCACCCTGTGGGCATATACGTGATGCTCTCCAGTGGCCCCTGAAATCTATCACCTTTCCTTTCCTGAAGTTTTAACTTGGCTTCCTGAAAGTAAACTGTTTGCTCTTCTCCGGCTCCCTATGCTCCCCTCCTGAGTGGCACCCACCTCTAACCCTCACACCTTCTTACAACCTCAAGAAGGAAGTCAGATTAATTTCCATCTTTCTTCTTAACTCTGTAGACATCCATTCTTAGCCCTGTCAGCTTGGGATTTATAAAGTCCTTATGTGCTTGAGTAACCTAGATTAGCCATCCATCAATGTCCCCACTCCCTCTTACCTCCTTCCCTTATCTCTCCATTTCTGCTCCTAGGCCCCATCAGGTCTTGCTTTGCCTTGATATTAGACTAGTCTGCTGTTAGTAGCATCCTACACAAAAGTTTTGTAGAGGTTACTTTTCCATTTAGCTAGCAGCTCTCTACATGGTAAGAGTGTTCATATGCAAGGTTTCTCTCTTATATGCAGAAACGCCAGTGTCTTCATGACTCATCAGTCAATTTGTTGTATTGCATTAACATGAGTATTAATGTGATGCTGGAAGCCATGCCTCTGGTATTTCAAATGTTATTGCTGTTTGCTGTTGTGTTCGAACAGGCTCATGACTGATAGTCCAATGGATTTACAGGGGATGTAAATTGCATAGAAAGAAATTGCTCATCTTTTTCCTGCAGAGCAGCTGGCAGATTCAAACCACATGCCTTTAGGTTGGCACCACAGCTCCTTACTGCTAGACCACCAAGACTTGGCATTTCAAATAGTAGGAGAATTATCAGATTACCTATAACAAATTTCAATAGAGTTTCCAGACTAAAACAGATTATGAAGAATATTGACATCTACTTTAGAAAAAAAAATGACCAGTAAAAAACTTATAAAAATCACTGGTCCATTGTCTGATATATTAGAAAGTGATTCCTTTAGGTTAAAAGTCACTCAAAATATGGCTGAAGAAGAGCAGCTTTCTCTCAGTGGAATAAATTTTAATGATGTGGTTGGTGCAAAACTCTCTGGACCTTCATTCGCTGAAGTGACACAATTCAAAATGAAAAGCAGCTGCAAAGACCCACTAACAGAACGTAGGATATAGAAAGTACAAATATATGAAAATTGGAAGTAGTAAAAAAAAGGAAAGAAACTGAATGCTTAAAGATAAATATTCTAGACATTAGTGAGCTAAAATAGACTAGTATTAGCTATTCTGATCCAGTTAATTACATAGTCCACTAGACTGGGAATGACAAATTGAAAAAGAATGCCTTCACATTCATTGTCAAAAAGAACGTTTCAAGAATGAATCAAAAGTATAATGCTGTCAGCTATTTGCCTCGAAGAAGACCAGTTAATATAATTATTATTCAAATTTATGCATAAATCTCTACTGCTGAAGATGAAGAAATTAAAGATTTTTCTAACTCAGAATGAGTCTCCCCGTCTATTCAGGTTATACTCTCTCCCTTGCCTCTCATTATCACACCGTCATCACCAAATGACTAAAACAGCTTTATATAACCTTCTCATGCTTGAAGGACATCATTCTTGGGAGGGTAGAGGAGCAGCGCAAGAGAGGAAGACCCTGGATAAAATGGATAGACTCAGTGACTGAGGTGATGGGGGTTAGGTGTGTCAGCAACAAGGAAAATGGCTCAAGACAGAGCAAGGTTCAGAGCTGTTGTATGTAGAACTGCAACGAATTAATTGCAAGCAACTTGACGGCACATAACAACAGTGCCAAATGTCTTTTATATTCATTCTTGCAGTGACTGTGGGTGCTAGTGTTAATGGGATTTGGTGGTTTGGTGGTAAAGAGTTGCATTGCCAACTCAAAAAGCAAGTGGTGCAGATCCATCAGCTGCTCCACAGGAGAAAGATGGGCGATCTTCTTCAGTGAGATATGTTGACTTTGAAAACCTACTGGCGGGTCAGCTATGAGTTGGCTCCAACTTGAAGGTACATACAACAATCTTCCTATTTTGGGAGTCTCCAGGTTGCATATCCCAAATAGGTGCTCACCATGATCCTTAGAAACAGGGAGTCTATTTTGGGGGGCAGAGAACTGAAGGATTTTTGTGTTTTTTCGTTTGATAATTACTCAGATGATATTAGTGTTTACAGTTTATATATCCTTAGCCTGACAGTCTCTATTGAGATTCTAAAGACCATTAATTAGTGTTGTTATGTACCATAGAGTCAGAACTGATCAATAGCTGATCTTCCAGCAGGTTTCCAGAGGCAGTTAATCACACAGGAGGAGACTGCCCATCCTCCTCCCACAAAGCAGCTGGCAGATTTGAGCCGCATGTCTTCAGGATTACAGCACAGCTTCCTGCCTCTAGGCCACCAGAATCAATGGTACAATAAATTTTGAAGAATTTACAAATTCACTGCATTAAGAGAATGTCTTTTTACTAACATAAAACCTTTACTGATGATCTCTTGGGCTTTTGATTATAAAGAAAGGCTAATTATGACAGAGGGTAATCAGGTGGCTTCTTTTTGTTAAGTGCCCTTCAGTCAATTATGACTCATAGTGACCCTATCAACAATGGATCGGAACTTCCCCTCCTTTGTTGACCCTTCACCTTTCCAAGCATGACATATTTTCCAAGGATTGGTCCCTTCCAACAACACACCCAAAGTATATGAAATGAAGTTTCACTATCTTTGCCTCCAAGGAGTATCCTGGTTGCACCTTTTCTAAGACATACTTGTTTGTCCTTTTGACTGTCCTTAGGATATTCAGTACCCTTCTTCAACATCACAACTCAATGCCATCGATTCTTCTTCATCCTTATTCATAGTCCAACTCTCAGATGCACAGCAAGTAATTTAAAAGGTCATGGCTTTACCTTTTTCCCTATTTCTGTGTAAAGGAATTTAGGAATGGGATTGCTGTTTTGGTCTCCAGCAGGCACTATGAAATGTCATAGGGGACAAAATGATATTCAATTCAGAAAATAAGTTAAAAGGTATTTAAGTCTATTAGGTATTTTTAACACAGTACAGTTAGCAAGCCAGAACGTTTGGTGGCTTAATGTCTTCATGTTATAGTTAGTCCCAAGTAGTCAAGAGCCTACACACTTTTTTTTTATTCCTCATCAAAACAGGTAAAAGTGCTACAGCACCAATTCTCAAATTTTTTATCTCACTGAAACTTATTGAGCTTTCCTCCCCTAGTGAACTTCTGTATTATGTGAAAACTATTGATGTTTCACATGTTAAAAGTTAAACAGAGCAGTTTGAACAATATTTGTATGTTGAATCACTTGAAAACAATAAGACCATTAGTTCACACTAATAGCACATTTTTATGACAAAAAGTTAGATTTTTTTAAAGCTTTCACGAGAATCCTAGGATTGTTTTGCATTGTGCAAATCTCCTTTATGTCTAGTTTAAAAGGAGACAGCTGGATTCTCATACCTCTGCTTCTGTATTCCGCCAGAGGCAATATCACATGTCATGGAGCTTCTGGAAAACCTCACTGTACATCAGTGAGGAACTAAAAGTTGAAAAGACAAAAAACATCTTAACATTATTCTGAAAATACTTTTAACTTACCAGGTGCCTGAAGACATTCTCAGGGATCCTTGGGAATCAACACAACACACCTGGAGAGTCACCAGTCTGCTTATCTACTGCTACCGAAGTCTTCAATTACCTTCCATCAGGCTTCCGAGGCTGCAGATCTCTTTAAAGGAGGAGACAGCCGGTTTGCCTCCCGAGGAGCAGCTGCGGGATTCAGATCTTCAACCGTTTGATTACCACTCTGGTATGTGAGGTGCTATGTCACTTTGCTGGTCTGCATCTCAAAACTCAAACTCACGGCTGTCAGTTGGTATAACTATAGCTGACCCTCCAGCAATTCTGAGGCTGTGAATCATGTGGAAGGAGATTGTTTCTCTTTATCCTGTTAAGCCCCTGGTGGATTTGAACTGCAAGAGAAGGGCCTTTGGGTTAGCAGTGCTATTCCCTACAGACTATGCCACCAGAGCTCCCTTAATAAAAGAATGGTATTCTTTGTCCCTTTTAAAACAGGCTTTTAAAAATTATTATTTCCCATTCCCCAGATTAGCAGAATTAGTTTGTAAACCTGATCTACATCATTCAAAATTTATTGTTATTGAGCTGGAACCAACTTAGGTCTGACCCTCCAGTGAGTTTCCAGAGGCTGTCAATTGCACAGGAGGAGATTGTCCATCATTCTCCCAAGGAGCAGCTGGGGGATTTGAATCACTCACTTTTGGATTGGCAGCATTATTTACCATTAGAACCTTAAAAAATATTTTTCTAAGTCTTTCCCACCTTTAGACTTCTGGAGGTGTGGTAGGGATTCTCATTCCCACTTCTTCACCAGAAACCTCATTATCCAGTTCTACATTACCCCCTCCTTCCCACCTCCATCTTTTGCCCTCTCCATATCTTCTTGTAGGTTGACTTTGCTTTCCTAGGCCTTCTTGGTGCTTCTCTCATTACTTGAATTGTCCAACTACCAGAGGAATCTCAGAATCCATCTCCATCCATCTCTTATCTCATCTTTCCTTCCATTCTGTGTCACCCAATTTCATTTAGGAATTGAGTAAAAGAAAGTTTTCCTCTGAAGGAGAGTAAAGTAGAAAGAAACGGAGTGGATAAAGACCAGTTTCAGTGGAGCCAAAGAAGGGAGTGATGTGACGTGACGTGACATGTTATCTGTTGTTATATGTTATGTTCCTAAAAAAGGCTAAACTCTAAGAAGTTTAGTTGTAATTATTGATGCTAAGAAACAGTTACTCTTATATATAGTACTCATGTACTACAAAATATGACCCCCTTGTAATAGGAAGGAGCGCTGCTGCTCTAGTCTGTAGGAAGTTGTGCTGCGAATTCAGAGTCTATGCTCTCTGGTGTTCGAATCCACCAGTAAATTCTCAACAGAAAGAAAGGCAGTCTCCTCCTGCATGACTTACAGCCTCAGAAACCAAATGAAAGATCAGCCAATCAGTTCTTATTCAATGGCAATGAGAGATTATAATAATAATTGGTTCTATTTAAAGAAAGGAATAGGAGAGGTGCAAAGTTTTCTATAAGAAATCTTCACAGGTGCATGTGCAGATGTTATCATAAGCTAGTTGCTTTAAGATCATAGAAGACTCAGGCTATAGGTGTACACACACACCCTTCCCTCCTTTCCATTTTACTCAGCATGGCAGTTCCTGAAGATGTTCTTCTCCATAGTAGATGCCTCCTTGCTGAGACTCGCGTGCCCATGGTTTCAGCTCCGACCTCTGCTGTAATAACATCTGCTGTGCTCAGCCCTTCAGCCATCCACCCTCCTCTGTGCATCACCCTGTCGATCTGCATGTGGGTCTGCACTTCATTCAGCTGAGCATAGGAACATGACAGCATTTCCCATGCTGTTACCACTGTTTATCATTAAGGGAAAAGAATGGGAGATACAGGTCTTCATGTTTAACGTTAGCCAATGAGGGTCAGAGGCCAGCACGAAGCTCCCCTGCGGTGGTTGTTAGAAGCTGCCTGGTTGGCTCAGATTCATACATAACAGATTGAAAGCCTGCGTGATGCTGTACCGTCCTTACAATCTATTATGCTTAAGCCCCTTGGTGCCGTCACAGTGTCATTCCTCTTCCTTGAGGATCTTCTCCTTTGCTGACCCTCTGCTTTCCCAACCATGATGGCCTTTCTCAAGGACTGGCTCTGCTTGAGAACATGCCAAAGTATGGGAGAAAAGGTCTCACCATCTTTGCTTGTAAGGAGCACTTGGGGTGCACTTCTTTCAAGACAGATTTGTTCTTCTAGCCTTCTACGGTGTAGTCAATACTCTGCCTGCACAATTCAAAGGCAGCTATAAAAATTTCCGCGCTGAATTAACTGATTAGTGAAGTTTCCCCACAAGCTTTCTTGCCTCCCTTTCTAGCTCACCTCGGAATAAATTATATACAAATGTGTGTGCTGAGGCTAATTTATTGATGGCCCCTTCTCCACACAGCTGATTCCCTTATCTTTGCTCTTGGTTTAGTGCCCTTTCCATTTAATCTTCTTGGTTACACCTGCTGCTTTCCACACCCTCTCTATCTTTCCAGGCGATGGCTATTGTTAATTAACACAGACACATTTGCCTTGATAAATATTCCTGTTTGACCTAAGGCTTTTTAGCCATCTTTAGTCTTGGAGAATAAATGTTCCATTAGCAGAACATTGTGAAATTAGTGCTTCTTGCTGCTATAAATCCTTTCTTCCTGCCCCCTTTGAAAGACCTCAACAACATACAAGGGGACCTGGGTGCAAGACATAGTGGAAGGAAGATGTATGGAGAGCAGCGAGAACAACCAAACCATATTTGAAAAGAGACTGCAAGAGAGACTGGCCTGGCTGAGCTCAGCTGGGCAGGACAAAGTCCAATAAGCATGGGGCAGGTGTAGAGAGAAGGACTCACAGGAAAACAGGACAGGGGAGCTGATGTAAACTGGTACTTTACTTGAAGCTGAAAAGACCAGATTGGCAGTGTGGGCAGCTTGGCCCACTTCTGGGGTCCTAGTCCATGACTGGGAACAAATTGAACGGAGGAGTAGCTAACAAGATATGCTTAGGATGTCAAAATATTTGGATGTGGGGTCTATTTTAGGAGTCAGGTAACAAGACTCAGGAACATTGTACTATGGGGCCTGAACCAAGGAATTGAGCCAGGAGAGCATGACTCTGTGGCCCTCAGCTACGGCCTCTCACACCTGGTCAACTGGAATGGGGCTAAGCTCATGGTGATTTGTTTGTTGCTATGATGCCAAAAGCTATGTCACGGCTATTTCATGTTCCAGAAGCAATGCTACCTACAGCACACTCACTGGTTTCAACAGTTATTTTAGGTTAAAACAGACCAGAAAGAAAGGTATGATAGAAAGGTATACTTTTGTAAAGAAAGGTAGTCAGTGAAAACCCTGTGAATCAAAATAGAACACTAATCTGTTTCTTTGGATATATGGTCCTTTCAACTCAACTGCCGCTGAGTCTGACTGAACTCATAGCTGCCTGCTCTCCATTGGGTGTCTGAGCCTGTATATCACATGAGAGGGACTGGCCCAACTTTGTCCTGAGAAGCTATGGGTAGATTCGTGCAGCCAGAGAGATGCAGCCTTTGGTTTAGCGGTGCAACTTCCTAAAATGAGGCCATCAAGCCTGCATAGTGGATGTTGTGTTTGGTGAAGCAGAACATCAAAGGGGGTGTGAAAAGACCCCAGTGAAAAGAACTGGAGTCACAGACATGGACTCGAATGTGCTAGCAATTCCAAGGATCATGCAGGACCAGGAACTTTTCTTGCTGTTGTATGTAAGATCACTATGAGTCTAAGTCGACTTGACAGCAGCTGACAACAAGCAATTAGAGACACGTGCTTCTTACTTGAGCTAAAGAGTCATGTGCTGCTTTTGGGTCTCCGGCAGGCTGTGTAATGCCTGGTACACGTAATTTTACAAATGTGGATTGAATAAATGAATGAACAACTAACCATTTAGATCTGATTGGTGGCACACTGTTTCCATGGCAGCTATCCTGCGCAGCAGTCTGTGTGGCATCCATTCCTGACTTCTGGGGCATAGTGAGTATTAAAATTACCAGAGCACTCACTCTTGGTGGCCTCTGTCTCAACCAGTTTGCTTTTCTTTCTTCTTGCCATATTTGCCAAGAAGCACCTCTCTCAGGAAGTCTGTTTTCTCATTTTGCCTGTCTTCCGGGTACCAGCATTTGGAGCCAATTAAGCACTTAAGAGGCAAATTTTCTCTAGGAAGACTCACTGAATCTCAATGTTCATATAACAGAACTGGGTTCAAATTCCAATACTACCACTTTCTAATTGTGTGGCTATGAAAATTTTTCTTAACTCTCTCTGAATGTCTTTTCCTCACTTGTAAAATGGTCACAGTAAAGCCACCACACAAGCAAACCAGTTGCCAGAAAGTCAATTTGAGTTCCTGGCTACCACAGGTGCGCAGAGTAAAACTTTACTAAGGGTTTTGAGAGCTGTGAGCTTTCTGAAGTTAATTTTTAAGCCTATTTTCTGAGGCATTTGAACCATCAATCTTTTGGTCAGTAGTTAAATTCATAGTCATTTATATCACCTGCAGTCAAGTATTAGCGCAGAGTAGGCATTTAAGAAAGCTCTTAGAATGGATAAATCCATTAAAGCTTGAATTGTGGTCTAGTTGAGGGATTTATTTTGGTGTGACTGGATTGCCCAGGGGAGTTCCACTTATATGGGCTGTCTCTAGATTTCTGCCAAATACAATTATTCTTTTTAAGAAGTTTTTATTTTATACTGGTTTACATACAAAATTCTTATACATTGTGTTTCACACTTTGTTCCGTTCACATTGTGTTTCGTACAATCACTCCCACAAATAGTGTATTTTTTTAAATTGGCGTGCATATAATAATTCATATACATTGCATTTCATTCATGTACATAGTGGGAGGTTTTTTGGTGGGTGTTTCACACTCTCCTTCATTGACATTATGTTTGATACAATCATTCCCATACATTGTATTTTATAAAATTAATCACCATTGGACTATGCCCACAATGACCCTGGCTTTTCAGGTCCTTGATGGATCTTTCCCATTTCCTTTACACACACCCCCTCCACCCACCAAATTATGCAACTCTGTAATCCTCCCCTACACATCCTCACTCCTCTGTTCTCACTGCTTCCTACTTGGACCCCCATACATGTGTTACTAGTTATCCTTTTAGTTTTACAATAAAGGTCTTATGTAATATTAGTGCTTTTGAGACTGAGTTTATTCACCCAGCATAATGCTTTTCAGTCCCTATGTAGTATTTTTCAAAATCATAGCTCCTGAGTGCTGCATAGTATTCCATTATGTACCACAATTTCTCATTCCATTCCATTGTGGTTAGACATTTGGGCCATTTCCCCATGTTTTTACAATTGTAAATAATGCTGCTATGAGCATTGGTGTATAAATCTCCTTTTGTGTCTCAGTTCTTATTTCCTTGGGGTATATTCCTATCAGGGGAATAGCTGGGTCATATGGGATTTCTATGCTCAGCTTTTTGAGAAAATGCCAAAGTGTACCATTTTACAATCCCACCAACCTTTTTTTTTTCTTTCTCATTTTCTGTGATAGCTATTAATAGATCTGGGATCAATACTGCCTTTCTTCTTCCTCTTTTATTTAAGAAAAGCTTTCTTTGACTATTAACATATATTTTCATTGTAGGAAATTTGAAATTTTAGATAAACATTGAGAAATAAAATTTATACCCTGGGTGGGGAGGGGGGAGAAACAATCATTGCTAAAATTTTGGGAAGGAGCACTGATGGCATAGTAGTTAAAACATTTGGCTGCTAACTTCCAGGTAAGCAATTCAAACCCACCAGCCACTTTGTGGGCTAAAATAAAACGAGAGAGCTTGCTTTCATAAAACTTTATAGCTTTGAAAACCCTATGAGGAAGTTCTATTCTGTCCTATAGGGAGAGTTAGAAGTAAATTGAGTTGTGCTATTTTTTTCCCCCTTTTCTTTCAGCTCCGTGATTATGGTGTATTTTCTTTTATATAGTTTTTCTTCCATGTGTATATGTTGTTGTTGTTATTGTATACTATCACATTGAGTCCTAACCATAACTAACCCCTCACCAGTTCCTGTGAGTAAATCTCATTGCAACAGGTGGATTCAAACTGTATACCTTTCTGTTTGCAGCACAATTCCTTATCGCTAGTCCAATAGAGTTCCCTAGTACCAATAATTTTTTTTACAAATAAGTTTTTCAGTATAAACATTTCAGTATTTGGAAGAAGTATGTTCTTTTTCTTTTCTGTGATTCACTTCCATTCTAATGAAAAAAATCATAAGCTCCTACAAACTCAATAAATTTAATCTTTCAAGTTTTCTCTATTTATTTGGTGCAAACTCTGTCAATATTAGACCATATTATCAAAAATGATACTTTAACTTTTTGGATGTTTATACAACTTACTTAAGAATTTCTGTACTAGAGTTTTGAGTTGTGTCTGAACATCGAACAGCAGGAATGAATTAGCCACTTCTATCATATTCTCTTGCTCTAGTGTCTTCATTAAGGAACTCTAGTGGCAGAAAGTGTTATGCATTTGACTGCTAACTAAGAGGTTGGTGGTTCAAACTCACCCAGTGACTCCATAGGAGAAAGACCTGGCAATCTGCCTCTATAAATAATACAGACTTAGACAACCCTCTTTAAGAGCTAGTCCCTGGAGAAGAACATTATGCTTGGAAATGCAGATGGTCAATAAAGGAGAAGACCCTGGAAATGGAGCAACATAGTGACTACAACAATGGGCTTAAATATAACAGAGAATATGAGAATGGTAGAGAATCAAGCAGGGTTTCATTCTGTTGTACCATGGGATCACTCTGAAGTGAAGTCGACTCAGTGACACAAAGCAACAACAACAGAGTTATTCATTCTGTCACAGCAACAACCTCTTGATGAGTCTTCCTTTGATGTTTTGTCAGGATTGGAGTGATTCACTTCCATTCTAATGAAAAAATCACAAGCTCCTACAAACTCATCAATAACTAAGTTAAGCAGATAACACAATCTTGTTTGCTGAAAGTGAGGACTAGAAATGCTTGCTGTAGAAGGTCAAGAACTATAGCCTTCAGTATGGATTACATCTTATCATCAAGAAAACAAAGGCCCTCACCACAGGACCAAAAGCATCAATAACAGTAATAACCTATCAATTGCCAGTTAGACTACAACACAGTGCTTGTGGTACATCAGAGGTTTTATATGAGTATTTTGTTTATTGTTATTAAATTTTATTAGTTTTAATGAACATTTACAGAGATTTGGGGTTTTCATTCATTCATTGTTGCACTATTTTCTCCACCCTCCTCCCCAGTTTGTTCTTCTTCCCCCGCCATCCGAATGTCTGTTTTAATTGTCCAATTGCCACAGTGCTTGTCAAAGCCAGTTCTGATTAATCTCCTTTGTCAGTGTGTGCTTTGCCATTCCCTATCACTCCTCCCTGAGAGAGACTTCACCCTGATTCATAAGGAAAAGGGGATGGCGTATTCTCTTAGCTACTTCCTGCTGAAAAGGGACGCTGTGGGTTTCAGGGTGAAGATCTTCTCTCACTACTCTAAAGGGCCCCTTTGGCAGCAGGAAACACATAGACTATTATGGAGATTGATTTTGGAATTTAGATGCACTGTTATTAATTGTGCTTAGCCGTACATGTTCATATCCTTGAAGATGTATCATGGGGGTGTTGCAACCTAGAAGACACAAATTTAACTAACAAGTTAAAAGTACATGAGTCAAAAATTATGGCAAAGTAAAAGAAAGGATTCTTTCATTGTTTTACAAACCCTCCCCTAGGTCCCCTCCACCATGTAGCCATCGCTCTAGACTCCTGTGATGACAGAAATACCTAGTCACATATCTCTATTAAACAGTTTTCTCCCTCCTCTGTTTCAGTGCAGTATACATTATTGAACCCATCATACTCAGTCTCTCCCCAACCCCAAGGTTAGTCCCATTCTACAACAGTGGCATCATGCAATATTTGTCCTTTTGTGACTGGGATATTTCACTCAGCATAATGTTCTCCAGAATCAACCATTTTGAATAATATTGCATGAGTTCCTTGTTTTTCAACGCAGCATAGTATTCCATTGTGCGAATATACCACAGCTTCTCTAGCCATCCGTTTGTTGATGGGCACTTAGGTTGTTTCCAACTCCTTGCTATTGTGAACAAAGCTGCAATAAACATGGGTGTGCATATATCTGCTTGGATGTCAGCTATGGTCTCTTCAGGGTATATTCCCAGTAGTGGAATTGCTGGGTCAAATGGTATCTCTATTTGCAACTTTTTGAGAAAGCGCCATACTGCTTTCCACAGGGGTTGCACCATTTTACACTCCCACCAACAGTGAATCAGGGTTCCAGTTTCTCCACAACCTCACCAGCATTTGTTGCTTGCTTTATATGAGTATTGAGTATGCAAATGAACAAGGGAATAAGCAAATTTAGGTGAGTGTTTCCATTCTGTGGTTATTAAACTCCTTGTTCACTTCTTCAAGTTCTTCACTTTGAGGACCTCTAGAGAAATAACAACCAATTCTTGGTGACTCTATCTGCATGAAAGCTATGTTTCATAGGATTTCAATGATCTCATGACTGATTTCATCAAAATATCAGAGACCATATTTTGTTTACCATTGCACTGCTTCCCTCCCTTCCCCATGATACCTGACATCTAGGAAGTATTCAGAAAATATTTGTCCACATTTTTGTGTGCCTCAGTCTTGGTGCCAGCATTACCTCAATAGATTTTCAGTGGCTGCCTTGTATCACCCATGGTTGCCCACCACAAAAATAAAACACGATTGGTTTGACTGTAAATAGAGAAAAGCTTCTTTAAATGAAAATTTCTGTCTGTATCTCTTTGCCTTTATTAAGGTCAAATTCTGTAAAAGCATCTTTTCCCACAAGTGAGAGCTCTCATACAGATTGAAACAGATACAAATGCATAAAACATCACAGGGAAAAATCAGAGAAACATAAGGAAATTGGGTTCTATTGTTGTTGTTAGGGGTTATTCAATCTGCTAGGACTCTTAGCAATCTTTTCAACAATAGATTGAAATCTTACCCTATCCTGCTCCATCCTCAAGATTTCTGTCATCCCTAAGCCTGTTGTTGAAGTCACTGTGTCAATCCATCTCATGAATAGTGGGTCTTATTTTTCTCTGATCCTCTATTTTTTCAAGGATTGGCACTTCTGAAAACATACCCAAAGTCTGTGAGGCAGAGTTTCACCATGCTTCCCTCTAAGGAGTACACTGGTTGCACATTCTCTAAGACTTGTTTGTTCTTATGACTGTCCATGGTACATCCGTCTCTTTGCCAGTACCAGCATTCAAACATATCAATTCTTCTGTGGTTTACTTTTTTTCATTATTCAACTTTTACATAAATATGCAGCAATTGAAAATGCATGGTAAGGGTCAATAGCACATCAGTCTTCAAACTGACTCCCTTGTTCTTAAGCACTTTAAGAAGTCCTTGACAGGTTTGTTGTAGGTTTTTGGGGGGGAGATATTTCTTTGTCTTTTATTTGACTGTAACCCCTTAAATAAGAAAACATTTCAACATCCATCCTCCCTTCATGCTCCTCATTTCTCCTCACCTTGTTTGTAATGAAAACCAAATGGCCCATCAGACAGTGTCAGGCTACCTAGGGAATCCTGACACTACAGGAAATACTGGATTTTTTTTTTCCATTTTCTCACAGTTATTGTTGGTAAGTGCCTTGTATTAGATTCCAACTCATAGATACCTCACATCAATAAGTATAAATGCCCCATGGGATCTTGTTGATTGTAATATGGGAGATTGCCAGGACTCTCAAAGAGTTGATTGATAGGTTTGAACTGTACACTTTCTCTTGGCAGCCAGGTGTTTAACCTTTTTGTCACTCTTGTTATTGTTACGTGCGACTCATAGTGACCCTATGTGCTCTATTCTGAGTCAATTTCATCATCTCTGATACACCCACCCCCATTACCCTGGTCACTAAGTCAATCCATCTCATCCAGGGTCTTGTCCCTAGGGCTTCTCAAAACCTAAAAGAATACCAAAATATAATCAGTGCACTATGAACATATGCAGTCTGATTAACCAATTTTTTTCTTCCCTTTCTTTTTGCGGTTCTGCTACCTCCCAATATTTGTTCAGAAAAAAGTAATTAACCTTTGCCCAATCTCAGGTGGAAGCTGAAGCAGCCCTCATTCAGACTTTCCTCTTAACAGCAGGCAGCAGGAGGTGGAGATGCTTTTGTTTTCACAACCCTGCTGTGATAGTTAATTTACATGTCAATTTGTTTAAATTTACAGGTCAGCTCATATCATCCCAAAGATGCGGTGAAACCCAGATGTAATTCTTGATTACAAATTAGGACCTCAGCACAAGTAAACCCATATTTGCCTTTTTGGGTAATCAACCCCTGCCAAAGTCCATGAGCTCAGAACAGCTTGTGCCTCAAGGGGAGGGTCACCCTACAGTGAACCTGATCCAAGCCATGGCATTTTCAATTGTTCTTATGCTCAAATTTGGGTAATGAAAAAGAAATGCATTTGGAATTCCTCTTTGGACTTCCCAAAGAATGAACAAATCTGTGTTGAAGGAAGTTCAACCAGGATGCTCCTTAGAGGCAAAGCTGGTGAAAGAGAGGAAAACTAAATGAGATGAATTGACACTGTGACTGCAATAATGGGTTTGAGCATGATGGAGATTGTGACTATGGCACAAGGTAGGTTAAGATTTTAATCTGTTATTCATAGGGTTGCTGTGTGTTGACTGACTGGCACCTATAAACAACAGAAGCAGCAAACACATTCAACTAGTACCTTTTATGGGTCAAACTCTGGGATAATAAGGTAAGTACAGTCAGATGTGAACGGTTTTTTATTTATTTATTTATTTATTCGGTGGTTGTTGTTTTTTATTTAGTTAACAATCAAGTGTAACCTGATTGATCATTTTGATTTAGTTAACAATCAGGTATGGGCTAAAAGACTCTTGTTTAGACCAATCAGGACCCAGTGGGTGGGCCTTTATATTGAAAAGTCAGGTGGTTTCTGCTTAGGAGTCTCCAGTTAGAGCCTCCTGTGTCAAACAGTTGGATTCTGGAAGGTAGAGTGTTTTGATTTCATTGACAGTCTTGTATAAATTGTCTGGTTATTTTTTATTTCGTTAACAATCAGGAGTGAGCTGGAAGTCTCTTGTTTAAACCAGTCAGAACTTGGTGGGAGGTCTTTATATTTAAAAGTCGGTTGGAAGACTAACTTGCTATTAGAATTACAAAGTAGATTAGTAGTTTGTTGTGTTTGAGAAGAACATTGTCGTAAGTGCTACCCAACTTGTCTGTCAATTTTCTGTACTGCATAACTTGGGATTGCTGTGATACTGAAAGCTATGCCTTTGGTGTGTCAAATGCCATTAGGATTATCCATGTTGGGCAGGTTTTAGTAGAGATTCCAGACTAGTAAGCAAAATTGGCCATCTACTTCTTAAATAACAGGCCTTTGGAAACCCTATGAACACTAGAGGAATGAGGATAGTTATAGCAATATAGTGGTAGAGCCCAGAATGGAAGTCTGTTGAAATGAGGAAAAACAAAGACAACCATCCTCTAATAATTAGAACATGGAATGCATGTAGCTTAAATGTTGGAAAACTGGAAATTGTTAAAAATGAAATGGAACATATGAATGTCAACATTATAGGCATTAATGAGATGAGATGGACCAGCTATGACTACTTTGAATCAGATAATCACATAGTATACTATTTAGAGAATGGGAAACAGAAGAAGATGTTGCTTTCATAGTCAAAAAGTCCATTTCAAGTTCTATCCTGAAGTACAATGTTGTGAGTGATAGGATAAAATCCATATACATACAAACAAAGAAGACCCATTAACATGACAATTATTCAAATATATGCTCTTACATCTAGAGCTAAAGAGGAAGAAATTGAGAATTTTTGCCACCTCTTGCAGTCCGAAAATGACTGAACATGCAATAAAGATACATTAATGATAATTGGTGACTGGAATGAAAAAAGTTGGAAGAAGGAAGGATTGTTTCGTTAAGTGCCGTCGAGTTGCAGGAAACTCATAGTGAGTTTGAAGGAGAGTCCTTGACGCTTGGGTGCCTTTCATCCTCTCTTCAGGTTCATAGGGTTTCTAGAGGCAAGCTATTATGGAAGTGGATGCCACTCCTCCTTCCAAGCTTGTTTTAATCGGGAAGCTCCACCCCACTCTTTGTCCGCATTGGGTAGCCAACCATTAATGCATTTGACACATCAGTGTCACAGTGTTCAGCCTCACAGCAACCAAAAGTGACCGCGGTATGGCAACTTGTATGCCAGGGCTATATGACCTAGAGGAATGTCTGAACAAAAACAATGAAAGACAGGCCCGAGGACCGCAGATTAAAAGTCACCCACTTTTGGCTTGGTAACATCACTTCCTGTCCACTGGGCCAGCTGATCTCTCTCTCTATGTTGATATTGTTGTTAAGTGCCGTCGAGTCGCAGGCGACACATAGCCACCCTATGAAGGAGAGTCCTTGACGCTTGGGTGCCTTTCATCCTCTCTCTAAGTTTATAGGGTTTCCGGAGGCAAGCTATTATGGAAGTGGATGCCACTCCTCCTGAAGGAAGGATTAGTGAAGAAGAAATAGTAGTTGGAAAATATGGGCTTGGTGATAGAAATGGGGCTGGAAACAGAATGATCAAATATTGTATTTACATTGATTTAGTCATTGCAAATGCCTTTTTTTAAAGACACAAATGACAACATGGATCTCATCTGGTGGGCTGAGTAGGAATCTGATGGACTGCGTTTGTGGTAGAAATAACTGGGGAAGCTCAGTATCAGCAAGCAAAACGAGATCAGGAGCTAACTGTGGGTCAGACTATCAATTACTCATATGCAAGTTCTAATTGAGGCTGAAGAAAATAAAAAAGAAAAAGGCCACAAGAACCCAGATAAATCTTGAATCAATTCCATCTGAATTTTAAGATTATCTTAAGAATAAGTTTGAGGTATTGGACACCAATGATTAAAGACTCAGTGAGTCTTACTATCAGGATGATATTAAGATATAATTAATGAAGAAAGTAAAGGGTAATTACAAAACAGAGGAGACCACAACAAGATAAAGGTAAATAACCCAATTGAAAAATGAGCACAGGATATGAATAGACACTTCACCAAAGAAGACAATCAGATGGCAAACAAAAATATGAAGAAATGTTCAAAATCCCTAGCTCTAAGAACAATACAAATCAAAACAACTATGAGATATCATCTCACCCCAGAGCAGCCAACGACAAAAGCTGGTGAGGTTGTGGAGAACCTAGAACCCTTATTCACTGTTGGTCAGAGTGTAAAATGGTACAACCACTATGGAAGGCTGTGTGGCGCCTTCTCAAAAAGTTGGAAATAGAAATACCATTTTACCCAGCAATTCCACTACTGGGAATACATCCGAAAGAAACCAGAACTGCCACCCAAACAGTTATATGCACACCCATGTTTATTGCTGGTTTGTTCACAATAGCAAAGGGATGGAAACAACTCAAGTGCCCATAAACAAAAGAATGGATAGAGAAGCTGTGGTATATTCACACAATGGAATACTATGCAGCACTGGAAAACAAAGAACTCATGAAATATACAAAATGGGTGACCATGGAGGACATTATGCTTAGTGAAATATGGAGGGAATATACAGAATCACTGTAACAGAAGGAATTGATTGACACTCAAAAAATTCAGGAAGTACCATGTGAACAGGAACCAAAGGTAATGAAGGAGGAAATGGAAGCTTCATTGAAGGTATTGGCAAAAAATAAGACCCCACAAATCCATGGGATACAAATTGACCTGTTTGAATTAACAGATGCCGTCTTCGATGCACTCACCAGTCTATGCCAGGAAATATGGAGGAGAACTGGACAAGAGATTAGAAGAGATCCATATTTGTTCTTCCCATTCCCAAAAAAGGTGATCCAACTGAATGTGGAAACTAACAATATCATTAATATTACATACAAGCAAAATTCTGTTGAAGATTATTACAAAAGGGCTAGAACAGTACATGGATAGGGAACTGCCAGAAGTTCAACAAGAATTTAGAAGAGGCTGTGGGACAAGGGATATCATTGCTGATGTCAGATTCATTCTGGCTAAAAGTAAAGAATGCCAGAAAAAATGTCTACCTGTGCTTTATTGACTATGCAAAGGCATTTGACTGCGTGAATCATAAGTGTTGACTTACATTGTGAAAAATGGAAGACCCAGAGCACTTAATTGTGCTCATGCAAAACCTATACCTGGACCAGGAGGCTGTTGTGTAAGCAGAGTAGGGGAACACAACATAGTTTAAAATTAAGAAGGGAGTGCTTCAGGGTTATATATCTATAAAATCTGTATGCTGAGCAAATTATTTGAGAAGCTAGATTCTATGAAGAGGAATGTGGCATCAGGATCAGAGGGAGGCTCATCAGTAACCTGTGTTGTGCAGATGACACAACCTTGCTTGCTGAAAGTGAGGAGGACTTGAAGTACTTGCTGCAGAAGATCAAGGAATGCAACCTTTAGTATAGATTGTATCTCAATGTCAATAAAACAAAGATTCTTACCACTGGACCAGTAGGCAACATCATGATGGATGGAAAAGAGATTGAAATTGTCAACAACTTCATCTTACTTGGATCCACAATTAACAACTTTGGTACAGCAGTCAGGAAATAAAGAGACACATTGCACTGGGAAAGTCTGCAGGTAGGGATGTCTGCAAATTATTGAGGAGTAATGATATCAGTTTGAGAACTAAGGTTCATCTGATTCAGACCATGGTCTTTCTGATCACTTGCTATGAGTCTGAGAGCTGGACAATGAATAAGGATCACAAAAGAAGAATTGATGACTTTGAGGTATGTTGTTGAAGAGCACTGAGCCAAAAGAACAAACAAACATGTCTTGGAGAGGGTGCAGCTGGAGTGGTCTTTGGAGGCAAGAATGATGAGGCTTTGTCTCACATACTTTGGGCATGTTGCTAGGAGAGGGACATGATGCTCGGAAGGGTGGAGGGTTGGCAAAAGAAAGGATGACCCTCAACCAGGTGGTTTGACACGGTGACTGCTGCAATGGCTCTAGTCTGTCAGGAAGTGTAAAGAAGGCATGGGTTAGGATAGGGTTCAGCTCTATTGTACATAGGGTTGCTATGAGTCAGACTCGACTGGACAGCACCTAACAAGAATAGCAAGATCAAATCCTTACCCTTTAGGAACTACTTGGATTAAGCTTTCTACTTTTATTGACCACCTGGAATTTCTATTAACTCGATCATGAGCTTGACTACTTGATTCTGATAACTGAGGTACTTAATTTTTGAAAGATAACAGTCTTGGCACCAGCAGCCAGGAAATTCAAAGGCACATTGCCATGGGAAAGTCTGCTGTTAGGGACCTCTCCAAAGTGCTGAAGAGCAATGGTGTCTCTTTGGAGACTAAGGTGCGTCTGATACAGGCCATGGTCTTCGCAATCACCTGTTATGCATCAGAGAGTTGGACAATGACCAAGGAGGACAGAAGGAGAATTGATGCCGTTGAGCTGTGGTGCTGGAGAAGAGTGTTGAGAATACCATGGACTGCTAGGAGAACAAACAGATTTGTCCTGGAAAGGGTTAAACCGGGTGGCTCCTTGGAGGCAAGGATTCTGAGGCTCCGTCTAACATACTTTAGACATGTTGTGAGGAGAGACCGGTCCTTAGAGAGGGACATCATGCTTAGGAGGGTGGAGGGACAGCACAGGAGAGGAAGGCCCTCTATGAGGCGGATTGATTCAGTGACTGGGATAATTGGGATGGGAGTGTCAGACAGAGCGATTGGCACAGGACAGAGCAGAGTTTAGGGCTGTTGTACATAGGGTCGCTATGAGTCACAGGCGACTCGACAGCACATAACAACAACAACAACACATTCTACTTATTTTCAAATTCATCTCAGCTAACATTATTTGACTATATGTAACAAAGAAGTGTTTGACCCTTTCAAGACTAAATTTTTTCTACTTTTGTGTTTCTTAAAACCATGTGCATTTTTTAGTGGAAGAAAGTTTGGATTAAAGTTGTTTTGGTTTTGGGCTTTTTTTAAAAAAAATTCTAGGTATTATAGCTTTTTATACAATTAGTGGTACACGTATGTCCCAATGGGGTTTTGGTGTTGGTTTGCTGGTATGAGGCCCATTTCTTCAACTTCTTACAGTTGTACAGACTCCTACAAGAAGATGTGTATAACACAATGAAGTAGCAATTTTCTATTAAGTTCCAGAGGTATGAAATTTTGTTGTTGTTATGTACTGTCTGATCGCCTGTGACTCATAGTGACCCTATGGACAAACCCTGATCTATCTTGAACCACTTTCATTTGTCTCTGACACACCTACCCCCTTATTCCAGTCACTGAGTCAATCCATCTCATCCAGGGTTTTCCTCTCTTGAGCTGTCCCTCTTCTTGCAAGCATGATGTCCCTTTCCAAGGGTTGGTCTCTCCTCGTAACATGCCCAAAATATGTCAGAAGGAGTAGAGAGGTGCTCTCTGTCCTGAGGGCCAGAGTTAAAAAGTTAAAAGTTGTTCTGTGAAACAAAGAGAATGAAGTTCTGTTAAAAAAAAATCCAAAACAACCAAAAAAACAAAAAATACTTTTTAAAAAAAGGTGCTATACAAAATGACAGCCTCAGCAACCCAGTCAGTCAGCTATGAGTAGTTCAGACATGCCAGGAATGAACTGTATCTTTTGAATCGATGGTCTTTTTGCCAGCTGCACACGTTAGATCATGAAGAAGGGACACCACGTGGCTTCAGACTGATTGTAAAGGGCAATGATGTTCCTGCCTGGTTTGTAGGACTCTCACTCTAGATCTCAGAGCTGTCATCTTAGAAGTTTGGTACCCTGAGGCCACCACACTGTAGTGTCCACAGTAGTTGTGTTTGATATTATGGCCCATTCTGCCATCTCAGCTCATGACTACATCTTCAGTGAATCAGCTTTGTTTGTAGTTGCTTCTGTAGAACCAACTAAAGTCTTTTCAATTTGAGTTATACTGAACATTAAAAGTCATTATAGAAGGAGTTATGCAGAAAGTCAGAGCCATGACTACTCTATTTTTTTAATAATTGATAAATAGAATTTGTGTATATAAAAAATATTAGGTATTTTGTACCCCTGAAAAAAAGTGCTATAGTCTAATTTTACCACTTTCATATTCATGAAAATGTCTTTCAGAAACATTTCACCCCAAATGTTACAAAATGCCTTGTAACAGAGATGCTCTTTGATTTGGTAATAAAAAAATAATTTCAATCGCTTATTAATTTATAGACATTAATTCAAGCCTGGGGATACAGTCTAAAATTTTCTAGGCAGTTACCAACAGCTGCAAAAGGCCCTATGTGTCCTCAGACAGAAAAGGAGAATTGTAAAAATTATGGCATTGAAATCATCAAGGATTAAGAAGCAGCCACGACAGAGCAGCAACAGGACTTATTCTGCTATGGAAAATCCTCACTAGGCCAGTCTTCCTGGATTTAGCATCCATATTTGTGAGCACTTACTATGTGCTAAAAATGTACATGCAAAGCAGCCGTGTTAAGCTCAGCCGCAGAGACAGGACTCTCTTTCTAGAAGCTCAGCTGAGGGAATGTTGTTGCTATTGTTGTTAAGTGCTGTCAAGTCATAGACGACTCATAGTGAACCTATGAATGAAAGACCTGAACATTTGTATAACTGTCATTTTTCTCCAAGTTCATAGGTTTTCCAGAGGCGAGCTATTTTGGAAGTGGATGCCACTCCTGCTTCCAAGTTTGTTTTAGTCAGGGAGCTCCACCAAACACTGTCCACCATGGGTAACCATTATCACATTTGACACATCGGTGTCACAGTGTTCAGCATCACAGCAACCACGAGTTACTACTGTACAGCAAATGGACATACCAGTGCTATGCCACTTAAAAGAATGTTTGACCAAAAACAATCCAAACCAGGCCTGAGGGCCACAGATTAAAATTACCCACCTTTGGCTTGGTAGCATTGCTTTCTGTCCAGTAGGCCAGCTGAGGGAATAGAGGCTGGAAATATTTCTTGGAGAAATGTCACCTGTCCACCATTTGAATATTGGGCAGGGAATGATGAAGGGGAGGACAAGACGACATGACTCTTGCTAGCTTGACTATCAGGTCAGAGGAGGGGCTAGAACTAGACAAGTTCTCTAGAGAGTTTATTGAGAAGGGAGATAGAAGCAAGCAGAATTTTCATGTGACTCTTACAGAATAGAATTGAGATGAACAAAGCCCATTGCCATCAAATGGATTTTTTTCACTTTTTTACTCCAAAGTGATCCTACAGGATAGAATGTAATTTCCCCACATGATTTCCAAGATGGTGTAGTCTTTATAGAAAGAGCTTTGGTGGAGGATCTGGTTAAGCATTGGGTATCATAAGGCTATCAGTCCAAACCCATAACCTACTAGCCAACACATAGGTCAAAGTTGAGGCAATATACATCTATAAAACTTAATAGACTCAGACACACTATATGAGGACTGGTTCTAATAAACAGAATTCCTATAGAGTCCCTATGGGGCAGAATCCATTCCACAGTGGTAGGAATCTCGAGAGAAGTAGACTGCTTCCTCCTGGGGGTGGCTGGTGTCCTTTTAGCAGCAGAGTACATAACCAACATCCCACTAGAGCTCTGTGGAGAATATGACAATATAATGCTATATTTTCCTTTAAAGTCCATTCTTTTTTTTTTAAAAAAAAGTCTACAAATATACTCTATTTCACACTCTGTTAAAGAAATATTGCTATTTGGTTAAGCTGAAGTTCTTAAATTATTCTTGGCTGCAAATTTAAATCTTGCATGGACTCAGATCTTCTTTGTCTTCTCAGTTCAGGGCAAAGGGAGCCCAGATCATTGCTGGTCACAGCTGCAGATTTGTGGTTGTAAGTGATCTCTTGGAAAACAGCCGTGAAGTTGCTGAAGTTATCCTTTAAAATGCTTTGCTTTATTTCCTGACATAAGATACTTTAGCTTTGTTCTTGTGGCTAACGCTCAATTGCTGGCATTTGCCCAGCCACACCATGTTATCAAAGAGCTTCATGCATTTTTAAACACAATTTCCCCCTCCCCAGAGCCTTTCATTTCTTTTCCCATGGACTTCAACTTTTCAAAGATCAGTTACACTAGCAAAACGGCCAGAATGGTGACTAACCGTTGCTTCCATTACACTCTACAGTACATGTGGACAAACAATTTTTTCTTGAAATACATTTTTTTAAATGCTTAAATAATTCTATTTTATAGTCAATTGATTTCCCCCTTCCTTCAAAACATGCTATTGTTTATTAGCATGGAATTGATTTTTTTCTTATATCCATAAATATGCAGCTGTTCAAGAATTATAAAATGTCTACTGTATATCAGGAGAGGTAGCTCTGGTGGCTTAGTGAGTAAGGAATTACATTGCCAACCCAAAGGCATGAGGTTCAAATCCATCAGCTGCTCTACAGGAGAAAGATGAGAAACCTCCTCCCATGCAATTTATAGCCTTTGAAAACTCTCTGGAGGGTCAGCTATGAGTTGGTTCCAACTTGACAAGAATGGTTTTGAGATTTTTATACCAGATTTGGCTATATGGGTCATAAGAAATTATGGCTACTTTTTTTTTTAGAATTTTTTTAATTGTGATTTTAATGACAGTTTATAGAAAATTTGGGTTTTTCATCCATTCATTGTTGTACATTTTCCTCCCTACCATTCCCTCTCCCTCCCCAATCCACTTTGTAATGGACCTCTTTTTCCAGATTGTTGTCATACATAAAATGCCTTATTATATATTCCTTTGGAACAATTCTTTCCCTCATCTATTCCAGTGCAGTGTTCATTATCTACCCATTCCTTTCCTCTTCTCCCTCTAATCCCCCCAGTCCTGTTTTATAACAATAGTGTTATGCAATATTTGTCCTTATGTAATAAAGATATTTCACCCAGCATAATGTCCTCCAGGCTCATATGTTGTGTAATGTTTTATAAGTTCATTGTTTTTCAGTGCTGCATAATATTCCATTGTGTTAATGTACCATCGTTTTTCTATTTAGTACCATAGTTTTATTTATTTATTCTAATTTTTGAGAAGAATGGGAATCTTGGAACAATTATGTTCATGTGAAACCTATACACAGACCAAGAAGCCATTGTGAGAACAGAATAGGAAAATAGTGCATGTTTAAAATCAAGAAAGTTGTGGATAAAGGCTGTATTTTTTCTTCATACCTGCTTAATCTCTGTGCTGAACAAATCATTTGGGAAACTGGATTTTATGAAGAAGAATGTGGCATCAGGATTGGAGGAGGACTCCATCAACAACGTGCAGTATGCAAATGGCAGCCTTGCTTGCTGAAAGTGACGATGACTTGAACACATGCTGCAGAAGATCAAAGACTACGGTATTCAATATGGATTACATTTCAATATCAAAGAAACAAAAATCCTCTCAACTGGGCCAATGACAGATGGAGAAAAGATTGAACTTGTCAATGATTTCATCTTACTTGCATATGCAATCAAATCTTGGTGTCAGCAGGCAAGAGGCAAATAGATGTGTTGCACTGGGAAAATCTGCTGTCAGGGAACTCTTGAACTTGCTAAGGAGCAACGATGTTGGTTTAAAGACTGAAGTGTATCTAATTCAAGCCATGATATTTTTAGTTACTTGTTAAACATTTGAATGTTGGGTAGTAACTAAGTATTACAGAAGAAAAATCAATGGCTTTTTTCTTGTGATAGTGGAGAAAAGTACTGAATGTTCTATAGACTGATAAAAGAATAAACAAGTTGGCCTTTGAGAGAGTGTGACCAGCGTGTTCCTTAGAGGAACAAGGACAGTGAAACTTCATCTTGTATACTTTGGTAATGCTGTTAGGAAGGGCCAGTCCTTGGAAAAAGGCATCGGGCTTGGAAAGGTGGAATGTCAGCAAAAGAGAGGAAAATCCTCAACAAGATGAATTTACACAGTGACTATTAACAATTGGCTCAAGTATATCAGAAATGATGAGAATGCCCATAGGATAGGGCAAAGCTCAGATCCATTGTTCATAAAGCCATTATCATTGGTACTTAATGACAGCACATACCAGATTAGATCTCTTGTGATCTAGAGGTAAGGATTTGCACTGCCAACCCTAAGACACAGTTTGAAAGACAACCAATCTCCTCCCATGTGATTTATAGCCTCTGAAAACCTACTGAAGGGTCATCAGCTATGAGTCTGTTCTGACTTTTCAGAATGTAACAACATATACAAGCTTATAGATGAGTAACTTCAGTCCTTCCACAAGAATGTTTTCTAAAACATTAGCTGTAGAAATGTACTTATTCTTTTCAGGGCAAAACTAGAATCACAAACCATAATTGGAAAAAGTTTAGAATCTACTTTTTCATGGCAAAAATTCACCCAAACAAGCTACAAAACAAAGGATACTCTCATTGTTGTCAAGTTGAAGCTGATTCATAGCTGACCCTCCAGCAGGTTTTTGGGGACAGTGACATTACATGACAGAAGATTACCCATTTTTCTCCCATGCAGACGCTAGTGGATTCAGACTAATTATAGAGAAGCCCTGCCTCTGCATTAGCAGCACAACCCCCCAAAAGATGGGCCACTAAGACCCCTGAAACACAGAGAAGAGGGGAGTATATTTGCAAAGGAGCTGACTGAAGTGATTACTTTTAATTGTAAGAATCGCTCTTCCAAATTAAAGCAACCAAACAAAACCAATAAACTCCAAATTAGGAAAATAAGAAACAACATGAAAAATCAGTTCACAAAATAAACTTAAAAATATTTTGAAAAGATATGTGTAAAAGATAGCTAACTTAGTATTAATCAAAGAAGTGTCCTTGGATGGTGAAATTATTAACATAGTAGGCTGCTGACCTAAAAGTTAGTAGTTGAGCCCATGCACCTCAGAAGAAAGACCTGGCTATCTACTTCCAAAAAAGTCAGCCACCAAAAAACTTATGGAGCATAATTCTACCTTGATACACATAAGGTCCCCATGAGCTGTATTCAGCTGGCTTAGAAATCAAATAAGTAAGAATTAAAATTGTTGTTGTTGTTATATGCTGTCGACGGAAGCTCACATTGACCCTAAGAACAACAGATCTGAACCTTGTCCTATCCTGTTCCATCATCATCTGTGTTATATTTCAGCCCATTACAGTAATCATTGTGTTAATCCATCTTGTTGAGGGTCTTTCTTTCTCATGCTAACCCTCCACCTTTCCAATCAAGATATCTTTCTCCAAAGATTGGCCCCTCCTAACAACACACCCATTGTAGATGAGTTCAGGTTTCACTATTCTAGCCTCTAAGGAACACACTGGTTTCTCTTTCTCCAAGATAGACGTGTTTGTTCTCTTGACAGACCATCGGATATTCAGTACTCAAAGTCAATTCTCCTTCTGTCATCCTTAGTTATTGTCCAGCTTTCAGATGTATTACAAGTAATTGAGAAGATCATGATGGCTTAAGTCCAGCACACCTGTTTAAACTGACATCATTGTTCTTTATCCCTTTGGAGAATTCCTTAACAGTAGATTTTCCTAATGCAGTTTATAATTTTTTTTTTTTTAGCTTCTGGTATTAAGAGTTTGATTGTGGATCCAAGTAAGATCAAATTATTGACAACTTCAATCTTCATCTACCACAATGTTGCTTATTGGTCCAGTGGTGAGAAGTTTTGTTTTCTTGATTGAGTTGTAATCCATCCCAAAGGCTGCAGTCTTTGGTTTTCTGTAGCAAGTCATCATCACTTTAAGAGAGCAAGGTTGTGTCATCTGTATAACATAGGTTGTTGATAAGTTTTCTTCAGGTCCTGATGTCACATTCCTCTTCACTAATGCCAGTTCATGATTGATTTGTTCAGCACAGTTTGAATAGGTGTAGAGAAATAATACAGTCCTGATGCACACCTTTCTTGGTTTAAAACTATACAATATTCCCTTGCTCTGTTCAGACAATAGCATCTCAATCAATCTAGGTGTAGGGTTTGCATAAATACACGAAACTGTTCTGGAATTCCCATTCTTCTTAATTTGGGCCATAATTTGTCATGTTTCACACAGTCAATTGCCTTTGTATAGTAAAAAAAAAAAAAATCCACAAACACAAATGGACATCCTTATGGTATTCTCTGCTTTCAGCTAAGATTCATCTGACATCAGCAATGATATCCCAGGTGTCAAAGCATCTTTTAAATCCATCTTGAATTTCTGGCAGTTCTCTGTCTATATTCTAGTCACCTTTGGATAATCTTCAGCAGTATTTTGTTTTTATGTATATTAATGATGTTCGATAATTTCCACATTATGCTTGATCATCACTTTTGAGAATGGAATAAATATGAATCTCTTCCAGCCAGATGGCCAGGTTTCCAAATTTCTTGGCACAGCACAGTGACCACATCCAGGGCTGCATCTGTTTATTGGAGTATGCCAATTGACATTCCATCGATTCCTGGGACTTTAATTTTTTTGCCAATGCCATTAGTGCAGCATGGACTTCTTCCTTTATTGCCATTGGTTCTTGATCAGATTATACTTCACATTATTCTGTGTCAACCCATTCTTTTTGGTACTGTGTAAATAATCTTGCAAAAGTCTACCATTTCCTCTCCAGTCATGTTACCTATATTTTCCAAATGTGATATTTTGTTTGTTTCCAGCTTTTACATTCCAAACACCAGTGATTATAAATATTTCTCAAGTGAATATTTGATCAATTTCAATTTCTTCATCTTTGGCATTAGTGATTGGTATGTAAATTTGAATAACGGTCATATCATCTGGTCTTTCTTGTAGGCAGATGGCTATTATCATATCATTGACAGTACTGCACTTTAGAATAGATTGCAAGTCTTTTTTTGACAAACTTGTTATCACTCGTTTTCAATTTGTAGTTCATATAATTGTCTGATTCAAAACAGCTATTACCTGGATCATTTCAGATCATTAATGCCTAGGGTGATGTCAATCTGGAGACTAAGGTGTGCCTGATACAGGCCATGGTCTTTGCCGTCACTTGCTATGCATCAGAGAGCTGGACAATGACTAGGGATGATAGAAGGAGAATTAATGCATTTGAGCTGTGGTGTTGGAGAAGAGTATTGAATATACCATGGGCTGCTAAGAGAACAAACAGATTCATCCTGGGAAGGATGAAACCAGGCTGCACCTTGGAGGCAAGGATTCTGAAACTTCATCTGACATACTTTGGACATGTTACAAGAAGGAACCAGTCCTTGGAGAGGGACTTTATGCTTGGGAGGGTGAAGGGACAGCACAGGAAAGGAAGACCCTCGATGAGAAAGATTGATTCAGTGACTGGGATAATGGGAGTAGTTGTGCCAGAGACAATAAGTTTGGCACAGAATAGAGCAGGGTTTAGGGTTGTTGTACAAAGGGTCTCTATGAGTCGCAGGCAACTTGACAGCACATAACAACAACAATGCCTAGGATAGTGATCTTTAAGTAAGTGTTCCTTTTTAATTTTTCACAACTTCAATTTTCCTAAATTCATACTTCATACTTTCCACATTCCAATTATTAATAGGTGTTTGCAGTTATTTCTTCTAATTTTGATCCATCCCACATTATCAACTGATGACCCTTCCAAAAAATTCCTAACGCACCATTAAAATAGATTCTACTTTGAGGAGGTAACTCTTTCTTGATTTTATTTTGAGTACTTTTCAGACTTAGAGGTTTATTCTCCAATGCTATGTCAATGTTCTGGGGCTGTTCACACATTTTTAAAGACCTAGGTCACCAGATTCTTCTTCCCAGTTCATATTTGATTCACCTCAAAAATGTGTCTACCATGGGAGATCTTACTGGTATTTGAAACATTGAGGGCATAACTTCCAGCGTTACAGCAATATGGAAGCTATCAGAGTATGAAAACTGACAAAGAGCAGAGATTTCAACTGATATGGTACTTGAAAGAGTCTATGAGATACTCTGAATGCTCCTAAATGGATTTTGCAAATGATAAAATCTTGGAGAAAATTCTCGTTAGTGAAACTCAAGTTTGCCATTTTTCCAAAACACACTGTGTATTTTAGAAAACTAAGTATACCGTTTAGTTACTGAAATTATTATAATGTCTTTTGATTTTTCCATTTCTGTTGTTTTTTTTCTAAGTCAAGTAATTTTTGTTAATCTACCTTTCTTGATTAATTAACTTTACAAATTCTTTGGAATACTCTATGTCTTGCTGTGTATCTTGCTAATGTGCTAATAATCTTTTTAACTTTGTATTGTTATTTGAGTGGAAGTTTAGAAAGCAAATTGCTTTTCCATCCAATCATTCATACACATTTTTTATTATATTAATTATAATACAATGTAACAGCACTCATCTTATTTCCACCCTGTGGTTCTTATTTGCTTTGATTTCCTGTCCCTTCCTATCTTTTGAGCTTAATCTCTGTAAAAATGTTATCCTTTTCTAGTTGATTATTCTAGGGATTTAATGCCTCTGTACTGCTCACTTTATAAGTCATGCCTATTGCTTGCCTGAAAGTTGACCCACAGATGTGACTGTGGTGCTAGGTTTAAATGGTGTCTAAGGACCACAGTTTTAGGGGTTCCAGGCATCTCTACTAGACCAGGCTGTTGTTGTGTTCAGTCAGTTCAGAACTGATTCATAGCTGACTCTTCAGCGGATTTTTAGAGGCAATACATCTCACAGAAGGAGATTGTCCATCCTTTCCTGCAAAGCAACTGGTGGATTTGAACTGTGTGCCTTTGGGATTGCAGTGCAGTTTCTTATCACTCCCTTTGTAGCCTGTTCATATTTATGATTTTGAGTTTTGTTCCACATTTCTCCCATTCTGTCCATGACCCTCACCTATGATCTATGTTAGAGCTATCAGCCACGAGAGTTGGGTACCATCTAGTTCTTTTGGTCTCTGGTTGATAGAGGTTGAACATTGTGAGGTCCATTAGTTTTTTTCAACTGTTTCCTCCCCTCTTTCTTT
>NW_006399786.1:2228129-2235535 GCF_000299155.1 Elephantulus edwardii
CCCCACTTAATTGATTTTATCTCCTTGTAAAAAATCAGTTGACCATAGGTAGATGGGTTGATTTGTGGATTCTCAGTTCTATTCCATTGATTTATGTGTCTGTCATTGTACCAGTACCACACTATCTAAACCACCTTGGCAGTGTAGTAAAATTTGAAATTAGGGAGTGAGATGCCTCCTACTGTGTTTCTTTTTTAAGGGAGTGTTTTGCTTACTTGGGGCCTTTTTCCTTTCCAAATGAAACTAAAGATTTCCTTTTCCATCTCGTTGAAGAATGGGACTTGTATTTTAATTGCAATTGCATTGATCGTGTAAATAGCCTTTGGTAGGATTGTTATTTTCACAATGTTGAGTCTTCCTATCCATGAACAAGGAATGTACTTCCATTTCTCCAGGTCTCTTTTTGTTTCTTATAGTAATGTTTTGTAGTGTTCGTTGAATACATCCTTTGTTAGAATACATCCTGGTTAGATTTATTCCCAAGTATTTAATCTGGTGATTAGTTATTGTGAAGGGTATTGTTTTTCTTAGCTCCAGCTCTGTATTCTCATGCATGTAGATCTTGTATATTGCCACTTTGCTGAATTGGTCAACTATGTCCAGTAGTTTTCTTGCTGAATCTTTAGGGTTTTCTAAGTATACTATCATATCATCTGCATACAGATATAATTTTACCTCCTCTTTGTCAATTTGGATGCCTCTTCTTTCCTTCTCTTGTCTTATTGTTATCACTAAGACTTCCAATACAATATTGAATAAGAGAGGTGATAGTAGGCATCCTTGCCTAGTTCTTGTTCTTAAAGAGAATGAATGCCTTTAATCTCTCTCCATTGAGAAAAATGTTGGCTCTCCGGTTTGCATATATAGTTTGTACTGTATTGAAGAAATTCCCCTCTAATCCTATTTTATTGAGTGTTTTAATCAGGAAAGGGTGTTGGATTTTGTCAAAGGCCCTTTCTGCATCAATTGATAGTATCTTGTGGTTCTTGTTCTTTGCTTTGCTTATATTATGAATTACATTAATTGTTTTTCTTATGTTGAACCATCCTTGCATAATTGTTATGAATCCCACTTGTTCATGGTGAGTTATTTTTTTATGTATCATTGGATTCTATTGGCCAGGATTTTATTTAGGATTTTTACATCGAATGCACCACTGAAGAGGAAAAAAGTAGATAAAGAAAGACTAAAAGTAAAAGGGTGGGGGGAAAAATATACCAAGCAAATGGCAACCAGAAAAAAGCAGGAGTAGTGATATTAATATCTGATAAAATAAATTTCAAATAAAGGTCACCACATAATACTTAAAGGGTCAGTAGAACAAAAGGACATAATAATAAATATCTATGTACCAAATGAAAGACCTGCAAAATATATAAAACAAACATTAACAAAACTGAAAAAGGAAATAGACAACACTATTATAGTACTTGGAGACTTCAGTACACCACTCTCAAGAAAAGATAGAAATACCAGAAAGAAATTCAACAAAGAAACTCAAGAATTAAAACACACAATAAACCTACTTGACCTCATAGATATTTGTAGGCTAATGCACCCCCCAAAAAAATCACAGTATACCTTCTTTTCCAATGTGCATGGAAAGTTCTTCAGAATTTTAGACCACAAGGCAAGCATCAATGAATTAAAAAGCATAGAAATAAAACAAAGCATCTTCTCAGACCACAATGCTACAAAATTAGAAATTAATAACACGAAGGTAAGGGGAAAAAAAATCCCATACATTTGGAAGCTGAACAACACCTTGCTTGAACATGAATAGGTACTAGAAGAAATAAAAAGTGAAATGAAAAAGTTTCTTGAAACAAATGACAATGAAAACACCATTTACCAAAACTTCTGGGAAACAGCCAAAGCAGTAATCAAAGGTCAATTTATAAACAATAAGCAAACACATTACAAGACAGGGAAAAATGACCATTGACTCTCTAACCCAACATCTCTAACAAATTGAAAAAAAAGCAAGAAAACCCGACACCCTCTAAAAAAAACCTGTAATTATAAAAATTAGAGCAGAGATAAATGAAATAGAAAGTAACAATTGAAACCGTAAATAAAACTAGGAGTTGGTTCTTTGGAAAGATCAATAAAATAGACAAACTATGAGCAAAACTAACAAAAGAAAAGAAGGAAAAGACACAAATAATTCAAATAAGAGATGAATCAAGCAACATCACAACAGAACCAACTAAAATAAAAAGGCTAACATTGGAATATTATGAAAAACCTATATTCAAACAAATAAGAAAACCTAGAGGAAATGGACAAATATATAGAAATGCACAACCTAGCCAAACTGATTCAACCCAAAATTGAACACCTGAACAGACCCATTACAAAAGAAGAAATTGAAAGAAAATAAAACAACTTCCTGCCAAAAAAAAGCTCTGGACCAGATGGTTTTACAAGTGAATTTTATCAAACATTCAGAGAAGAACTGTCACCAATTCTACATAAATTATTTCAGAAAATAGAAAAAGATGGAATTCTTCCAGACTCATTCTACGAAGCAAGCATATCCTTGATACTAAAGCCAGGAAAGGACACCACCAAAATAGAAAACTATAGGCCAATATCTTTTATGAATATAGATCAACCAATTGTTCTGTGTGCCTTCAAACAAGTTTTATGTTTTTGTGTGAAAGTTTTAAAACTTTCAAACTTTCTTTCTCTCTATTTATAAATGTTAAAAATAAGTATGGTTTCTTTAGTTTACTCTTATTTGACATTTATTACACTTGAATATTCATTTTTAAATTTTCTGTTAGTTACCAGAGCCTACTAACAAGAAGCTGAGCTGCAATCCAAAGGCACAAGTTTCAAGGTTGCCCGAAGCTCTGCAGGAGGATGGGCAATCTTCTCCAGTGTGATTAACTGCCTCAGAAAACCCTCCAGAGGGTCAGCTATAGGTCTGTTCTGACTCTAAGGTACACAACAACAACAACAACAACACTGTTAGTTAAATGTTCCTCAACCAAGTTATAGTGTTTTCAATTATTTTCTATGCATCTTAACATTGGACGAGGAATAGTAATGTCAGAAGGATTGATGCTTTGAGTTGTAGCGTTGGAGAAGTGTACTGAATACCCCATGCACTGCCAAAAGAACAAACAAGACAAGCCTGTCTTCAAGGATGTGCAACCAGGGTGTTTCTTAGAGACAAGGGTGGTAAAATTTTGTCTCTCATGCTTTGGGTATGTTGTCAGGAGAATCCAGTCCTTGGAAAAGGAAATCATGCTGGGAGATGTAGAGTGCCAGAGAGAGAGAGAGAGAGAGAGAGAGAGAGAGGAAACTCCAAAGAGGATAGATAACACAGGGACAGTAGATGGTGAGGATTGGCACAGGATAGGGCGAGGTTCACCTCACAACAATGTTGTTAATTATTTTGACATTTGGAATATTAGTCAATATGCTACAAACCAATATTCTTGTTGGCTTTTAAAATATTTTTATTTGTTTTTATATGTGGCTTCCTATAGCAATCTTTAGTTAATGTCACTCTACGGGCAGCTGAATTCTAGGTCCCTCATATTATTCTCCTTCTTTTGTGTTTTCTTAGATCAATGGGACATAAGAGATCTTGTTATTGAAGAGGATCAAGTACCGATTTTTTTTTAAATTACAGTGAACAGGACAGACAGAGGTAACTGGGGCTTTTTCAGGTTCCAGAAAGGTCTCTGAGGGAATTTAGCTGAGCCCACTGCTTGGGTTGCTCTACTGGAATGTGTAACATTAAATTTTCTGTATCAACATCATGTAGCGATGTCAGGAGATAGGAGATCTAGTATAAAAACAAGTTCATCTTCTTTAATCTTAAGAGTGAGAATCTGAGAGTATTTACAGTGAGATATGCATATATTTATGACTAAAATAGCTATTCCACATCTCCAGGGTGGATGGAATTGCTGCCACTTACTGATGATAGAAAACAAACCCAATCATCACAATGAAATGAGAGAAAATTGCTTGATTTAGAAAAAGCATCAGGTAGATAAGTTTCACTTAGAAAAGTATTTACCAATATTAAATTACTTAAGTCACTAGAAGTCAAAAAGCAAGCATTTAAGAAAGCAAAGTGGAAAATGTTACCGTGGTTTAGGGAAAAGGAACAATTCTTATAATTAGTTAAAACTCCAGCTGCTGTCAAGTCAATGCTGACTCTGAGCAACTCCCTTTGCATCAGATTAGACCAACTCTGCTCTCAGCGGCTGCAACTTCCCAGAACTCCGTCACCTGATCTTTCTTCTAAAGTTCTGAGTAGATTCAAAGTGCCTCAGTTTCTGCAGTGGTTATAGCTGTTGTTGCAATCACTGTTTCAGATCATCTCATTGACAGTCTGCCTCTCTTTTAATGACCCTCTACTTTTCCAGGAATGCTGTCTTTTTCCAAGGACTGTGCCTCCTGACGATATGCCCAAAGTATGTGAGATACAGTTTCACCATTCTTGCCTCTAAAGTGTACACTGTTTTCACTTCCTCCAAGACTATATTTTTTAATTCTTTTGACAGTCCATGAAATATTCAACACTTTTTACCAAGACCACAATTGAAAGGCATCAATTCTGCTTTGATCTTCCTTATTCATTGTTCAACTTTCACATGCATACAAAGAAATGGAAAATATTATGGCCTGGGTCTTTAAATTGACATAGTTGCTTTAAAGAGGTCCTTGGCAACAGATACACTCAGTGCAACAAGTCTTTTAATTTCTTGACTGCTATTAACATGAATGTTGATTTTGGATCCAAGTAAAAAGAAATTTCTTGAAAACACCCATCTTTTCTCCACCTATAATGATGTTGCATATTGGTCTGGTTTGTTTTCATGATGCTGAGATGTAATTGTAAGCCAGTTTGAAAGTCCCTGGCCCCAAATGAATAGTCCTGTAAATAGAAACAGGAAAATCACTGTGTTTATTGTACTTCATCTTTTTGAGGAATAAGCAGTACATGTGTTTAAATGCTTCTATCTGGGACGTGCGAGGCTACCTTCTGTGGGGAGCGGTGGCAGCCTGTTCTGCTCATTGTTGTCTGAGCTCATTGTTTGGGAAAATTCCAGTAAACTATGCCTAGCTTTAGTTGTCTTTGGGTGTTTACAGAGCACCCACACATGTCAGACACTTGACTCTCATTATCTCATATCCTTGAACAACCCAGAACAGAAGCTATTCACATTCTTTGTCATAAGTGAGGAAATGAAGCTCATGGCATTAAGAAACTTACCCACTGCCTCCCAGTAAGCAAGTCGGGAGCTGAATCCTGATGTCTGGTCTAAGTGACTCCAAGAATTTATGCTCTGTTAAACCATGTAGGAACCAAACCCAGGGTGGGTCACCTTGTTAATTTTGTGTGGGCTGGAATCAATGAACATATTTTATAAGCAGTTTTATTTTTCATAATAAATCAATATTTTAATGATGATATATACCATTGTTTAAGCTTTAAAAAATTAAAATCAAATTATACATATAAAAACCTTACTCAGTGAAATTGTATATATAGCCAGTTATATCCCTATGTTGTAGCCCATGCCTTCTTCCTATCTGTTTGCCTGATATCAAATTTAACTGTGGTTTCTCTTTCATCTGCCCTACTTGCTCAGTTATTTTGATATCTGGCCTTGACCATGTTCCTAAAATGGACTTTTTCTAAGCTGTACAAACTTGATTTTGACGTTATGCAAGTCTTCTAACATTACACAGTTCCTCCAGATCAGGAGGAATGAAGCCATTGTTCTAAGAAATTATTTATTCAATAACTGCTTAGTGCAATCCTTAAAACCTGTGAGGCAATAGGTCCTGAAGACCTAGAAATGAGGGAGACATTGCCTGTGACCTTCATAAGCTTTAGATCTGTGGAAAAGAGAGTGACCATGCAAATGCATCTGACAAGTAGGCCATTCAGATCAACTCATCTGCTGAAGATAACTTAAGATGTAGCAAATATGAAAAGCAAAACAAAAACCTTAAGAGTCTCAGAGAGCTAACATGATAGTGAAATATTACTAAGGGAGGCCAGAGCGGTGCACTATTTATTTGGAATGTGTGTGTGTGTGTGTGTGTGTGTGTGTGTGTGTGTGTGTGTGTGTTGACCTACACTTTTGAGGATGTTATGAAAACAGGCTAACAAAAGTCAAAGGCACCTTGATAAATGAACGGGCTGCCTCAGGCCTGTACACAAACAATTACACCTGAGAAATAAGAATAAAAAAAGTAAATCAGCCCTGGTTTCCTGTTCAACATGTAAAGAGTTTAGAGGCCATCACTTCTATCTCCTCAACAAGACAAACACTGAAAACAATTAACTCAGAATTGAGGGCACAGGGAAAGCCACTGACCTTTAAACTGTAGAAACAGGCAGGCTGATGCAGAGAATCACTACTTAAGAAGGAAGAAGAGGCAGGAAACAGAAATCATAGCTGCGCTCAGTGTACAGTAAGAACTCTTGAAGAATGACAGACAAATTGCAAGAGGTCAAATGTGGAATATCTTGATAGACAAAAATCTCCTGGATGCTCAGACTTAGAGGAGCTTCAGACTCACAAGTGTTACCTGCAGAAGATACACCAAGTTTTATCTATAAAGATCAGAAAAAAATAACTTCCCGCTTTACACAGAGGAAGACAGAAAAGATAAAACCGACCTAATTCTATGGCCTTTACAGTGGAAACTGTGAGGAGGTCACAGGATCTTGGGCTTTCAATCTGTCATACATAAAATCACTGTGAGTCAGAATAGACTTGATGGCACCTAAACAAACAACTGAGAACAGAATAAAACCCTGGCCAAACCTGCACTATTCTCACAATCTCTGCTGTGAGTAATCTATTGTATGGTCACTGTCATTCCACCTCTTTGAGAGTCTTTTCCTTCACTGGTCCTCTACTTTTCCAAGCATGATAAACAATGTAAGATGAAGTCTCATCACCCTTATTTCTAAGGATCCCTCTGATTGCACTTTTTCTAACACAAATGTGTTTGTTGCTTCTGCAGTCCATGGTGTACTCAATATTTTTAGCCAACAAAACAATTTAAAGGCATCAGTTCTTCTATCTTCCTTATTCATTGTCCAACTTTCACATTGTTATAAAGCAATTCAAAGTTCCATGGCGTGGGACAAACATAGTCTTTATATTGACATCTTCAATTTTCAGCACACTAAAGAAATCTTGGGCAACAGATTTTTCCTAAGCAATATGTTACTTGAGTTCTTGACTGCAACTTCCGTGGGTGTAGATTGTATGCCTGTGTAAATGAAATGCTTGGCAATATCACTCAACAAAATAGGACTAGAGGGTAATTTCTTCAACATAGTAAAAAGTATCTATGAAAACCCAAGAGCCAGCATTGTTCTTAATGGAGAGAGGTTAAAGGCATTCCCATTAAGA
>NW_006399786.1:2239290-2241128 GCF_000299155.1 Elephantulus edwardii
TAGAGAGAATGGTGCAGCAATGAAGGAATGAAAACCCAAAATCCCTGTAAATGTTCATTAAAACTAATAAAATTTAATAATAATAATAAAAAAGAAATGCTTGGCAATATCAATCTTCATCTATCATGATGTTGCTTATTGGTCCAAATGTAGGTATTTTTGTTTATTTTAGGTTGATGTGTAATCCATTTTGAAGGCAATATTCTTTGTTTCAAGCTCTCTTCACTTTAACAAGCAAGATTGAGTCATTTGGATATTGAAGGTTGTTGATAGTCCATCAAGACACCTGCTGGAGATCTTAAAAACCTCCACTCCTGAAAATAGACTGACATGATTACCTTTTGTTAGTGGATCCAAGTACCTAACAGAAAGAAAGTCTAGGGAGGCTAGACATTATGAGGAGGAGTGTGACATCAAGATTGGAAGAAGACTCATCAACAACCTGCATTATGCAGATAATACAACCTTGTTTCTCAAAACTGAGAAGGACCTGGAGTTCTTGCTGCAGAAGGTCTAGGACTATAATTTTCAATATGGATTGAAGGTCAACATTGAGAAGACAAAGATTCTCACCACTGGGCCAATTAACAGTGCCATAATAGATGCAGAGAAGATAGAGATTGTTAAGAGCTTCAGCTTGCTTGGCTCCACAATCAATATTCTTGGCACTTGCAGTCAATAAATAAAAAGACAAGTTGTATTCTGGAAGTCAACTGTCAGGGACCTTTTCAAGGTGCTAAAGAGAAATTATGTCAATATGGAGACTAAGGTGCACCTGATCCAGGCCATGGTCTTTGCAATTACTTGCTATGCATCAGAGAGCTGGACAATGACTAAGGATGACAGAAGAAGAATTGATACCTTTGAATTGTGGTACTGGAGAAGAGTAATGACCATACCATGTACCATCAAGAGAACAAACAAATCTATCTTGGAGAGGGTGAAACCAACTTTTTCCTTTGCAGCAAGGATTTTGAAGCTCTGTCTCACATACTTTGGGCACATGGACAGTTGGAACAAGTCCTCGAAAGACATCATGCTTGGTAGAGTGGAGGGACAGTGTAGGAGAGGAAGACCCTCAATGAGATAGATTAACACTGTGACTGGGGTAGTAGGGGTAGGTGTGATGGAATCAGTGAGACTGGCTCAGGATAGGACAGGGTGCAAAGGTATTGTACATAGGGTTGCTATGTGTTGTGGGAAACTCAGTTGCAAATAAAAGCAACAACAGTGGAAGATAACATATTAACTGCATAAATAATTTCTTAAAAACAATTTCAAACACACAAAAACAATCAAGCATATGAAAAATGAGAGGTGTTAAGGGGAATTGGAAAGAAAATGAACAGTAAGACTGACTCCCTATATGTTGCAATTACCAGATACAGATTATAAAATTATGCTTACTACATATTTAGGAGATAAAAGTCTGTACATTTCTGTAGGGAACTGGAAACTGTATAGAGCAGAATCAAGTTGTCAAGAGTTCAGGAAGAGTGGAAGAGAGGTAATAGAAGGAGTACAGGAAATTTTTAGATGCTGAAACTATCAAAATAATGATAAATACATAACATGTATTTACTACACTCCCTAGGGCTATGTGAACCCTAATGTAAATATGAAACTTATTTAATAATAATACAAATGAGCAAAAGTGAGTAATAAAAACATTGACAACAAAAAGAAAGGAGGACAATATAGAACAAATAAGGCAAAGATAAACCCAGAGGTAAGAAAGTAGATTTAACTTCTGTTATATCAACACATTGTATTAAACAGGTCATGTAGGTAGGTGGTTGTTGTTGTTATGTGACGTCGAGTCGCTTGAGACTCATAGC
>NW_006399786.1:2241733-2243105 GCF_000299155.1 Elephantulus edwardii
CAATGCATATCTCTGAGGGTCTTCCTTTCCTTCTCTAACCCTCCATATTTCCAAGCATGATGTCCCTCTCCAAGGAATAGATTCTTCTAATAACATTTGTGAAGTATGTAAGATAAAGCTTTGCCACAGCCTCCCAGGAACACTCCCGCTGCACCCTCTCCAAGACATAACTGTTCTTTTTACAACCTATGGGATATTCAGTGCTCTTCTCCAACACTACAGCTCAAAGACATCAATTCTTCTGTTATCCTTATTCATTGTATAACTCTCAGAAGCCTAGCAAGTGTTTGAAACAAGATGATGGCCTGAATCAGGTGCAATTTAGTTCTCAAAGTTATATCATTACACCTCAGTAATTTGGAGAAATCCCTGGCTGCAGATTTTTCCAAAGCAATATGTTTCCTGATCTTCTGACTGCTGGTTCTAAAGGTGTTGATTGTGGATCCAAGTAAGATGCAGTTGTTGACAATTTCAATCTTCTTTCCATCTGTAATGATGTAGCCTATCAGTCCAGTGGTGTACTCTTTCCTCTTTTGATGCTTTCTGAGTCATTCAAGATTTTGACTATAGTCTCTCTCATTACTGCAACTTGAGACTCGAATCTGTTTTTCAGTTCTTTCAGCTTGAGAAATGACAAATGAGTTATTTTCTTTTTGTTCTTTGACTCCAGCTCTCTACAATAATTCTATAAGAACATTTTGTTCTAGTGTTTTGCTTTTTCTTCTTGAGCTTCCACTTGAACTCTTCTTTTCTACTCTTACTTCAGCATCTCTTCCCTTTGTTTTGGTTTCTCTATGCCCTATTGTTATTCTCTTCTGACATTGATTTTGATCATATCTTCCTCCCTGTTTTTGTAATCTTTTTACTCTCTTTATGGATGATATCTTTAATGTCAGCCCACTACTCACCTGGTCTTCAATCATTGATGTTCAACACATCAAACCTATTTATTCCTAAGATGATTTTGAAATCCAGGCTGTTTCAAATTTTTAATTCAGCTTTCTGTAAGAGATAGGACTAAACACATAGGAACAAGGTAGAATGTTAAGATGCAACATATCTAACACATTATTCACGCACTCATTTTCTTCATTGATTTATAAGGAAGATACAAGAGTTCTAAACTTCCAACCAAATGGCACAGTCTCAAGCCATGAGAACACAAGTAGAAAATTACAGGCAGAAGTAGATAAGTCCACAATTATAATATGAAAGTTTAATGATGAAGAGGAAATGTGAATAACTTGTATAATTTCTGTTCTTACAAGCACACATGAAATCTTTATTGTGCCATCTAGTAAATTTTATCGAATTTCAAAGAACTGGAATGATTCCTAATATGTTCCCTGGCCACAGTGCAATTAAAAATAAA
>NW_006399786.1:2243205-2249287 GCF_000299155.1 Elephantulus edwardii
AAATAATATTACAAAGTAAAAAATTAATTAAATGATAATAAAACTATTGTGTAAAAAATTGCTGTATGCAACTAAAGATGTCTTAGGAATATATTAATTCTTTGATTTTTAAATATAAAGGAAGGGAAATGCTTAAGTTTATAGTGACCCAAGGATAGAGCTCAAGAGAGAAAGCTAACTTCACCAAAAGTATAAAGGAAAGACAGAAAAAGGATAAAATAGAAAAAAATTTATGTGAGGTTTTCATCTTTTACACTGAGCCTCTACTTCATTAACCACTACTTCCCTGCCCAGGGGCGCTTCCTCCTGACAACATGGCAAAGTACACAAGACAGTCTCATCATTTTCACTTGTAAGGAAGAGTCTGGTTGTATTTCTCCCAAGAAAAGTCTGTTTGTTCTTCTGGAAATCTATGGCATATTCAATATTTTTACCAACACCACAATCCAAAGACATCCATCTTGCTTCACTCTTCCTTATTCATTGTCCTGATTTTGCATACCTATGAGACAATTGAAATATGTCCTGACTTGAATGAGGTGCATTTTAGGTTTTAATGTGACATCTTTATAACACTTTCAAAGATCTTTTCCAGCTCATTGGCTGAATGCATGACATTGATTTCTTGACTGTTGTTACCATGAACACTGATTGTGAATATAAGATGAAATTGTTGACAACTTCAGGTTTTTTTCTCTGCTTATCACAGTATTGCTTATTGTCCCAATTTAAAGACAATTGTTTTCTTTATGGTGAAGTGCAATTCGTATTGCAGTTCTAGTGTTTGATTTTCAGCAATAAGTGCTTCAAATCATCTTCACTTCTACCAGGGAAGGGTGTGTCATCTGCATGTTGTAGGGTGTTAACAAGCCTTATTCCAATCCTGATACTGCATTCTTCTTCTTATAGTCCTGCTTCTCAGAGTAGTTGTTCAACATAAAGATGGAAAAGTATCGTGAAGAGATACAATCCTCTCACATATTTTCTGATTTTAAACTACAGCATATAGTTTATTTTGCTCAAATAATTGCCTCTTGGTCTATATACAAGTTCTACATAACACAATTAAGTGTTTGAGAATAGCTGTTCTTTCAATGTTGTTGGTAATTTGTTGTGATCCACACAGCTCAATGCTTTTGCATAGTCAATCAATACACAAGTAGACTCTAAACAGACTTTATCTTTCTGGTATTCTATGCTTTTAACCAAGATACTTCAGCATTGATATTCCTTACTCTATTTCCTTTTCTGAATCTAACTTGAATTTTGGCAGTTTGATGTTGATATTGTGCTGCAATGATTTTAAAGTTCACTTATAAGTGATATTAATGTCATCATTTAGTATCTTATACTTTTTGTTTTATCACTTTTCTTTTCTTTGGTATGGGCACAGAGTTTTCTTCCAATCAGTTGGCCAGGTAATAATTTTCCAAATAAGATAGCTGAGTGAGTACCTACCTGCACTATGAGTCCATCAATTTCTGGAGCCTTGATTGTTGTCAATATCCTTGGTGCAACTTGGACATCTTCCTTCATTGCCATTAGTTCTTGATGATATATTACTTTCTTAAATGTATGAACATCAACCTTTTTTGTTTTGGTACATACCTGAAGCACTTGCTGCAGAAGGTAAAGGACTGTAGTCTTCAATATGGATTGAAGCTTAACATCAAGAAGACAAAGATTCTTAAAATTAGGCCAATTGACAGCACCATGATGAATGGAGAACAGATTGAGGTTGTTAACAGTTACAACTTGCTCAACTCCACAATCAACACTCTTGGGACCAGCAGTCAGGAAATCAAAAGACAAATTGCATTAGGTAAATCTGTTGTCAGGGATTTTCCCAGAGTGCTTAGAAGCAACAATGTCAGTTTAGAGACTAAGGTGCACCTGATCCAGCCATGGGCTTTGCAATTACTTGCTATGCATCAGAGATCTGGATAAAGATTAAAGATGATAGAAGAAGAATTGACCTTTGAGTTGTGATGCTGAAGAGTCTCAAGCATACCATGGCCCACCAAGAAAACAAAGAGATCTTTATTGAAGAGAGTGAAATTAAGTTTCTCCTTGGAGGCTAGGATTTTGAAGCTCCATCCTTTATACTTCGGTTATGTGGCCAGGAGGGACCAATCCTTGGAGAAAACTTCATGCTCAAAAGGGCTGAGGGACTGCACAGGAGAGGAAGCCACTGGATGAGATGGATTGATTCAGTTATTAGGGCAGTGGAGGTAGGTGAGTCAAGGTCAATGAGATTGTCTCAGGACAGGACAGACTTACTTCTGTACATTTCTCCCATTTTTGTTAGATGATGCTTGTGTCATTAAATACTTTGACCATAGAAATTTCCAATATTGTGGCTCTAATTCATTTATTTCCAATATTGTAGTTCTTATCTCCCCCCCCCCCTTCAATTCTTTAAGCTTGAGGAATGCTGAGAATTTTTTTCCCTTTTGGCTTCTTAATGCCAAGTCTTTGCACAATTTATGATAATACTGTACTTTGTCATTTTCAAATGTCTTTTTTTGATATGCTTTGGATTCTATTGGCTAGGATTTTGTTAAGGATTTTTGCATCTATATTAATTAGAGATATCGGTCTGTAGTTTTTCTTGTTGGTAATATCTTTGCCTGCTTTTGGTATTAGGGTTATGCTTGCTTCATAGAATGACACTGTAAGTGTTCCTTCTTTTTCAATTTTTTAAAAAATAATTTAAGTAGAATGGGTGCTAAATCCACTCTGAATGTTTGGTAGAATTCAGCTATGAAGTCACTGGTCCAGGACTTTTCTTATGGGGAAGTCTTTTTAGGACTTTTTCAATTTCTTCTGTTGTGATTGGTCTGTTCAAGTGTTCTATATCTGTCCTTGTCAATCTGGCCAGGGGCGCATTTCAAGGAATTTTTCCATTTCCTCTAGGTTTTCAAATTTATCTGAGTATAGCTTTTCTTGATGATGATGATATTATCGATTTAAGTTCCTCTGGTTCTGTTGTGATGTCACCCCTGTCATTTCTTAATCGATTTATATGTGTCTTTTCATTTTTTCCTTTTGTTAATGTTGCCAGTGGTTTGTCAATTTTATTGACCCATTCAAAAAAACAGCTCCTGGTCTTATTGATGGTTTCAACTGTTTTTCTGTTTTCTATCTCATAGATTTCAGTTCTTGCCCTTATAATTTCTTTTCTTCTAGAGGCTACTGTAGAATTGTATTGTTGAGCTTTTTCTATTTGGTGAAGGTATTGAGTTAGAGCATTGATTCTTCTTCTTTCTTCCTTTTTTATGTGTGTGCCTATTGCTATGAACTGCTCCCTGAGGACTGCCTTACCTGTGTCCCAGAGATTTTGGTAAGTTGTATTTTCATTATCATCATGTTCTAGCAGAGAGTTAATTAATTTCCACATGGGTGGTTTTGTAAGCTTTACTCTTCTGTGGTTAATTTCTAGTTTTATGACATTGTGGTATGAGAAAATACTATGTATTGTTTTAATGTTTTTTTAATTTGTTGAGACTTGCTTTGTGACCCAATATATCATCAGTTCTGGAGAATGCACCAATCTGGACTTGAGAAGAAAGTGAATTAAGTTTTAGTTGGGTGCAGTTCTCTGAATACATCCACAAGGTCGAGTTGGCTGATTATATAGTTTAGATCTAAGCACCTTTGTTGAGTTTCTTTTGAGTCAACCTATCCTTTGGTGACAGTGGTATATTGAAATCCCCTATTACTATTGTAGTGCTGTCTATTTCTCTCTTCAATTCTGTTAACTGTTGTTTTATGTATCTTACAGATCCATCATTTGGTGCATAAATGTTGACCAAGGTTATGTCTTCTTGATCTATTGTATCTTTTAATCAGTATGCAATGCTCTTGCTTATCTTCAGTGGTGTTTTTAATTCTGAAATCTATTTTATCAGAGATTAGTATTGCCACTCCTGTTTTTTTAAGGTTGCCATTTGCTTGGTGTATTTTTTCCCAGCCTTTGATTTTGAGTCTGTCTTTTTCTTCCTTTTTTAGATGTGTCTCTTGTAGGCAACGTATTGATGGGCTTTGTTTTTTGATCCATTCTGCTATCCTTTTTCTCTTAATTGGTGCATTTATTCCATTCACATTAAGTGTGACTATCGTCCATTCACATTAAGTGTGATTCTTAAGTGTCAGGCCAAGTTGTACTTTGCCATTTTGCTGTGTTTCTTTTTCTGTTGTTTCTGGTCACTATGGTCCATTCATTCACTTTCCTTTGATGTCTCTGTATGTGGGAATTCACTTAAAATTTCTTGTAGTTTTGTTCTTGTTTTCACAAATTCCTTAAGGTCCTTCTTTTCTGAAAAAAATCTAATTTCCCCTTCAAATTTGATAGAGAGCTTTGCAGGATATAGGATCCTTGGCTGACAATTGTTATCTTTCAACTTTCTGTATCTGGTATCCCATTGCCTTCTAGCTCGAATGGTTTCTGCTGAGAAATCAGAATTTAAACTAATTGTTTCCCCTTTGTAGGCAACTCTTTGCTTTTCTCGTGCTGCTTTTAGAATTCTATTCTTATCTTTAATTTGGAGAATTTGACTATGATATAGCTTGATTTTATTTTGGGGTCTAGTCTATTTGGTATTCTCTGTGCTTCTTGGATGTGATTTCCCCCATTTTTCAGTATACCTAGGAAGTTTTCTTCTAGTACTTCTTCCATAATCTTCTCAGTGATTTCCCTGTCCCTCCTGTGTTCTGGAATTCCGATGATACATATATTATTCCGTTTGATGTCATCCCACATAATTCTAACATTTTCTTTAAGTCTCATCTCTGATTTTTTTTTTTCAAGTAGGTTTCTAGTGAGGCTTTTGTCTTCCAGCTCACTGACTCTCTGTTTGATCTCTTCAGTTCTACTTTTTTGTCCTACCAGCATGTTAGACACTTCTGCAATTTCAGTCATATTCTGGATTGCATTCTCATCCTTTTCTAGAAAAGTTATTTCCAGCACTGTGTTGGCTGTACCCATTCTGTCTTGTGATGGTTTTTTTAAATTTCTTGTACCTCTTTGTCTATTCTATCAATTTTTTTCTCCCATCTTTTGTATTTTCATCCATATCTGTTCAAGTTTCTCCTCATCTATATATTTCTTCTGGATTGTTGTCTCTGAAGTATTTGCTCTCTTAATGACTTCCATTGTTTCTTCCCACATTTGCATCTTTTTCTGTAGCTGATCAAGTAACTCTATATCAACATATTTCTTCTGGTTCTCTCTATTTAGGGTATTCATTGGGTCTGCTTTTTTTTTCATAATGGCTGATGTCGATTGCTGCTTTCTTGACATTATGGGAGTCTTTTCTTAGTAGATATTAGGCTGTATAACTATACAATTATCTAGGGTACAGCAATGTTTTGTGAAGCACCTATATATTTGTGTCTGTCTCTTTGCTCAAGGCCTGAAAGGCCAAGGGCCTGACAGCAGTTTTCCCCCCAAAGTACCTGAATGACCAAGGAGGAAGCCTGTTGTTCCCTTCTGGAGTGACTTCTCACCTCTGCCGAGGTGCCCAGGACTACCCTGTTGCTTGAGTTAAGGGGTCCCGCATGGTCAAGCCTGACAGCAGTTTTTTCCCCAAAGTACCTGAATTAAGGGGTCTGGCGTGGTCAAGCTAGACAGCAATTTTCCCCCCAAATAACTGTGGGAGCTGTGCAGACAGCGCCATACTGCACTTCCTGCTGTCCTGTGCTTTTTGCCTTCTGGCCTTGAGAGTCTTTTCTGTCATTTGTTTAGATATTTTCTTCCTTTCCTATCTTTTTAATGACATTTTGCTTTCTTCCTATAGGATATCATCTCACAACTCTCTGGTTTATGGTTATTAGTGTTCAATGAGTCAGATCTATTCTTGAGATGATCTTTAACTTTAGATAGAAAATATTCTAGGTTCCAAACATTCTTTGGTTCTTTTGGCGTACTGTTTAAGTTTTCTTCAGCTTCAACTTGATCTTGTGTATGAGCAAAGAAGCAATTAAATATATAAGTCAGATGCACACCCATGTTTATTGCAGCTTTGTTCACAATAGCAAGGAGTTGGAAACAACCTAAGTGCCCATCAACAAACGAATGGCT
>NW_006399786.1:2249987-2287131 GCF_000299155.1 Elephantulus edwardii
GAGAGAATAGTGCAACAATGAATGAATGGAAACCCAAAATCTCTGTAAATGTTTATGAAAATTAATAAAATATAATTATAGAAAAAATATATGAGTCAGACCCTAGGGTTATTCTAACTGGTAATATTGATCTTCTTCATCTCTTTCCATAGAGGTAGTTGATTTGAGTGCTGTGTATTCCATCTAAGAATGTCTATTTGTGTAGTCACTGTTTGTGTTGTATAAAATGCATTTCCAGCTTTATACACAGAAACAATTTTGGAGGTTTAACACAGACAGGGCGGAGGAAGAATGGGCCAATAACAACATGAACAGAAGGTGAGGAAGGGAGGATAGAGATTAGTGAATGGATGGGTAATGTGAAGGAAAAGAGAGGGTACATCAAAGCTTTGATAAGAAATAATGACATTATACTATTGTAATTAAAGTTATAAAAGAAAATATACATGAGTGAATGAAAACTAAACTTTAAAAAAAAGGAATTTTTAATGAATACATCATTGATTTGGCAAAATTCTGTCATGTGGTCTCCAATATAATTCCCATCACTAATGCCATATGGGTTTTTGAAAAAGCTTAAAGCAGCTTTATTAAGGGGGCCCCTGGGCGGGATTCCTTGGTGTGGAGAGAGAGCCACTAATGCCATATGACCCAACAACCAATCCTTCTTTTTGTCCAACATTCACATCTTAATAATTAATACTTATCAATGAATTATTTTTATATTTTTTATTAATATCACTTTTGCCACAGCAGTGATATTTTATTAATATCAGTTTTGCCACAGCAGTTGGTAAAAATTTTACATTAAAGTTGTCAATTTCTTAATTTTTGGCATTTGTGGCTGATGCATGTTGTTGTTGTTAAGTGCTGTAGAGTCGTAGATGACCCATAGACCCATAGCGACCCTAGGAACAAAAGTCTTAAATGGAAAACCTTCATCTTTTCTCCAAGTTCATAGAGTTTCCAGAGGCAAGCTTTTTTAGTAAGTGGATGCCACTCCTGCTTCCAAGCATGTTTTATTCGGGAGATTCACAAAAGCCAGGCCAGAGAGCCAAAGACCAAATGGCCCAAAAGCCCTTTTAAATATGAGGCCACATTGGATCAACTTAGAGCCACACCCTAGTCTCAACCCCAAACCAGAAAATACACTTTTGCAGAATCTGGCTGTTCTGTTTACCTTCCCATCCTGGAAATAGCACCAGACTGGCAGCCAAAATCCTTTTTAAATACAAGGCCAAATCGGCTCAGCTCAGAGCCACATCCTAGTTTTAACCCAAAACCAGAATGCATCAGCCAATTTTATTTTCTAGCTGACGCATAGGTTTGGATAATTTTTATATAAGTTGGTGTTTCTTATTGTTGTTGTAATTAGATGTCATCAAGAAGACTATGGCTCATAGGGACCCTATGAACAACAGATTTGAACCTTGCCCTGTGCTGTGCTATCTTCATCATCTTTTATATGTTCCAGTGACAGTCATCGTGACAATTCATTTCATTGAAATTCTCCCTCGCTTTCTCTGACCTCCACCTTCCCCAACGTGATGTTTTTTCCTTAAGGATTGGCCCCTCCTGACAACATGCCCAAAGTATGTGAGACAATGTTTCACTAGCCTCACTCCTAAGGAGCACTTCCTCTAACACAGACTTGTTTATTCTTTGCTCAGTCCATGAGATATTCAGTACTTTTCTCCAGCACCACAATTCAAAGACATCAGTTCTTAAGCCATCCTTACTCATTGTTCAACTTTAAGATGCTTAGGAAGTAACTGAAAGGACTTTGGCTTGGACCAGGCTTTAAATTAGTCTTCTTTTTATTATTATTAATTTTAATGAAAGTTTGCTCTTTAGCACTTTCGAGAAGTACTTGATAGCAGATTTTCCCAATGTAACACATCTTTTAATTTCTTCACTACTATTATCATCAAGTGTTGAGGACTTTTGTTCATAGGGTGGCTATGATTCGCCTACAACTTGATGGCACTTAACAACAACAACTATTACTATGGAGCTAATTGTGGATTCAAGTAAGATGAAATAAAAGACAATATTAATCTTCATCAATCATGATGTTGCCTATTGAGCCAGAAGTGAGGATTTTTGTTTTCTTGATATTAATATGTAATCTCTACTGAAGACTGTGGTCTTTGATCTTCTGCAGTAAGAGTTTCAAGTTATATTAACTTTCAGCAAGCATTTATTCTTATAATGTTGGTTGTTGTTGAAAAGTCCTCCTCCAATTCTGATGGAACTTCGTTCTTTGTATAGTCCAGCTTTTTGATGATTTCTTTGTTCAGCATGCACACTGAAGAGGTTTGATGAAAGGATATAACCCTGATGCACACTATTCCTGATTTAAAATCATGAAGCAACAACTTCTTCGTGTATGTATAGATTTCTCATAAGCACAGTTAAATGTTTTGGAATTCTCATTTTTCTCAATGTTATCTATAATTTATTATGATCTACACAATCAAATCTCTTTACAGTTAAGAAAATACAAGTGAACATCTTTCTGGTATTCTCTCCTTTCAGCCAAGATCCATCTGACTTCAGCAATGATATACTTCATTCTGTGGCCTCCTTTGAATTCAGCTTGAGTTTCAGGGTCTTCTCTGTCTATGTACTTGTCCTAGCTATTTTTAAACAATCTTCAACAAGATTTTTCTTGAATGTGCTAGTAATGATATTGTTCATTAATTTCCATTGTAGTTTACAACTCTTTTTTGAGAATGGGAACAAATATGATCACTTCCAGTTAGTTGATCAACTAGCTGTCTTGCAAAATTCTTGGCAAAGGCTTGGGAGCTCATCTAAGACTGTATTTGCTTGTTGAAACACCTTCATTGTTATTCCATCAATTCCTGGGATATTATTTTTTTGCTAGTGCATTCAGAGCAGCTTTAATCTCTTCCTGTGTATGCTACTTCCTGAAATGTTTCAGTGTCAATCAGTTCTTTTTGGTACAGTAATTCTGTGGATTCCTTCCATCTTCTTTTGATGCTTCGTGCATCATTCAAGATGTTTGGTTAAACTTACCATGGGACTGTGAAATTCCTATCTTAGGTATATGTCTAAGAAAAATTAAAGCACACATCCACACAAAAAAATCACACAAATATGTTTACAGAAGCATTATTAATGATGTCTACCACCTAGAAACAACTGAGATGTCAGTTGACTGATGGATACATAGGTAAAAGCTACATTTTCACAATGGTATTCTTTCAGAAATAAAAGTAAATTAAGGACTTCTACATGCTACAATATGAAATATGAAAATATTATACTAAGTCAAAGAAGCCAGTCACATAAAACTATATTTTGTATTATTTTATTTGTAAGAAATCCCAGAATAAACAAATCCATAGAGAGAGGAACACTTTTTCATTGAAGAATGGGAATACACGATGGTACAATTTGGTAATTTAATAAACTGTAACAATCTTGTCACATGTTCACACAAAAACCTGCATATGAATGTATATTGTTATGTGCCATCGAGTTGCTTATGACTCACAGTGACACTATGTACAATAGCTCTGAATCTTGACTCTTGCTCTATCTTGAGCTTGCCTCATTGTCTCCGTCATACCTACACCCATTACCCCAGAGACTGAGTCATTCCATCTCACCCAGGGTCTTCCTCTCTTGCACTGTCCATCCACCCTTCCAAGCATGTTGTCTTTCTCCAAGGACTGGTCCCTCCTTGCAACATGCCCAAAGTATGTGAAATAGAACTTCAAAGTCCTTGCCTCCAAGGAGCAGCCTGCTTTCACGTTCTCCAGGACAGACTTACTTGTTCTCTTAGCAGTCCATAATATGTTCAACACTTTTCTCCAGCACCACAACTCAAAGGTATAGATTATTCTTCTGTCATCCTTAGTCTTTGTCCTGCTTCTCATGCCCAGCAAGTAATTGCAAAGACCATGGCATGAATCAGGCACACCTTAGTCACTAGACTGACAACTTTGCTCTTCAGTACTCTGGAGAGGTCCCTAACAGCATAATCCCCTATGTAATTTGTCTGTTGATTTCCTGGCTGCTAGTACCAAGAGTGTTGATTGTAGAGCCAATTAAGCTGAAGCTGTTAACAATCTCAATTTCTTCTCTGTCTATCATGATGTTGCTAACTGGCCCAGTGGAGAGAATCTCTGGTTTGTTTGTGGTGTTTTTTTTGTTTTTGTTTTTTATTTTTGTTTTTTAATAGTGAGCATCAATCCATGAATTAATACTGAAGGCTGTAGTCCTTGACCTTCTGCAGCAAATGCCTCAGATCCTCAGTTTTGCAAGCAAGGTTGTATAATCTGCATAATGCAGGTTGATGATTAGTCTTCTTCCAATCCTGATGTCACTTTCCTTCTTATAAAGTCCAGTCTCCTGGATGATTTTTCCATGTATAGATTGAAAAGTTATGAAGAGAGGATACATCCCAGCTTTATTCATAATTGGGTACAAAACCCTGAAGTTGCCAAGATAGCATTCAGTACAGAGAAGGATAAACAAATTGTGGTAAATTCGTTTATTATTCAGTGATAACAACAACATAGCATTTAGAGTTCTTGAACATAGGGTTGCTATGAGTTGCAAATGACTCGATGGCACATAACAACAACAACAACAAAAGTAAATGAGCTAGAATGCTACAAAACAATGTGGAGAAATTTTCAATTCCTATTCCTAAGTGAAAGAAGCTAGTCTGATAAACACACCTACTATATTATTTCAACAATTTGACATTTTGGAAAAGGTGAAATTATGTAGTAAAAAGGGCAGCTGTTGCCACTGGTTGTAGGCAGGATTTACAAAGAGGGAAAGAAATTAATAAATGTAGCACATAGGATATTTAGGACAGAGAAATTATCTACATTGCACTGTCATGGTAGATACATGACATGCATTTGTCAAAACCCAGAGAAGTGTAAACCAGAAAGAATCAACTCTAACATAAACTATGGCCCTTAGTTGATAATAAAATATCAATATTGGCTACATCAATGCTAACACAAGACATTAATATGTATGTGTATGTGCAAAATGATATCTAAGAGTTCTCTATATAGAGTTCCATGTCAGTTTGAGGACTAAGGTACATCTGATTCAGGCTATAGTCTTTCTAATTACTTGCTATGCATCTGAGAATGGAAAATGAATAATGATGATAGAAGAATTTATGCCTTTGAGCTGTGGTGTTGGAGAAGATCACTGAACATTCCATGGATGGCCAAAAGAACAAACAGGTATGTCTTGGTGAGGGTGCAGCCAGAGTGCTCTTTGGAGGCAAGAGTGATGAGACTTTGCCTTACCTACTTTGGGCATGTTGCTAGGAGGAGCTATTCCTTGAAGAGGAACATGATGCTTGGCAAGGGGGATGGTAGACGAAGGAGAGGAAGACCATTGACCAGGTGGACTGATATGGTGACTGCCACAATGGGCTCTTGTGTGTCAGGAAATGTAAGAATGCCACAGGATAGAACAGAGTTCAGATCTGTTGTTCACAGTGTCGCTATGAGTCATACTCAACTAGACGGAACCTAACAGTTGCTCAGTTTTTCTGTAAACCTTAAACTGCTCTTAAAATACTCTAAATATTAAAAAAATACTTTTGGAAAAAAATCAGAGCACAAATTCTTTGTGCCTCCAAGAATGGTAAGCATGCTGTAATTGTTAGGTGACATTGAATCAGCACCACCCACAGTAACACCACAGACAATAGAACACGTCCCTGTCCCATTCTGTGCCCGCCTCATAATCTCTGCTGTGCCTGTCGTGCAGCCACTGCGTCCGCCCTTTCTCTTCTTTTCATTGACCTCCCACTTTTCAAAGCATGATGTTCTTGTCTAGGAACTGGCCCCTTCTAATCACATGCTCAATATATGTGCAACAATGTTTCATTATCTTTGCTTCTATACATTGTTCTGTCTCTATATAGTTGAGACTTTTTCATTATTACAGTGTTTCCTGTGAGGTTTTGTTTCCATTCATTCACTTGTATACCTTTGATTCTTTTAATGTCATTATTTATAGTATCTTATCAAAACCTCACTGTCTCCTCTCTTTCCTTCACCCTATCCATTCATTTTAAAATATCTGATTGTCCAAAGTTGCTGAGAGAGACTGGCTGTTGTCCATCTCCATCATAAAAACTACCTGGAGCCCCTCCCCAGTGGCTCCTCCCTTGACTAGCCTATGAGTCTACAGGAGTCCCTTTACCACCAACCTGCATAGCACAAGCTCTTCTCATTACTAAGCTTCTTTATCTATGTCTTTGTTGAATTTGAGGAACTCTTTTCTCTGTCTGAGGCAGTTTTGGTAGTGTGTGTTGCTTTTTTTTTTTTTAGCAACATGAGAGTTGAGCTTGGAAGCCATTGTTTAAGCTTTCCTGTGTTGGGATTTGTGATAAATTGAGAGACTTTTGTTTGCTTTGTTTTTCTTCCTTGCAGAGGAAATCAAATGTAGCAGCGTTCTTTATGATAGATTCTATCTGATATGGTAAAAGCAACAAAGTCAGGAAGTTCAAGTGATGGCTTGTAGGACAGATCAAAACAAAAACATTGCCTTTGCTTTATGAAACAGAAAATGTTATGCTACAGCAAAAGATATCAGAAATTGCCCTTGAGGATTGCAAACTCAAGTCTATAGTCTCTTTTTTTAAAAAAATATTTTATTTTATTATTTTGTGTCAAATCAGATCTGACTGGTACAGGAGGAGTTTGTCCCTCCTTCTCCAGCAGAGCATCTGGTGAATTCAAACCGCGTGCCTCTGGGATTGAAGTGCAGCTTCTTGAAACTAGGTCACCAGAGCTCCCTTATTGTCTCTTTCTGAGGATATTTTTCATTTCTTTCAGTCTTTTGACAAGCATTCATTTAGCATCCACCTTTATCTGCTCAGCATATGCTAGTCAGTTTCCTCCTTGAGGGAGATCACTATGTAGATGAAGAACTCCAAGGGAAGTGTTACCAGAGTATTGGGTCAGTGGTTTCACTAGGCTTGGTGTCCCCCAGTGGAAACTCATGGTGTTCCCCCACCTCCTGTGAATCTCCACCCTTATTGGACCATATGGAATCTTAGTAATGTTCATACTAACAGTTCTTGTAAATTCAAATCCCTTGTACATCACTGAATATAATGGTAAGTTTAAGTAGTAATATAAACAACTAGCAAAACTAAAACAACACCTTTATATTGCAGTAGTTTGTGCAGACGAAACCAGCTGCTTCAAGGTATTATTGTAATCGAGCAATAATGACCAATTTCATCAAACCTAAGTTTCGAAAGGTAAACTAGCATAGAACTTTAGCCTTTTAGGTATATTGATACACATAAACTGGACTTATGAAAAATGTTTTTCTTGCTATAACCAGCTACAGGAATATTTTTTATAAAGAATAATTGATTTCTACTGCAACACGGCACAAAGGCAGGCATTTTGATGTCACTTTCTCTGACTGGGACACCACTGTGTTGAGTGCAGAAGCTCCAATTAAAGTGAGTGAAGCAGAGTTCTCCAGGAAGGCTCCCAGAAACCAGGGAAGGTTTAGTTGTGGTAGGTGGGTTAGCATGTAGATTGGAGACTGTGAAAGGGGATCCAGGGTTCCCAAACATAAAGCAGGTGCATGTGTGAAGGCCTTCTCCATGCAAACAGATAATCGTGGGTTCTGTGTCAGAGTTCTGGAGGAAAGGTGAAAGAGCTGAGCCTAGCGAAGCAGTCTTTGCAATTGAAGTAATTTCTATATGAACAATTGACACTGTAAATTCTGGAAGGAACTTTTAGGGCCACATTGCTTTTTAATTTGTTAGCCAAGGACACAGAAAGCAGGAAAAACGTGAGTGATAATGAAAATTTAGGCAGGTAACAGATTTAAGGAGGAGTCAGACTATACAGATTAGCATAGGGTGGGTGGCCTTTGGCACATGGTTTGACTTCCAGGGGATTTTGGTGGGGTTTTTTTTTTGTTTTTTTTTTTGTTTGTGTTTTTTTTTTTTTTTTTTTTTATCTAGAGCACAAAACCAGCTTCTTCAAAGGTTCTTGGACATGAAAGCATTTGTAACGCTATCAAGTGTGGAGTAAATGTGGTGTCAAGGTGCTAACAACTACATTAAGGACCAATTCTTTTAGTATTAGCATTGTTATCATTGTAAAATTCAGCATTCTCCCAAAGTTAATAACTCTTCTCAACCATCTGCATGATGAGAAAAAGGAAGGAAGGAGGATTAGAGAAGGAAAAGTGGGCGTGAGGAGTGGAAGCCGGGTGGTGAATCCCAGAAGCCCAGAGCTCATAGGAAAGTGGACCTTGAAGTTGAGAGAGGAAGGGGCGGAGGCGGGGGTGGGGGCTGGGCTGCAGAAGGGTCAGGACAGCGGAAGGAGCTGTTCAAGTGGTGGGTGGATAAATGACGGTTTGTGTGAAGCAGCATTCTATGACTCTTCGGGCATGATCACACTCACTGTAAAGTTATCATGCTTTTTTTAAAAAAGAAAAGTGCTGGAGCAAGGAAATCCTCAAGGGCCAAGTCTTTTCCGATGTTTGAATCACATAAAAATGCTGAATGTGTGAAGCTTGGCTAAATACATGTCTTTGTCGTCATATATCACTCCCCCTTGAATAGAGTCAACCCCTGACTTTGGAACATCTGATTCTTTTTTTTTTTTTTGGTGCCGGAACATCTGATTCAAATCATGCCTTGTGCTGGTATAGAGAAGTTGCTGAAATGTGCGAATGAGGCTGCTTCTTTCTCTGCTCAAAGTTAGTGGGGAGAGAGGAGCAGAGGGAAGGAGAAGGAAGAGTTAGCAATGGGAGGGTGAGATAAAGACACTAAGCTTCAGACTTCTGTTGTTGTTAAGTGCCATAGAGTTGTAGACTCATAGCGACCCTATGAACCAAAGACCTGAACACTTGTATAACTTTCATCTTTTCTCCAAGTCCATACGGTTTCCAGAGGCAAGCTATTACGGAAGTGGATGCCACTCCTGCTTCCAAGCTTGTTTTAATTGGGGAGCTCCGCCAAACACTGTCCACCATGAGTAACCATTATCGTATTTGACACATCAGTGTCACAGTGTTCAGCGTCACAGCAACCACAAGTTACCTCTGTACAGCAAATGGACAGACCAGTGCTATGCCACTTAGAAAAATGCTTGACCAAAAACAATTAAAACCAGGCCTGAGGGCCACAGATTAAAATCACCCACCTTTGGCTTGGTAGCATCACTTTCTATCCACTAGGCCAGCCGAGCTCTATGTTGTTGTTGTTATTGTTGTTGTTAAATGCTGTTGAGTTATAAACGACTTATAGCGACCCTATGAACGAAAGACCTGAAAGCCTGTATAACTTTCATCATTTCCAGAGGCAATCTATTTCAGAATTGGATGCCACTCCTGCTAGAATAATAACTTAATCCTTCAGGAGCCTTTCCTTCATAGGGTCATTTTGAGTCGTCTACAACTCGATGACACCAAACAACAACAGTCCTTCAGGAGGGAGCTCTGGCAGCCTAGTGGCAAGAAGGTGCACTGCATTCCATAAGGCATGTGGTTCAAATCCACCAGCTACTCCATGGGAGAAGGATGGGTAGTCTCCTCCTATGCGATTAACTGCCTCTGAAAACCTGCTGGAGAGTCATTTGTGGGTCACTTCTGAATTTATATTACTCAGTGACAACAGCAACAACCTTCCAGGACAGGCCACAACATCTGACTTAGTCCAGAATGCAGTTTATACCATATTTCCCAATCTAATTTCCACAGAACCCTAGTGTCCTACAAGATGTCTATCACTGTTATTTTAAAAGGGAAGAGGGGATGTGATTCTGTAGAAAATGAAATTTACTTAGTGGGAAATCCTACATTTAAAAAGTCCAATTCTTTGTAAAGTCAAAACTACCTCCTAGCTGACCCTGCAGTGTGTACTCAGAGGCTGTAAATCACACATCTTTCTCCCTCAAAGTATCCAGTGTACTTGGCCAAATGATATAGAATGAAAAAGGCTAATTCATTGCAAGGGTTTCTCAGCTGCTTAAATATCCTTTAAAGAGTCAATGAACCACCAAAATTGACTCAATTCAACTCACTGTCTATAAGTCAGGATTGGATTAATAGGCGACCGCTCACTGTGATTTGGAGGCTGTAAATCACACAGGAAAAGATTGCTCATCTTGCTTCTGTGGAGCTGCTGATGTATTCTGGTGTCAGAAAGGTGTGGCCTTTGAGTTAACAGTGCAGCTTCCTATGACCTCCACCACCAGAACTCCCTGAATTATCGAGATAGATATAGTAGTTGAGAGTGTCTCCAAAATAGAATGCGTTTTGAGGAACATCTGGTTGCAAGAGTGTTTTGCAGAATGCTAAATTATTGTATAAAGGCCATATTGATAAAACACTAAACCATACTGTTATCACATACCATGATTTGGCCAAGTTTTCAACCTATGTGGGTTAAAATAATTCTCCTCATACCCAGGATACAACTCTGAAAAGAATATATTGTTATTGTTATGTGCCGTCTAGTTACCTGTGACACATAGCGACCCTATGTACAACAAACCTAAACCCTGTTCTATCCTCTGCCAATCTTATTGTCTCTGACATGCTTACCCCAACTCCTGAATCAATCCACCTCATCGAGGGTACATCTTAAAATTTTTTAATAGTAAATTTCAAACAGCTAAAAAAATGGAGAGGAAAAGAAAATTAATTCCCTTTACCCAAAACTCAGTTTTGGTAGTGATCCACCTGTACCAACTGTCTCATCTATTCTTCCACCTCTGCCAACTGTACACTTTGAAGGAAATCTCAGGCATCATTAAATATCATCTCAAATATTTTTTTGCATATCTCAAAACTGTATAAAAAGTTTTTAAAAGCAAAACTAGAATATTTTTACTATACCAAAAGTTTAAAATAGTCAAAACCATTTATTTGACCTCAAGAGAAACTGTAAAATAGAAAATAGTCAAAAGTTTGTGGAACAGTTATGACCATAGACTTGGAGGATATTTAGGTTGATTATGATAGCATAGATTATCCCACTAGAGTCCCAAAGACAGTGTTCTACATCCTATCTTGATGAGCAACTACTCAGTCATAAAAGCTGTGAGTAGTTTCCTAAGAAATAACTTTGTCTTTCCTTATCCAGAGCGGAGAATAATGAACAAAATCAAAGACTCAAGAGAACAATTAGTCCAAGAGATCAATGAACCACAGTAACCACAGCTTCCACTTTAAGTCAAAGCAGATAAATTACATGGTGCCCAGCTGTTACTATCAATTGCTCCCATCAGGACCAGAATAGAAGGTCCTGGACAGAGCAAGAGAAAAAATGTAGACAAAATTAAAAATAATAAAATTACCAGACGCAATAGTTTGATAGAGAATTCCCGAGACGGTGACCTTTAGTCATTCAAATCCAGAACTGAACCCAATTTTGGGATCATCTTTTAACTGGCAAAGCCTATAAAGTGAATAACACCACCATGCAAGAATGTATTCCTCAGTATGATCAACCATGTGAAACTCAACAGGCAGCATTTGCCCAAAAACAAAATTCAGAAACAGAAAAGGACAAATGGAAATAGGGAACCAAGAGAATAGGAAGAGTGCTGTCACATTGAAGGAATTGTGACTAATGTCATGAAATAATATGCGTATAAATTGTTGAATAGAAGACAAATTTGCTCTGTAAATTGTCACATAAATCCAAAAAAAGGTAAAGAAAGTAAAAATTAAACATGTATTGTATACCAGGCACCGTGCTAAATGCTGTGCCAATGTACTCAGTTCTTTCAAGTACACTGGGTAATGAGCATGCTAGTACTCTATTTTACAAATGAGGGATCTGCCCCTGAGAAGGTTCCCTCTCCTCCCACAGTGGTTAAGCATGTGGCCAATTACTGCCTGTCAGTTCAGGTCTCTTTGAAATCTCTCTTTCTTTTTCTTCCTCTGGACATTGGGAAAACAATTGTATACAACTCTAGTAGACTCACAGCATTATGCATATGAACTTAAGAAGCCCTTTTCTCTACATGTGCGGAATCCGTGTGTATGTGTGTGTGTGTGTGTGTGTGTGTGTGGTGTGAAGAATCTGAATTTTACTCTATCTGATAAAGTTACCATGATGTGGTGATTCAGTTCACTAACTCATGCCCTGTCTTTTTTCAATTTTTTTTTTCTCTTAGCCTTTTTATTTCCTGCCTCTCATCTTTCAAGATGACATTGGGAAGAGCAATGGCTTACTGTGTAGAACTGTATAATTAATCATACACACCAAGGTATTCTTCAGAGTGAAAAGAGAACTAAAAACAATTGTGTGAGACATACATTGGTGCCAGATAACTTTGACTAGAAGGTAATAGTCAATTAGTGGAAGAGGTCACATGACTCCCCTAAAGGTCAGCCCTAGGCATGTGCAGATGCTGGAGTGAAATTCATTGAATAGTGGGGATGACACCAGGTATCTGCATCGTGAGAGCAGACTTTTAAATCTTGTCTTCTATGAATGAATGGAAATCCAAAATCTCTGTAAATGTTCATTGAAATTAATTAATAAAAAATTTTTTTTTTAAAAACCCACATTAAAAAAAATAATCTTGTCTTCTAAACTTTCACTCTTTTTTGGCCAGGACTCTGAGGCGGTGTCTTTTGTTCCAAGGTGCTGCTCACTCTAGCTAACAGAGCCATGGTTGCCTATCACCAGCTATTACTGGCCACTCTCCTACAGGCTCTGTTAGTTTCTGCCCTTTCCCTGTGATCTCAGTCAAGAGGTCCTTCCCAGGGCTCTTACCTGCATAGCCTCTTTGACATGATCCCTTCAACTACGATTTAACTTACCTCTAACAAAGTACCTTACAACTACTATCATTTTGCAGGAACCCTATTTCCATATCCTTGCCAAAGACAGTGATTAATATGGCACCATGAGTACAGGGACCAACACAATGTGTCCTTACTCAGATCCCATGTACGCACATGATTCATATGGGTCTTTGTGGAATGAATGACTACACTCCACCGCTCCCTCTGTTGAGCATGATGCATCAAACAAACTTTGAAATGATTGTGTCCAGGTTGATGTGGGAGCAGCTTGCTTCTTCCAGAATCCCCACTGAGAAGATAAATAGCAAGTATCAGAAACTAATTGATATATTATAAATGGAAATGTTCAATATGTCCCAAGTAAAGAAATAATCTGTTGGAGAGTGGTTATGCACCGTCAAACTGGAATGGACTCATAGTTGACCCTCCGGCAGGTTTTCAGAGGCAGAAAATCGCAGCAGAAGAGATCACTCATCTTTCTCCTGTAGAGCAACTGGTGGATTCAAACTGCGTGCCTCTGGTTTGCCAGTGCAAGTCCTCACTCCTAAGTCACTGAGAGAAAACCTGTGGAACACAAATTCAAGAGGGGTCCCTGAGCTGCAGGGGACTTAGGAAATTATCAGGAGGCTACAGCCATCCCAGAGGCACGTGGCTTGAATCCACCAGATGCTCCTTGGGAGAAAGATGGGCAATCTTCTCCTGTGCGATTAACTGCCTCTGAAAACCCACCTGAGGGATTACTATGGGTCAGTTCAGACTCGATGGTACACAACCACAACTACAAACAAACTGTTCCAGGCTCCTCACCTGGCTTCTCACCTCAGCTTATCTGGGTTCATCTCTTCCTTGAGAATCAGTCAGTCAGAATTGATTGACTCAACAGCAATGGAACTGGAGGCGTCTATTGGATGGGCTTACTTCTCCCTCCAGCAAAGCACACAAAGACCAAAGCAGTCACCATTAGACCATTTCTAACTCTTGGCATTTTCCAGCAGAGCATACAGGCAGATGCTTTTTATAAAGCATTCTCCTTCCACTGCTCTACTGAGAATTCAGCTAGATGGCAACACAGTCAATTAGTGGGAAGGGCCACGTGACCTACTGAAAGGCCCTGTGACATGTACAATGTATTGTGTGTCAGGATGTTAAAGTGAAATTCATTTCATAGTGGGGATGGTATAATGAAATAATTCCATGCAAAAAGACAAGGACCACACTGCTGTTTGGGGTATGTTTTTGGCAAGAAGTAAAATGAACATTGAGAAAAGATGAAGGTTTGCCACATTAAAAAGTCTGTTAATTCTGTAATTGTAAAATTACTTTTAAACAGCTAATTTCCCCCATGCCCATAAAAATATCTCCTTTAAGATAGTGTACAAATCAAACCCAGTTGCTTTTGTGTGCTTTTGTCCATTCTTTTGAGCAAGTGGCAAATGAATTGGAGAAAAGTTTGTAATCTTGCACACAATTGTGTTTTGGAAAAATTCCTGCAAAGATTGTGTGATAGCTCTAATAAAATGTCTTATTTAATGCCAACTAATCTTCTGCAGAAAAGGAAACCACTTTTCATTTAGTTTTGCTTGGTTTTTCTCTCAGACTTCCAGAAAATCCCACTTTTTACACTAATAAAAAAGTTCCAATGTGTTCTAGAAAATGTAACTTTCCAGCCTTCTGTGGAGAGCTCAAGATGTTCCTTTCCATTCCACACATTCTCAGGGTTCCTCTCCAGATAAAGCTGCTTGTTATGCCACACGTGACCAGCCTACAGTCAACGGAAAACTATGAGCTGGGAAAATTGTCTATAACAATAACGCGGCTCCAAATCCTGACTTTCAGTTGTAGAATTGGTAGACTTGTATTTTATATGGAGTTTGGGTTCCCCTTTATCTGTACATACATTCTTCAATGTGGTGGTCGATTGATTTCAACCCACATATGTAGAAGGTGAATCTAGACAAAGGTGAACTTTAACATATGGTTTTGGTTTGGAATCTCTCCAAGAAACTTTTGCCCTGGGATAGTTTGAATATCTCTACAGTTTCATGGTTTAGAGCCCATTAGTTTTGAGGATTCACTTCCAGGCAAAAATGGAATATGAACTTTTCTCTTCCCTGTAATATTCTGCCTAGGAAGATGATACCTGCTCTCTACATTCTCGACCACATGATATATACACTCAGTAGGTTTGTGTGAAAACACATCTACTGCCTGGAGGCACCTGGGTACACCCATAGAATAAAAAAAAAAAAACAACAAAAAAAACCACAACCAACCAACCCTTCAAGAATTGAATGAAATTAAACACCCAAGAGTAGAGATGGTTTTATACGAAGATAAGCCACAGCTGGTGCCCTTTTAAGAAGATTGAATTGAGACTAATTGGATAATGTAGAAACCAATTAGATTGAAGTAGGCAAGATAAGTCACGATTCCCCTAAAAGAGATGCATTCTCTGGCAGAGGGAGAAAAGCTTTGTGTGCAGAAAATGTATAATAAGGAGTCTGGATCCTACTTGATAGAAACTGTAGGCTTTATTTTCCTCCCAGAATGACTTTCAAGTGAAGATGTTGAAGCCAGAGCAGGATAGAGGAAAGAAATGTGCTGGGTTTTTCAGCTGTGAGAGGACCTATGCTGAGTCTGGTTGTCATATCAGTGAATGTAGCTGGGTTTTCCTTGTTGTTGTTCGGTGCTCTCCAGTTGACTGTCACTCTTAGTGACCCTGTGAACACAGATTAGAACCCTCCCCTATCCTACCCCATCCTCACCATCTCTGATATACTCCAGCTCATTTTTTCCAAACCCCACTCCCACAGCTTTTGAGCACTGAGATTTTAAAAAATTCCTCTGGGAATGCATACTAGAATTGCCTGTTTGGCCCCATTGGGCCCAAGACCAGTTATATAAGAAATCTCTGGGAATTCTGGCATAGCACTTGATTGATTTGGTCTCACTGCTATTAATCTATACCATCCTAAGGACCTTGGATTCCCATTTAAAGTTATTTCAAAACGCCAACACACTGATGTAAAATCAGTTCTGACTGATACTGTCCCTTCATCGGGTTTGCAAGGTTGTAAATCTTAATGGGAATAGACTACTCCTCTGTCTCATTTGGATTCCATCCACCTGAGAGGAAGTTTTTTGGTTGGCAGGGCAATACCCTATGGACCAGGCGGCCAAGCCCCCTTTGAGTGATAAGTTGTTTAATTTGTTGTGCCATCCTGGTTCTCAATATGTTTATTAAGATCGCAATATATCTTCTTATGCTCAAGCCCATCACTATAATCACTGTGTAAAAACACTTTCTTGGAGGTTCTCCCTCACTTTCAGGGATCCCTACTTTTCCTAGCATCATGTCTATTTCCAAGAACTGGCACCTCTGACAACATGCACAAAGTAGGGCATCTAAATAGCCTGCAAGGAGCGCTAAGGCATTGTAATCTCAGGTGCTTCCCATTCACCAGTCACTCCATGCGAATCCTCACCTGAAGATTTATAGCCTCAGAAACCTTTGCTTTTGCAAAGCTTTGCTTTGGAATCCACTCATGGGATTGAGTTTGAGCTAGCATACTTTATCTGCAGCTTTCCATTCCTCCTGCTTCACATAGGACCCTTAATGAGTCATCAGGAATGGAGCTGGGGCATCAGTAATGTTGCAAATGACCACAGCAATTCCCATTGAGAGATAAAAAACCAGTGACACAGACAACAGTGGGCTTAAAAGTATGGCAGAGAACATGAGGATGTCAAAGGATAGAGCAAAGTTTTGATCAACTGGGTCGCTATGAACAGACATAGAGAAACAACAGATCAAAAAATCATAGCTTGATTTGAAAGGCATATTTGTTTATTGCTTTGTTTGTTTACTTGAAGGACGCTATGTGTACTTTGGTTTTTGGTCCTTTGATCCAGAGCAGATAAGCTCACCCATCGACATATTGGGCTGCAGTTAGAGCCGGCAGTCCTAGGCCAAGTGCCTAGCTCAGGCCTGGAGGGGCTACACCCTCATCCGTACACGTTTCTCTAAAGTAAACACCTAGGAGCAGCAGTGAGGATGAGTACAGACTGTCAGAGGAGCTGCTTGCTGGGCCCAGGCTCTGAGCCATGGTGAGAGTGTGCAGGCCTCGCCCTAGGGCAGAGAGAAGAGCCCTGCACAGCACTATCATCCAGAGGTAAGCAGCCAGGTGGCACCAGGGCCTCTTCCCAATGCCAGCCGGGTGGCCTGGTCTTCCGGGGGGCCTCTCTGATGGTAGGATAGAAGAGGGGGAGCACAGAAAGAAGGAAGCATCTCTATCAGCTTTGTTGTCCCCTTATGCCAAAATGTCAGATATGAGGAGCCACAGCCTAGCGTCCTTGGGTTATTTTGTTATTGTTGTGTGCTGTTGAGTTAGAAGTGATTCTAAGTGACCCTCTAGTGGGTTTTCAGAGACTGTAAATCACACAGGAGGAGACTCTCCATTTTTCTCCCTCAGAGCAGCTGGTGGATTCAAACTCCAGGCCTGTTGGCTTGCAGCACAAGTCGTTCCCACAAGGCTTTTTAATAGGGCTATAAAAGACACCAGCTTTAATATACTGATACACATTCGGGAGTCTGGATTGGGGCCCTGTTGTTTTCCTATCTGTGATATTCCCTGTGGCTCCACTTCCAGCGGGAAGTAATCCAGACTGGGTGGGGGTCTTGTTGAACTATTGCTTACATGCACATTTGGAAGCATGTGGGTATTATTGTGCAAAGAAAAGGCTTTCTTATTGTAGGAAACCCAAAGGGGTTTGTTTTCTAACTTAAAGCAAATTTTGTTTTGTTTTGTTTTGTTTTACAAACGTGTTACAGCTTGGTTGGGGTTTTGGTTTGGGGGAGCTTTTGTTGATGTGGGATTTTTGGGTGAGATTTACTTCTGGGTACTTAGGAAAAAACCCAAAAAACAACAAAATAAACTGGTAAGAAAAATACCCTTAGCAATTGAGACTGAGGAACTCCTGGGTTTGCAGCTTTTTATAAATAGGGAAATAATTAAAACCAGTCCTAGAACTTTCGGTTTTTAAGGCGAATAGCTATTGGGTATCAATCTACATTATTTTTCTTCTGTTTCAAGGAGTATTTCCCAGAAAAACCCTTTATGAAAATTAGGCGAGTGAAGTAGAAAAATGAAGGGCATGTTATTATAACCCTAAAACACCTCAGCTGTTACCATTTTCCCCTGAAAGAAACTGATGCATTTTCTCTTGCATGACAAGGAGGGGGAAAAGAGAGGAATAAATATTGAATGATATAGCGTTTTTCAGTGTGATAGACTTAAAAGTAACCCAGACACTTCATCTCTTTTTTGAAGAAAAAAATAAAGATTGCTAATTATTTCAGGTTACCATTTAGTAAATTAGAGTTTCTAAGACTTGAGATATGACTGAGAAGCTCAGGAAAAAAAATATTAGACAGTAGAGGGGGGAAATACTTAAATGTCGTACTAAGGACAGTTAACTGACAGAATGGAAGCAGTTACACAGGCCGTTACCTGCCTCTGTTGTGGTTGTTGTTAAGTGTGACTCATGAACAATATGACGTCTGGACAACAGAGCTGAAGCCTGTCCCACGCTGGCCCATCCTCCTTTTCTCTGCTGTGCTCAAGCCCATTGCTGTAGTCACTGAGTCAATCTACTCTGCTGAGGGTCTTCTCTTTGCATGGCTCTCTACAGTTCCAAGCATGATGTCTTTTTCCGAGGACAAGCCTCTCCTGACAACATGTATGTGAGTTTGTGAGATGAAGTTTCACTGGGTTTGTGTTTGCCTCTAAGGGAGCACTCTGAGTCGACATCCTCCAAGACAGATTTAATTGTTCTTTTGGCACTTCTTAGGCTTTTCAATACTCTGGATGGGATCAAACTGTCCACCTTTTGGTTGGTAGGTCCTTCTACAGGTCCCTTAAATCCCTTCAGATAGTAACTGAATCCTCAGGATGGTATAGGACATTTTAGCAACAAAGACAAAAACCAGCAACAAAGACAAAAACCAAAAAAAAACCCCTATTTCTCGTTGTCCTTGAATCAGACCTAGCTAATAGCTGATCCTCCAGTGAGTTTTCAGAGGCTGAAAATTGCATAGAAGGTGATTGTTTATCCTTCCACTAAAGAGTAGCTGGTAGATTTGAACCACCTGGCTTTGGATGATGAGCACATCTCCCTACCCACTAAGCTCTGACAGGCCTCTGACTTTTAGCTAGTTCAGATTTAGGGAAGAGTGTGAGTAGGAGGATCATTCCCTTGTGCAGGGTTGGTCTTCAGGTTTCCAGGATTTGAAGCAGAATGATTAGCACATCATGACCACTGGCAGTTTTACTACTGGCATGAAGAGCATAGCACCTCAGTTTACGATCCAGAGCCATGGCTTCCCGGAGATTGTAAAGGATAACTGAGGAGACCAGCAACGAAGAGGAGCAGCTGACAGAGACAGCTGGGCAGGCTCCCCAAGACTCCCAGGGAAAGGCTGGAGAGGGAGTCAATTGTTGTCATGTGGAAAATTGCTCCGTTTTCAGTGCTGCTTCTAATTGTTCCACTTGTTAAGTCCCCAGAGTTTCTCAGAGACATCAGTGCCACTGTCATCAGCACGTGATAAGTCTCCCCAAGGAGAAAGGAAGGTCCTACAGTAAACAGAGCAGTCTCGGGCAACAGAGGGACATCTGCCTAGTAATAAAAGGTTTCTGTTTCACAGGCTGCAGAAATGGAGAGACACGTGGTCAGTAGTCAGGCACAAAGGGATAGTGAACAACCATGCACTGGCTTCCCCTGCTGAGCCCAGGGGCAGCCAGCAGATCTGACTCAATTGGGATTCCTGGCTTCTAACTTTAGAGAACTACCTAAACCTATTGCTGTCAAGACATTTCTGGCTCATGGAAACTCCCTGTGTTACTTTCTGGCATGGAATTTTTCTGGCTGTAATCTTTAAAAGATGGGCAATCTCGTTCAGTGGGATTAACTAAATGCCTTCGAAAACCCTCTGGAGGGTCAGCTGTGAGTTAGATCCCACTCTCCGGTAGACAACAACAATCTTTAAAAAAGCTCGCTGCAAGGCCTTTCAACAACAATCTTTAAAAAAGCTCGCTGCAAGGCCTTTCTTCTATGCTGGCTAAATCTTATTATTGCTGGATAAGCTCAACACTTGTTTTTAGGTGCCATCCAGTTTGAGCCCTAGCGACCCGTGAACACCAGATCTGAACTCTGTCCCGCTCCGTGCTGTCCTCATTATCTCTAACACCCTTGAGTCTATTGCTGTCATCACCGTGTCAACCCATCTCCTTGAGCGTCTTCCTCTTTTTTCGCGGATCTCCACCTCCCCAAGCATGATGTCCCTCTCCAAGAAATAGTCTCTCCTGGCCCCATGCCCAAAGTATGTGAGACAAAGCCTTGCCATCTTTGTCTCCAGGGAGCATTCTGGTTGCGCTTTCTCTGAGAGCTATTAGTTTATTCTTTTGGCAGTTTATGAGAGATTCAGCTCTCTTCTTCAACACAGCTGTTCAAAGACATCAATTCTTCTTCTTCTTCCATTTTTACTTATTTTCCAGCTCTCAGATTCATAGCAAGTGATCAAAAAGATTATGGTCTGAATCAGGCATACTTTTTTAAAAAAAATTTATTAATTTTAATGAACATTTACAGAGATTTTGGATTTCCATTCATTCATTGTTGCACTTTTCTCCCTGCCCACCTCTCCCCTCCCCCAGTTCGCTCCTCTCTTTGAAAAGTAAAATTCCTTCATTAGTAAACAATCTACCCCCCTCCCCCCCCTCCAGTGTACTCCACTATGCAACCTTAATTTTGGACTCTTGTGATAACCATAATACCCTATCATATATCACTTTTAAACTGTTCTCTCCTTCATCTATTTCAATGCAGTATACATAATTTATCCAGTTTTTCTCAGTCTTACCCCAGCCATCAGGCACACTTTAATCTTCAAACTGACGTCACTGTTTCTCAGTAATTTGGAAAGATCCTTGACAGCAGACCTGCCCAAAGCAACATGTCTTCCGATCTTCTGGCTGTTGGTATCAAGGGTGTTGATTGTGGATCCAAGTAAGATGAAATCATTGACCCTTTCAATCTTTTCTCCATCAATCATGATGCTGTTTATGTTGAGGTGTTTTCTTTTCAGTTTCTAGTCATTTATAAGCAGCACCACTCACACACTAGTGGAAACCTAACGTTAGGTGCCGTCGAGATGACTACAACTCAGAGTGACCATATGAACAACAAATCTGAGCCTTGCCCTAGCCTGTGTCATCCACACAATCCCTACATCCTCAAGTTCATTGTCATAGTCACTGTGTTAGTCCATCTTGTCGGAGGTCTTTCTTTGACACTCTGCATTTTCCAGCATGAAACCTTTTTCCATAAACTGTCCCTAAAGAAAACATGCCCGAAGTATGTGCAACAAAGTTGCACCATCCTTATCTGTAAGGAGCACTCTGGTTGCACTTCTCCAAGACAGATTTGTTTGTTCTTTTGGCAGTCCATGGAACATTCTGTGTCCTTATGTATTGTCAAACCCACTGGCATGCCAGACATTGGCTATTGACTAAATAATTGCCTCCTGCATATAAGTATGAGGTTTCCAGAACTCTGTAGGCTCTGTGGTTATTTACCTTTAAAGGTACAGAATTCATAGTAGCCTTTGATCAGGCTAATTCAATAATCCCCTTGTGTTGGGGAGTTCACCACATCTTTCTTTATGAAGAAAATGAAGAAACATAGAAGGATGGGGGGGAAGATATCTGTCCCCCTAAATTGGTGAACATCAGCGTTAGTCATCACTCCAAATAGGGCAATTTCATAAATGTTCTAATTAAGGATCTTGGCAGTCTAGCTTGTCTGCCAGTCAGACCCAGAAAATACTGATATTAGGCAGTTATGCAAGGAATTTAGTGACCTATTCCACTCCCAATTTGAATAAATTGTATAATCCTGTATCACCAATGGGGAGTTCCTGGGTGATACAAACAGATCATGTGTTTGGCAGAGATGTCTCAGAAGAAAAACCTGATAATCTGTTTCTGGAAAACGAACCACGGAAACTGCTATGGAGCAACTTCTACCCTCACACACATGAGGTCAGCAGGAGTTAGCGTCACAGAAACTCTGAGGTATCTCAAGAGGGAAACCAAGCCACACTCACTGCCATTAAATGGGTTCTGACTCTCAGTGACCCTCCGTTAGCAGGAGCAGACTGTTCCATCTTCATCCTAGTAAGCAGCTGGTGGGTTCAAACTATCAACTCTTGGTTAGCATCCCAACACGTAATCTGTTATAACACCAGGGCTCCTCAGAGTCAGGATTCAAACACTATTCTGTCAGCTTTCAGAGCCCTGGGGAAAAGTCACTGTCTATTCCCTGTGTGAACAGAGATTAAAGATTGAAAAGAAAGAGAAAGCACGGACCTGAACAGAGACACGATTGCAGGATTAACTGAAGCCCAATTTAAAAACTTCATGGGAGGGTATTGTTGTGTCGTAGCTAGCAAGTAAATTTTTAGGATTTTAGCTCTTGGCTGTGAGCTTTTTAATGGTAGATGAAATGGTATTCACTGAGCCAAAAAATGTGCTCATTTTAATATTACTTTTTCCTTAGAGATGTTGTTGTTGGTCTTGTTGTGTATTAGTGAGTCAGAACCAACGCATAGTTTACCCTTCCACAGATTTCCAGATGCAGTAAATCACACAGGATTAGATTGCCGTAGATCTTTCTACCGTGGAGCAACTGGTGGATTTGAATGTGGGCTTTTCGGTTGCCAGTACAACTCCTTAATTCTAGGGAACCAGGTATAATTAGTAGCTCAAAACCACATTGTTGTTGTTTACCATAGAGTCAGAACCAACCCATAACTCACCCACCAGCAGATTTTCAGAGGCAGTTAATCACACAGGAGGAGATTGCCTATCTTTCTCCCACAGAGCAGCAGGTGGCCTTGAACCATGTGTCTTCGGGTTGCGTGCAGCTTCATGCCACTAAGCTACCACATAGATTGTAATAATCTAAAAGCCTTTAATCAACACAGACTAAGATCAAGAGTCATTAGTGCCAGCTGGTAAACTTTTTCTGGGTTCTATTCAATCCATACACATGTTTCATTAAGTTGCATCCCACACTAGTGTCTGACAATTAATTCTTATCCAAAGAACCAGCTTTAGAAACACAAATCCAACCTCTTCCTTGTCCTCTTTCTCTCCTAGGTTTGTGGGTAATTTTTGCATTTCTGAAGGGAACAGTGTACCTTGTTGGCTCATGTATGGGATGTACGTGGAAACCGGTAACAAACTACTACCCAACAACAAAGTCTGAAAGCCTCCAGGGGTTTGAATCCACAACCTGCAAGTCAGGAGACATACAGACAGTCTCTTCCCATTAAGATTTACAGCCTCTGAAACCTGAGAAAGAGAGTGAGTCACTAAAAGTCAGAATCAACTTGATGGCATTAAGTGTACAAGTTCTCAAGGAGCTGCGGTTGTCCAGTGATTAATGAATTTAGTTACTTGCCAAAAGTCAGTGGTTTGAACCAGACAGACATGGTGAGGGAGAGAGCTGAAAAGCCGTCTGCTTCCATAAAGATGTGCAGCCTTGGAAACCCACTGGGCAGTTCTGCTCTGTTCTATAGGGTTGCATGAGTCAGCAGTGGAGTTTGTTTTCATGAGTTCCCAGTAAGCATAATTTGCTTCATTCTGGAAAGCCAACAAAATGATAAACCTATTTCCCCATCCTTCTAAAAAATTTTTGGGAATGTGTCCACACTTGCTAGTGAAAAGTTAGAAGAGATGAAAAATAGGTGACACCTTTGGGAATATGATGTGGCATCTCCAAACACTCCCCACAACGTGAGCCACTGTTCTCCTCATAGAAAACACCAGATTAGCCACGGGCCCAACCTGTTGCTTTGTGTTATCAGGACTCTGAGTCTTCTGATAATTTAGCTATAAGCAGGAAGTTCATTGCTTCATAGAGATGTTTCCTCTGAAGGTAAAAGGCTCCATTCACAAACTTCGTTTAAGACCATACAGCAGGCCTCAAATGTTGGTATGAGGATAGTCTGTTTGATACCTCCACATTCAACAAAGGGTTGTTGCCTGCCTGCTATATAGCATACATTGTGTAACATACTGGGACACAAGAATGATTAAGACTAACAAAAATACTTGCTCTTATATGTCTTATATTGAAGCTATTGTTATCATGTACCATCAAGTTGGTACCAACTCATAGCTGACCTCCACCAGGTTTTCTGAGACTGTAAATTTCACAGGAGGAGATTGCCTTTCTCCTGAGAAGCTGTTGGTAGCCTCAAATCAGTGGTCTTTGGGTTGGCAGCATAACTCTTTACCTATTATAGCCTTTACCTTTACCTGCTTGCTGAAACTGAGGAGGACCTCATGCACTTGCTGCGAAGGGTCAAGGACTGCAGCCTTCAGTATGGACTAAGGCTCAATGTCAAGAAGACAAAGATTCTCGCCACTGGACCAATTAGCAGCGTCAGGATGGATGACGAAGAGATTGAGATTGTTCACAGCTTCAGTTTGCTCGGCTCCACAGTTAACACTCTTGGTACCAGCAGTCAGGAAGTCAAAAAGCGTATCACGATGGGAAAGTCTGCCATTAGGGACCTCTCAAAGGTACTCAGGAGCAACAGTGTCTCTCTGGAGACTAAGGTGCACCTGATACAGGCCATGATATTTGCAATCGCTTGTTATGCATCAGAGAGTTGGACAATGACTAGGGAGGACAGAAGGAGAGTGGATGCTTTTGAGCTGTGGTGCTGGAGAAGGGTACTGACTGCCAGAAAAACAAACAGATTCATCTTGGAGAGGATTAAACCAAGCTACTCCTTGGAGGCAAGGATTCTGGGGCTTCGTCTGACATACTTTGGACATGTTGCCAGGAGGGACGGGTCCTTGGAGAGGGACATCATGCTTGGGAGGGTGGAGGGACAGTGCAGGAGGGGAAGACCCTCTATGAGATGGATTGATTCGGTGACTGGGGTAATCGGGATGGGTGTATCAGAGGCGGTGCGGTTGGCGCAGGATAGAGCAGGGTTTAGGGCTGTTGTGCATAGGGTCGCTATGAGTCGGAAACGACTTGACGGCACATAACAACAACAACAACAATTATAGCAGAGACAAAGAAACATGATAGAGTATATTGGACAGTGATAATAGAACATAAGAAAAGATTATATTTCTTTGTGTGTTCATATTTGTGTGTCTTAGGGAGAAGAATTATGCTATTAGAGAAGACAGCCAGAGATGGCCTTATTGAGAAGTAACATTTGAGTCCAGACTTGTGAGAAGTGAGGCAGTGAGCATGAGGCTATCAAGGAAAGAGGGGTCCAGGTAGAGCCTATGCAGATGTCCTAAGGCAGCAAGGACCCTGTGCAGCAGGGAGGGTTATGTGTCTCAAGAGAGGTAACCAGAGAGAAAGGACCAGGAGGCCAGACTGGAGGAGTGAAAGGAACACGGATGCCCTGGAAGGGATGATGGCTTGGATAAGGTTGCAGTTGTGGAGGTATTCAGAACGAGCCGGATTCTGGTTATATTCCAAAGACAGAGTCATTTGCATTTGTTACTTGAAAGAATGAATGTATCAACAGACTTATAAAATAGAAAAGAATACTTTCAGCTATGTATCTCATTTAAAGTTCTTTTCCATCTTTTTTAGTTTTCAGAAACAGACACCCATTCGATATAAGTTAAATAGAGGATTAGTCTCCATTCCTGTTTTTTAAAAAAATTTTTAATTGCCCTTTTATTAGTACACTTCAGGACAAGTACCATTCTTGCTCTATCTTTTTTCTGGATAAAATACTACCTATTATAAATGAACACAGTAACATTTTAATTGACCTAAATTCAATGTATATTTAGGGAATTTTTTTATTAATATCATACTACAAATACAGATTCATAACATGAATTTACAAATAATGCTGGGGTAAAAAGGTTTTCTTCCTAACATTTTCTTAAAAGCAGATGTGTATAAAAGGAACTTATTTTTTAAAGAAAGAGAATGGCTGTTCATCCAATTGCAGCAAAGTCTGGCTAAACCTAACAGTGTTTCGTGCAGCATAGCCAAATAGAAATGTAACAGAGCCATCAGTGTAATTTTAAGTGCCACTGTAGCCTCAGTTTTAAGTTGTAAAAGATGAAATTGATTTGAATATGTATTATTTAACCTGAAACAGCCAAACTATTAGTATTTCACCATGGAAAAGATACTACATTAAGATATTTTGTATTTTGTAATTGTTTTTCCACGCTAACTCTTTTTAATCAATGTGTTTTGTAATTGCAGCATGTCACAGTTAGGATGAGCCACATTCCAAGTGCTCAGTCAATACTTGTGGCTGGTTCTTTGTTCCTATTTCTGATAGTACAGGACAAACATCATCCTCTCCTTTTTCTCCCTCTATTGTGTGTCTTAAGCCACTGAGTCTCTGTTTTGGCTTGTTCATATTTTTTCTATTAGCTTGCTCCACTGTCTTCCTCAGTGCTAACTCCTAGTTTCCTCCATCCTTCATGGTAAGGAGTTACGCTGCCAACCCAAAGGCACGTGATTCGAATCCATAAGCTGCTCTGTGAGAGAAGGATGGGCAATCTCCTTCCATGCAATTTACTACCTTTGAAAACCTGCTGGAGGGTCAGCTGTGAGTTGGTTCCATCTCAACGGTACATAACAACAAATAATCCTGGGTATGGACTCCATAGCAGTGATGTGACTGACACTGGGTATGCAGTTGAATGAGCTAAGTGACATCCTTTGCTCCAATCCTGTACTGTCCTGATATTCTGCTCCAGTGTCTAACAAGGCTGTATGATGGTCCCTTTCTGGCAGAAGAAGCACTCTGGAAGTACATATAAATGGGCAAGGATGGTTGGCATCTGTATCATTTTGTTGTGCTGTCGAGTCACCTGCCACTCATAGCAACCCTATGTATAACAGCCTTAAACCCTGCTCTGTCCTGTGCCAATCTTATTGTCTTCAACACACACAACCCCATTAACCCAGTGGCTGAATCAATCCGTCTCATCGAGAGTCTTCCTCTCCTGCACTGTCCCTCCACCCTCTAAAGCATGACGTCCCTCTCTAAGGACTGATCTTGCCTTGCAACATGTCCAAAGTATGTCAGATGGAGCTTCAGAACCCTTACCTCCAAGGACCAGCCTGGATTCCCCCTCTCCAGAATGAACTTGTTTGTTCTCTTAGCAGTCCATGGTATATTCAAAACTCCTTACCGGCACCAGAGCTCAAAGGCATCAACTCTCCTTCTATCATCCCTAGTCATTGTCCAGCTCTCTAATGCATAGTAAGTAATTGCAAACACCATGGCCTGGATCAGGCACACCTTAGTCTCCAGACTGACATTGTTGCTCTTCAGTACTTTGGAGAGGTCTCTGACAGCAGACTTCCCCAATGTAATTAATCTTCTAATTTCTTGGCTGCTGGTACCAAGATTATTGACTGGAAAGCCAAGCAAACTGAAGCTGTCAAAAATCTCAGTCTCTTCATCATCCATCATGATGCCACCAATCGGTCCAGTGGGAGAATCTTTGTTTTCTTGATGTTGAACTTCAATCCATATTGAAGGCTGCGGTCCTTGACCTTCTGTAGCAGGTCCTCCTCAGTTTCAGCAAGCAAGATTGTGTCATCTGAATAATGCAGATTGTTGATGAGTCTGCCTCCAATCTTGATGCCATGCTACTCATATAGCCCAGCCTCCTGGATAATCTGTTCCACATATAGATGGAAAAGATACAGAGACATAACATATCCCTGATGCACACCCTTCCCAATTTTGAACCATGCAGTGTTTCCTTGCTCTGTTCTGAAATGGTCAAGAAAACAAACAAACCTTGAGTGACTAGGTCTGAGGATCCTCCAGCTGGTTGCTATGTTTGAGCAGAAAGTTCTGTGTTCTTAAGTGTATCTCAGAGATCTTTTGACTCACTTTGTTCTTCCCCTGAAAAAGTCCCTAAGTTGAAAGAGACTTTGAGGTCAATTGGTTCAACTCCATCAGTTCTGCAGTTCTGACCTGCTGGTTTTGAGCTCATTCACCCCTACAACCATATCAGTCAGGGGAATTCTCTAGCCTGACGCCTGACCCATAGATTTGGGCCTTGCTAACCTCTGTGGTCATGCAACCATTTTCTTAATGGCTCATTATTTCCGTGAGGTGTTGCAAAAAAACTACAGAATCCAAAGATAGACCAGAAGATATTAAGGAGAACAGGAATATTGATGTTAGATGTATTGGAGTGGTATATCACTTTGGAAAAAATATGTATTTGAGACATATTAACCTGTGTGTCATAAGAGGGTTCCTGAATGCTGATCCTTATAAAGGAAATTATTCATTTGCCCTACCACAGCAATCCTGTGGATTCTGATTTTATTTCAAAATAATGGTATTTTTAGATTGCTTGTTCTCATATGCAGCCAAAATCTTATCCCTAAAACTTTCAGTCTTTGGCAGAAAGTACTGAACTTTTGGTAACAATACTTACTCATTAATGGGGAGTCAGAGCCAACTAATAGTTACTTGCAGTAAACTGAGCTGGAGGAGATTGTCCATCTTTATCCCGCAAAGCTGCTGGTAGATTCAGACCAACAAGAGGCCCTGCCTTAGGGTGAGCAGCTCAGTTGCCTATGGACTATGTCACAGGGCTCCTTTTTGATAATTACAGACTGCATTAAAATAGTCAAATATCACAGCTGCTTAAAATTTGGAACAATTGGTTATGACTCCCTGTTATCCCTTTTCCACAATGCTTGGTTCTCCATCCTTCAACTTCTTGTTTCCAGTCTCATTAAACACTTGATTTATTGTTTCTCCTCTTAAAAAAGGATTCCAAAGTTGCAACCCAGTGTTTCTAGGGTACTCAGAAGACAGGAGCTCTTTTACCTTGCCTGCTCAGCAAAGCAAAGATAGACTTTTCTCCTATGTTGTCAGTCTGTTGATTTCATTTTGTCTGTAGTCAACAAAAATAGCCCAAGAGTATATTTTTCACATGGATTTTAAAATATGTAATACCTCCCATACCCTCTGTATAAATTGTAAAATGCTATGCTAACCAAATCATTTGAGAAGCTGGACTCTGTGAAAATGAATGTGCCATCAAGATTGGAGGAAGACTCATCAATAACCTTCAGCATGCAGTGGATACAACTTGACTTGCTGAAAGTAAGGAGGACTTGAAGCACTTGCTATAGAAGATCAAATACTGAAGCCTTCAATATGGATTGTTTCTTCATGTCGTGAAAACAAAAATTCTCACTACTGGACCACCATCATAAGAGTTGGAAAAAAGATTGAAACTGTCAACGACTTCATCTTACTTGAATCCATAATAAATCCACTTGGTACCAGCAGTCAGGAGACGTATTACAATGGTCTGCAGTCAGGGATCTCTCCAAATTGCTGAGGAGAAATGAAGATGGCTTGAAGACTAAGGTGCACTTGATCCAGACCATAGTCTTTTCAATCATGGTCTTTTGCTATATATATCTGAGAGCTAGACAATGACTAAGGATGGCAGAGGAAGAATTGATACCTTTGAACAGTCGTGTTGGACAAGAGTTCTGAATACCCCATGGACTGCCAAAACAAGAAGGAGATATCTTTTGGACAAGGTGCAGCCAGAGCGAGTCATATATTGAGCATGTGCTAGGAAAGACTGTTCCTTAATGGAGGTCATCATGCATGGAAAGGTGGGGAGACAGAGAAGGAGAAGAAGAGCTTCAATCAGGTGAATAGACACAGTTACTGCAGCAATGAGCTTGAATGTGTCAGAGATTGTGAGGCTGGTACAAGATAGGACAGGGTTCAGATCTGTTGTTTATGGGTCGCTATGAATTATACTCAACTAGATGGCACCTAACAATAACAGCATCTCTAAATGCAAACTAGGGTTATAGCTGCTCCCAGATTATCTTTATAATCTATAAAATGACTATTTGAACTCCAGAACAGCTACTCTTTTATTCATGGCATATGCTACCTTCTTGGTTTTGACTTCCTGCAGTTTTGTTTATAAATATCATCTCAATCTTAGGTAGCACAGCCAGTCTTCTCAACCTCATGAAACATATATTTTAAAAGCTTCTGTCTTATCATTCCATTCGAATACTTGCTAAATAAAACAGTAGTCATATGGGTATGTAGGAGGGCTCAGGTACACGCTAAGAGTACACCAGGTGTCTCAGAGTAAAGTTTTCCAACCCAAGAATTCCAGAGAGAAAGTCTGTGAGCCATGTGAGCTTATGTTAGCCTGGAGCTCTGCTAACTCTGCCTCTCATGTGGCATAATCTTTGGGAACTTGCTCTGATAACCGAAAGGCAGTGCTTTACTACCAATTAGAATCCAATATATTCTCCACAGGAAAAGGATATTTTATCTCTGGCATAATTTATAGACTCTGATAATTCTCTGAGGGGTCAGCTATGATCCAGTTCTAACTGGAAGGCAATGAGTCTGTTGTTGTCTTGTACCATCAAGTTGCCTGCGACTCATAATGACCTCATGTACAACAGCTCTGAAGTCTGCCCTATATTAAGCACTAACTCCAACACACTTAACCCTATTACCCTAGTTTTTGTGTCAATCCGTCTCATCTGCGCTGTTCTTCTTCCCTTCCAAACATGATGTCCTTCTCCAAGGACAGGTCCCTTGTGGCCATGTGCCCAAAATATGTGAGACGGAGCTTCAAAATTGTTGCCACCAAGGAGAAACTTGATTTTATCACCCTCTCCAAGACAGACCTATTTGTTTTCTTGGCAGTCCATTGCATGTTCAAGAATCTTCTGTAGCACCACAACTCAAAGATATCAATTCTTCTTCTGTTATCCTTACTCATCCAGTTCTCTGATGCATAAAAAATAATTGCGAAAACCATGGCCTGGATCAGGCATACCTTAGTCTCTAGACTGGTATCATTGCTTTTTAACACTTTGGAGAGGTCCCTGATAGCAGATTTCCCTAATGCAATTTGTCTTGATTTCTTGATTGCTAGTTCCAAGAGTGTTGATTATGGAGCTGAGCAAGCTGTAATTGTTAACAATCTCAGTCTCTTCTCCATCTATCATGGTGCTGCCAAATGACTCAGTGGTGAGAATCTTTGTCTTCTTGATGTTGAGCTTCAATCCATATGAAGACTACAGTCTTCCACCTTCTGCAGCAAACACTTCAGGTCCTCCTCAGTCTCAGCAAGCAAGTTTGTGTTATCTGCATAAGGCAGGTTTTAGATGAATCTTCCTCCAATCCTGATGCTACGTTCTTCCTCTTAAAGTCCAGCCTCCTGAATTAGCTGTTCCACATACAGATCAAAAAGGTATGGAGATAGAACACATTCATGATGCATTCCTTTCCTGATTTTGAACCATGCCGTGTTTCCATTTTCTGTCCTGAAAAATGCTTCCTAGTCTAAATATAGGTTTCACATGAGCATAATCAAGTATTCTGGGATGACCGTTTTTCTCAAGGTTAGCCCCAACTTGTGATCCACACAGTCAAATGCCTTTGCATAGTCAATGAAAACAAATAGAGAGTCCTCTATTCTGGGGCTTCGTCTGACATACTTTGGACATGTTGCCAGGAGGGACGGGTCCTTGGAGAGGGACATCATGCTTGGGAGGGTGGAGGGACAGCGCAAGAGTGGAAGACCCTCTATGAGATGGATTGACTCGGTGACTGGGGTAATAGGGATGGGTGTGTCAGTGGCAGTGCGGTTGGCACAGGATAGAGCAGGGTTTAGGGCTGTTGTGCATAGGGTCGCTATGAGTCGGAAACGACTCGACGGCACATAACAACAACTAGTACTCTTGGTTTTCAGCCAAGATCCACCTGACATTGGCAATAATGTCTCTAGTGCCACAGCCTCTTCTAAGACAGACCTGTTTTTCTGGGAGTTCTTTGTCAATGTACTGCTTATGTCATTGTTATGTAATATTCAACAGGATTTTCCTTGCATGTGATATTAGTGATGTTGTTTGATAATTCCTACACTCTGTTGAGTGATCAAAATGGTCTGAGATGTGTTTTAGTTTGGTTTTTTGTTAACATTTGGTTCAGATTTTGTCATTTCATCACAGAATATTAAAAAACTTCCTCAAAGGCTTTCCTGAATTCTGGGCACCCTGACACTGCAGTTTTCCTTATCTACCCACCTAGCAACTTTATCAGAGGAAGTGGGTAAGTTTAGCTCAACGTTTTGACTGTGTGATCCCTACTTCCTTTTTTAACAAATCAAAATCTTCCCCTAAATCTTTCTAAGACCTTGTTCTAAACTTGCTCATCTCTAGAATAGTCCTTCTGAAGAGGATTCAAAAACAAAGCTCGAGTGAGAGTCCAGTGTTTAGTAATTTGCATGCATTGAGCATTTTTCATCTTACTACTTCCCCTAGAATCCATTTCTCAAGATAGGAAGATATTTCTCTTTGGAAATTTGCCCGAACAATGTGCCAGTTCAGTTGAACTGGTAGTGGGAAGGGATGCTGTGTCTGGATTTGTGACGAAATCCTGTTATAATGGAGGGGGAGGATAAGGGAAAAGGATGTGACCGCAAGCATGTTTACAAGAGAAACAACAAAATACCTAATTCTCACTTCCTCCCTGCTCCCCTGGGGGTGGGGCGATTCCTGTGCAGATGTTTCTGCCCTTTTGGCAGCATTGGGCCCTCGGCGGGGAGTGTGCACTCCTGTTGGCAGGAGTCCCTTGCTCGGGCCAGGGGATTTCTGAAAGGGTAGCTTTCTGTTTTTAAATGCCTGCTGTTTTTTCTTATTATAAAGGTGATCGGTCCCTCTGAAGAAAATAGGCAAATTAGGGAAAATTTATTAAAAAGAAAAAGAAAAAAAATAGTCATGGGGTAATAGGTTTGTTAATAATTTGTGCAGGCTTGTAGAGAGCTCTGGTGGCCAAGTGGTAAGAAGCTGTACTGTCACCCCAAAGGCCTGTGGTTCAAACCCACCAGCCGCCATGTGGAAGGAGGATGGGCAATCTCCTCCCGTGCAGTTAATGACTTCTGAAAACCTGCTGGGGGGTCAGCTATCGGTCAGTTACGACTCAACAGCAAACAACAACAAATAATTTGTGCAGGCCTATATACACATCTACATGCACCCACATGTAACTATACACACATGCATGCATACATACATGCACCCTCGTGTAACTACACATACACATGCACCCTCACGTAACCAGCAGGACTCAGGAGTAATCACAAGAGCTACATCATCTTCGTTCCCCACGTTGTGTTGGACCTGCTTACGGTCTATTTCACCCCTGCCCATGAATGAACGTTTAGAGAGGCACTGAGAGGAAGACCCTGGCCGTGAAGGATTGACACAGTGACGACAACAACAGTGGGCTTGAACACGACAGAGATCGTGGGGATGGTGCAGAATAAGACAGGCTTTCCATCTGTTGCTCACAGAGTCTCTATGAGTCACTGTCACCTTGAGGACACCCAACAAAGATCTCTTAAGAAATTCTTAGCTCAGGCAGACACAAAGAATGGGAGGGAGAGATGGAAGAAAGGAGTAGGCAGAAGAGGGAGGCTTCTCCAAGGACTTCTTTCCAAGTTTCATTTTTCTCTCTTTCTCTTTGTGTATAGGGTTGTGTAAAAATGATCAACACAAAAAAACAATGAAAGCCTGAGGTTTATCCTGAGCAGGACATTCTAAACCCAGGCAGGGATGGTTTTGTTTAGAAAATCAAGTGGCTCAAAGCCGACTAATTACAATTGCTGAAAAATAATTTAATGCATCTTTTCATTGACTCAAAGCAATAATATTTTTGCTCATGATTGAGTAAGCAATTGACAAATCAGAGGAGCACAAGTCTCCCCGCATGATACAAAACAAAGCAGGAAACACTCCTGAAGATTCTGCAGAAGCTTAACTATTTCTTTTATAAATAATACAAGTTTCTATGATGACCAAGTACTCATGGTTATGAAATTATCATTGAAAAGGAGCACATATAAATTTGACCTTTATGTACCATAAGATCCCTTGAAATGAAAATTGAGGAAGCATACGGTTTTTTAATTGAATCACGAGATAATAGGTTTACTGTTCACTGCTATCCTTTCCAAGCAGAAAGACAAATTTGCAACAATGCAATGCAATTTCTGCTGGGGAAAAAAAAGCCAAAGCAAGCCAATGTTTTTTGCAGTTTGGGTAAGACATTTGTACAGAGAATTTTTTTTTGTTTTATGGGTAAGAAATTTCCCTTAAATTCAAAGTAAGACGTCTATAACTGACTTTTTTTTTTCTTTCCCAGATGCAACAGCCTTGGGGACTGCATCATATCTTGTCCTTTCTCTCTGCCCTGTCCACATCTTTTATAAGAGCTTCTTTTGTTAAGCTCTTTTTCAATAATTTTAATTTCACTATGCCATCTGTTTCCTGTTGTGACTTTCCTGGATAAAGATAGGCAGACAGACAAGGAGGTCGAGGATAAGACAGTGTCATTTTTGTACACTGCCAAATATGGAATAAAATTCTTAAATCATAACTTTGAGACAGTTATTTAATATATTTTGCTTCAACTTCCTCTTCTGTAGAATAAGGATATGAATACTAACACTAAAGCAAGTACCTATTAAATGAGGTTGTTTTAAAGAACTAATGAGAAGACATTTGTAAAGAAAGCAAACAATTCCTACAACAAAGGAAGCACCAACTAAATGTTAAATTTTATTATTGTCACTTAAAATATAAAGAAATTTTTTTTACATTCAAACAAATGCATGTTGTATAATAACGGTGAAGTATTGATTTTATGGCCTAGTGGTGAGAAGTTGTGCTACAATCCCAAAGGCACGCAGTTTGAATCCACCAACTGATCTGAGGGAGGATGGGCAACCTCTTCCCGTGTGATTAACTGCCTCTGAAAACCCACTGGTGGGTCAACTACTGGTTGATTCCAACCCAATGACACATACCACTACCATCACCAACAACATATCATGTAGGGAGCTCTGGTGACCTAGGGGTGAGAAACTACACTGTAATCCCAAAGGCACATGGTTCAAATCCATCAGCTGCTCCATAGGAAAAGGATAGATAGTCTCCTCCTGTTCAATAAACTGCTTCTGAAAACCCACTGTTGTTGCTGATTGCCTTTGAGTCAAGCACGACTCATAGTGACCCTATGAACAAAAGGCCTGAAGCCCCTCTGCAACTATCAACATTTATCAAAGTTCATAGAGTTTCCAGAGGCATGTTGTTTAGGAAGTGAATGACGCTCCTGCTAGAGGGTCAAATATGGGCAAGTTCCAACTGAACCGTACACAATAACAGGAGCTATACTGCATTTCACTATTATTTTATTGTTAAGGATTTTCTATAGTTCTTAGATGCTATCTGGTCTGTTGCAACCCATAGTACGACCATGTACACCAGAAACACTTCCCGATCTTGCATCATCTTCCAACTGTTACATTTGTGCCCACTTTGACAGCCACTGTGTCAGTCCACCTCTATGAGGATCTTTCCTTTTCTTCACTTGTACTTTAACAAGCATGATTTTCTTCTCAGGAACTGGTACCTTCTGATAACACATCTAAAATATGTGAAATGAAGCCTTATTATTCTTACTTCTGAAGCGTATTCTGCCTGTACTTTTTCAAAGAAAGAATTGTTCTTTTAACATCTAGGCTATATCACTATTCTTCACCAACACCATAATTCAAAGACACCGATTCTTTGTTCTTCCTATTCATTGTTCAGTCTTCCTATTGTGATTAAAACACTATGGCTTGGTTCAAGAGCACCTTAGTCTTTAAAGTGACTTTTTAAAAATTTTTAACACTCAAAAGACTTCTTTTGTAGCAAATTTGTCCAATGAAATATGTTGTTTGAGTTCTTGACTGTTACTTCCATAAGGTTGATGTTGTTGTTGTTAGGTGCTGTTGAGTCGAGTATGACTCATAGTGACCCTTTGAACAACAAATCTGAACCCTGTCCTATTTTGTGCCATCCACACACCTCTTGACACATTTGAGCCCGTTGCAGCAGTCACCATGTCAATCCACCTGGTCAAGAGTCTTCCTTTCGTTTGCTGACTTTGCACCTTTCCAAGCATTATGTCCCTCTCCAAGGACTATTCCATTCTGGCAATTTGCCCAAAGTATGTAAGGTGAAGCCTCATAATCTTTGCGTCCAAAGTGTACTCTGCCTGCACCCTTTCCAAGACATATCTGTTTGTTTTCTTGGCTGTCCATGGGATGTTCAGTGCTCGTCTCCAGCACCACAGCTCAAAGACATCAATTCTTTTTCTCTCATCCTTAGCTCTCAGGTGCATAGCAAGTGATCAGAAAGACCATGGCCTGAATCAGACTCACCTTAGTGCTCAAACTAACATCATTACCCTTCAATATCTTGGAGGGGTATCTAACTGCAGACTTTCCCAGGGCAATATGTCTCCTGATTTCCTAACTGCTGCTACCAAGTGTGTTAGTTGTGGATCTAAATGAGATAAAAGTTGTTGACAGTTTCAGTCTTTTCTCCATTCATCATGATGTTGCCTCTACATCCAGTGGTAAGAATCTGTGTCTTCTTCACATTAAGATGCAATTCTTATTGAAGACATATTCTTTGATCCTCTGCAACAGGTGCTTCAAGTCTTCCTTACTTTCAGCAAGCAAGGTTGTGTGATTTGCATAACGTGGGCTATTGATGACTCTCCCTTGATCCTGATGCCACATTCCTCTTCATAGAGTCCAGCTTTTGAATAATTTGCTCAGCATACATATTGAATGAATATGGAGAGAGAATACAAACCTGACACACTCCTTTCTTAGTTTTAAACCATGCAATGTTCCCTTGCTCTGTTTGCACAGCAGAGGTTTATTTTGAATTCAAATAAATAGAAATCTTTCACAAGTCCAGTATTCTCTTCATTTATTCTGATGCTGTCTATTGATCTATTTGGATTATAATCCACACAATTTAATACATATGTAGGGGAAAAAACCACAAAGTAAACATCCATGATTCCTGTGCATTCCTCCTAGTGAAATCCACGTGAAATAGACACTGTATAAACTGTTGGAAAAAACTATTATCGATGAATAGGTCATTAGCTTGAAAAACTCTATCTTACTCTGGTGTCATTTAGGTCCCCAAAGTTATATTGTACAATAATGGGTTCGGCTTTTTTGCTTCTAACTTTTGCATTCCTGATGGTATGCATAGGAATCAGATCGATTACATCTGTGGAAAGAACCGCTGGAGAAGCTCAATATCAGCTGTGAAAACTAGGCCAGGAGCTGATTGTGGAACAGACCGCCAACTACTC
>NW_006399786.1:2289071-2290569 GCF_000299155.1 Elephantulus edwardii
GGAGGGACAGTGCAGGAGAGGAAGGCCCTCTATGAGGTGGATTGATTTAGTGACTGGGATAGTGGTGATGGGAGTGTCAGAGACAGTGCGATTGACACAGGACAGAGTGGAGTTTAGGGCTGTTGTACATAGGGTCGCTATGAGTGGCAAGCGACTTGACGGCACATAACAACAACAACAACAATCATCAGTAATTTTCAGTGCATCTCAATTGGGTATTTGGTTAACTTCAGAATGTAGAAATTGGTCAAAAAATCCTCAATTCTTTTATCCTTGGCACTAATTATTGGTCATAAATGTCAATAATGGTTACATTATCTTGTCTTCCTCGTACCCTGTGTGTATTCTATTACTGGCAGTGTTCTTCTTTGAGATAAATATCAAAATGTTCTTTTTTGGAATGATGAATGGAACATTGTTCCTTTTCCATTTGTAATTCCCAGAATAGTAAATCATATGACTGCCTATGTCAAAATAGCTAATATCAGTCTTTTCCCCCAGTATTGGATTACTAACACTTAAGATATTGATCTTCAAGAATTCCATTTAGTTTTTAACAACGCAGTAGGTTCATACTTTTACATTCCATATTATGATTAGTCGTAGATGTTTCCAGCTGTTTCTTCTCATTTTGAGCTCTAGTTTTTCAGCACCTCAAAAGTTTTATACCATTCACATTATCAGTACAGACTCTACTTTGAGAAGACAGTTCTTCCTCAGGCCCAAACACTATATAACATGCATTGGTTTATAGGACATTATGATGGGTTAAATAAGTCAGTCACAAAAGGACAAATACTGAACAAGTCAATTGTTATTAAAAGCTGGGGAAAAGATTACTCATAGGTACGATTATTCTTGGATGGCTACCAGGGATGGGAAAGGAGATAGGCAGGAGATAAAATTAGTAAAGAGATAATGCACAGGTAGTAAGATGAATGAAGGGAAAAGCAACATACAATAATAGGATGATCAGAACAACACCAGTAAAGAATAAGAAGATGCAGATATGGAAGGATTAATGGAAATCAGAATTATAGAAAGGAAGTGGGCAGAGTGCCATTTCATTGTTGGCATTGAAATTAATGTTAAAGAACAAAATGTATATATGAATGGTTGATAAAAAATTATTTTGTTTTGCAAACATTTTCTCAACTCACAATCAAATATGAAAAAAGGAAAATATATTCAGAGAGAAAATCAGTCGTACAAACAAAAAAAAAGATGAGATGAGGAGTTGAATCAAAAAGAGGGGATAAGTAAAGAACAGATGAAGGAAAGAACTGTTTAAAAGGAATTCGTGATTAGGCATTGCATGTATGACAACAGTCAAGAATAAGAGGTGCAGGGGGATCTGGTGGCCTAGTGACAAGAAGCTGCACTTCAATCCCTGAGGCACGTGGTCCAAATCCATGAGATACTCTGCTGGAGAAAGAGGGACAATCTCCTGCTGTACCAGTCAGATCTGATTTGACGGTACACACACACACACACACAC
>NW_006399786.1:2290904-2313343 GCF_000299155.1 Elephantulus edwardii
CCTGTGCAATTTAGAGCCTCTGAAAACCAGCTGGAGTGTCAGCTACGAGTTGGTTCAACTAAATGGTATATAGCAACAACAACAACAACAAATAAATAATGAAAAAGGAAAATGAGTATCAGATTGGAAGGTGAATGATAAAATTAGGGCACACTCATACATTGGACTGTTATTCAATAATAATCCTGTTTTCAGAAGAGTTCGAATGATGTTGTTGTTGTTAAGTGCCGTCTAGTCGCAGGCGACTCATGCCGACCCTATGAAGGAGAGTCCTCAACGCTTGGGTGCCTTTCATCCTCTCTCCAGGTTCATAGGGCTTCCAGAGGCAAGCTATTATGGAAGTGGATGCCACGCTTGTTTTCACCAGGGAGTACTTCGCGTCTGAAAACTGCCCCAACACCCATGCAAACAGCACCATGCTCTCTCTGGCAACCAGGCCATAGCAACCCTGGGCAGAGCCTTAGAATGATAAGGAAGATATTTATCATACAATGTTCAGAGAAGAAAGTAGGATGCAAAAGTAAAGATACGATAATTGTGTGATTACAATTATTTTGTAAGTGTATCGCTAACCTTGAGAAAAATAGGAATCCCAGAACACTTGATTATGTTCATGTGAAAGCTATACTTGGATCAGGAAGCAGTCATCAGAACAGAGCAAAGAAATAATGCATGGTTCAAAATCAGGAAGGGAGTGCGTCAGGGATGCATCCTGTCTCCATACCTTTTCAATCTGTAGGTGGAAAAGATCATTCAAAAGGCTGTGCCTTATGAGGCAGTGTGTCAGCAAAAACCTGCATTATGCATTTGATAACAACCTTGCTTGCAAAACTGAGGAAGACCTGAAGCACTTGCTGCAGAAGATCAAGGACTGTAATTTTCAATACAGATTGAAGATCAACATTAAGAAGACAAAGATTCATACCACTGGGCCAATTGGCAGCACCATGATGGATGGAGAAGAGATTGAGGTGGTTAACAATTTCAGCTTGCTTGGTTCCACAATCAACACTCTTGGTACCAGCAGCCAGGAAATCAAAAGATGAATTTCACTGGGGAAGTCTGCTGTCACGGACCTCTCAAAATTGCTAAGGAACAATGATGTTAGTCTAGAGACTAAGGTGGGCCTAAACCAGGACTTTGCAATTACTTGCTATGCATCAGAGAGCTAGACAATGACTAAGGACGACAGAAGAAGAATTGATGCCTTTGTACTGTGGTGCTGGAGAAGAGTATTGTACATGCCATAGACCGCAAGGAGAGCAAATAGGTCTGTCTTGAAAAGGGTGAAACCAAGTTTATCATTGGAGGCAAGGATTTTGAAGCTCTGCCTCACATACTTTAAGTATGTGGTGAAGAAAAGCCAGTCCTTGAAGAAGGACATCATGCTTGGAAAGGTGGAGGGACAGCAAAGGAGAGGAAGACCTTGGATGAGATGAATTGACATAGTAACTGGGACAATCGGTTTAGTTGTGTTGGAGTCAGTGAGATTGGCACAGAATAGAACAAGGTTCAGAGCTATTGTACATAGGGTCCCTATGAGTCACAGGTGACTCAATGGCACATAACAACAACAACATTAAATGATATATAGCTAGATCTATATATATTTGTATTTATAAATATATAAGGAAAGAAAAAATGGACTTTTAATTAAGACTGGAATGGATAATGAAGTGATCTTTCTAAATCTTACTTTAATATTTTTATTATGACCCAAACAAGGCAATACAGTTTAAACATTACAAAAGAAAAACGGTGGAAATTTTCTACCTTAAATTTCATAACCATAGCTTTTCATTTGGCTGTTGCTGCTTTTTTTTTTTTTTTTTTACCTCTCCAAAACTTACGCTATTGGTTTGTCCTGACCTTAGAACCAGAAAACTGGGCATAAGAGGAAGTACCAGGGAGATTTATGTGTTTGCTTATTTAATTTTAAAAAAGGTTTTTTTCAGCCACACAATAGGTTACAAGAAAATACAAAATGAAACAAACTATAAATAGTACCTCTTACCAAAGAGACTCCACAATTCAAATGAAATTCTAGTTCCTGATCCTAAATCCTAAATTTTAGTTCTTTCTGGGTGGTGCTAGAGTCATGTACGAGTTTCTCTCTTGGGTCAAGGGATCCCTAGCGGCCTACAGGGTAAGGAATTGGTTGCATTGTCCACTCAAAGGCAATTCACATGTGTGCGCTATTCTGAAGGAGAAAAATGGAAATTCTCCTCCCATGTGACTTACAGACTGAAAATACAATGAAGGATCAGCTGGGAGTCAGTTCTGACTCAATAGCAATGAATGACCTGTGTTCAAGTACAAAGGTTATAGTATTATTTTTATTTCAACACTTTAACTGTTTAGACATGTGAATGTCTTAGTTGTCAAAATACTTAATTATCCACAGAGACTAATGGAACTATTTTAATTACTAAACTTTCTAAGTATCTATCTAATTAGTATATCTGAAGCATATTCAGGATGTAATAATTTGTGGTCCGAAGGCTATAGTTTTAATGTACAAAAGGCACTTCTGGTGTTATTTGGGACATAATATTAAAGCTGTCACTTGGTTAGTACTGTTTGTTTTAAATCAAGAAGTGAAACCAGTTAGAAGGAATTAAAGCCAAATTAGGAGAGGGATTTGCCACCCATGAAGGATCTGAGCATAGTGGGAGAGGTTGCCAAGCTCAGCATGGGGCAATAATTAGCATAAAACATTTGTCGTGCAGCTTGTTGCAATGAACATGAACAAGCTGTGTAGTCTCATGGGCTCCACACCAGAGACGACCTGGCTGCTGAGAAGAAAACCAGCTTCCTTATATGAGGGGCCTGGGTCTAGTTCTCAGTACAAGGAAGGTGTCCCTCCACTTCACTTTCAAAAAAGCTTAATGGCTATGGTGGTAGAAGACTTTTCCTTCCTTCCTTTCTCTTTTTCCTTTTCTGTCCCCTCTTTCAAAGATTGCTATTATTATGTACCTTCTAACTAATTCCAGTTCGTAGCATATCTGTGACAGAGTAGATGTGATCCCACTGGGTTTCCTAGGCTATAATCTATAGGAGCAAATCACCAGATCTTTTCTCCTGCAGAACTCAAACAGCTGACCATTCAGTTAATTGCTGTGTTCAATAGCAGCTCAGTCTTTGGAACATCATTGGCCAGATAAACTTGTTCCTTTCCTTAGATAATTGTGATCATCATCCTAATGGTCAAAGCCATTTCTCATTAAGTGAATTTTCTCAACATTTTTTTGCAATGTTTGCCAACTTTTCCTCAAAATTTAGCCCAACTACTCAGTTTCATCTTGAGCTTTCTTTTACTACTCTGGACTCTCAGTTATCCAGGTTTTTTCCTCTCCAGATTGCCTCCTTCTCTTAGTCCTTTTCTCTCCCCTCTCTACTGTTGAGGTGCCGTTGAGGGGACTATGACTCATAGCAACCCTATGAACAATGGGTCAGAACCTTTTCTTATCCTGTGCCATCTTCACCATCACTGATACACTTGGGCCCATTGTTACCTTCACTGTTAATCCATCTCATTCTCTTTCACTGACACACCTTTCCAAGCATGACATCCTTTCCAAGCATGACTGGCCCCTCTTTGTTAAGTATTGGCATCAATTTCCAAGAGTCTGTGAAAACACCTCATCCTTTCTTATCTTTTCCTTCTCTTCTACTATGAATGGTTCTTAAATCATTATCACTAATTCTTATCCCTCCCACCTCATGGGCTCTCCTATCTGCTGCATAGTTCTATTTAGATGATCAGCTATTGTTTCACACTCAGTATGTGAAAATCTAAACTTTCAATCTTCTTGGAAATTGCCTATTCCTCTTGACTTCCTCTTTTCACTCTGTGAGACCAATAGATAGAATCTGTACAAAGAGTCACCCCAAAGGCATGCCTGGCTCTCTCCTCTCCATTGCCAGTTGCAGAGAGTCACAAAGTCCTGTGGATTCTTCATTTTCGGTTTCTCCTGACTCATTCTTTTTGGTTACCAGTATTTCCTTTCAGCCCTTATCATCTTACAATGAGATCATGTTCATGACTACCATATGATCTTCTCTTTCCCCATTCTAATCCTGTTAATAAAGCCACCAAACCGACCACCCTAAAATTCTGTTTTTCTGTGTCTCTTTCTTGCTTTGAAACACTGCCCTCTTGGATGGTGTTAGTGGCGGAGTTCTGTCCAACCAAACATGTTGCTTACATCTCCCCAACTTAAACCATTAATTCAGCCATCTTTACTTTTTCTCTGAGTCTTGTTTTTCTGTCTTTTCTCCTATCATTCTGTTCTGTCAGCATGGCATTTCTTCTTCTTTTTGTCTAGTAAGTCTCATCTATTTTCTCTGTACATATTCCAAGGGCCACCTTGCCCAGAGGCACCACTCCTAATAATGCCAGCTCCAGTTAGGGCTCCTGCCTTTGTACTTACACAGTGCACATCATCTATCCACACAGTCAGCCTTTCAACTAAACCCATAAACTATTCCATAGCTTCATTTTGCATAAAGAGGGTGACCATATGTCCAAGTAGCTGAAAATGAGGTAAATTTAATTTCTAATGAAATATAACTATTAAATTCCTTCAGGTCTCAAACGTATTCTTCCTTAGAAAATAACCATATGGCTACCGTTTTTATAAGATACTCCATGGGAAGGCAGCTGTGAGGTGGAGAGATGAGAAGCCTACATGTTGCATAAGTCCATCTCTCTAATATAGAGATCAGATGTACATTTAACCTGATAGAAAGTAAAGTGTGATGGGTATAAGCAGTGTGCACAAAAGGTCTTATGAGAAATCAGAGAGAGAAAACACACTTTTTGAGACCAAGATGTGCCTGATCCAGGCTGTGGTCTTCATAATTACTGGCTTTGCATCAGAGACCTGGACGATAACCAAAAATAACAGAAGATGAATTGATGCCTTTGAGTTGAGGAGTCTTGAAAATACCATTGACTGCCAAGAGAACTAACAAGTCTGCCCTGGAGAGGATGAAATCAATGTGCTCCTAGGAGGCAAGGATTTTGAGACTCTGTCTAAAACACTTTGGGCATGTAACTAGGAGGGACCAGTATTTGGAGAAGGATATCTTGCTTGGAAGGGCCAAAGGGCAGTGCAGAAAGGAAGACCCCAGATGAGATGGATTCACACAATAACTGGTAATGGGTAATAACGGGTAATGAGGGTAGGAGTGTCAGAGACTGTGAGATTGGCAGAGGATAGAGCAGGATTCAGAGCTACTTTTCATAGAGCCGTTGTAAGTTGTAGTTGACTTGACAGTACATAAAAGCAACAACCAACATGAAGGACAGATTAGAATTTTGACAGGTGGCATGGGAGAAGGCAGGAGGGTAGAGAGCATTTGAGGTCTAGCGAGGAATATGAATAAAGACAAGGATTTGGAATAATTTCTCCAGTACAGGGTATGTATGGACCTGAAGCAGAAAATAAATCTGCATTGTGACCTCAGGGACCTTGAATTCCAGACTGGAGCAGAAAGTGTTTCTAAATCCATTATCTCCTTTAAAAAGTGAAATATTAACATTGAAACCTTCAAAAGAGCAAGAGCCATAGAAACGCAGAATAGGCATTTGAAATAGTTGTTGAAGAATATAAAACTTGGCTAGATTGGGTAGGAAAGACTGAAGGAACTAGAGCTGGCTCAAAAGTTGCTGTCGCTCAGAAGAATGAACTAAAAGGAAGCAGCTTTGAAAGACCTCACAGAAGCAGGGTCTTTGTGAGTCGGCAGTTGATTGAGTCAGTGACGGGGGCGGGGGGGGGCGCGACAGAGATGACTCAGCCAAGCGTGCCCCACAAAACCTCAAACCCAACCTCAAATAAAGTCATTATGTCCTGCTCCGAACCGGGTCTTCCTCTTAACATCTGTTATTCATGCCTTAGTCACAGAAATGGAAAAATGACATCAACTAAAACAGAGGCCTTGGGAAAGGTAGGCAATGTGAGGAGATTTATTTCAGTTCCAATTTAGAACTTTCCTTTGGCAAGTGTATCATCTCACTTGCTGATCTGTGCACACCTGACAGGCTAGACCTAGAAGTCTGCCCGTCTTTATTTGCCCAAAGTGCACAGCAGTCAGTCAACTGGCAGACAGTTCAAAGGACCCTGCATGAACACAGAATGGAGCAGCTAACTGGAGCAAAGAATCCTGGAAGTGCGTTAGTTAAGTGCTTGTCTCCAAAGGAGAACTAACAATCTGCTTCTATAAACATGAGAGCCTATAGGAGAAAAAATACCCAACAAACCTATAAGGTAGACAGTTCTGTTAGCACCTGAGAGTCACTGTGAGTTGCAATTGCCTGTCATGGGAGAGGGAGTCTGAAGCAGATTTTCTGGGTTATAATAGGCTTTATCTTCAGCAAGGAAGAAGAGGGCTACCAGGGTACAACAATAAGGACAAGGACAACACTAGCTCATTCACAAGACAAACCCAGCAGCAGATGGTTTTAAGGTATGTCAGAGATGAGGAGGACAGCACAGGATTGGACAAGGTTCAGAACTGTTGTTCATAGGTTTGCTGTGAGTTGTATTTGACTCAACAGTACCTAACACCACACTACTTGCCATGCATACTAAACCTGGACAATGAATAAGTATGACAGAAAGAGAATTTATGTCTTTGAGCTGTGGTGTTGGAGAACAGTACTGAATGTCCCAAAGATTGGCAAAAGAATAAACAGATATGTCTTGGAGAAAGAGCATCCAGAATATTCCTGGGAGTCAAGGACAACAAAGTTTCCTCTCACTTACTTTAGGAATGTTGCCAGAAGAGGCTATTCCTTGGAGAGGATTCAGGCTTGGAAAGGTTCGAGGGTCAGTGAAGGGGAGACAGACCCTCAACCAGGTGGCTTGATACAGTGACTGCAGTAATGGACTCAGTGGTATAAGAATTGATAAGCCTGGCACAGAATAGATCAGGGTTCAGATCTGTTGTTCATAGGGTTTCTCTGAGTTGATTTGCTGACACCTAACAATAACATGCTCAGTAACTATTTGATCATTGATAGATAGGATTTGGAGTCATGTTGACTATGATTCATAGTGACTCTATGTACAATAGCTCTAAACCTTGCCCTGTCCTGTGCCATCCTTGCTGTCTCTGATATGTTTGAGCCCAATGTTACTGTCAATCCATCTCACTGAGGATCTTCCTCTCTTTCTCTGACCCTCCAACTTTCCCTGCATGGTATTTTTTCCAAGGACTGGCCTTTCCTGAAAAAACGTCCAACATATGTAACACAAAGTTTCACCATCTTTGCCTCGAAGAAACATCCAATAATTTTAAAGCATCACAATTTAAGGGTACCTTCCATATCAATTCCACATTTTAAAATATTAGGAGACACTAGATATTTTAGAAGGCAAAAATGATAATAAACATAGACATTTATAGTAGTTTTATAAATGTGTTGTATTTATATTTAAAATAGAAATGTACATTACTTATAGATACAGCTTTAGAATAAATAAAAACTATATTGTTAATAATCTTTGAAATACACTCATCAAAATATTCATTTTCTTATATGTCTTTTCTATAAAGACTTATACAAGAAAGTCCTCCTAAAAAGAGATCTTAATATTTAAGAAGTCATCTCCCTGTTTAGCAGATCATAAAAAGTTATGTTACTTTACATTTTTTATTTATTTGTTTATTCAACAAATATTTGTGTTCCTAAAATAAGCTAGATTCTTTTCTACTGAGCAGAATCAACATGATTTTCTCTCTTGCCATGGTTTCATGGGAGATTTAGGCAATAAAAATGGAGCAATAGCAAGATACATACTGAAGAAAAAATGGAATAAGAGAACAACTCCTTGAACATTTGCCGTTTAAGAAGAAACATGAATAGTGGAGTCAGCCAAATGAAGGTTTGCTGAGCAAGAGCATCTGAGGGGGGAGTCTGGTGAACGACTATGAGAGCTGGAGGGAAAGAACCTGAAAACATGATCCAGGACCCTGCTGGTCTTGGGAAGGAGTGGAATTTTCTTCTGTGTGATGCAGAGTGTCTGGAGACAATCTCCTTGCATTTTAATGGAGATCCTCTGGCCTACCATACAGAGACTGGACAAGGGATAGGGGAGGGAAAAGGCTCAGTTAGGAGGATTTTACCTGTTTTAGCCCCCACAGAAGACAACCTAGTAATATTTGTTTTTATTAACACAAATATTGTTCTCCTAAAATGGCAGAAAAATACTGCTCAAAAATAACAGAAAAATTGTGTATGTGTAAGACCCCAAACCAGACTGCCTAAATCCATAAATTATGTGACATTTGGAGAGTCACTCTAATTCCTCTGCATCTCAATTTCCTCTGCCATTAATCAAAGATAATAAAGAGTATCTTCTCCAAAGGCATGTTCTGAGAATTAAATGACATAATACAGAGAAAATGTTTAGAACAGCATCTGCCATATAGCAATCATAAATGTCCTAAGCATATTGCTCTAGATTTTGATGTATTTCTTTTACATACTTGCGTATTTCTCACCATAGTATTATATATAGGACTTTTTTCTCAGTTACTGCTTTTTTTTCGCTCTATATTTTCTTTTTGCTTATTTGGTATACATTTTTGTTTAAATTTTCTATCCCCCCTCCCCCCCCAGACTTGTTTTAAGAGCATTTGCTAATACTTGTTGAACTATTTTTATGAGTGCTAGCAACAATTCTGGTTGAAGTTCTGTCCATTGTCCAGTCCAGGGGAGTATAGGAGACAGGGGGGAAAAAAGCCCAAGAAACGTAATACATTGTCCTTCTATAAGTTCTGAGGCCACGAATCAGCCTGCCTTCTTCTTCCTTACTGCTATAGTTCTTTAAAGTTTTTTGTTTTGTTTTGTTTTTCTTACTATTTTGTGTGTGTGTACCATCAAATCAGATCTGACTATACAGGAGGAGATTCTCCCTCCTTCTCCAGCAGAGCATCTGGTGGATTTGAACCGCACGCCTTTGGGATTGCAATGCAGCTTCTTGCCACTAGGCCACCAGAGCCCCCTAAAGTTCTTATATTGTAAAGGGTTAATTATTGTTATTGTTGTTATGTGACATCGAGTCGCATGTGACTCATAGTGACCCTGTGTACAACAGCTCTGAACCCTGCTCTATGCTGAGCCAATTTCATTGTCTCTGATACACCCCTTTTACCCAAGTCACTGAGTCAGTCCATCTTATCCAGGATCTTCCTCTCCTATACTGTCCCTACATTTTTCCAAGCATGATGTCCCTCTCCAAAGACTGGCCCTCCTTGCAACATGCCCAAAGTATGTCAGATGGAACCTTAAAATCACTGCTTCCAAGGGGCAGCCTGGTTTCACCCTCTCCAGGATAAACATTTTTGTTCTCTTGGCAGTCCATGGTATATTCAATACTCCTTTCCAGCTCCACAACTCAAAGGCATAAATTTTTCTTCTATCATCCTTAGTCATTGTCTCGCTCTCTGATGCATAGCAAGTGGTTGCGAAGACCATGACCTGAATCAGGTGCACCTTGGGCTTTAGACTGACATCATTGCTCCTTAGTCTGGAGAGGCCCTTGACAACAGATTTTTCAATTTGTCTTTTGATTTCCTGGCTGCTGGTACAAAGAGTGTTCATTGTGGAAACAAGCAAGTAAAAGATAGAAACAATCTCAAAGTCTTCATTGTTTATCATGATGCTGCCAATTGGCCTAGTGGTAAGAATCTTTGTTTTCTTAATATTGAGCTTCAATCCATACTGAAGTAATTAATTAATTATATTTATTACTGATACATAACGTTATAAGGCAAAATGCCTATTAATGATTGTGTGAAAAACTAACACATTTATCAACGTTCACACAAATGAAAAAGAAATTGATTTAAATAAATAAGTAAAACTTAAAAATGAAGTTCCTATATCATTACCAGTTAAGTTAATGTCCAGGCTCTTGAGATGTATCTAGAGGGAAGGAGCAGGGAAGAGTGTGTCTACACCATCTTGTCCCCTTGTTCACAATTTTTAACACAAGTTACTTAGATTGCTTCCTTAAAACATATAAGGGGAGCTCTGGTGACCTAGTGGCAAGAAGCTGCACTGCAATCCAGAGGCTCATGGTTCAAATCCACCAGATGCTCTGCCGGGGAAGGAGGGACAATCTCCTCTGGTACCAATCAGATCTGATTTGACGGTACACACACACACAAATAATAAAAAAAAAACAAACCAGAAAAAATGTGATATATATATACATTATAACAAAAGAGAAGTGTCAGTTGTATTAGTAATAACGGATTGCTTAAGTATATCATTGCTCCTAACAAGCTAGAATATGGTGAATTAAAATACAGAGGAGGTGAATTCTGGCCAGAACAAGATGGCAGAGATCCAGTTCTCCCTGCATCTCCCTGCTAAGTACTCTGTAAATGGTTAATGGACAGTCAAGGGAGAACTTTGAATGATGGTACTAAGAAAGAAAGGTGGTTTGAGAGTCCAGAACTGTGGGACCAGCACAGAAACAAGGCATCTTCCATTTCTAATCCAACAGAAGGTGATCCACACATATTGTTTTCCAAACTCCACCTTAGCAAAAGAAGGAGCTTTCTTGGCCTAGTGGGTAGGGAGTTGTGCTCCCAACCCCAAAGCAGGCAGTTTGAATCCACTGGCTGTTCCATGAGAGAAAGATGGGCATTTTCCTCTGGTGTGAATTGCAGCCTTGAAAATCCATTGCAGCTAAGAGTCAGTTCTGACTCTACTCTCACAATGAGATTTTTGCATTTTCTTACCGAGAAAAGACAGCCAAAATGGACTCCTTCCTCTACGTCCAACAGGAGTGCCTCTGATGATATCTGGAAGACCGTCCCCATCAGTGCAGAGGAATCAATAAACAGCTTGAGGGAGGGGGAGCAGGAAGTGCCCTTCTTCCTCACCAGGTCTGAGACAGCCTTTTTCTCAGCCATCTGAGGAGGATGGACCAGTCAGTGAGAGAAATCCAGGTACAATAAGCTGCCAACTGGCAAAGCCTCTTTGTCCCTCCAGCTCAAGATTCGCACCTTCAGCCTAGAGACATCTGTAGGGACAGGCAGGACCGGTGAAAGGAAATGCAGCTACAGCATGTGGCCTGTGTGGGAAACATTCCTGCCCCCCCTCCAGAATGCCTGAGGCAGCTAGGGACAGTAGTGAGCTTACCCATAGGTGAAACCTTCCTTCAGAAGGTGAGAGAGAGAAACTCAGCGATCCTACCTGGGGAAAGCCCTACACCCTTCCCAGGTGCCACCAGCAGGAACCAGTGGGACCACATAAGTCAAGAAGACAAAAGTAGCACCCAAGTGCCACTGCAAATTAAACTTTCAAAAAATAAAGACACAGAAAAACTCTTGAAATAGTCCAAACAGATGGCACTGTTACCTCTCAGGGAACACAAATTTGAGTGGCAACACTTTTCTCATTGAAACCTCTGTGGTGGCCAGAAGGAAGTGGCACAATAATTTTTTAAATGCTGATTGACAAGAATTCTCAACCACAAATGCTATATACAGAGAAACTATCCTTTAGGAATGAAGGGGAAATAAAACATCCTCAGTTGAGAGTTTTTGAAAAGAAAACCAATCAAACAAAATACCAAAAACCTGAAAGAATTTGCATCTGGCAGATCTGCCCTTAAAGGTTGACTAAAGCAAGTTCTTCAAAGGAAAAAGAAATGATGGAGAAATTTTGGAACATCAGGAGGAAAGAACAAGGAGAAAAGCATAAATATGAGCTCACATATAGACTATTCTTAGCCTCTGGAGGTGTATATATCACTTTAATGATAGAAACAAAAATTATAGCACCACTCAAGACAAAGGTATTTGAAAACTGGAAAGGTAAAGGGATCTAAATAGAATTTAAGTTCCCCATTTACTCTCTCTCCTTTTCTCACATTGCCATGGGGTTATAACTGACCCATAGCTGACCCTCCAATTCTCAAGGCTTTAAATCACACAGCTTCGCTTCACATACTTTGGGTATATAGGTAGGATGGGCTATTCCTTACAGAAGGACATGATTCTGGGAAGTGTGGAGGGTTAGCGAAGAAAAGGAAGACCCTCAACCAGGTGCACTGATGCAGTGACTGCCACAATAGGCTCATGTGTATCAGAAAGTGTGAGGATGGCACAGGATAGGATACGGTTCAGATCTTTTGTTCATAGGATTCCTATGAGTCGTTTATTTTTTTAAATTAAATTTTATTAATTTTAATGAACATTTACAGAGATTTTGGGTTTCCACTCATTCATTGTTGCACTATTTTCTCTACCCTCTCCCCCAGTTCGTTCCTCTTTTTTCCCCCCTTGAAAGTCTGTTTTAATTGTCCCATTGCCACAGTGCTTGTCAAAGCCAGTTCTGATTAATCTTCTTTGTCAGTGTGTCCTTTGCCATTCCCTATCACTCCTCCCTGAGAGAGACCCCCCTGATTCATAAGGAAAAAGGGATGGCGTATTCACTTACTTCCTGCAGAAAAGGGATGCTGTAGGTTTCAGGGTGAAGATCTTCTCTCAGTACTCTAAAGGGCCCCTTTGGCAATAGGAAACACGTAGACTATTGTGGAGATTGATTTTGGAATTTAGATGCACTAGGACTTCTATGAGTCTTACTCTACTCAACAGCGCCTAACAACAATAAATCCCACAGCAGCAGATTGTCTAGCTTTCTGTTGAGGAACCACTGGTGTCTTTTAGCCTCCAGGAGAGTGACGTCTGGGCTAGCAGAGTACCTCTCTATGGACTGCACGAGCTTTATTAATTTATTTACTCACTCACTGCCAACAGATCAGAACCAACTCATCTTCATCCTTCAGCTGGTTTTCAGAGGCTGTGTGAGATTGCCCATATTTGTCCGATAGAGCTGTAGGTGGATTTGAACTACTTGTCTTTGGGTTGGCAGCACAACTCTTTACCCTCTGGCTCACCAGAGCTACCTGTACACCTCACTAGAGTGTTGATACCAGGAGTCCATGAAAAGCCACATACTGAGAACAACAACTCTCAATATTCTACGCAGAAACACAAGTGTACATCATTTATTGTCTGAAACACATTCTATAAATTGGGACATGTTGTGATTTAGATGTCATGCAAACATCACATGAAAAAATTAAGGAAATGCAGTTCCAGGTGTCCTTATCCCTTCTGTTGCCACCCCTGCTGCTTCTGAAGCTGCTGTAGAGGCTGGAGGAACAGGCAGCATCAGGGGTCAAAGCTGAGAGGGCAGTTGCTGAAATGAAGCAAGAGAAAGTGAGTGGGGAGGAAGCAGATTGTGCCCACTCCCTGCATGAGAAGGAAACAGACAAAGCCCCAGAGCTTCTGCCTATCCACAGCCTCACTTACCTGTGGTATCCTACATATAGTCCACTGTAACATTAACCTGGACTTTTGGTCTTTAAAACCAATAAAGGGAAATAATAAAAGGAGGGCTACTTTTCCTTTAAAAACAAAATCCATGGAGTCATGAATGCATACGTGGTTGAACAATGCCCAAACGGACGTTCAGCATGTGCTTGTGTACTCAGAAATGCTATAATTAAATCAAGATGGAATCCTAGAAGATGTTCACATAATCCTTAGGAAGGCAAGGGAAGATAAACAGAGACTTAAGAACCACAGAAAACAAATAATAAAGTGGCAGGCTTAAATGATAACTGTAATTAGCCATAAGTACAAATTATCTAAATTCACCAGTCAAAAGCCAGAAATTAGCAGAGTGTGTTAAACAAAAAGATCAAAACAAAACAAACCCCAAAAGCCCTCTAAAACTGTGCCTACTATCTCCAGTCTGCAAGAAATTTGCTTCCAATTTAGTAACAAAGGGTGACTGAAAGTTACAGAATTTTTAAAAATAAAATAAAATGCAATCATTAATCTTACCATTTTCATCCCCCCCAAAGCAAGAATGGTTATATTAACATCTAATAAAGTAGACTTAAGAGCAAAGAAAATACTAGCTATGAAGAGAGACATTCCATAATGACAAAAGAACCAATCTACCAGCAAGATCGAAAAGTACTAAGTATAGATATATCAAACAACTATGCAACTCTCTTTTCCCTCCAGATAACATTGACAGCTATTTCAACAAGTCAGAGTTATTACAGAAAATCTTTTTGCTGTGACCACTGTGTTGTTGAATCCCCAAGGCCACCCTTACGTTTGAGGATTGGATAGAAGGACTCAGAGGACTCTGCGTATAGCTGTATTCGTATAGAAGATTCATTACAGCAAAGTACTAAGGATAGTCTTCATAGAGTTCAGCTTTTCAAATTATTTGTTCAGCCTGCAGATTGAATAGGTATAGAGAATGGATACAGCCGTGATGTATACCTTTTTTATTTTAAACTATGCATTGTTTAAAATAAAATTTTAAATGTGTTACATTGCTCTGACCAGACAACAGTTTCTTGTCCTGAATTATGCAGATGATACAACCTTGCTTGCTGCAAGTGAGGGGAACTTGAAGTGCTTGCTGCAGAAGATCAAAGACAATTGCCTTCTATGTGTATTATTACATCTCAGTGTCAAGAAAACAAAAATCCTCACTCACTACTGGGCCAATAGACAACATCATAATAGAGAAAAGATTGAAATTGTCAACGATTTCATCTTACTTAGATCCATAATCCACCCTTAGCAACAGCAGTCAAGAAATCAAAAAATGAACTAATTCTATTGGGAAAGTGAGTTGTAAGGGGCCTCTCCAAAGGCCTTAAAAGCAATGAAGTTACTTAGAAGACTAAGGTTTGCCTGATTCAGGCCATGATCTTGTCAATCAGTTGACACACCTTTGAGAGCTGGACAATGAGTATAGATGACAGAAGAAAAATTTATACCTTTGAATTGTAGTGTTATAAAAGAGTACTGAATATTCAATGGACTGCCAAATGAATAAACAAATGTCTTGGGCAAAGTGCAGCCAGAGTGCTCCTTAGATGCAAGGATGGTGAAACTTTGTCTCATGTATTTTAGATATGCTTTTAGGAGAGGACTCACATACTTTGGACATATTGCTAGGAGGAGTATTCCTTAGAGAGGGACATGATATTGGGAAGAGTGGAAGGAGAGGAAGCCCCTCAACCAGGTAGATTGGCATGGTGACTGCTATAATGGGCTCTTGTGTATCAGGAAATCTGAGGATGGCACAGGACAAGACTAGGTTCAAATCTTTAGTACATAGGGTTGCTATGAGTAGTAATCGACTTGATAGCACTTAACAACAACAACAACAAAATTGCTTGGAAAGGGACATTGTGCTTAGAAATCTGGGAGGCCAACAAAAGAGAGGTAGACTCTCAACAAGGCAGATTAACATAATGATGGGAAAATGGTCTTGACTGTGTCAGAGATGATGAGAATTGCACAGGATAGGACAGGGTGCAGGTCTATTGTTCATAGGGTCGCTATGAGTTGTACTCAACTTAGGGAACACACAACAACAAGAATCAGTGAGTCATTGCTGTCAAGTTGGAATCAACTCCAGCAGGTTTTCAGAAGCTGTAAATCACATGGGAGGAGATTGTCCATCTTTCTCCTATGCAACCATTGGTGGATTTGAGCCTCCAGAGATGTGTTGCCTTTGGGTTAATAGTGCAACTGCCTATGGACTATACTACCAGTGCTCCCTAGGTAGGAAGGATGATGTTGTTGTTGATTGCCTTTGAGTCCAGCACAACTCATAGTGACCCTATAAACAAAAGGCCTGAAGCCCCTCTACAACTATCAACACTTATCAAAATTCATAGAGTTTCCAGGGGCGTGTTATTTAGAACATGGACGTCAGTCCTGCTCCCAAACATGTCATAGCATGTTATTGTTGTTATGTGCCATTGAGTTTCTTGCGATGTATAGCTACCCTATGTACAGCAGCTCTGAACCCTTCTTTGTCCTGAGCCAGTTTGATTATACACAAATATACTCTTAAAAATAAAGAGGAAAAGGAGAGTCTGGAAGGACTCATGTGCAGGCCTTTTATAGCTCCCTCACAAGGGATCCATAGAGCACAGTCTTCAGCCAGCAACTAAAACATAGCAATGAGTGGGTGAATGAGTGACATTTCTTGTCAGGCAAGGCCATTGGAGATCAATCACAGTTTTTACTAGAGGATAGTCACACAGCACTCTCTGTCTTGTGGTGTTATTTACCATTGAGCTGGTTTTGAACTGGGTCCATCCCATGCACCACAGAGCACAACCTTACATTGTCTTGCATCATCTGCATGCTTATTTCATTGTTACAGCTACTGTTCATTCTGAGTGTCTTACAATCTAAGGGGCTCATCTACCAGGACTAAATCAGATATTAATCCGTAGTGTTTACACTGGTTCTTCTGGCTTGGTATAAAGGAATTGTACTGCCAACTCAAGAGTACACAGTTCAAATAGACCAGCTGTTCCCTGGGGGAAAGATGGCCAATCTCCTCCCTTGCGATTTACTTTCTCTGTAAACCCTGTGGAGGATCAGCTATGGGTTAGTTCCAACTAAATTCAATTCTTTTCAGAAGTAGACAGCCAAGCCTTTCTTCTCAATCTGTCTTAATCAGAAGCTCCACTGATGCTTGCACATTTTAGAGGACCATGACAGTATTGAAGATATTGATTGCATTGTTTCCAGCATCATATCAACATAAACAAGTCACCACAGTCCAACAAATTGACAGATGGCCCAAAGTCTAGGCTTCCAGAAAGAAGGCAGGTGCTCTGCAGAGACCACACTGTTTGCTCAGTCTGGATGTGGTGGCCCACGTTTATCAATTAACTGCTGATTGGGAACATTGTAAGAGCAGAGTTGCCACACAGTAGCCTAGGGTCAGTCTTGCAAGTAGGCCTTTCCAAGGGTGACATAGAGATCGAATAGGTGTGGAGAAAGGATACGACCCTAACACACATCTTCCTGATTTTAAGCCAAGCACGATCTCATGCTATCGCTCCTGCACAGCTCAAGAGCTCTGAGGATGTGCTAAAACACCAGCGCTGAATTGTGTTCTTTAAATGTGTCATTAGTTGTATAAATTGTTTAACATGTGAATTATTATATATCAATGAAGCTATTTTTTAAAAAAAATGTTAGCAAGGTATTTCCCCTGTATACAAAGACAAGCTTATTCTAAAAGTTATATAAACAAGCACAGGCCCTAGAAGAGTTCAAAGAATCTTGACAAAGCCATTGTGCCAGTTAGTAAGGCTCACTGTAGAGCTATAAAGGGGGCCTGGTGATACAGTGGTTAAACCCAGGGATGCTAATTGAAAGGCTGGTGGTTGGAACCCACCAATCTCTCTGTGGGAAAAAGATGAGACAGTCTGCTTTCATTAAGATTACAGACTTGAAACTCTCTAGGTGGTTCTACTCTGTCTTGTAGGGCTGCTCTGAGTTAGAATTGACTCGAGAGCAGTGGGTGCTTCTATACAACCATAGTAATCAAGCATAGCACGGTATTGGCAATAGACACCTACATCAGTGGAACAGAATAGAAAATCCAGAAATAGATTCACACAAACATGCTCAACTGTACTTTGACAAAGATACAAAAGTGGTTCCACGTTGAGAGGCTAGCTTTTCAACAAATTGTGCTGGAGAAATTGGATCTCAGTGGGCAATAAAGGAAACCTCAGCCCAACCTCACATGTTATACAAACATTAACTCCAACTGGCTCATAGACTTAATTGTAAAATATAAAAGCCTTTGACTTTTTAAAAACAATAGAAAAATGGCTTTGGGATCTAGGACTAGGCAAAAATTCTTAAATACAAACCAGAGAAGGGAACACTAATAAATTGGACCATAATAAATTGGATACTTAGAAAATGGGCAAAAGACATAAACAGATTTCTCCCTGAAAATGCTGTACAGATGGCAAATAAGCACATGAAAAGATGTTCCAAATCATTAGCCATTAGGGAAATGCAAATTAAAACCACAACGAGACATTACTACACACAGAGTACCTAAAATTAACAATGTAGTTGTTAGTTGCTCTTGATCCAGTTCTGACTCAATAGTGACCCTGTCGAGACTCTCCAGGACAACACAGAATGGCCCATAGGCTTTTCTAGGCTGGCCTAGTGACAGGAAGCTGCTCTGCAATCTCGAAGGCACACAGTTCGAATCCACCAGATACTCTGCGGAAGAAGGATGTATAATTTCCTCCCGTGCAATTAACCGCCTCTGAAAACCTGCTGGAGGGTCAACTATGGGTCAGTTCTGACTCAATGGTACACAACAACAACAATAACGATTGTCCTGGAAGCAGTTTGGTCATTTTTGTTTGCAGAGTGGTTAGGTGGGTTAAAAGCTGGCTGCTTGACCACTGTATCACCCAGGCCTCCTTAACATAAAAAGAATGGCCATAAATGCTGATGAAGGCATGGAGAACTGAATCATTCCATATACTGCTGGTGGGAATGCTGAGTGGTACAATCACTCTGGATAACACAGTTTGGAAGTTTCTAGTAATATTAAATATAAAATTATCATGCTAGCGTTGTTAGGTGCCACCGAGTTGCCCCGACTGACAGGAGCCCTATTTTGAACAGATCGAAACCATGCCAGATCCAGCACCATCCTCATTCTACCCTGTACTTTGAGGCCATTGGTGTAGTCACTACTCCAGTTCATCTCATTGAGGCTCTTTCAGTCATGGACATTCCACTTTCCTAATCTTGATGTCTTTTCCCAAGGACTGTGCCCTCCTCACAACCTGTCTAAGGAAGATGAAGTTTCACCAAACGTGCCTCCAGGGAGCACCCTGATTCCACTTCCTCCAGGACAGATTTGTTTGTTCCTTTGGCAGCTCATGTGATTATTCAAACTCTTCACTAACATCACCATTCAAAGGCCCCTATTATTTGGTCTTGATAATTCAGCTGTCTTGTTCAATATTCACTATGCGTATGAAATTCAATTCACAATTGAAAATATAATGTATGACTCAGGTCAGGCATACCTTATTCTTTAAACTGACCTTCTTGCTCTTCAGTACTTTAAAGAGAGTCTAGACAACAGATTTGCTCAGTGCAATATGTCTTTACATCGAATCTACCAGGCAGTCAGTTGTTGTTGTTGTTAAGTGGCATTGAGTTGAGTGTGACTCACAGTGACTCTGTGAACAACAGATCTGAACTCTGTCTTATCCTGCACCATCTTTATCATCCCTAACACACTTGAGCCCGTCGCCATGGACACTCTACTGACCCATCTCGTTAAATGTCTTCCTTTCTTAGCTGACCGTCCACCTTTCTGAGCTTTATAGTCTTCTCCAAGTAATAACCTGTCCTAAAAAGCATGTCCATAGTGAGATGAAGTTTTGCCATCTTTGTCTCTAAAGAACATTCTGCTTGCGTTTTTCCCAAGACATATATTTTTGTTCTTTTGGCCATCCATGGAATATTCAGCATTCTTCTCCAACACCACAGCTCAATGACAATTCTTTTCCTGTCATCCTCATTCATTGTGCAGCTTTCAGCTTAAAAGCAGGTGACTGAAAAGACTATGGTTTGAATCAGGCACACCATAGTCTTTAAACTGATATCACTACTCCTCAGTAATTTGGAGTTGACCTGAGAGCAGATTTTCTTAATGCTATACCTTTCCAGATCTCCTGGCTGCTAATACAAAGGATGTTGATTGTGGATCCAAGTAAGTTTAATTTATTGACAATTTCATTCTTTTCTCCATCTATCATGATATTACCTATCAGTCTAGTGAGGAGAAGTTTTGTTTTCTTGACATTAAAATAGAATCTGTATTGAAAGCTCTTTTTGATCTTCTGCAGCAAGCATTTCAGGTCCTTTTCACTTTCAGCAAGCAAGGCTTTGTCATCTTCTTGATGTGGGTAACCAGTGAGTCTTCCTTCAATCCTAATACTATATTCTTATTAATGAAGCCCAATTTCTCTACTGATTTTCTCAGCATACTGACATAATATGTATGGAGAGAGGATACAGCCCTGATGCACACCTTTCTTCATTTTCAACCATATAGTGTTCCCTTGCTCTATTTGCACAACAGCCTTTTGGTCTATGTCCATGAGCACAATTAAGTGTCCTGGGGTTCCCATTCTTGTCAAGTTTAGCCATACTTTGTTATGACTCACGCAATCCAATGCCTTTACATAGCCAAAAAGCACAAGGAGATAGTCTTCTGGTATTCTTTGCTTCCAGGCAGGCTCCATCTGACCTCAATAATGATATCCCTGACTGTTGTTGTTGTGTACTGTAGGTCAGAAGTGGCCCATAGCTGACCATACGGCAGGTTTTCAGAGTCAGTTAATGGCACAGGAGGAGATTGCCCAACCTTCTCTGACAAAGCACCTACTTGTCATCAAACCATGTGTCTTCAGGATTATAGCACAGATATCCCTGGTGCCATGACTTTTTTTAAAGCCATCTTGAGCTCTGATATTAGGACAGACCAGGAAGCAGGATTGGCCACCCAATGCTGGAATAACAGCCCTCTGAAAACTCTGTGAACAATAGAGGAATATGAGGGAAGAGTAGGAATATTATTTATTATTATTATTATTATTATTATTATTAAATTATTATTATGTGCACCTTGCCAGAAGTATCTTAGAGTACTATTCTACAGAAAACAGCACACTTGGTCAGTCACCAAGCTAGACTCTTCAAAATCATCTTGTTAAATTTTTTTTTTTTACCGTGACTTAAAAGAAAGACATGTATACAACAACAAGGGGATCGATATACAAAGAGAATTAGCCACAAATCAGGGTTGGTAGCAAAAGGAGCGGTTTAGGGAGACATCTATCATCACCAAGCCCTCCAAACAAGCATAGACTCTAACAAAAATCAGTTTCAAGACAGGCCCTTCTGCTTTCCATTCCTTCCACACTGCCAATTTAAACCTACCATTTCATTAATACTAGTGTCCAAGCCCCTTACTCTGTTTGCTGCCTCTCGGGTCTATCTGGGCATTGGAGAGCTGGGTTGGGGAGGGTGCTGCCAAGTGGCATAAGGCAATGAGTGAAGCCATGTCTCAACAGCACCTGTAGTTCACTAAGTTGAGTGCCTGAAGAGGTGGTCATGGGGCAAGTCTTTGGGCCTCACATCCTGCAGGCTAGAGAGCATTTGTTTTCACTTGAGTGGGTGGGACGTGTGGTGAGTCTCATTAAAAACTGCTGAGGCAGCTTTGGTCCTGCAACAAGGGAAGAACAAGGTTGGTTTTTTTAACACAAATGAAGAGCCCAAGGCTATATATATATATATGTGTGTGTGTGTGTGTCTGTGTGTCTGTGTATTTTTCAGATGAAAATTAATATAAATGTGCAGTGTGTGCCATCTGTGAAAAACCCACTCAAAAAGTCCAGCACGTTCCCCCTCCCATTTCCCCCCTCAAGGGTCAAACAGTTTTGCAACACTGCCTCCCCCAGATTCCCATCTAGTTGAATTGGCAACTGAAGTGAGAGACTTGGACCTGGGCGTCTTTGCTGAAGTCACCAAAGAATTGAGGCCAAAATACTTTATTATTGGCTGGAGAAGGAGAAGAATGGGAGACTGCATGTGTGCTTCTGTGTGTGTGTGTTACTTTTATCCTCTACCTCTTAGGCAGAATCTGTTGTTAACATAATCCAGAGAAAAGCTTCTTTTGTTCTTTTCTGGATAGATTCATTCCTGTTCTCCATAATGTGAATGCTGAAATCAACTGTACAAAATTTAAGTTTACTTTTCAAGATACATGGAAATAAATCCTGGCCCTCCACCCTACCCCCAATACACAGACCCAGACAGACACACACACACACCCCACTTTGTGTGTTAAAGGCCTTTATAAAGCTTCTAAAATTGTGACTTCAACATTCTGTTCCTTTGTTCTTCCATTCCTTTGTTCTTTTGCCAGTATATGAGCTCAGGGGGCTGCCTAGGGTGGGGGTTGGGGGCTGATCAAGGGCTGTGAGCCCACAGCTGGTGAGTTTGTGCAGACAAAGAAAAAAAAAGCAAGCAAAGGATTCATCTTCCAGACCATGCCACCCTTGAGGAAAGCTAGCTCACAGGATGCTGTTGGCCTGGCAGCTGTGGGCACCACAAACCTAATGATGTCAAAGAGGGCACCAGCTGTTCCTTCAGAGGGATTTATGAGCCCCAAGAAAGAATGTCCCAGGACCTTGTGCAGTCATGGTGTAAAAACTGAGGGGCTTAGCGTGGAGCTAAGCCTTCCCGCAGCCAATGCCCCTTAGAGGGTTCTCACCAGCCCCAGGCCAGGGTCCCTGATGAGGGTTCTCACCAGCTCCAGGCTGGGATCCTTTACAAGGGTTCTAAAGCCCAAGCCAGACATTGAAACATTAATGAGATGACCAAGTGAAAACTCACTTGTTTGGCCCCATCCACCCTATGGTTTTCAAGGCTGGTTGGAACTTGCTAAGATTGGGGGATGGAGGGATACACACACACACACACACACACACACACACACACACACA
>NW_006399786.1:2314289-2334663 GCF_000299155.1 Elephantulus edwardii
ATACATTTTTTTAATTTCCTGACTGCTGGTGCCAAGAGTGTTGACCGTGGAGCCGAGCAAACTAAAGCTGTGAACAATCTCAACCTCTTCACCATCCATCCTGATGCTACCAATTGGTCCAGTGGTGAGAATCATTGTCTTCGTGACATTGAGCCTCAGTCCATACTGAAGGCGGCAGTCCTTGACCCTCTGCAGCAAGTTCATGAGGTCCTCCTCAGTTTCGGCAAGCAGGGTTGTGTCATCTGCATAATGCAAATTGTTAATAGATCTTCCACCAATCCTGACGCCACACTTCTCTTCATAGAGCCCAGCCTCTCGTATAATCTGCTCTGCATACAGGTTGAAAAGGTATGGAGATAGGACACATCCCTGGCGTACACCCTTCCCAATTTTGAACCATGCGGTGTTACCCTGCTCTGTTCTGACGACTGCCTCTTGGTCCAAGTATAGGTTTCACATTAGCACGGTGTTGTCTAGCAGCTTAAAAAATACATATGTAGAGAATGAAGCCATACATGGGGAAAAATTATAAGTTCAGTAACCTCAAGAAATTTATCCTTTAGTCAAACATCTCTAACTTGCTCATCTCCCAAGGAGAGGTGCCCATTACAATGAACGTTATCTGCTGCCTGTCGGTGGTTTCACTTCTTGCTGCAAGTTGCTGCCTTTTGCCTAGAGAAGGGGGACAGAGATTACATGTATTCAGCTCTATCCAAAACTCCCCTAGGTCATCATTTCACAGTTAAGTTGCTTGCATGATCTGTACTGTAATGGATTCGGAGACAGTTAAGTGTATTATAAGAGCAACAGTCCACAGAAAACCACCACCTGAAAAAGAATTAGCAGAAAATTATCAGAGTCTTTCAGCAAACTGATTTCTTTTTTTAAAAAATTGTTTTGCTTATGAAGTTTGTATACATTGTTTTTCACACCATTCCGCATTCACATTGTGTGTGTACTATCATTCTCATGCATGTTTTATAAAATAAATCATGATTTGACCTTGCCCATTACTCTGTCTTTTCACCCAGATCCTTCCCATTTCCTTCAACCGCACCTCTACTCACCAAACTGTGCAACCCTGTGGTTTCACCCCTACACTTCCTCAACCATCTGCTCCCACTCCCTTCCCCTTAAGTTCTCATACATGTTTTACTTATTATCTTATTATCTTTCCATTTTTACAATAATCGTCTTATACAATATTTGTCCTTACCAGACTGAGTTTGTTCGCTCAGCAAAAAGCTCTCCAGTCCCTCCCAAGGTATGTAGCATTTTTCAAAATAGTTGCTTCTGAGTGCTGCATAGTATTCCATTGTGTGGATGTACCACAACCTCCCAAGCCATTAGGTTGTGGTTGGACATTTGGGCTATTTCCATGTTCTTACAATGACAAATAATGTTGCTATGAATGTTGGTGTACAAGTCTCCATTTGTGTCTCTGTTCTAATTTCCTTGGGGTGTTTTCCTAGGAGTGGAATAGCTGGGTCATTCAGAGTTTCTGTGTTCAACTTTTTGAGGAAACGACAAACTGGTTTCCTTTGGATGGCACCAGATTGTCCTTGTCTGTTTTATTGTTGCTATTGTTAGGTGTCATTGAGTTGATTTCAACTCTTAGTGCCTCTACATGACAGCATGAAACTTCCAGGTGGGATTTTTCTAGGCTGTAATATTTACAGGAGATTCAAGTCTTTATGAGAGACTGTAAGAGGCCTGTCTAGGCTGTAATCTCTACAGAGCAGATCTGTAAGTCTTTATTTCATGGAGCTGCTGGGTGGATCCATACAGCTAACCTTTGGTTTAGCAGTTGAGTGCTTAATATTATGCCCCTAGGGTTCCTATGTCTATTTTAAGTATCACAAAATTCTAGCTTGTTTTGTGTTTCTTGTTTATAGCATTTTTTTTATCACACAGAGGTATGCCTTAAAAGACAGAATAATAGCATCGTTGTTGAGGATAGATGAGGCACTGAAGTAAAATCTGGTTTCTAACTCTATAAGTCTATTTCATTTTCCCCACCTGCAAAATAATCATTAATTATTACCTGCCTACAAAGGAGATCTTATGGGGGTTAGAGTAAACAAGGCAAGCACTTGTCAATGAATAAGCACTCAATCTTCTTTAATGATTTGTGTTTTAAATATAATAAAATTGTATTAAATAAAGCTTTTGTGCAACCATAATGGCACACGTCCTTATATAATCATTCATCAAGCTAAGGGTACCTTTTCTTATCAAGATCAAAATAAGTATTTCATGTGCTTTGGGGTAAGAACTAAAATTGGATCCTTTAATGATTAGAAGATGAAGCACCTTTGCTCTGAAATGGGATGCTGAACAAGTATGGTACATGAATTAGGCTTTATTGCATTTTTATCCTCTTACCTTTGTAATTGTTTCAAGTTGTTTCATGGCTGTAAGAGTGGTTTGCAAAGGCAAATTCTGATGCCAGAATGATGTAAATGAGAGTCTGGATTAATGGCAAATGATGTCAAAACCTAAGAATGTGAATGTAAATTGTGGTTAGATGAGAAAGAAGTTAAATGTAAAAAAATAATAATAAGCTAACAGTACATTTGAAAGATTCTTCTTTGGTGAGAGGAAGGGTGGGATGAGGAGAGATGAGTTGCAGGTCTCAGTCATCTATACCCCAGACTCCTTGTCAGCCAAATTGATCATAAAAATGAATTAAAGTAAAATGTGGCTCCCTCACTCTGTCTACACAGAACTGAATGAGGTGTGAAACTTGGCTACCTCTTGCCTTCCTCTATTCTACCTTGCATGAAACCTAAGGGGGTGGGGGTGGAAATGAAATCCTCTATCATGTAAGCCCTAGAGGATTCTAGGCCCATGAGTCAGAAAAGGATACAGACTCAGCAAAGGTTCTTGAAGTCATCAAATTCTTCCTTTCAAAATCCCTGGGTGGCACGAAGGGTTTGTGGTCAACAACTAATCTACAAAGGAGTTCTGGTAGCCTAGTGGTAAGAAGTTTTGCTGTTATCCCAAAGACATGCAGTTCGAATCCATCAATTGCTACATGAAAGAAGGAAGGGCAATCTCCTCCAATGGCATTTTGTTGTTATTATGTGCCTTCGAGTCACATGCGACTCATAGTGACCCTATGTACAACAGCTCTGAAGTCTACCCTGTCCTGAACCAGTCTCACTGACCTTCACATCTACCTTCATTGCCCCAGTTACTATATCAATCCATCTCATCCAGGATCTTCCTCTCCTCAGCTGTGCCTCCACTCTTCAAAGTATGATGGCCGTCTCCAAGGACTGGTCCCTCCTGGCCACATGCCCAAGGTACATGAGACAGAACTTCAAAATGCTAGACTCCAAGGAAAAACTTGGTTTCACCCTCTCCAAGGCAGACCTATTTGTTTTCTTGGTATCCATGGTATGTTCAAAACTCTTCTTTAGCACTGCAACTCAAGGGCATCAATTCTTCTTCTTCTTCTGTTATCCTTAGTTATTGTCTAGCTCTCTGATGCATAGCAAGTATTTGCAAAGACCATGTCCTGGATGAGGCACACCTTAGTCTCAAGACTGACATCATTGCTTCTCAGCACTCTGGAGAGATCCCTGACAGTGGATTTTTATGGTGCAAGGTCTTTTGAATTTTTGACTGCTGATGCCAAGAGTGTTGATTGTGGAGTCAAGCAAGCTGTAACTGTTAATAACCTTAATCTTTTCTCCATCTATCATGATGCTGCCAATCGGCCCAATGGTGAGAATCTTTTCTTAATGGTGAGCTTCAATTCTTACTGAAGACTACAGTCCTTGATCTTCTACAGCAAGCGCTTCAGGTAGACCTCAGTTTCGGTAAGCAAGGTTGTGTCATCTGCATGACATAGCTTGTTGCTAATTCTTCCTCCAATCCTGATACCACATTCATCCTCATGAAGCCCAGCCTCTTGAATGATCTGTTCTGCATATAGTTTGAAAAGGTATAGACACAGGACACATCTCTGATGCACTCCCAAGCCATTTACTGCCTCTGAAAACCCCTCTGGAAGGTCAACAATGGGTCAGTTCCAACTTGATGACACTCAACAACAACAACTAATCTAAAAGGTGAGAGTTCACATCATCCAGTGGCATTGCAGAAAGGTGTGGCAATCTGCTCTGTAATGACTGCAGACAGAACAGATCTATGGGACAGATATTGTCTGTAACACATGGAGTGGCCATTATTCAGAACTGAGCAGATAGTAGCTAGTTAATGGTTGTGGGTTTGTGTGTAGGGTTTTTTTTTTTTGGCTTTTGGTAGGGGTTGAAAATTGAGGATTCTAGAGTTGCACTGACTTCCTTAACATAGAACAGCAAGTTACTAGGAGAAATAAGAATGCTAGTTCTACACATCTGACACAGGATTCAACTCTAAAATTTATAGAAGACTCCAATAAGTTAATGAGAAAATGACAAATGACACAATTATAAAATCATCAGAGAGCATAAGCATGTATTTCTCCAAAGAAGACATTTAGATGGTGAATGAATACATGAAGAAAGCCTCAAATCATTAGCTATTTGCTCATTGCCATAGAGTTGGAAGCAACTGACCCTCTGTTGGCTTCTAAAGCTGTGAACTATTGTTGTTGTGGACCACCAAGTTAGAACCTACCCCTAGCTGACCCTGCAGTGGATTTTCTGATGGTCCATCTTTCTCCTGAGGAGCAGCTAGTGAATCTAAAATGCATGTCTTTGAGTTGTCAGGACAATTTCTTACCATTAAGCCACCAGAGCTCCTGTCATTCACCCAAGGAGCTGCTGGTGGATTGCAACAGATTTCTTCTTTGTCATTATGATTGTGCATCAGGGTTTTCTGCAGCCTCAGAGAGCAGATGGGAGAGGACTTCTCTGTGGATGGGAAGCCCCTCCTTTAAGCAAAGCCAGTTGTGGGTGTTTCACATAGTTTTATTGAAGCCATACTTTAGCCATGAGTGTGCTTTGTCTCACTACCTTGTAAGTGATCCAAAGGACTGAGTCAGATCCGTACATGGAAATGACTCAGGGGACCCTGATCTCCAAGACGCAAAGCCATCTGGTTGGCATCCTGATGGCTTCCACCTGAGACAGAGAACACAAATCTTGCTTTGGGTACATTATACCCTCATGACACTCTCATCTCGTGTGACAGAACCCAGTGGTGCCGTGTGTAGGGAACACCGCTCGACCACAGCCTCACTTCCAGGCCTGGCCCTCCTGGCCTGTAAGATTAAATATTAGAGGCAATGCATGTAGGGCTGACTTGGCCCAAACCTTTCTAATCTTCTAGGCGCAGATGCTTTGACTTGGACTCCCAGAATCCCCATGTGGCAGGAATCTTGTCTCTCAGCAGCACCTCCCTGTGGTCCTGGTTTGCAGTTCTCCACTGACTCTGTGCCTTATTCACTCCCTCACTCATGCATAATTTCATGAATCTTTACCTGCATGAGGTCTAGATGATTTTGAAACATAAGTGAATATCCTTAAATTTACATCTTGACCTATGTTATGAAATTTTGGTAAGTAAAGTTAAGTAAGTAAAGCTCTAGAAGCTTTAAGAAACTCTCTTGAAGTTTTTCTTTTACTCATCAAGGAGAAAAGTGAATTGGAGGGGAGGGTGTGGGCAGGGAGAAAAGTGCAACAATTAATGACTGGAAACCCCAAGTCTCTGCAAAACTTTCATTAAAATTAATTTTTTTAAAAAAGGAGTGATAATAGGTAATCCATGGCTTGAAAATACCAATGTAGCAAGGCTATTTTATACTCCTCTGTTCCGTCTATCCTCATACTTTCGTTCATGTCATTTACTCTGCCTGAAGATTTCCCCTGATGACTAAAAATGTCTTATTTAATCTTAAATCTTACTAAAAAGATATCTCTAATGTAAAATCAGGAGCTCTGGTGGCCTAGTGGCAAGAAGCTGTGCTGCAATCCTGAAAGCACGCAGTTTAAGGCCATCAGCTGCTCCGCAGGAGAAGGATAGGCAGTTTTTTCTCATGTGATCAAACCAATTAAACCACTTCTGAAAGCAAAAAAACAAAAACAAAAACAAAACCACCAAAAAAACCCCACAAAACTTTCTTGAGCTATCTTGAACAAGCAGGCTATGCTGGCCAACTGGCCTTTTTTAAAACAAACAAACAAACAAACAAACAAACAAACATCTAATTCTATATTTCCACAAAGTTAAAATATGAGCTATTATCTGTACCCTCACTATTGTTGTTTCAGTGCATAAAATCATCAATTAAATGCTAAAAAAGAGCATAGCTTACCCAGTTAGGGTTACTGCAACAGGACCCTATGTGACACTGACTTTGCTTTCAGTCATCCTGATAAAGGTGGGGAGGGTGACAACACTGTCCTTTAAGTTACTAGTGAATTAAAATCATGTTCTACGTTGCAGAGGGAGGTCTGGTGACCTAGTGGCTAAGAAGTTGTGCTGCCAACCCAAAGATTAGAATCCATCAGCTGCTTCTCAGGAGTAAGAGGCACAATCTCCTCCCAGGCTATAAAAAATAAAAATTAAAAAAATCCACTGGAGGGTCAGCTATGTGTCAGTACTGACTTGAAGCCACATAACAACAAGAATAGCATTGCACAAGTGACATAAGCCTAGGAGTTTCATTTAAAAATCTAAAGTAATTTAGAGAGATATTTAAGTCAACTGGTTAAATGAGAATGTTAAGAGAAAGGGATTAATGATAAGGTGGGTTATTTCTCCTCCTCCTTTTAAGTCTGAAGTCAAAATTTTCAGCATCCAGGAGTTTTGTTTCTGAGTGTTCTATGAAGACCCTTATCCCAGAAAAATAGTTTAATGAGTACTGTCCAAGAAGGGACAAGAATGTGGTAAGTACCAACCTTCTCAGACTAACTAAGCATGAAAGAAACATTTCTGAGTTTATCTAGTTGTCAAGTGACAGGCATGTGGAAACAGCAAGAGAATAGAGGGGTAAATGTTCAATAAAACACTTTATTTCACTGTTATAACCTATACAATGTCTTCACAAATATTTGTATAATACTTTTTATATAAACTTATATAGATATATATATATATATATATATACACATACTTGATTATACTAATAAATAAATATTTGTATCACATTCGTGTAAGTCACAACCTTCATGGGAACAGGCCTTGTCTGACTTGACCACAGCTCTGCCCACCATGGTTTAGTGTAGTGACGGCCATATAGTTGTTTCTCAGTAAATATTTAGTGAATGGATGGACGGAAGGAAAGAAGGAAAGGGAACTAACCGTATTCATACTACCTGTAGTCGCTTTGCAAAAAAATAGGTTGGCACAATATGAGAGTGTAGAGAATTTTCTATCCCTCCAGTTTTTTTTTATCCCTCTAATTTTGTTGAAGAAATTCTCAAGTTACTTTTACAACAATTATGAAGACTCATGATTTTTTTCCGAGTGAATTCTTTCCAATTGATTCTACCAATCAATCAGTTGCTATTGTGTTGATTAAAATGCATGATAACCTCAGATGTATTAGAGCACAGTTGTGAGCCGTAAGGTTGTAACTAACGGCTGAATTTTTGGAAACAGAGCAGCAGGAATTTTTTCGAAGGGATTCAAGCCATCAACGTTTCAGTTGGCAAGCGAGCTTGTTAAACCTTTGTGCCATCCCAGGATTCCAGATTCCTTTCAATTGGCCCTTTGTCTACACTGATTTCTTTGATATATTTTCCTCATTTCATTCTAGGCTTTCTTCCCACTTTTAAACATTTTTTTTTTTTTGCTCTGGTTGGTAAAAAGTCTTTGTGTCTGTTTTTAAATTTTACCCAAAGAAACATCATCATTGTCACATTTCTCCAGAGCAACTGAATTTCTCAGGTACTTAAAGCCCATCGTATTTGGGTTTCTGTCTACACTCACCCATCTATATGTGTATAAACCCATTTACTCCTCCTGATTGAATAGGTCCCATGTTCCATAACTCTTCTTACCTTTGAAAAGTTCAAAGTAAGATGTCTTTTATGGCAAATCTTATTGAAAGATGAAAGGAAGTAAGGGTGGGTTTTAAGCAGATTTATATTCAGATTCTGGCTCTGCTGTGTTTTAAACATATGATGTGAGGGAGAAGGAGGACCTAGTTACCATCAAGAAAGAACCTTGGGGTCTAACCAAGAGGTTATACTATTTGATGGGGGCATTGTGGGAAATTGGAAGAATCTGGTCTGGAAAAGAATGTATTCAAATTTTGTAAATAAACAGTATAATTTAAAACAAACAAACAAAAACCCCACATGATGGGCAAGGGAGCTCTGGCAGTACAGTACATCAAGAGATGTGCTATAAACTCAGAGACTCTCATGCTCTTATCCACCAACAGCTCTGTGGGAGAAAGATGGCTGGTCGTCTTCAGTGACATTTACTGTCTTAGAAACCCAAATGAAGGTCAGCTATGAGTTGATTCTGATTTGATTCAATGAGTTTTACTGTGGAAACATGTATTAGCTGACTGTCAAGTACTCCTCCAAATTTTCCATGCCTTGGATTGAAAAATGGACTGACACAGAGCTTTAGGAGATGGCTCCTCGGGGATTTTCAGAGGCTGAGTGGGTGTGTAGATCTTCCCAAGTGCGAAGAAGCTGTGATTTTCCGTCTCCCTCCTAGCTTCCTCCCCTCACTCTCTCTTGCCACCCTTGTGTTGCACCAGTCTGTTGTTATACACTTCTCTTGTCACCTCTACATTGAAACCATCAAGTGTGAGAATGTGTGGAAACTTGGAATCATCAGTAATGCCACCAAGTCTTGTCTGCACTCAGTACTGCTCCAGGGCTTACAAGAGGGGACCTGTGGGAGAGACACCACTACCTCTGACATCAAGACATTGCAGCTCCCTGTACAAAGATGGGGCGAGGGGCTTGTTTCCTGGGCCCTTAGTTTCTCATATGCTTGTAATTAAAGGGGGAAGGTACTGCACTGAGTTCACACACATTCTCACGCTTGATGGTTTAAATGTAGAGAAGAGAGGAGAAGAATACAGCATCAGACTAATAGGACTGAATCTGTTCTCTATTAGGTCTAAATGTCTCCACTAAAATATCCAAAACCATGGTGAAATGAAACTTCCTTCTCTGTTATTAATGACTAGTTTTCTTGGCCTGTGATATAGGGGCTCTGCTATATACATCTACTCAGAGGATTATTATTTCAAATTAACAATTCCAAAAGTCCAAAAATCAGAAAGAAAAAGATTCCCTTTACATGACAATTTTTTTACTTTTCTCACTGGATGATATCGTATTCTTGTGTCTTAAGAAAACAAATCTTTAAAAATAAATATGTGGTTGTCCCAGTTAACAGAAATGGATGTCTTTTAAACTCAGGCAGGTGATAATCACTAATCATGGATATAAACTTGGAGGAGTTTTTTTTTAAAATAAAAGTTATACCCCAAGACAAATAGCCTACCTGTAATAGAAACTCCATTCTTGCACTCAGAAACAGGTATCTCCCTAAAAAAGACTTCTTAGTCATCCATTCTGTCATAATGGAGATTTCTTTGCTTTTTAAAGATATATTAATTAGAACATTATCAAACAAGAAGTCTTAAACAATAAGTATTGAAGTAGAATAGACTTACTATAATGTTGTTGTTGTGTTGTTCTTAGGTGCCATTGAGTTGTAGACAACTCATAGCGATCCTATGAACGAACGGCCTGAGCACTGTTTGTACATAGAGTTTCCAGAGGCAAGCAATTTCGGAAGTGGATGCCACTCCTGCTTCCAGGCTTGATTTAGTTGGGAAGCTCCAGCCAACACTGTCCACCATGGGTACCCATTACCCCAACTGGCACATCACTGTCACAGTGTTCAGCATCACAGCAACCACAAGGTACCTCTGTACAGCAACGCACAGACCAGTGCTATACCACCTAGAAGAATGTTTGACAGGAAAACAATTTAAACCCTGCCTGAGGGCCACAGATTAAAATCATAGGCCTAGCAATATTCAGCTTGATCAGATGGTCCTCAGAGGCAAGGATGATGAAACTTTGTCTCACATATTTTGAATATGATATCAGGAGGGGCCAATCTTCGGAAAAAGACATCATGCTGGGAAATGTAGAGGTTAATGAAAGAAAGTCCTCAATAAGATGAATTGACAGCAAGGTGAATTGACACAGTGACTGCAGCAATGAGCTTGAATAAGGCAGAGATCATGAGGATGGCACAGGATAGGGCAAGGCTCTGATCTGTACTTCACAGAGTCGCTATGAGCTATAGTCAACTAGACAGCACCTAACAACAACAATCATAGTTTCCCAGTTTATACCATCCTTATTATGCATAGCCCCACCGAGCTGTCCATTTCACCTCTACTGTAGTGTCAATGGTTGCTGCACACACTATGCTGGAACAGACATGGCTCCTGTCCTTAACAGGCTTATAATGTTGTTGCATGTTAGCTGTGTAACTGTTTCTTTAACGAAAAAGGGAAGACAACAGGGAGGCATAGAATATTAATGGGGAAATTGGAATTGTAGGAATGGAGCAGGAAATGTGATTACATTGTGACTGCTGAAGTTAAGTGTTATAAAACAAAGTGCATATGAATGGTTGAAGAAAAATATCATTTGCTTTGTAGGCTTTCACTCAAGTCGCAGTAAAGTAAAAAGAATTGTTAGCAAATTTGTCTGAAATCATACCAAATCTAGTGTCTTTAAGTGGATTTCAACTCGCAGCTGTAAATCTTCACAGCAAAAGACTGTACATTCTTCTCCCACAGAGAAGCTGATGGATTCAAATGGCCAGTCTACTGGTTAGCAGGTGAATTCTTTTAACAACTGTACCACCAGGATTTCTTGTTTGTCTGAAAGCCTGTATACATTACAGGTACAGCTTTTTGCAGTAGGACTCCAGAACTAGTAATAGCTAAGTCTATTATTACAAGTCTATTAATAGCTATAACAACACCATTAATTTCAGTTGGCCAAGATGACTTAACAGTATTCTGATACTCTCATTGAGACCTCATGAATTTTTTTAAAACCTATTTTTTGCCCAATATTCTTGACGGCGGAATGGGTTGTGAAACAGAAATAAAGACAAACCAACAAACTCAGCACTCTCTGACGTGATGGTGTGATTGGTAGACTGCCCAAGTGATAACTGAAAGGTGAGCAGTTTGAACCCCAAATGACACTCTGAGAAACAAAATTTGGCAATCAGTCCCCATCAACATTGCAATCTTACAAATGTCATTGGTGTCCCTAAGACTATGGTCCCAAAGCCCAAGAGCACCACCTCATTCCCTCAGAGTATTTGGTTATGATTACAAACAATAACAATCCGCTGGAATAAAGCACAATTTGTTAGCTGGGGAAGCTAAAATAAACATGAAACAACTAGTGTAGTGTTGAACGGGCACAGTAAGTCACAAGGGCTTTGGTATTTTTAAAAAGAGAGGGAGGGAGGCTGTTGTAACACAGAGTGATAGTGATTAGGGTAATTGTTAGGTAACAAATTACCACAAATTTCATGGCTTAAAACAATGAAAATTTATTTTCTTACATTCTTTTAACCATGTTCCAAAGATCACAAATGCAAGTCTCACCAGGCTAAAAATCAATGTGTTGAGAGGTTTGCATTCCTTTTCAAAGGTTTTCTAGTAGACTTTAGTTCCTGAGTTTTTCTAGTTTCTAGAGGCTGCACACTTTCCTTGGCTCTGGAATCCTTCCACACCATCTTCAAAACTAGTAGTATTTGGCTAAGTCCAGCACACCCTGCCATCTTTCTGGTCTTGTAGTTGAGAAAGGTTCTCTGGTTGAAGGACTGTGCCATCACATTGGGCCCACCCAGATAGTTCGTTATAGCCTTACTAGGCCACGATCCTTAACTCTAATCACATCTTTAAGACTCTTTATGCCTTGTAAGGTAACAGGGCAGTTTCATAGATGCCTGGGATTTGGGAGATGTTAGTCAGTTTATCACACTGCCCTTCAGCTCATCCTTAAGGGGCCATCTGACTCAACTTCTGTTGCTGTTAGGTGCCATTGAGTTGACTAAGATTCATAGAGAACAACAGATGAGAAACTTGCCTTATTCTGTATCATCCTCATGATCTCCATCACGCTCTAAGAGGATGCTAATCTCAAGGGTAGAGTCTGCATTTGAGCTGGAAAGATAATAAATGTGTGAGGCAGACAGTGACTGAGAGTGAAGATTGGGTAATGGTGGACTCTAGGTGAGAAAAGAAGAAAAGAGCAAAACCATGGACAACTGAACAATGACAAAGTGAGGAATTCTGTTGGATCCAAAAGATGTTGGGACACTCTCCAGGAAGCTTCAGGGAATAAAAGATGCATTTGCTTTGAGAGCAAGGATCCTTAGAGCAGTGTTCTCAAGAATGCAGGAGGAAAAGAAGGGCAAGGCAGTGCCCTTCATGGTACATCCAGGAACAGAATATTCAAAAGAATCTGTTGAATAAATGAATGAGAATAATTCTAATGATATTTATTGGGTCTATTGAAAAGATCTAAAACTTAGGAGGGCCTAAAGCATTTTCTGCTGAAGGTCAAGGACTGTAGTCTGCAAGATCGATTGAAACTCAACATCATGAAAACGAAGATTCTCACCACTGGATCAATTGACAGCACCATGATAGATGAATAAGAGATTAAAATTGTTAACAATTTGTTTGCTCAATTTCACAATCTCTTGGCACTAGCTAGCAGTTAGAAAATCAGAAGATGAATTACATTAGGAAAATCTACTATCAGGAACCTCTCCAGAGTGCTAAAGAGCAATGATGTCAGACTGGAGACTGAAGTGCACCTGAACCTGGCCATGGTGCTTATAATTACTTGCTATGCATCAGAGAGCTAGACAATGGCTAAGAGTGACAGAAGAAGAATTGATGCTTTTGAGTTATGGTGCTGGAAAACAGTATTGAACATATCATGGACATCCAAGAGAATTGGTAGGTCTGTCCTGGAAAGAGTGAAAACAAGCTGCTCAATAAAGGCAAGGATTTTGAGACTCCATCTCACATATTATAGGCGTGTTTCCAGGAGGGACCAGTTCTTGGAGAAAGACATCTCCAAGGCATCCATGCTTGGAAGGGTCAAGGGACAGAGCAGGAGAGGAACACATCCAGATGAGGTGGATTAACACAGTAACTGGAATAATGAGGGTAGATGTGTCGTCAGAGACCGTGAGATTGGCTCAGTGTAGAGCATGGTTGAGAGCTATTGTGCATAGGGTCATTATGAGTCCTAGTCAACTCAACAGCACATAACAACAACACTGAGAATATTAAACTATGTTTAATTGTATTTGGAAAATCTGGAGTCTCCAGGTGGTACTAGTTCACTAACTGAAAGGTTAGTGTTAGTGGTTCAAACCAATCCAAAGGCACCTTGGAAGAAAGATTTAACAGTCTGCTTCTAAATGGTCACAGCCTTGAACTGGACTGAGTACAGATGAATGCTGCACCTTGAGGAGATTCACCATGAATCAACATTAACTTGATGGTAACCAGATCGGTGTCTTTTCTTTTCTTTTCCCTTCCCTTCCCTTCCCTACCCTTCCCTTCCCCCCCTTCCCTCCCCTCCCCTCCCCTTCCCATCCCTTCTCTTTTCTTTTCTTTTCAGAGGAAGGAGGATCTAAATATGATTTCTCACTATGTTCTTGTCTTTTTGTAAGCTGCTTATTGTGTACCATTGAACTGACCCATAGCTGACCCTCCAGCAGGTTTTCAGAGGCAGTCAGTTGCTCAGGAGGAGACTGCCCATATTTCTCCCATGGGGTAGTTGGTGGGTTTGAATCACATGCCTTTGGGTTGCCAGCACAAGGCCTTATCACTCAGCCACCAGAGTTCCCTTTTGCAAGCTTTTTATTATTGTTAGGTATTGACAAGTCAAGTACAACTCAGAGCGACCATTGAACAATAGATCGGAATCTTGTCCTGTCCTGTGCCAGCCTCACAATCTCTGACATGCTCGAGCCTGTGACTGCAGTCACTGCATCAATCCATATTGTTGGGGGTCTTCCTCTCTTTACAGACCTCTCCACCTTTCAGTTATGACATCCCTTTCCAACAGTCAGAATCCCTCTGACTCATTTTGACAAAAGACTGAAAGTCTTTTCCTCCTGTGGATCTGGGATTGAAACTTTAGTGGGTCTGTATTATCCTGTCACTTTGAATATCTGTTGCAAAGACAATTCATGTTTTTCAATTTTTTAATTTCTGAGAAGGTGAAACCTTGTGGAAATTGACATCAAAGATTCCTGAGTTAGCTTTTTATTATTTTTTTTAAAAGCACACTTTTTCATCCTCATAATTATTTGTTTGCTTCTAACTAGTGAGACAGTGATTTATTTGACAAGTTGAAATATAGCTTAACAAAGAACAGCCTGCCTGGAGAAGCTGTTTTTAACATGTGAGCACATAGGATCACCTGGAAATCTGGTAAAATTCTTTATTTCTGCCCTTATTTGATTGACTGGAAACCTGAAGACAAGGACCACAGGCACACCAAGGAGCCTTATCCTTTTGAAAGTGTTACCTTTCATAATAACACCCTCCGCATCAGGACCAATATTGATGAACCAAAGAGATCAAGGAGTCTGTGGGGGAAATTGATTTTACTTAGGGTTTTATAAGAAGAAGTCAGCCCAGAGTTGGAAATAAGGATTCTGCAGTTCTTCACTCTTCAAAGCATTGATGATCAGGCCTATGAGCTCCCTGAAATAGTGAAAAAGCCCCATCCTCTTTGATGATCAGTCAGAATGTCAACAAGATCCATTTACCGAAGGAGTGCTATCTACCAGAAGATTCTAGATGTTCCAGAATTATGGAAATGGGGTTATTCCCATATAATAATGAGCAATCAGTAGAAATAACTATTTGCATTGTCACCTTTTTATTGCTGCTTCTTGTTGTTAGGTGCTATTGAGTCGAGAAGGACTCACAGTTACCTTATGAACCCCAGGGCTGTACCCTATCCTATCTTGTGCCATCATCATCATAATTTCTGACATACTTGAGGCCACTTGCAGCAGTTACTGTGTCTATTCATCTATCTGAAGGTCTTCCTGTCTTTTGCGAACCCTCCACCTTTCCAAGCATGAAGTCGTTCTCCAAGGAATAACCTTTCCTAACAACATGCCGACTATTTGTGAGAAGAAGCTTTATTATCTTTGTCTCCAAGGAGTGTTTTGGTTGTACCTTCTCTAGGATATATCTGTTTGTTCCTTTGACAGTCCATGGAATATTCAGTATTCTTCTCCAACATTAGACTAGAAGGCATCAAGCCGCCTTCTATCATCCTTATTAATTGTCCGGCTCCCAGACGTAGCAAGTGATTAAAAAGGTATGGCCTAATTTCTCCCCCCCCCCACCTTAATATACTCCTACTTGATTCTGAAAATATTAACAAAGGAGTCAGGGTTAGCCTGAAATCCTCACAAAATTAAATTTGCAATATGTTTTATGCTAGAGAGAGGGTTAATTGTTTTCATTACATTCTTCAGGTGTTCAGGACTGCCAAAGAATTACAGATTTTATAACTCCAAGTAGAACATATTCCCTCCATTTCCATAATCCTCAATACTACTTAGTGGCTGACAGTGAGGGACCACTGCAGTGGCAGAGGAAGCTCAGTGGTACCTGTTGCCTGGTATGTGCAGGGCGGTGTGAGATGGTAGCTGTGTGTCACTGTCATCCCCAAGGTGAGCTACACATACTTAGAAGGGTCACTCTTCCCTCAGGTGACATGTAGAAATAAACTTGTAACCAACCCACATAAACAATATTACTAAACAAGTTCTAAGTGAGGCTCTAGGTATATAAAAACTGAGAAATTTTGAAACTGAACTCTCACAATGAGCCATTGGATGGGGAAGAGAATGAAAGGGAAATCTATGTGCAAGTCACCATGTATTATTAAATATTAATTTATTGTAGTGGATTAATCCTGAAAAAATAATCCAAGTAATGTTTATATCTTTTATTCACATTGGGAATAGTCATGTCTTCCCTTGTACAGATGAAGCAGAAGCACAGATAATACCAAGGGGGTAATGCTGAATTTGTTTTGTGCTGTGTTACTTCTTTTACTCCTTAAGGCAAACAATTTACTGTTGTATAATGTGATTCTCAAGTCTATGTTTCTTGTTAACTGTGATTCCTAGATTTTTTTATACAATTAACACTCTTTATCTAGTTGTTGTTGAGTCACATAAAAAGCAAACAGGATATAAAGAGCAAATAGAATATAGAAAGCAAAGAGGATATTTCTTTCAAAGGCTTATATGCAGAGTGTTACTGTGACTAATTAGTTATAGATAAGGTTTCTGTTGTGCTTTATACTATGAGGATTTGAAGTTTTCAATAGTAGAATTCTCACCTTCCAAGCATGAACTCTAAGTTTGATTCTCAGTCAGTGCCCCTCTTGAGCAGCCACTTTCAGTGATGTTTGCATGTTCAGAGTTCTCCTTAAAGACAAGGTTGGTGAAACTTTGTCTTATGTACTCTGGGTGTGTTGTCAGAAGGAGCTAATCCTTGGAAAAAGACATCATGCTGGGAAAGGTCGAAGATCCGAGAAAGAGAAGAAGACCCTCAACAAGACGGATTTGCACAGCGACTATAACAATGTGCTTGAGTATATCAGAAATTGTGAGGATGGCACAGGGTAGGGTAAGATTCTGATCTGTTGTTCACAAGGACGGTAAGTATTTGCACCTAGCAACAAAAACAGTGCGATGTTAATGAACAGGTTTCAACAGAGCTTCTAAATTAAGACAGACTAGAAAGAAAGATCTTGGCACTTACTTCTGAAAATCAACCAATGAAAACTCCACAGGTTAAAAAGGTCCAACCTACAACCAGTCATGGGAATGGTGCAGAAGCAGAAATCTTTTACTCCATTGCTAATAGGGCTGTCAAAAGGGGCCACAATTTTGTAACAGGGGCCGCAAGAGTGATACATCGGCCAAGTATATTAAATCTTAACTTCTCCCTCATGTCCATGAACAGAACAGAAGATTTCAAAGGGCAGTTTGAGAAGATAAAACAAAGTAGTACAATAGAAGGTGTGGAGAGGTAGAATTGGAGAATAAAAAGGCAAGAACCTTCCTGGCATGTCTCAAGCTGAAATATCTGAGAAATAATTCAAGCCTTGAGTTGTAATACTGAGAGATGCTATGTGTAAAATCTTGAATGATCAAGGGATCATCAAATAAAGTGAAAGAAACACACAGAATCACTCTACCAAAAAGAATTAGCTGAGACTGAGATATTTCAGGAAGTACCATACAATCAAGGGAAGCTGAGCCTAAAAGGAACACTGGCAGCTGTTTGCCAGTCTGTAGACTAGGAAAGATCCCAGTGGTGGTCCCTTTGTGCAATTCAGACCCATTTGAACCCACCATCAACGACCCTTTCAGAGAAATACAGACAATCTCTCCTCATTTGATTTACAACTTCCTGAAAACCCACTGCAGGATCAGCTTTGAGTCGTTTTTTACTCAATGACAATGGATTTAGTTTTAATAGCTAGTGATCATGAATATTTCATCAAGGGTTTGTTTGTTGGATGTCTGAATGTCTTTTGTTTTTTGTTAAGTGTTTATTCATGTCCTCTGCTTATTTTGTAATTGGACTGTTGATCTTTTTCTTGTTGAAGTGTTGTTGTTGGTTGTTTTTAGATGCTGAAGAGTCAAACACGACCCATACCCACCCTATGAACAACAGATCTGAACCTTGTCCTTTCCTGTGTTATCCTCACACTTCCTGACACACGCGAGCCCATTGCAGCAGTCACTGTGTCAATCCACCTAGTTGAGAATCTTCCTCTCTGTCATTGACCCTCTGCCTTTCTAAGCATGATAGCCCTCTTCAAGGAATAGCCTTTCCTAGCAACATGCCTAAAGCATGTGAGATGAAGCCGTATCATCTTTGCCTCAAAAATGAATTAAAATGAAGAAAAATAGAAGCAAACATACTTCTATAGTTAAACATGGATTGTATGAAGCATGAGTGTTGGAAAACTAGAAGTTGTGAAAAATAAAATGGAACAACTGAAGATCAGCATTCTAGGCATTAGTGAGATGAGATGGACTAGCTTTGGCCACTTGAAATCAGACAATCATATGGTATATTACATTGGAAATGAAACGTAGAAGAAGAAAGGTGTTGCGTTCATGGTTAAAAAGACAATTTCAAGTTCTATCCTGAAGTACAATGTTGTAAGTGATAGGAGATAATCCATACATATATAAGGAAGATCTTTCAACAAGACTGTTAATTAAATATATACTCCTACAGCTAAAGACAAAGAGGAGGAAATTGAAGAGTTTTACCAAATTTTGCATTCTGAAATTGACCAAACACATAATCAAGTTGCATTAATGGTAATTGGTGACTGGAATGCAAAAATTGGGAACAAAAAAGAAAGTAGTCAATAAGTATGGACCTGGTGACAGAAATGAGGCAAGATATAGAATGATCTAACTCTATATTCAATGATTTGTTCATCACAAATACTGGAACAATAGGTAACAACATAACCAATGAAGGAAAAATTGAAACTGTCAATGACTTCATCTTACATAGATCTAAAATCAACACCACTGGTAGCATCAGTAAGGACATCAGGAGATGTATTGCACTGAGAAAGTCTGAAATCAGGATTTCTCTACATTGATGAGGAAGGATGTAACTTTGAAGACTAAGGTGTGCCTGATTAAGTCCATGACCTTTTAAAACACACTATGCATCTGAGAGCTGGAAATTGAATAAGAATGACAGAAGAAGAATCGATGCTTTTGAGTTATACTATTAGAGAAGAGTATTGACTACCCCGTGGATTATCAAAAGAACAAACAGATATGTCTTGGAGAAAGTGTAGCCAGAGTGTTTCTTGAAGGCAAAGATGGCAATGTTATCACATACTTTGAGAACATTACTATTCCTTGGAGGGGGACATCGTGCATGGAAAGGAGGAGGGATGATGAAAGAAAGAAAGACCCTCAACAAGGTAGATCCACACAGTGATGGCTGCAATGGGCTCAAACATGTCAGAGACAGTGAGGATGGCACAGGATAGGACAGGGTTCAAATCTGCTGTTCATAAGGTCACTGTGAGATGGACTCAACTTGATGCCACCGAACAACAACAATGATCATAAGTAATCAAACAACTCATTGCTGTTGAGTCAGAGAGAGCTCATAGCTGACACCAGCAAGCTTTCTAAGGCTGAAAGTCACTGGGGAGGAGATTGCACATCTTCTCCCCAAGAACCACTGGGGATTCCTACCGTCAGAGAAGTACCACCTTTGGGTTAGTAGCACACATATGTATAGAGGCTAAGTCAGTAGCACTCCCTTCAACATAGTTTATGAATTGCAGAGAAGACGGAGCTAGATATCATCTGTGGTAACGTGTCCAAACTTGTTGATAAAAGATTACACACAACATTAACCAATAATAGCAATATGATTATTACATGGTTTTTTACACATCAAAGAAATAAACTAATGTATAATTGATTTCTAATTTGAAAGACATTCAGCAATATAGACAGACCCATCTGAATCCCTTTGTCTGAACTCTGGAGATGTACATTTGGCAAGTGAGAAGTGGCAAAGAAACACTCCCTTAAAATTGGTAGGATTGCCTTAATGTGTTACTATATTTTCAGACAGTGCAAGCCTCAGGACATTAGATGTCTTCCCTTGGTTGTGGTAGTGAGAGCTGGAGAAATATTTGTCTTCTCCTAGACCTGGGAAAGCCAACAACATTGCCTCCTTGGGTTGTACAGAGAACATTCAGGTCTTCCATTTACATCCTATAGAAAGGCTCCACTGGAAACCCTTTCTAAAGTAAGAACCTTTCCAGGACAGAGAAAGGAAAAGACACATGGATTCTTCAAAAACTGGGAGTGGAAGATATAAGGAACAATATTGAGATTGATAATTAAGTGTCAAAGCAAGTGGCTTTGTAGTGGTGGAATAGACTGTGAGAAGATATGGCTTATGATCTTAAAATTAAGGTTATAGACTGAAGAAGAATTGATACCATTGAATTGTGATGTTGGTAGAGTACAGAATATATTGCTGTTGCTATTACGGGCCATCAAGTTGTCTGCAATTCATAACAACCCTATATACAATAGCCCTGTCCTGAGCCAGTCTCACTGACCCTGATACACGTATCCCCATTGCCTTAGTTATTGTATCTATCCATCTCTTGCGATATCTTCCTCTCCTACCCTGTACCTCCACCCTTCCAAGCACAATGCCTTTCTGCAAGGATTGGTCTCTCCTGGCTACATTCCCAAAGTGTGTGAGATGGAGCTTCAAAATCCTAGCCTGCAAGGAGAAACTTGGTTTCACCCTCTCCAAGACAGA
>NW_006399786.1:2335523-2337432 GCF_000299155.1 Elephantulus edwardii
GATTGGCACAGGACAGAGCGGAGTTTAGGGCTGTTGTACATAGGGTCGCTATGAGTCGCAAGCGACTCGACGGCACATAACAACAACAACAACATTCTTTAATAAGCCTCTCAAAGAGTATCTACTGGCAATCTATTGTATTAAAATATTAATAATGCAGCCCATTTATACTCTGGGGGGTAATATGGCTACTCAATTTAATAATTAGGAAATTCTCCAAAATGTTAACATTGTTAGTTTTATGTTTTATAGAAATTCAGCTATTTTTTTAGACCCCAGAAGTGACCAATCTTTGGAGAAGGATATTAATCTTGAAAGGGTGAAAGGACAGTGCAGGAGAGGAAGACCCTGGATGAGATGGATTGACTTGGTAACTGGAGTAATGAGGATAGATGTGTCAGAGATAATGAGATTGACTGACAATAGAGTAGCGTCCAGAGCTATTGGTCACTATTAATTGTAGTCAACTTGACAGCACATAACAACAACAAGAATAACAATATCAATTGTTTTAGACTGAAGTATAATTAACATTTTTTCCCTTTTTAAAAAGTTCCATTCTTTGTTGTACTTTTCTCCCTGCCCACCCACCCCCATTTGCCTTTTTTAAAAAAAAAAAATAATAATTCTTTCATTGTTATTCAATCCTTCACCCCAAGTCCACTCTACCATGCTACCTTCGTTCTGAACTCCTGTCATAACTAGACTATCTAATCATATCCCTTTTAAACAGTTCTCTGCCTCATCTGTTTCAATGCAGTATATATTATTTATCCCATCTTAGTTTCCCCCCAACCCCAATGTCAGTCCTGTTTTACAAGAGTGACACTGTGCAGTATTTGTCCTTTTGTGACTGAGATATTTCACTCAGCATAATGTACTCCAGGGTCACCCATTTTGTGTAATATTTCATGAGTTCCTTGTTTTTCATTGCCCCATAATATTTCATGTATGAATATACCAGAGTTTCTCTATCCATTCATTTGTTGATGGGCACTTGGGTTGTTTCCAACTCTTTGATATTGTTAACAAAGATTAAATAAACATAGGTATGCATGTGTCTGTTTGGGTGGCAGTTATGGTTTCTTTAGGGTATATGTCCTGTAGTGGAATTGCTGGGTCAAATGGTATTTCTATTTCCAACTTTCTGAGAAAGCGCCATACAGTCTTCCATAGTGACTGCACCATTTTACACTCCCACCAACAGTAAATGAGGATTCAAATTTCTCCACAACCTTGCCAGCATTTGTTGTTTGCTGTTCTGTTAAGTTTTGCTATTCTTATTGGGATGAGATGATATCTCATAGTTGCTTTGATTTGCATCTCTCTTAAAGCTAAGGATTTTGAACATTTCTTCATGTGTTTGTTTGCTATCTGAATGTCTTCTCTGGTGAAGTGTCTGTTCATATCTTGTACCCATTTTTCATTTGGGCTGTTTACCTTGATCTTGTTGTGGTGCTCGAGTATCTTATAAATTCTAGATATATGTCCCTTATCTGGCATATCATAACTAAATATTTTTCCCAGTCTGTTGTTTTCCTTTTTTACTCTGTTGGAGAAGGTTTTGGATCTGCATAGGGATTTGATTCTTAGAAGGTCCCATTCTTCTATATTATTCTCTCTTGGTTGCAGATTTTTCAGGATGCTTGGAAGACTGTTCATGTTGTGGATTAGGACTTCTAGGGTTCTTCCAAGCTTTTCTTTAATGAAGTTTATAGTCCTTGGTTTTAATCTTAGGTCCATTATCCACTTTGAGTTGGTTTTTGTGTATGGAGTGAAGTGTGGATCTTGCTTGAGTTGTCTGCAGATAGTTTTTCAATTTTGCCAACACCATTTGTTAAAAAGGCTGTCATTTCCCCACTAGACTGATTTAATCTTCTTGTCAAAAATCAGTTGACAGTAGGTAGAT
>NW_006399786.1:2340417-2357201 GCF_000299155.1 Elephantulus edwardii
TATCATATCATCTGCATAGAGAGATAATTTTACCTCTTCTTTGCCAATTTGGATACCTCTTATTTCCTTCTCTTGTCTTATTGCTATTACTAAGCCTTCTAATACAATATTGACTAGGAGAGATCATAGTGGGCATCCTCGCCTAGTCCAATTCTTAAAGGGAATGCCTTTAATCTCTCTTCATTGAGAACAATGTTGGCTCTAGGGTTATTTAACATTTTTTAATATTAATATTTCAACTCATTTCTGTTGAGTTGAAACCAACTTCTACATGTTCATTTGTTGGGTTTCTGAGGCTGCAAATCACACGAGAGGGGATCATTCATCTTTCTCCCAAAGAGCCGCTGGTGAATTCAAACCAGCAGAGAAGCAGCTCAACTGCCCATGAATTCTGCCACTAGGTTGTTGTTACGTGCTGTCAAGTTGATCACAACTCTTAGTAACTTTACTACACAACAGATCTGAGCCTTAGCCTGTCCTGCACAATCCTCATGATCTCTGTCATGCTCCAGTCCATCCATATGAACTCTGCTATACACCTCACCAACCAATTGTGCTAGGCACTGTGCCAATCCGTTTTGTGGAGAGTCTTCCTCTCTTTTGCTGACCACCCCCCCCCCAACCTTTCCCAGCATAATATCTCTCTCCGTAGGTAAGATTGATTCCTCCTGAAGATAGTCCCAGAGTGAAAGAAATAAAGTTTTGCCATCCTTACTATTAAGGAGCACTCTGCACTTTCTCCAAGACAGATTTGTTTGTTCTTTTGTCAGACTACAGTATAGCCAATACTCTTCACTAACGCCTGAATTCAAAGGCATCAGTTCTTCTGCAGTCTTCCTTATTCATGTCACCAGATGCTGACAGGATGCTAAAGAAATGGTTTCTTAATACTTGGGTAGTGCAACTCACACTGAACTGTTAACCTCAAGGTTAGATCTTAGATTTAACACGTTCTTCTGAGCTGAAAGATGATAGGTACAATCAGCTTTCCAGTCAATAAGTATTCGTTCTCAGCTATTGTCTGCAGCCCTGAAGCCCAATTCACCTCCTGCTGTAACTAGCAGGAGCCCCCTGGTGGCCAGAAACACTTTTCCTTCTAGAGCGTCCTTAAGAAAAACATTTCCAAACTATTCCACTTGACAGAGGACCCTCTGTGATGGGAGGCTGAAAAGAATATTTTTAACATTTGTCTTGGAGAACGTGTATCTGAACAAAGCTTTACATTAGTCAGAACAAAATGTAACCCCATTATCATTTGGGACTGATTAAGTTATAAGGAGGATTAGCGTCCCTAGACACAGAATGGGGCTTTGGTGAAATGTTCACTTATTTCCGTCAGGGGACGGGAGATTTGCTGACTTCCTTCTGGTAATCTCTGCAGCAAATACAGTCATGTTTATGTCATTGACTGATGCTTGCCAGCTCTTTAAATGCTGAGATGTACAGCTGTACAAGGTAGGAGGACATTTGTTTGAATTGCTGGTTTCTATCCTGTTTTAGAAAATTGATACCAAATGCTGAGATCATAACCACAGCTTTCCCTCTCTAGCCTCCCCAGTGGGCTTCAAGTCCTCTGTGGAGCAAATAGCCAGCTTGATGGACCGTGGGCCTTTTCATCTCCTCCTGAAAGGCAGCTTTTCATTTTGAGTTCACTGAATGTCTTTGTTACCTCAGGTAAAGAAAAAAGAAACAGCCATCTCACTATTAACTGAGTCAAATTTCTTTCTCTAGTGACTGCTACAAAGATTTTTTTTTTTAAAAAAGAGGAATTGGAATAATTGTTTTGGAATAAATGTGATTGCCAGGAGTTTGTTTTGTTCTGCTTTTAAAGTCTTCCTCTAAAGTAATTGTTTTGGTTGAAGAGTCAAGAATATACTGTATCTGCAATGATTACCAGGGATAGCAAAGAAAGGAGGCAGTTATTTTTGATGTTGTTGCTGTTAGGTGCTATCAAATTGACTATGACTCAGTAATCCTATGAACAACAGATCTAACCCTTCCCTATTCTGTTCGGATGGCCTACTTGACAAGCAGTCGTGCTACTAATCAAAGGAAGATAGTCTGAATCCATCAGGTGCTCCTACGGAGAAAGATGAGAAATCGATGAGATTTACAGCTTCTTAAAACCTGGTGGAGGGTCAGTACTGAGTCCTTGCAACTTGAAGACAGTCAGTTAACATCAAAGGAGGATGAAAAGTGTAAAAATTAATAAATAGATTAGTTAGCTGAAGGGAGACAGGCCATATAAAATAAGGAGTTAACCAGGCATTGTAACTAATTAATTACATTAACAAATTGTAATTTATATTATAAACTAAAATTGTATAGATGGTAGAAAGAAAAATCAACATGCTTTGTAAACTTTCACTTAAATCACAATTAAAAATATCTTGTCTGCAGTGAAAGTTTATCCTCCTTCAACTTAATAATGAACTTCATCTTCTATTTTGGTTTTTAAAAGCAAGAATATGTTTTCTTTAAGGTTATTAACACAGAGCTTAAAAATTAAAGGCTCAGTTCCATTTTTAAAGTCACTTTGTTTGCCTCACCTAATTTTGGCTGGTACCCTTGTTTTGAATTTGGATGCAGTACAACCACTCTATAAGGCAGTTTGGAGTTTCCTCAAAAAGCTGAACATAAAAATTTCATATGACCCAGGCATTAATCTGCTAGGAATATACTCTGAGGAAATGAGAATGAAGACACAAATAGAGATTTGTACACCAATGTTAATAGAAGCATTATTTACCATTGCAAGAACATGGAAACAGCTCAAATGTCCACAACCACAATCGAATGGGTGGAACACTATGCAACACTTAAGAGCAGTGATTTTGAAAATTACTGAGGGAGAGACTGGAAAGCAGCATTATGCTGAGTGAACTCAGTCTCATAAGGACAAATATTGTGTAATACCATTATTATAGAAATAGAATGATAACTAGTAAAACATGTATGAGGATCCAAGGCAGTGAGGGTGGGAGCAAAGGAGTTAGGAAGCACTCAGATAAATCATAGGGTCATACAGTTTGGTGGGTGGAGGGGAGGGGTGAGTAAAGGAAATGGAAAAGATTTGGTGGGAATCTGGAAAGACACAGTAAGGATGAACATAGTTCAAGGGTGACTAATTTTGTAAAGCATAATGAATAGAAACAATTGTATGAAACACAATGTTAATGAACGATAGTTTGAAACGCCACGCATATGAATTTTGTAAGCAAACCAATATAAATTTTTTAAAATATTATAAGTTATAAGTATTTTTAATCTTTGAAAAAAAGATTCAAGTATTGGCCATACCAGCTTGGTTTCCAACATGGTAAATCTGCTATCAGGGACCTCTCCAGAGTATTAAAAAAGCAACAATTTCAGGCTAGAGACTAAGGTGCATCTGTTCTAGACCATGGTCTTTCTGATCACCTGCTATGCATCTGAGAGCTGGACAATAACTAAGAGTGACAGAAGAAGAATTGATGCCTTTGAGCTGTGATGCTGGAAAAGGATGGTAAAAGAAACACTTTGGTGAACTGCTTCCACAAAAATTCCAACTAAGAGAACTCAGAGGAGGAAATCAAGAAAGCAATACCATTTTCTATAGCGAACTACAAATTGAGATACTTGGGAGTGAACTTAACTAGAGACACAAGAGAACTATACAAAGAAAACTGCAGAACATTTATGCAAGACACAATGAAAGATCTAAAGAAATGGAAAGAGTACCTGCTCATCAATAGAAGATTCAATATTATGAGGATGACAGTCTTATGAAAAGCAATTTACATGTTCAACACAATCCCAAACCAGATACCAAATTTATTTTCCAAGAAGATAGAAAGGGATATTGTCAAGGTTATTTGGAGAGGAAAGAGACCCTGAATAAGCAAAACACTTTTGAAAAAACAAAAATGAAGTGGAAGGTATAGCACTCTCTGACGACACGGGGGTAGTAACCAAAGCAGCATGGTACTGGTACAATGACAGGCACATAGACTAAAGGAACAGAATTGAAAACCTAGAAATGGACCCAGCTCTCTATGGTCAACTGATATTTGACAAGGAAATAAACCTATCAAATGGAGAAATGACAACCTCTTCAGCAATTGGTGCTGGCAAAACTGAACTGCTACCTTAGAAAGCAGAAACAGGATCCATATCTCACACCATACACAAAAACCACCTCAGGGTGGACCAGAGACCTGGGAGTAAAGCCTAAAACCACAAAGAGATATACTGGAATCAAGCTTAGACAGCCTGTTGTTGTTATATACCATCTAGTTAGACTGACCCATAGCTGACCCTCCAGTGGATTTTCAGAGACAGTTAATCACACAGGAGGAGATTGACTATCCCTTCTCCCATGGAGCATCTGGTGGCCTCGAACTATGTGCCTTCAGGATTGTAGTGCAGTTTCTTGCCACTAGGCCACCAGAAGTTCCTAGATGGCCTAGTCCATGGTATTAAAGAGACTGCCAAATACAGCCAGAAATGTTCAATCTGGAAAGGATGAAATTGATGAATGGGATTTTCTAAAGATTAAATCCCTGTATGCATCAAAACCTTTTTTCAACAGAGTGAAATGAAAACCTACTGACTGGGAAAAAACATTTGGCAATACTATTTCAGACATGGGCGTCATAACAAAAGTTTACAGAATCCTACAGGACCTTGACAAGGAAGACTGATAATACAATTACAAAATGAGCAAAAGACATGAAAGACTCTTCACAGAGGAAGATATTTGGGTGGCCAACAGATACATAAAAATCACTGGCAATAAGAATTGCAAATCAAAACCACAAGGAGATATCATCTCACTCCAGCAGCAGTGGCAAAGTTTAACAGGACAGCAAGTAATAAACGTTGGAGAGGATATGGTGAGAGAGGAACTCATATATTGTTGGTGGGGTTATGAGATGGTACAACCACTCTGGAAAGTAGTTTGGCATTCCCTCAAAAAGCTGAACATAGACATTGCATATCACTTAGCTATTTCACTGCTTGTAATATACCCTGAGAAAATGAGAACTGAGGCACAAATGGAGACTTGTACACCAATGTTAATAACAGCATAATTCACCATCTTAAGAACATACAAACAGCTCAAATGTCTGTCCACAATGGAATGGATTGAGAGATTTTGGTACATTCACATGATGAAATACTATGCAGCATGCAGGAGCAATGATTTTATAAATTACCACCTAACTTGGGAAGAACCGGAGAGCAAAATGCTAAGTGAACTAACTCAGTCCTATAAGGACAAATACTGTCTAAGACTGTTAGTGCAGAATGTGTATGAGGATCCAAGGGTGGGAGTGTGGGAGGGATGAGGCTGAGTGGGGGGCAGGGGTGTTGATTAACACAATTTGATTGCACAATTTGATGTGTGGAGAGAGGAGTGGGTAAAGGAAATGGGAAAGATCCAGTATGAAAACAATGTATGTGAACTTTGTAAATAAACCAGTATAAATTTAAAAAAAATTAATTTCCAACTAAGAAAACTCTAGGGAGCACAGTTCTATTTGGTAATATACAGGCAGGTTTTTGTGAATCAGAATCAACTCAAAGACAATGAACTTCAGTTTTTAAGTTTCTTCTTGTTTATCTGCTCACTCATCTTTTTCTGCAGTGAATCCCAGAGCACTTGGTCACCTTTTCCTCTCAAATGCCTGAGATGATGTATGTTATTATTAGGTACTTTTGAGTCAAGTACGACTTACAGTGACTCTGTGAACAAAAGATCTGAACCGTAGTCCATGCTGTGCCATCCTCACACTGCCTGATACACTAAAGACAATGGTGGCAGTCACTGTGTCAATCTACCTGGTAAAGGGTCTTCCTCTCTTTCATCGACCCTCCACCCTTCCTAGCATAATGTCCTTCTCCAAGGAATAGCACCTACTAGTAACATTCCCATTGTGAGGCAAAGCATCATCACTCTTGCCTCCAAAAAGCACTCTGGCTGCACCCTTTTCAAGACATATTTGTTCTTTTGGCTGTCCATGGATGTTCTGTGCACTTCTCCAACACCACAGCTCAAAGGCATCAAGTCTTCTTCTGTCATCCTTATTCATTATCCAGCTCTCAGATGCATAGCAAGTGGTCAAAAAGACTCTGGCCTGTATCAAACACACCTTAGTCCTCAAATTGACATCATTATTTTTCAATAATTTGGAGAGGTCCCTAACTGCCAAATTTTCCCAGTGCAATGTGTCTCCTTATTTTCTGATTACTGGTACTTTTTGTTGCTAGGTGTTACTTAGTTGAGTACAACTCATAGTGACCCTATGAACAAAAGATCTGAACCCTGTTCTATCCTGTGCCATCCTCACACTTCATGTCACATGCCCATTGTGGCAGTCACCATGTCATCCCACCTGGTTGAAGGTCTTCCTCTCATTCACCAAACCTTCACCCTTCCCAGCATCATGTCTTTCTCCAAATAATAGCACTGCCTAGCAACAAACCCAAAGTATGTGAGGTAAAGCCTCATCATTCTTGCCTCCAAAGAGCACTCTGGCTGCATCCTCTCCAAGACATTTCGGTTTGTTCTCTTGGTTGTGCATGGGATAGTCAGTGCTCTTTTCCAACACCACAGCTCAAAGGTATCAAATTCTTTTTGTGAATCCAAGTAAGATAAAATTGTTGACAGTTTCAATCTCCTCTCCATTCATCATGATGTTGCACAAATATATATATATATATTTGTTTAATAAGTGAATGAACAAATACAAAGTAAGTCTAATTGCTCCTTGATAATACTAATTTCTGGAAATAAACCTGGTGTATCTTGTTTGAAAGGAGAAAAAAATAAATGTACACCTTTCTCATGCCTGTACAGATTCCACAGTACCATTTCTATCACATCTGAATTGCATTTCGTTAGCTTGCTGCCACACCAACTTCACCTGTCATCGGTGTTACTGTTGTTAAGTGCTGTCAAGTTGAGCACAACTTATGGTGAATCTATGAACAGCTGGCCTGAACCTGCCCTATCCGGTGCCATCTTCATCATCTAGAGCCACCTGCTAATGTCACCTTGTCAATCCATCTTGTTTTAGGTCTTCTTCTTCTTCACCGAGCCTCCCTCCATCTTTCCAAGCACTATGTCCCTTTGCAAAGAATGCCCTCATCTAAGCTACACGTGTGTATTATTGCTAATAACTTGAAGCTTAACCATTGTGTTTTCACTGTATATATTTCACTACTTGAGGATGTTTTTGCCTTTTTTTTTCTTCTGATAATTGTAGTTGTTTTTCTGAGGGGAAAAAAACCCTCTCTGTTCCATAGAGAGCCCTGGTTGCTGGCTGATGACATAGTTACTTCTCTGTGGGAATGGTGAGAAAAAGAAACAAGAAAATGCTGCTCTGGGAGAGAACCTGGGAACTGCTTTAGGAGAAGTAGAGGATGTAGAAGATCCTCTCTCCCTAGATTAAGGATCAGTAGTTATGGGCACTGAGGTTTAACAATGGCAGCTTGCTTGGCTCCACAATCAAAACTTTTGGCACCAACAGTCAGGAAATCAAAAGATGAATTGCCCTGGGAAAATCTGCTTTCAGGGACAGAGTACTGAGAAGCAACAATGTCAGTCTAGAGACTAAGGTGTGCCTGATCCAGGCCATGGTCTTTATAATTACTTGCTATGTGTCAGAGAGCTGGACAATGACCAAGGATGACAGAAGAAGAATTGGTGCTTTCAAGTTGTGGTGCTGAAGAAGAATCTTGAACTTACCATGGATTGTCAAGAAAATAAATAGGTCTGTCTTGGAAAGGGTAAAACTAAGTTTCTCCTTGAAGGCTAGGATTTTGAAGCTCAGTCTCACATACTGTGGGCATGTGGCCAGGAGGGACTGGTCCTTGGAGAAGGACATCATGCTCAGAAGGGTGGAGGGACAGTGCAGGAGGAGAAGACCTCAGATGAAATGGATTGACTAGGACAGTGGAAGTAGGTGAGTGAGTATCAGTGAGCCTGGCTCAGGACAGAACAGGTTTCAGAGCTGCTGTACATAGGGTCACAATGGGTCGCAGACAACTCAATGAAACATAACAACAGCAACAACTGTCACAGACATGGGACAAAAAGCCCAGGCGTCTGTATGATGACCAACGGAAATATCCTGGACACCTTATTATGTTAACTTCACAAATTCTTCCCACCCAGGTGTCCCCAGTGGCCTAACAGCTCTTTCTCTATACCCTCTGCCCCATCCCAGTGCACACAATTGGGTGTGAAGTTGCTTCCTAGGAATGTGTGAACTCTTCCAGGTCATCAGCTGTGTCCTGTTGACTTTGATAAGTCTAGTGGGTGGCACGACTGGATGGATGCATGGTTTTGGGTTATACAAAAGCACCACCCTTCTCTTCTTAGACCTTTAAATATTAAAAGTATTAAAAGATGTCTGTAAATACGGTGGAGAGTTCTGATGGCCTAGAGAATGAGGAGTTGCCAGCCCATGGCAAGTGGTTCAAATTCACCAGCTGCTCCACAGAAGAAAGATCGGTCATCTCCTCCTACAAAACACAGTCTCAGAAAACCTGCTGTAGGGTCAGCTAGGAGTTGGCTGCAAGGCAATGAGTTTTTTCAAGTTGTAAATATAGTTAATAAATAACCCCTGCCAGGCTCTGCCGCTATTGCCATGTCTATTCCTATTCTTCTTCCTTGAACCCAGTTGTCATCTGAAAGGTTAAGCCCTAAGCTGTTGTTGTTATGTGCCATCAAGTCATTTGTGACTCATAGCGACCCTATGTACAACAGCCCTAAACCGTGCTCTATCCTGGGCCAATTGCACTGCCTCTGACACACCCATCCCGATTACCCCAGTCGCTGTATCAATCCACCTCATAGAGGGTCTTCCCCTCCTGTGCTGTCCCTCCACCTTTCCAAGCATGATGTCTCTCTCTAAGGACCTATCCCTCCTTACATGTCCAAAGTATGTCAGACGAACCCCAGAATCCTTGCCTCTAAGGAGTAGCCTGGTTTAACCCTCTCTAGGATGAATCTGTTTGTTTTCTTGGCAGTCCAGGGTACATTCAATATTCTTTTCCAGCACCACAGCACAAAGGCATCAATTCTCCTTCTATCCTCCTGAGTCATTGTCCAACTCTCTGACGCATAACAAGTGATTGCAAAGACCATGTCCTGTATCAGACGTACCTTAGTCTCCAGAGAGACAACGTTGATCTTGAGTACTTTAGAGAAGTCCCTAACAGCAGATTTTTCCATCGCAATACGTTTTTTTATTTCCTGGCTGCTGGTGCCAAGAGTATTGACGGTGGAGCCAAGCAAACTGAAGCTGTGAACAATCTCAATCTCTTTGCCATCCATCCTGATGCTGCCAAGTGATTCAATGGTGAGACTCTTTGTCTTCTTGACACTGAGCCTCAGTCCATACTGAAGGCTGCAGTCCTTGACCGTCTGCAGCAAGTGCATGAGGTCCTCCTCAGTTTCAGCAAGCAGGGTTTTATCATCCACATAACGCAGATTGTTAATAGATCTTCTACCAATCCTGATGCCACACTTCTCCTCATAGAGCCCAGCCTCTCAGATAATCTGCTCTGCATAGGGTTGAAAAGGTATGGAGATAGGACACATCCCTGGCGTACACCCTTCTCAATTTTGAACCATGCAGTGTTACCCTGCTCTATTCTGACGACTACCTCTTGGTCCCAGTATAGGTTTCTCATTAGCACGATCAAGTGTTCTGGAATTCCCATCCTTATCAGAGTCAGCCACAGTTTGTTACGATCCACCCAGTCAAATACCTTTGCATAATCAATGAAACACAGATAGACATTTTTCTGGTATTCCCTGCTTTCAGCTAAGATCCATGTAACATTAGCTACAATATCCCTAGTACCACAATCCCTTCTAAACCCAGCCTGGACTTCTGGCAGTTCTCTGCTGATGTGCTATTCCAGTCGTTTTTGGATAATCTTCAGTAGAATCTTGCTTGCATGTGAAATCAATGAGCTTTTTCTATGGTTTCCACACTCTGTTGGGTCACCCTTCTTTGGAATGCAAACAAATATCGATCTCTTCCATTCAGTTGGCCAAGTGGTTGTTCTCCAGATTTCTTGGCACAACTTGGTGAGCACATCCAAGGCAGCATCTGTTAGCTGAAATATGTCAATTGGTATACCATCTATTCCTGCGACCTTATTTTTTTTCTATTTCCTTCAAAGCAGCTTGAACTTCTTCCTTCATCACCACAGGCACTTGCTCAAATGTTATTTCATTAAATTCTTCTGTATCTGCCAATTCCTTTTGATACAATGACTCAGTATAGTCCTTCCATCTTCTTTTAATACTTCCTGGACCATTTAATATTCTGCCTAAAGCATCCTTGATTATAGCAACTTTAGGTTTGAATTTATTCTTCAGTTCCTTGAGCTTAAGAAATGCTGAATGAGTTCTGCCCTTTTGATTTTCCGACTCTAGCTCCTTGCACAATTCATTGTAATATTTTGCTTTGTCATCCCATGCTGCATTTTGGAATCTTCTGTTCAGCTCTTTCGTATCTTGAATTACAAACAGCTGTTCTGAGTAGAACGTTTTCAGAAGCTCCCCCTTTCTGGTCGTTGGCTTCCTCTAAAATCCTAGATGGCCACTCAAGTACTGGTCTTGCACTCAGTCATAACCCAGGTGGTCCTAGGTGTTGTGCCTAGATTCCCTCCAGACTGCCAGCCGGCCTACCAGGATTCCTGTTGGCATCCTTTTGTGCCTTTCTAGCCCAGGAGAGTGCAGAGCTCTGCAGAGGCCTAGCACCTCAGTAACCCTAACAGCATTGGCCAAGCCTCAGTTTGGAGTCCACAGCAAGATACATGATATTCTGAACTCTGCCTGACATACAATGGCCATCTGCAAACTGGAGAGCAACGGCCATTCTCTCACACTCGATGTTCCCATTTAGGTGGAAGATTCAAGACCTGACGTCACACACTCTGGGGTCCCGCCCTCAGGTCGGCACCATCTGAGCATGCAACCCCAGGCAAAGCACTTCGTGGCTTTGATTTCCACCATCAGTCAAATGGCATTAATAAGCGACACTTGTTATGAACATGGCAAGAATAGGTGAGGTCATGTCTGAACTGTGCAATGAGCTCATTTGATGACAGGTTCTCTATAATTACAAGGTGTAGTTTTTATTTCAAAATACTTCTTAACCATTTCAACAGGTGGCAGAGGTGCTTAAGAACAGCCAAGACTCTGACTGAAGAAGACCACAGAAGTGATAAACCCAGCGTTAGAATTCATCCTTTGTGTTTAAGTTAATGGGAGGCCTTAAGGCATTCCTTTGAAGTCTCCTTGTCTAGATATTGCTCCTAGGTTACCTAGGATACAAATGCATACAGAGGACCTCTGCTGTATCACATGCAATCTTTTTGTTTCTTTTCTTCTGTTTATTTACAGGTTTTAGTAGTTTAATTTCTTTGCTGGGAATATCAAGAGGTCTCAGTGGATTCCTAAAATTGTCTGTCTTTAACTCTCCAAACATTTGTCTTACAGGCACAGAATTGATTATTTTTTTTTCTTTTTTAATTATTATTGTTGATATTTTAATGAAAGTTTACAGAAAACTTGGATTCATTCATTGTTGCACATTCCCCCAATTCCCCTCTAGTTCAGTTTTTTCTTTAAAGAGATTCTTTCATTGTTGCACAATTTACTCCCTCCACCTGTCCCCCAGTCCACTTTGCTATGCACCTCTTATTCTGCACTATTGTTAAGCAAACAATATCTAATCATTTATTTCCTTTTTTATTATTGCTATTAACTTCAATGACCATTTACAAAGACTTTGGATTTACATTCATTCATTGTTGCACTTTTCTCCCTACCCACCCCTCCCCGTCAATTCACTCTTCTCTTTGAAAACTAAAAGAAAAATTCTTTCACTGTTACACAGTCCCTCCCCCCAAGTCTACTCCACTATGCAACCTTTGTTCTGGACTCCTGTCATGACAATAATACCTAATCATATATTGCTTTTGAACAGTTCTCTTCCTCATCTGTTTCAATGAAGTACACCTTATTTATTCCTCTTTCTCAGTCTCCCCTCAACCCCATTGTCAATCCCATTTTACAACAGTGGCACTACGCAATATTTGTCTTTTTTGTGCCTGAGATATTTCATTCAGCATAATGCCTACCATGGTCACCAATTTTGTATAATATTTCATGAGTTCTTTGTTTTTCAATGCAGCGTAGTATTCCATTGTGTGAATACATCAGAGCTTCTCTGTCCATTCTCTTGTTGATGGGCACTTGATTTGTTTGCAACTCTTTGCTATTGTGAACAGAGTCGAAATAAACATGGGTGTGCATATATCTGCTTGGATGGCAGTTCTGTTTTCTTTAGGGTTTACTCCCAGTAGTGGAATTGCTGGGTCAAATTGTACTTCTATTTGCAACTTTTGAGAAAGCGCCATTTTACACTCCTACCAACAGTGAATAAGGGTTCCAGTTTCTCCACAACCTCGCCAGCATTTGATGTTTGCTGCTCTGTTAAATTCTGTTGTTCTTACTGGGGTGAGATATATCTCATAGTTGTTTTGACTAATCATATATTTCTTTAAAACAATTCTTTCCTTCATCTATTTCACTGCAGTGTTCATTACTTTCCCCCTTCATACTTAGATTCTTTTTTTAAAGGAGAGGAATGAGGGCTGATAATTGTAGGAAAATCATAGTGAGTGTCCTTTGTTACCTGATATGAAAAAGAAGTTGTTCTGACACTTTTGTCAGACTATATCAAGGCTTCCATGTCTGTGAATCACAAGGAAATGATATCTTAAATTTTAAGCAAGGCAGAGGGTCAAACAATAGACACATTATACATGTGTGTGGTGTGCAGATAAACATGTCTTTGCACAGTGAGTGTGTATGAGTGAGCACGGTGTGTATAGATCGTTTGTACATGCAGGTGAGCATGTGGGGGGCTTACGGTGGGTGAATATTTGTGTCCGGTGCCAGTCGAGTGTGTGTGTGTGTGTGTGTGTGTGTGTGTGTATGCATGTGTGCTTGTGAGTGTGTACACACACGGACACATGTGAGATGACTATGAGAGAGAGCATGCATGTACATGAGTGAAAATGTGTGCTCATGGTTGAGAGTGTATTCAGCATAGTGTATGTGCAAATGCATGTGTGTGCATGTGTGTATGTGTGTGTGTGCACACGTGCGTGCAGGTGAATCTGTCTAGGCATGTGTGGTCATGTGTATACCGGTCCATGTGCTGTGTGCACATGAGCACACACATGCACTATGTGGGAGTGTGGAGGAGGGCTTTTATCTGGCTGGAAAGAAAAGGAGTTGTCTGCTATTCTCCCAACATGCTCCAGGTAAGCGCCTGGCTTGATTTAAAAATGTCAAAGGTGACTTTGTTGTTGACCTGAGCAGATTTAGCTGTTTTGATCAATATTCCAATTGGGAGTTACTTCAGCACGGACTGTCAGCTCACTTTTCATCATCTTCACTAGCAATCACACCATGAAAAGCTATGAATGTGTCAGCTAACATCACTGCATCCTTGCCACAATAAGCTGAGGGAGCATCGTCTTCCATGAAAATGAATCCTTTGGGAAAGGCTTTGTTAGAAGGGTTTAACCTGATACTTAAAGGGAAGTTGTTGTCATTGTTGCTAAGTGCTGTTGAGTCATAGACAACTCATAGCAACCCTATGAACGAAAGACCTGAACACTTGTATAACTTTCATCATTTCTCCAGGTTCATAGGGTTTCCAGAGGCAAGCTACTTCTGAAGTGAATGCCTCTCCTGCGTCCAAGCTTGTTTTAGTTAGGGGGCTCCACCAAACACTGTGCACCATGGGTAACCATTACTACATTTGGCACATCAGTGTCACAGTGTTTACCATCACAGCAACCACAAGTTACCTCTGTGCAGCAATGCACAGTCCAGGGCTATACCTCTTAGAAGAATGTTTGACCAAAACCAAAATCACCTATCTTTGGCTTGGTAGCATAACTTTCTATCCACTAGAGCTCTATGTTGTCATTGTTATTGTTGTTAAGTGCCCATAGATGACTCATAGCAACCCTATGAATGAAAGGCCTGAACACTTGCATAACTTTGGTCATTAGGGTTAAAATAACCAAAGAAAGGGACACAGGCATTCAGGAACTCAAGCCATGAGAGGTGAGCGTATGGGAGAATGGAAGGCCTGTTTAGGGAAGGTGAAAGACACAAAACTGGAGCAGAGAACAGAATCAGAAAGCCTAGGTAGCTGAAGTGTGGCTGATTTCTTCTGTCAGCCTCCTTCCTGCCTCTTGGATTTCCCACAGCAGCTTCTCTTTGTCCAGGCCCTAGTCCTCTCGGTCTAGACAAAGGGCTGGGATAATGAATGAGTCCATGAAGACTGCAGAAGACAAGAGTCATCAACCTCTTTAGAAACCAACTGAAAACTCAGGAAGGAGTATCACAGTCAGGACTAACCTTTGGTAGGTGTCTCTTTCCAGCCATTGCTTCTTGAAAGGAACCATTCCGGCTTCTGTAAAGTTTTGATGCCTTCATTTTGGTCTTTAAGGACAGTTTAATTAGGATAGCAATTCCTCATCTCAACTTGGCATTGCTACTGACAAAAGTATGCCTCTGATAGTTGTTGAAGACTAAGATATGGTCACTGATAGACACTGATAGAGTCAATAGTCTCTTACTGCTTTGGATTCTCACTTTTAACCAAGTGAGCTTTTGTCCTTTTAACCAAGATAAAACCCCACTGAGATCATTGATATAGACCCTGCCTAGGAACATCCTGGAATGCTCATCCTATATTTAAACCACCACTACAGTTTTCCAAGCCTGAAATTTTACCATCCTGTCTTCAGTCATCACTAGAAAAATGATGCTTTTGTAATCATGTGCTTTCCAAAGGTTTATGTTTGTAGAATTGTTTAGATGATAAAAAGCAGAATCTTCTCAATAAAATTCTCAGACTATTAAAATGTAAGCCCCGGGGCTTGTCAGAGATGACTAATGGCTTCAGCTGCGAGCAGCTCCTAGCAGCAGGCAGAGGGAAGTGTTAAACTGTTATGTGTTTCCTTCCCACTGTTCTCACGCAGTCTGGGCCCAAGATTAACTTCTACATGGAGGACCAGGAAGCGCCACATTGCAGTGGAGACCAGAAGAGGGCTCCGTATTGTTTCTGTCCAGCTGTTTGTGCAGAGAGAGAGAGAGAGCGCAAGCACGCTGATTGTCCACAGCTATCTCCCCAGATACTTAAAGTATCCATGTGGTTTTGGTTCATTCATTGTCCTTTCAAATAAAAACCCTTCTTTGAACACCAGAGTTCTTCAGAGGCCCGAGTTTAAGGTTACAAGAAAAGGGGGATGAGAAGGCATGCTACCAATGAACCATGCTACTGAAGGAGTTCAGAGCCCCACAAAGCTCAGGCAGTCCTTTCCTACATGGTTGTGCTTCTCCAGGGAACAGAAGGGAAGAAAAAAGAAGCACAGAGGGACGGGATCCCCCAGTTTCCAGCCAGGCTCTACTTTTCTTCAAAACAATGCTGTTGATCATGGTGGGTGGTCCACACAGGATATGATTGAAACAGATTTCAGGCACCTTAGGTTTCAGGAAAAGAGAGAGGTTTTATTAGCAATGTAGCCTGTGAGGAAAACCACCAGCACCAGTGGCTATAATGAAAGGATTTTCCAATCCTGTTCCACTAAGTACCCACATGGCCCATAATTTAAAAATTTTTAAATTGTTTTGCCTGGTACTGGCTATCACTTCATCATTTTGAAAACTTTAGTACTTGATTGCTTCTTTTCAGCCCAGATACCTTGATGGTTCTATAAAAAGTGAGACATTTGTGATAAGGCCTTCTACTGAAAAACCCATGAGGGTAGGCACCATGGCCCTGGAAACCAGTTTGAAAGTCAGCTATAGGAGCTTGTTCTACAGAAGCTGTTGGCAGTTATTGGTGAGCAGTAAGGTGGTCTGGTTTAAACTGTTTTTTGTCAAACATTCTTCTAAGTGGCATAGCACTGGTCTGTGCATTGCTGTACAGAGGTAACTCATGGTTGCTGTGATGCTAAATACTGTGACACTGATGCATCAAATGTGATACTGGTTACCCTTGGTGGACAGTGTTTGGTTCAGCTTCCTGATTAAAACAAGCTTAAAAGCAGCAGTGGCACCCACTTCTGAAATGGCTTGCCTCCAGAAACTCTATGAACAGTTCTCAGGTCTTTTGTTCCTAGGGTTGCAGTGAGTCATCTACAATTTGATGGCACTTAACAACAACAGCAATGTGACAAGCAAGTGCTTCCTCTTGTTTTTGTGGCTCCAGGAGGGGCTCCTTTCAGTATTTTGTCCTGGTGTCAATCTTGCTTGTATAAGCCCTTGGAAAGACCTTGGGAGCTACTGTTAATGGAGCTTTCAATCACTCTAAATTGATACCTAGACCACACTGGAATTTGTAAAATTGTATCTAGTTGTTTTGTACCAGCTTCTATGGTATCAACCTGTGCTACCCTCACACATTATGACTATATTTTAAGTCCCAGTAAGACTTCTAGGGTGATGATGTCTTCCAATGACATGAACCACTCTGTGGATACTGTGGTCACCCATTCAGAGCCTGACAGGGAAGGAGAGAGGGAGGGAGAGAAGGAAGGAAGGAAGGTAACAAAAGAGAAAGACACTTGAATGCGAGTCGAACAAAACTTGACACTGTGCCTAAGTAAGCCTGACTCTGTGCCTAATTAAATCTTAATGTATATCTAAAGCCAATTCCTAACTAAGTCTGACTCCAAGGCTAACT
>NW_006399786.1:2357301-2388576 GCF_000299155.1 Elephantulus edwardii
AAAAAAAAGAAGACAAAGAAAGAGAGAGGGAGGGAGGGAGGGAGGAAGGGAAGGGAAGGGAAAGGAAAGGAAGGGAAGGGAAGGGGAGAGAGAGAGAGAGAGAGAGAGAGAGAGAGAGAGAGAAAGGAGGATAGAAAGAAAGGATAGAAAAAAGGAGGATAGTAAAAAAGGAGGATAGAAAGAAATAAGGATACTAAAAAAGGAGAAAAGAAAGAAAGGAGTATAGTGAAAAGAAGGATAGAAAGGAAGGAGGAGAGTAAAAAAGGAGGATAGAATGAAAGACGAATATAGAAAGATGAATAGAAAGAAAAGAGGATAGAAAAAAGGAAAATAGAAAGGAGGATAGTAAAAAAGAAAGATAGAAAGAAAGGAGGATAGAGTGGAAAAAGGATAGAGAGGAAAGAGGATATGGAGGCCAGGGAAAGAGTGGCTGAGGTTATAAGTCAGATAATAGAGAGGCTGGACGATAAAGAAGCCAGAAGATAGAGAGGACAAGGATAGAGAGGACATAAGATAGAGAGGACAGAGGATAGAGAGGCTGGAGGATAGAAAGCTGGGCAGGAGCATAGATATGCTGAATGTTAGACAGCCAGCCAAATAGAGAAGAGAGAGAGAGAGAGAGAGAGAGAGAGAGAGAGAGAGAGAGAGAGTGTGTGTGTGTGTGTGTGTGTAGAGAGAGAGTGAGAGAGAGAGATAATAGAAAACAAAACAGTAAAAAGGGAGGATAGTAAAAAAAGGAAAGGAAGAAAGTAAAATAGGAGGATAGTAAAAAGGATAGAAGGAAAGGAGGATAGAAAGAAAAAAGGATAGGAAAAAAGGAAGGTAGAGTGAAAGGAGGATAGAAAGAATAGAGGAAAGTAAAAAAGCAGGATAGTAAAAGAGGAGCATATTAAAAATGGATGATAAGAATAAAGGTAGTAAAAAGGAGGATAGAAAGATAGAAGGATAGAAAGAAAGGAATATAGAAAAAAGGAAGGAAGGGAGGAAGTGTGGAAGAGAGGAAGGGAGGAAGAGATGGAGAGAAGGGAGGAAGGGAGAATGGGAGAAGGATAGAAAGAGAGAAAAACTCAAGAGAGAAAAAGACTTGACTCCAAGTCTATCAAAACTTGACTCTAAGCCTAACAAAGATTGATTTTTAGCCTAACAAAATCTGTCTAACTTAGCCCAACTCTTTTATTAATTTTGACTCCAAGCCTAACTAGACTTCACTCTGAGCCTAATGAGGCCCTGCATTGAATCTCACTAAGCAGCAATAGACCCCATTCTGGCCCTATGCAGGCCTGACTCAGAGTCTAACTAGGCCTGACTCCAAGCCTAACAAGGCCTGACTCAAAGCCTAAGTAGGCCCGACCCCAATCCTAACAAAACTCAACTCTGAGCCTAACTAAAACTCACTGTATGCCTAAGGCCAACTCCCACCATAAGTAAGCCTGACTCTAAGTCTAACAAGGAACTACTCTGCGCCTAACTAGGCCTGACTCCGAGTGTAACAAAACTGGACCCTGAGATTAACTAAGCCTGAGTCTGAGCCTAACTAAAACTCAATGTATATCTAAGCCATCTTAACCTGTGTAGCCTAAATGAGCCTCACTCTGGGCCTAATTTGATCATATACTGAGCCTAACTATACATGAGTAATTCTTTTAATATGAAAGATTATTCCAATGACATGAAACCCTCTAGGGAGGCTGTAGCCACTGTATTGGAGAAAAAAAAGAAAGAAAAACAAAGAGAGAAAGAGAGGGGGGGGGAGAGGGAGGGGGAGAGAGAGATGGAGAGGGAGAGGGAGAAGGAGAGGGAGAGGAAGAATGTTCTGGTGGCCTATGGGGAAGGAGTTGCATTCAAGAAAGGTGTGATTATTCATCAACTTAACTTTTTATTAGTTTATGAAACATACTGCCTTTTCGGGGAGAGGGAGGGGGAGAGAGAGATGGAGAGAGATAATATGATAGAAAGAAAACAAAATAGTAAAAAAGAAGGATAGCAATAAAGAAGACTAGGAAGAAAGGAAAATAGTAAAAAAGGAAGATAGAAAGGAGAAAAGTAAAAAGGATAGAAAGAAAAAAGGATAGTAAAAAAGGGATGATAGAATGAAAGGAGGATAGGAAAAAAGGAGGATAGAAAGCAAAAAGGATAACAAAAAAGAGAGAAAGGAGGATAGAAAAAAGGAATACAGAAAAAAGGATAGAAAGAAAGGAGGAAAGAAAGCAAACAAGCAAGCAAGCAAGAAACAAAGAGATGCAGGAAGGGACAGAGAAAGGTAGGGAGGGATAAAGGAAGAAGGATAGAAAGAAAACAAAAAACAAAAGAAAAAAAGACTTGCCTCTGAATCTACCAAAACTTGATGCTGAGCCTAATTAAGCCTGATTTTGAGTCTAACAAAGTCTCACTGTATACCTTAGCCCAACTCTTAACTAATTCTGACTCCAAACCTAGCGAGGCCCTATGTTGAGCCTCACTAAGCAGCACTAGGCCCCATTCTGAGTCTATGTAGGCCCAACTCTGAGTCTAACTAGGCCTGACTCCAAGCCTAACAGGGCCTGACTCAAAGCTTAACTAGGCCTGACCCCAGGTCTAACAAAACTTGACTCTGAGCCTAACTAAGCCTGACTCCAAGCCTAACAGGGCCTGACTCAAAGCTTAACTAGGCCTGACCCCAGGTCTAACAAAACTTGACTCTGAGCCTAACTAAGCCTGACTCTGAGCCTAACCAAAACTCACTGTATACCTAAGCCCAACTCCCACCATAAGTAAGCTGGACTCTAAGCCTAACTAGGAACTACTCTGTGCCTAACTAGGCCTGACTCCGAGTCTAACAAACCTGGATTCTGAGCTTAAGTAAGCCTGAGTCTGAGCCTAACTAAAAGTGGCATCCACTTCTCTAAATAGTTTGCCTCCAGAAACCCTATGAACCTGAAGAAAGGATGAAAGCCACACACGCAAGTGTTGAGGACATTGGCTCATAGGGTCGCTATGAGTCACTATGACTCGATGGCACTTAACAACACAGAGAGAGACCAGTTGGCCTAGTGGACCGAAAGCAATGCTACCAAGTCAAAAGTGGGTGACTCTGATCTGCGGCCCTAAGGCCTGTTTTAAATTGTTGTTGGTCAAACATTCTTCTAGGTCATATAGCACTGGTGTGTCCACTTGCCGGCAGAGGTAACTTGTGGTCTCTGTGAAGCTGAACACTGTGACACTGATGTGTCAAGTGTGATAACAGTTACCCATGGTGGACAGTGTTTGGTGGCGCTCCCTGGTTAAAACAAGCTTGGAAGCAGGAGTGGCATCCACTTCCATAATAGCTTGCCTCCGGAAACCCAATGAACCTGGAGAAAGGACAAAAGCCACGCATGCAAGTGTCGAGGACTTTTGTTCATAGGGTTGCCATGAGTCGCCTATGACTTGATGGCACTTAACAACAAAATATCTAAGCCCATCTTAACCTATGTAAGCTTGACTCGTAACTTAACTGAGCCTTCCTCTGGGCCTAAATCGGCCATATACTGAGCCTAATTATACTACAGAACAATCTCACTGATCTGACATGCAAGCAAGATTTTACTGAAGATTATCCAAAAAAGACTGGAACAGCACATCAACAGAGAACTACCAAAAGTCCAGGCTGGTTTCAGAAGGGGTCGTGGTACTAGAGATATTGTAGCTGATGTTAGATGGATCTTGGCTGAAAGCAGGGAATACCAGAGGATTGTCTATCTGTGTTTCATTGACTATGCAAAGGCATTTGACTGTGTAGATCATAACAAACTGTGGCTGACTCTGAGAAGAATGGGAATCCCAGAACACTTGATCGTTCTAATGCGAAACTTATACTTGGACCAGGAGGCAGTTGTCAGAACAGAGCAAGGGAACACTGCATGGTTCAAAATTGGGAAGGGCGTACGCCAGGGATGCATCATATCTCCATACCTTTTCAACCTATATGCAGAACAGATTATCCGGGAGGCTGGGCTCTATGAGGAGAAATGTGGGGTCAAGATTGGTGGATGATTTATCAACAATCTGCGTTATGCAGATGACACAACCCTGCTTGCTGAAACTGAAGAGGACCTGAAGCGCCTGCTGCAGAGTGTCAAGGACTGCAGCCTACAATATGGATTGAGGCTCAATGTCAAGAAGACAAAGATTCTCACCACTGGACCAATTGGCAGCATCAGGATGGATGGTGAAGAGATTGAGATTGTACACAGCTTTAGTTTGCTTGGCTCCATAGTCAACAGTCTTGGCACCAGCAGCCAGGAAATTAAAAGGCGCATTGCCATGGGAAAGTCTGCTATTAGGCACCTCTCCAAAGTGCTGAAGAGCAATGGTGTTTCTTTGGAGACTAAGGTGCGTCTGATACAGGTCATGGTCTTCACAATCACCTGTTATGCATCAGCGAGTTGGACAATGACCAAGGAGGATAGAAGGAGAATTGATGCCTTTGAGCTGTGGTGCTGGAGAAGAGTATTGAGAATACCATGGACTGCTAGGAAAACAAACAGATTTGTCCTGGAAAGGGTTAAACCGGGTGGCTCCTTGGAGGCAAGGATTCTGAGGCTCCGTCTAACATACTTTGGACATGTTGTGAGGAGAGACCGGTCCTTAGAGAGGGACATCATGCTTGGGAGGGTGGAGGGACAGCACAGGAGAGGAAGGCCCTCTATGAGGCGGATTGATTCAGTGACTGGGGTAATTGGGATGGGTGTGTCAGAGACAGTGCGATTGGCACAGGACAGAGCGGAGTTTAGGGCTGTTGTCAACTCGAGGGCACATAACAACAACAACAAGGCTTTTAGGATGTAAATTTATTCCAAATGACATGAAACCCTCTATGGATGCTGTAGCCACCGTACTGGAGACAAAAAGAAAGAAAAACAAAAAGGGAGAGAGAGAGAGAGAGGAAGAAGGAGAGGGAGAGGGAGAGGGAGAGGGAGAGGGAGAGGGAGGGGGGAGAGAGAGAAAGAATAGAAAGAAAAGAAAATAGTAAAAAAGGAGGATAGTAAAATAGAATAGAAAGGAGGATTAAAAGGAAGGAGGACAGAAAGGAGGGAGGATAATGAAAAATGAGGATAGAAAGAAAAGAGGATAGAAAGGAAGAAGGAAGGAAGGAAGGAAGGAAGGAAGGAAGGAAGGAAGGAAGGAAGGAAGGAAGGAAGGAAATAAATTAGAAGAGAAAGAGACTTGACTCCAAGTCTAACAAAACTTACTCTGAGCCTAACTAAATATCACAGTATTCCTAAACCAACTCCTAACCTAACTAAGCCTGACTCCAGGCCTCACTCTGAGCCTATCTATGCCCTACTGTGAGCCTAACTATGCAGCTTTAAGACTTCTAGGATGAAGATTTCTTCCAATGACATGAACCGCTCAATAGATGTTGTGGTCACCTTATCGGAGAGGAGAGAGCGTAATAGAGAAGAGAGAGAGAGAGAAAGAAAGAGGAGGAGGAGGAGGGAGGGAAGGTGGGAGGGAGGAAGAAGGAAAGAAAGAATCAAAGGAGGAAAGAAAAATAGGAGAAAAGAAAGGACGATAGATAGGAAGGAAGATAGAAATGAGGAAAGAAAGAAAGAAGAAAAGAAGGAAAGAAGGAAGGTGGATTGAGGGTAAGGAGGATAGAGGGAAAGGGGGATAGAGGGAAAGGAGATTAGAGCAATAGGAGGATAGAGAGAAAGATAGAGAGGAAGGCCAATAGAGTAAACGGGGGGCTAGAGAGGAAGGAGGGGATTGAAAGGAAAATGGGGTAGAGAAGAAAGGGGGATAGAGAGGAAGGGAGGATAGAGAGGAAGGGTGGGATAGAGGAAGGGGAAAAGAAAGACAGTTCCAGAGAATAATTCTGAGTAATTGATCCTTCTATACACACCCATTTTATACCATAGGTAGGGAACTCAAGAGCCTTCCTTCAATCATCTCTAGCTAATTAGACTAGTTGTGTGGGACCTTTTGTATCACGTAGGGACTAAAAAATCTCCTAAACCAATGGAACCATAGAACCCATTTCAAGCCAGATGTTGAAATTAATGTGCCTGTGTTAGAGGCTGTCAACTACAACTCATAGCAACCCTACATAAATGATAGATCTGAAACCAGCCCTAGCTTGTGTCATTCTCATCATCTCTGCCCACTAGAGCCCATTGTTGTAGTCACTGTGCTAATCATCTTTTTGAGACTATTTGTGACCCCACCTTTATTAACCCTTCACTTTTCTAAGTATGATGCTTTTTTCCAAGGACTGACCATCATAACAACATCCCAAAGTGTGTGAGATAAAGTTTCACCACCCTTCTTTCTAAGGAGCACTCTGGCTACACCTTCTCCAAGACATATTTGTTTGTTCTCTTGGCAGTCCATGAGATATTTAGTGCTCTTCTCCAGCACTACAACTCAAAGGCCCTGATTTTTCTTTTGTCTTCTTTATTTACTGTTCAACTCTCATACGCATAGCAAGTAATTGAAAAGATCATGACTTCAGTCAGGTGCACCTTAGTTTTTAAACTGGCATCCCTAATCTTCAACACTTTGGCAAGGTCCCTGACTGCAGACTTTCCCAATGGAACATGTCCTGATTCCTGACTTCTGGTACCAAAGCTCTTGATTGTGGATTGTGATTCCTTGGATAGTGACAAGGATCTTAAAAACTAGCAAGAAGACATCTGAGATGCTGTTACAAGTGGAGTAAAAAGGAGTGAAGAAAATCAATGATTCAAGGAAACAATCTAAAGAAGTAATGAATCACAGTCCACGACTCAGCCTCCGGAAAGACGAGGTGATGCCTGCCTGCCACTGTTTGGATTAGAGACATAGAAGGTTCTGGACAGGATGGGAGAGAAATACAAACAAAACAAAACAAAAAACCAAACATATTGCACAGCATTGAAAAATAATGAACTCATAAAACAATGGATAGCATGGGGGATCCTAGAGGATATTTTACTGAGTGAAATTTCTCAGTCACAAAAGGATAAATGCTGCATAATACTTCTGTTAAAAATGGGACAGATATACTGGGGGTTAGGGTTGGGGAGAGAATGGGAAAAGCGTGAGTAAGTAACAAAAGCTGCATTAGAACAGATGAGGAAAACTATTTGAAAGGAATATATGGTTAGGCATTATATGCATGACAACAATCTGGAATAAGGGGTGCATTGTGGGGAGGGTAAAGAGAGGGGAAGGAGAGGGAGGAAGAAAATGTGTAACAATGAAAACATTTTCAATGTTAAAAAGATATAAACAAAAAAAGAACAAACTTAGAAGTGTAATAAGGAGCGCTGGTGGGGTTGCATGTTAGGCAGCTATCTGAAAAGTCAGCAGTTCAAATCCACTAGCCACTCCATGGGAGAAAAAAATGAGTCTCCTCTTGTAAAGATTTACAGCTTCAGAAATTTGATAGGAAGTCGCTGTAAATCAGAATTGACTTCACAAGACTGAGTCTGATTGGAAGTTTTGGTTATGGGTCTGAAACTGATGAAAGCCCTAAGACCGTGACCTTAGACACATGTCAAAGCTGGAATTGAAATCTCACTAAGGATCACATCTGTCAAATGACTGACAGGTGTATAAAGTGAATAAATGATACTATGAAGGAAGCTGTTCACAACTACAGTACAAGAACAAAAGGATAGCATTTGCCCTAAGACAAAGCTCAGAAGGCAGCAAAGGACAGGAAAGAAAGAAAAATGAATACGAAAAATGGAAGAAGGGTGAGGAGTGTGGTTACATCGAGAGAATTGCAACTAATGTTATGACAAAATGCTTGTAAATTGTTGACTGGAAAGTTATTTTGCTCTGTAAATCTTCACCCAAAACACAATTACAAAAAAAGGACTAATAAGCAATTTTGGACTTAGTCATGGAAAAGGAAAAACCAAATCCTAGCAATCTGATCTTGTTTCTATAAAGATTCAGCTAGAAAGACTCTGTGAAGCAATTTCATTCTAACTTACACAAGGTCACCATGAGTCAGAGTTGATTTAATGGGTTTAGTTTGAGTGGAGTTGGTCAAATGGTTTAAACACTTCACTACTATCCAAAGAAGTCTGAGTCTGACTAATGGTGCCTATGAAGAAAGACGTGAGGATCTATGTACAAAAACCCCAGCAGCCAATGAAAGACCTACAGAGCACAGTTCTACACACATGGGGCCACCATGAGTTTGGAGTTTACTTGAAGACAGCCGGTTTTCTGGTAGTAAATTTTGTGATTGACCTGGGTAAATCTAGACAACAGATGTCATGGAGGACATGTGGAGGAGCTTTGTTAACAACACCACTTAGCCCTCAGTATCACTGGAGTCAGAGGCAGGACACTTCCGGTCCTGGAATAAATATACATGTACAATGGCCAGTTTTGAGATAAAGTGTTACTTTCCATTACTACAGGGAACTCTAATGGCCCAGTGGGTAAGGAATTGCATTACCAACGTAATTGGTTCAAGTCCATATGTCTCCTGAGGTGGACAATTTCCTCCTGTGGGAGTTGCAGAGCTCTGTCATAATGGAAAACTCGAACACATTGTCTTTGAGTTGGAACTGACTCATAGCTGACCTTTCAGTGGGTTTTCCAAGGCTGTGTTTTCCAAGTGGAAGTGGAGGAGTTTATAAAGTTGAGTGCAAGTACCTAGCTAGAGTGGAATTTCTTTCCTATTGTTATGAGCAAATCTATCACCTTCTACTACTGGACAGTTTTGGTAAGTCAGAGGATATCAAAAGTATTGTGCTCTTCACTTTGAAGAAATCGTTGACATAATTTTCCATCTTGCTATAGCCATACTTATTGCTTATAATTTTTTAAAATATAAACCAGATACTAAAATGCAGTTGAAACCAGGGTTTTTTTCAATGGCAACACAACAGTCCACCAAATAGAAGGACCATGCTTCATCTACTCATTCCATCCCATCAGACAACTGAGAAGCTTCCTCGTGATTATGTTTTTTGTGGCATTTAAAATTGCTGGACACAATTGCTTTGGGTAGGAAAGGATTTGGAGAGCACTGAAAGAGAAAGATGAGCAGTCTCCTCCCATGCAATTTACTGCCTCTGAAAAGCCATTGGTGGGTCAGCTACGAGTAGGCTCTGACTCAACAGCACTCAATAACAGTACAACATGCTTAACTCTCAGGAATAATAATCAATAGGGTCGCCACTGAGTACAGATAGTGGAAATAGTGCAGTAGTCCCTGAGGAGGTGCTAGCAGTTAACTGCTGGGCTATGGTTTGAGTCTACAGAGAGGAGCCTCAGAAGAAAGCCTAGTGACCGACTTCTACATAAGACAGTTGGTAAACCCTGAGGAGCACAGTTCTCCTGCACAGGCAGGTTCTTCAGGAGTTGGGATAGATTCAGCAGTAATTGCTTTGGTTTGGCCTGGGTTCAATTTTCATCCCAAAGCTGCCTCCCCCTTGGGTTCTGTGTGTATGGAATGCTGAGCCTGTGATTGATCCAACCCAAGTCCTTTAGGACGGGAATGAGAGGCTCTCTGGTGGCCCAGTTGGTTCTGTGCTTGGCAACTAACAAAAAACTAGAGGGTTCAAACTCACCAGCTACTCCAGAAGAGCTAGCAGTAGCAATCAGTTTTGATAAAGATCCTTAGCTTTACCAGGCTTTAATAAAGTGGTGGAGCCCTGAAAAGGAAATTCCACTCTGTCTTGTCAGGATCTCTGGTAGCATAGTCTGTACTGAGGTGTGCTGCTAACTCACGGACCACACATCTCTGGTGGTTTGAATCCACCAATGGCTCTGAGGGAGAAAGATGAGCAAATTTCCTCTCAACTTTACATCTTCAGAAACCACTGGAGACTCAGCTATGAGAGATTCTGTCAGGCATGAGTGATTCTATCCTGCGGGGTCACTAGGACTCTGGCAATGGGTCTGGGTTTGTCATCGGGGTGAGACTCTGGTAGAGAGGTATGAAACAAAACCCATAGAACATGCTAGTTTCACAGAGATTTATTTATGCATTTGTCAATCATCTATTCATTTTTGGTAGCTTTTTAATTTAGGCTCATGGCATCTGTTTAATTGGCAGCTCTTGGAATCTGTGATAGATACACTTCAGTCACACTTAGAGGAGGATACAAGGAATCTCAAAGAAATGCTTCTGGTCTCTCATCTAGCCAGACCAGGCACTTTCCCACCCTCCAGGTTCTTTGCCATCTCAGGCATGAGCTGCTCTCATGATGCTGGTGTCCTCTATGAGAAAGCAGTGTAATTCTCAGGTCCCTGGGCTTCCTTGGGGACACTGCCATGGGCAATAAGGTAGAGCCTCCAGCTTCCTGTATGGAGCCCCCATTCTCCATATAACTCTTTCTAGGACTGCTCGGAAATGTAGATCAATGAAAGAGAAGAAGGCCCTCTTTTCTGCCAGACAATTGACGTAGTGACTGTAACAATGGACTTGAGCCTGGCAGAGATCATGAAAGTGGAGCAGGATAGAGCAAGGTTCAGATCTGTTCTTCACAAGGTCATAATAAGCAGTAGCTGTTGCCTTGCCAGCACCCAACAGCAACATGTTGTACTCTACACAGACCATTAGAGGGAAGCACCCTGCCTTTGGCCTTGGTTGATAGTGGTCATGACGGGCAGGATGAGACAGTGTGGTTATAGCAAATATACTGCAAGTAGATAGCTTTAACAAACAGGTGTTTATTTTCTCTCAGTGTGTGAGGCTGCAAGTCTTTGCTCAAGGTCTGGCTTTAGAGGAAGGCTTTGGGCACCACTCTGGGAGTGATGGAGGGTCAGAGAAAGAAAGAAAAACCCTCGACAAGCTGGGTCAGTACAGTGACCACAACAAAGAGCTGAAACATGACAGAGACAGTGGAGGTGGAGGTGGCACAGGAGAAGGCAAGGTCAAGATCTGTTGTTCATAGGGTCACCATGAGTTATTGTTGACTCAATGGCATCTGACAAAAATGACATTATGTCCATAGGGATGCTGTGAAGCTTAAATAAATGAATCACTGCAAAATGTTTGTACTATGTCTTAAAGCAGCATAAGCCCTCACTCACCATTACTCACTATTATTCCAGCAAAGCCCCTTGAGCCTTTTGCCATCATAATCTCTACCCAAGATCTTAGTTCCTCAGAAACACTTTGCATTGGGGTTTGAACTGTATTGAATTGGTAGCAACAATAGAGACGATTAGACACTTAATTGAACCACATAACAAAGCAATGCAGGCAGATTGTCATACCCAGGATAATATGCATTAGAGAATAATTAAACCTGCCTCTGTTCATGCAAGCCTGCTGAATTCGCTAGAAGGACGTAAACAATCTAACACCAAAAAGTGACACTCATCCAGTTTTCCTTATATCCATTATTGAACATTTGCACCCATCATTAACCGAACCCAGCACATCATCTGTGTCTTATCTGTTTTCATCCGTTGCCAAGTTCAGTGTTTGACCTCGCATCTGTAGAAGCGAGATCTCTGAACAATTGCAGGGTGCCCTGTGCCTCCAGTAGCTGGAGTCAGCACTCCAGACAGCTGTATCCATCTGTCGATGTTCAAGAGCATAAAACACCAAGGCATGTTTAAGAATAGCATGGGAATGTTACTGGTATTAAAGAGAGCATATTCTTTTAAAACCATGCTACTGTACAAATTTTCACTTTGGGTCATGTACTCAAAGTTAGGACGAAAATGTTATAGATATATGCTTCAAAGCATAACAAAAATGCTATAAATAAGCGCTTCTTCAGCTGTAGAGTGAAGAGGGAGAAGTATTTTGGGGTGTGTGTGTGTGTGTGTGTGTGTGTGTGTGTGTGTGTTTCACACTATTCTTCATTCACATTGTGTTTTATACGATCATTCCCATGCATTATGTTTTATAAAATCAATCACCATTGGACCTTGTCAATCATTACCCTGTCTTTTCAGGTCCCCACTGGATCATTCCCATTTCCTTCACCCCTTCCTCCACTCTCCAAATTGATTTTTAAAAGAACATATATATTATCATTGGGTCATAATAGCCATTGTTGAACACAGAGTGAGAAAGGGATTTGTTTTTTAAAAATCTTGCTTTAGAGATTATAGCAGGTAGTAGAGAGTTTGAGCAAGCAGTATGTGCTCATCTATCAACCTAGACATTGGTGACTCAAACCCACTCAACTGCACCAAGGAAGAAAGGTCTGGCCATCTATTTCCCTAAAGGGTAAAGCTAAGAAAACCCTATGCAACCTGTCTTCTCAGTAACACACATGATTGCCATTCATCAGAATCAACTGAGTAGCAAAAAGGGGGGGTTTTTGTTTAGTGATTGAATGAGATTGAGAAAACACATTTGTACTGCATTTAAAATAGCCATTTCTAACAATTTTCCAATCTGTTGAGTGTTCTGATATATTTCTCTGATGGGAAGAAGAAGTCTTGCTCAGATAGAATAAATAACTAATCTAAAAAAGTTGGCACTTAAACCAACAGAATAATCTATGGATCTTTCGAATGTGTCCTTACTCAAGAAGTGTCATTTCTACAATTATCAACTGACTGTTTGCACAGTTGTTTAGTAGAGATTGTTGTATTTGACAAATGGATGGGGAGCCTGGGCAGGAAGCCGAGCTGTATTGCAGTGCTGTCACCACTCAGAGGCTGAGCTCCAGCACACAAACTCCCTTGTCATTTTTTTTCCCCCTTGTCATTTTTATGTATGCTTTCTCTGCCTTTAAAGGAAGGGTTTTGGATTGACCTAAGGGTGTTCTCACAAACTCAGCCTCCCATTCCTTTTCCTAAAGAAACTCCTTCCACCCTGAGTACCACATGTCCCTTTTTTTAATACCTTACCCAGATTGGGATTTCCAAGTCTGGCTTAGCAGTAAGGAGTTGTGCTGTGGAACCAAAGGTATATGTTTCAAATCCACCAACTACTCCTCAGTAGAAAGATGGGAAATTTCGTCTTGTGTGATTTACCACCTCTGAAAACCAATAAAGCTAATAACAACAAAAACCTATGAAGTCCTCCAAACCCTGAGTGTCCCAAAGGAAATTAGGATCTCCTAGATGGTCTAAGTTTTTTGTGATTAGCTGAAGATTGGTGGTTCAAACTCTACTGCCTATTGCTGTACAGAAGAAGGCCTGGAGATGTGCCAGTCTGCCAGGATTGTCGCCAAGGAGACCCTAGGGAGTAGTTCTGTTCTGTAATACAAGGGATCATCGAAAATTTGAATGGACTCCATGGCAACCAGTTTGTTGTTGTTTTAGTTGTTTATTATTCTCCAACTCTCATTGCTATCAAGTCTAAACCAACTCATAACTGACCTTCCATCAGGCTTTCAGAAGCTGTACATTGTATGGGAGAAAATTGCTCATCTTTCTCCTCAAAGCTGCTGGTGGATTCAAATTGCCAGAGAGGTGCCACCTTTGGGTTGACAGCACAACTCCTGACCAACTAGACCACCAGAGCTCAGTGCTGCTGTTGTTGTTTTGTGCCATGGAGTCGTCTATGACACATAGCAACCCTTTGATCAATAGCTCTGAACCCCACCCTATCTTGAGCCAGTCTTACTATCTTTGACACATCTGCCCCTGTTGCTACAGTCACTGTGCCTTCCAGTGTCTTCTTCTCCCGCACTGACCCTCTATCCTTCAAAGCATGTCTTCCCCAAGGACTGGTCCCTCCTGGCAACATGCCCAGAATGTGTGAGGTGGAATTTAAATTCCTTGCCTTCAAGAAGTAACTCAGTTTCACTATCTCCAGTATAGACCTGTTTGTTCTTTTGGCAGTGTATGGTGTGTATGTTCAATAATCTTCTCCAGCACTACAGTTCAAAGGCATTGCATTTTCTTCTGTCATCCCTAGGCATTGTCCAGCTCTCAGATGCATAGCAAGCAATTGAGAAGACCATGTCCTAGATTGGGTGCACCTTGGTCTCTAGACTGACATTCTTGCTATTTAGCACTCTGGAGAGGTACTTGACAGTAGACATTCTTAAAAGCAACTCATCTTTTGATTTCCTGATTGTTAATGTCGGAAGGATTGATTGTGGATTCAAGCAAGAGCACACTAGATATTGGCAAGTTAGTTGTGACTGCTAGTGACTGTGTGTACAACAGAATGATCCTGTACCATCTATTGGATCCTGGATCCACTGGTTCCTGATCCAGTCCTGTACTATCCTCACAATCATTGTTGTTTGAGCTCTTTCTTGGCAGCCACTGTGTCAATCCATCTCATTGCTTATCTTCTTCCTTTTCACTGACCCTCCTTTAACTGTTAATCATTTGGTTGGCAGTTCAAACCCACCCAGCTGTTCCACAGGAGAAAGATCTTACAGAAAAGATAAGAAGAAAACCAACCATATGGGAAAGACAATGCACAGTTAGCAGGTTGATTATACATTGTAACTACTTAATCACATTAATCAATAATTTTTATTGTTGTTATTAGTTGCCACCTAGTCCACATGGTTCATTGCTACCCTATGAACAATGGATCTGGACTTTGCCCTCTTCTATGACATGCTCACCATGTCTTCTATATCTGAGCCCACCGTTAAAGTCACCGTGCTAATCCATTTTACTGATGGTCTTCCCCTTCTTCACTGACCCTCCACCTTTCCAAGCATGATGTTTTTTTCCCAGGAGTGGCTTCTCTGGACATCATGTTCAAAGTATATGAGACAAAGTTTCACTATCCTTGCTTGTAAGGAAAACTCTGGCTGCACTTTTTCCAAGACATATTTGTTCTTTGGCAGTTCATTGATGTTCTGTACTCTTCTCTAACACAACTCAAAGGTATCAATTTGTCTGCTGTCATCCTTATTCATTACCCAACTTTCCCATGCATAGCAAGTAATTGAAAAGACCACGGTTTGGATCTGGCCCACCTTAGTCTTTCATCTGCTATTATTGTTCTTCAGTACCATGGAGAGGTCCCTGACAGTAGATTTTCCTAACGCAATACTTTTGAATCCTGATGGCTAGCCAAGTGTGCTGATTGGGGATCCAAGGAAGATGAACTCATTGACAATTTCTATCATGATGTTGCCTAATGCCCCAGTGAAACAAAATGTCTATGGATGAATAAATGAGACCATGTGGGGGAAAAAAAATTCATTATGACACCAAAATTCTAAACTTCTGTTATTTAGACATCCCACTTACCAATGCACATGGCATTAAAATAGATTTCAAAAATAAAAATGTCACACAATTAAAAACTTTTTGAAATAAAAATAAAAATCTAGTGGGGCATTTCTGCTCTGTTATGTGCGGTTATTGTGAAACAAAGTTGATGACTCCTTGGCACCCACCACCAACAGCAGCAAGAGTCGGAATAAGTATCCACCTTCTTAGTGAGTTCTCAGGGCATCAGAGAGAACTTAGTAGAAGAATCAAATGGTATTCCAGAAATAAGGAATTGTGTGACTTTCTCTTTTTGTCCTTTGATCTTAAAAATTTCCCCTTATAGCTCATCTAAGTACTGGAAGCTCATCCAGGACACAGGAAACACTGTAAGACTCAATATTCCTGTGTGGCACAAAGTCCTCACAAGCTTCAGAGATGGGGCTAAAATCAGTGATCCACATTTCAGGAGTGTCCAAAATTCTTGAGAATATATATTTCAGGAAAAGTAATGCTAATATTATGGGCTACCCATGGTGGACAGTGTTTGGTGAAGCTTCCCAATTAAAACAAACTTGGAAGCAGGAATGGCATCCACTTCTGAAATACCTTGCCTCCAGAAACTCTATGAATTTGGAAAAACGATGAAAGTTATAAAAGTGTTCAGGTCTTTCATTCATAGGGTCGCTATGAGTTGTCTACAGCTCGACAGCATTTAACAACAACGACAGCAACAATATTATATTGTAAATGTAATATTATAATGTAAAATATTATGTGAATATTGCTTTCATTGTTATGGGCCATCACGTTGGAACCAACTCGTAGGTGACACTCCAGTGGGTTTTCAGAGGAAATAAAGTGCATGGGAGGAGATTGCCCATCTCTCTCCCACAGAGCAGTTGGTGGAGTCAAATCATGTCCCTTCGGATTGGCAGCATAGCAACTTGTCCAGTAGGGCATTAGAGCTCACTCTGAAGTGAATATGGAATGAGAAAACTAGCAGATTTCATTCTTAAAAGTATATTAAACACTAAAACTTCTGTACTGCTAGAAGAGGAGATTTCAATAGATATAGTATCTATTTTTTCCTGTATCTAAAAAAGTTCATTTTGACCAAACATATAAACTAATTTGCAAAATAGTTTTTTTCTCTGCTGATTTTCTTGGGGATTTTCCAGGGATTTCTATTTTTGGACTTTAAGACACATTGCTGTGGAATGAAAGAAATGTACAAGTCTCCAGAGAAAGACAGCAAGGTTTGAAGATTATAAAATGGTCTAAGGATTTGTAGAAAGACCGCTTCAGGCAGTGAGGAACAGAAAGAACTTGTGTAGCTATCACTATTGGACTCACTTTCTGATCTGTTATGTACCTGAAGTTCATCATCCCAACTTTCTCGAAATGAGGTAAAATTTTGAATGCAACCATATCTGCAGCAAATGGTGCTATCCTTCTTTGAATCACTTTTTATTTATCTCTCTAGCAAACTTCTAAAAAATGTTTCAACTAAAAATAGATCATTGCTGGATGAGATCCATTTTTTGATAACTGCTATAAATATTTAAAAGGAATTTAAAAATTCATGCTTAATGTGATTTCTGGCATATATAGAAAGAAGAGAGAATACTCTATTCATCACATCTTCCATATGAAAGGAGTGAAATCTACCTAAATTCTAGGAAATTTTTAAGAAATGTAAGGACTTTATCCTTACATTAGGATTAGTTAGGAATTAGTGATCTTTGGTGTTAAAAAGAGGAGTCCCAAAAAAAAAAAAAAAAAAAAAAAAAAAACTTCAATGGGGACCATACCCTACCCTCTGAAAACAGATTAAAAATTCAGAGGTAGAAAAAAAAAAAAAAAAAAAAAAGAGGAGTCCCAGGCTGGTGCATTTAAGGTATTCAACAGCTAACCAACCAGTAGGCTGCAGACTCAAATTCACCTAAAGGTGCCTTGGGAGAAAGGTCTGGCAATCTACTTCTGAAAAGTCAGCCATTGACAGTCCTGTGGAGCACAGATCTGCTCCGATGCTGCAGAGCTGCCATGAATTAAAGTCAACTCAATGGCAACTAGCGGTAGTATGACGTTGTGTTTGGGGTTTGTTTTGGTTTGTGGGTTTTTTTAAGTTTATATTTTAGAGCCCTTTATATTTCATGGAGAGCACTGGTGGACTGGTCCATAGGAAATTGTGATAACACAAAAGTGGCCCCTCTCTGATGGTTCAGGTCCATTAGCACCTCTGGATAAAGATGGAAAATCTCCTCCTATAAAATTTACAGCCTCCAAAAACTTACTGGAGAGTCAGATATTAAGTGGATTCTGACTAGACAGCAATGAGAGAGTGAGAGTTATCCTTCATATATTTAATATGTAATTTCATATATCATCTAATTTCTTTTTTTATTAATTTTAATGAAAGTTTACAGAGACTTTGGATTTCCATTCATTCATTGTTGCACACTTTCCTCCCTGCCCACCCCACACCCCCTAGTTCACTTTTCTCTTTGAAAAAAAAAAAATTCACTGTTATACAAGCCTCTCCCCTACACACAGTCCACTCTGCTTTGCAGCTTTTATTCTGGACTCTTGTCATGACAATAATATCTAATTATATATTCCTCCTAAACAGTTCTCTTTTTAAATATCTTTCAATACAGTATACATTATTTATTCCCTCTTTTCTTAGTTTTCCCCCAACCCAGATGTCAGTCTCGCTTTGTCAGTCTGGGCACTTGGGTTGTTTCCAACCCTTTCCTATTGTAAACAAAGCAGCAATAAACACGGGTGTTCATATATCTACTTGGGTGGCGGTCATGGATTCTTTAGGATGTATTTCCAGTCGTGGGATTGCAGGTCAAATGGTAGTTCTATTTGCAACTTTTTGAGAAAGCGCCATTACAGCCTTCAATAGTGCTCATACCATTTTACACTCCTACCAACAGTGAATAAGGGTTCATCTAATTTCTTAAGCTTCCTAGGCGTAGCTGTTAATTGTGAAAGAACAGCTCAGCCATACTTGTTCACTGCTCCATGATTTTTGCATGTACTTTATTTGCTCCCATGTAAGTAGACATTGATGGTCTAAGTCAAAGAACAAACATACCAGTGGGATTTAGTCTGGAAAGAGTGGGTTTGCTGTACTTATTTGTGAAGAAGCTGGTTAGTTAAAAGCTAAGAGGTCATTTTGAAGAATCCTGCAGAAGCCCAATCAGAGTTACCAAAGAAAAACATTTAATTGCCTGTCTATGATGCTAGACATCGGGACAGGGCCTGAGGATGGGCAATAATAGAGAAGTCCTTGAGAAATGCGCTTGTTTGATGAACATGACCGCTAAACCAACAATTATAGGTACAAGTCCACCTATAGGGGCATCAGAAGACAGGCCTGTGGAAGCCAGTTGACAAAACACAATACACAAAGTTAATACTCTACATCTTTAGAGAGTAGCAACCACAGACTTAAAAGCTGGTGAGCAACTATCTGGGGTACAGCTAATGGTCTCTCTTTGTCTGAAACAAAGAAGGAGGGGGGAAATAAACATGTGCTGAATTCATACAGAGAACTGATGGATCATGCAAGCTTGAACTTCTACAATGCTGAGAGCAGAAGAACTAGATGGAATCTGACCACCACCACAGACTATTCTAAAAGGAATCACAGTACAAGATTCTTAGTACATTAACTCACTCATTGCCATCAAATTAGAACTGACTTATTGCTGACTCTCCAGTGGGTTTTCAGAGGCAGTAAAGTGCATGGGAGGAGACTGCCCATCCTTCTCCCTCCGAGCAGCTGGTGTATTCAAGCCACCTGCCTTTGGGTTTGCAGTACCACTTCTTACCCACTTGGTCACCAGATTCAGTTGGGGGAAATGTGAAACAAAACTAAAAACCATTAAAAAAAAATCAGGCTCATTTGTAGAAACTAGTGTGTAACCTCCAAGACTATGGTCCTTTGTCACCCTTCATATGTGGAAAAAGCTCCCTCACATGGCTTTCAACCAAACAATATGCAGTCCTGTAAAGTGAACACCACCACCAGGAAGGCATCGACTCCTTAGAATAATCAGCTGCATCTTGAAGGCAAGAAGCATTAGGAGAGAAGGACTCATAGAAATAAGAATTACAGAGAGGAAGTGGGGAAAGTGAGATTACATGGTTAGTGTTTGTAATTAATGTTATAAAGCAAAATGTGTACAAATGATTGAATGAAAAATCAATATGCTTCACAAACTTTCACTCAAGCTCCAGTTTAAACAAAAAAAAGGAAAATGCAAATTAAAGAAATGCCTACCCTCAAACTGCCACAGGTGTCCTCTGCTATACAGGGGGTCACCGTGAATAGGAGTCAGCTAGTTAATAATTGGTTTTAATAAAAAAGAGGAAGATGTAATCTTGATCTGGTTGGTGGTTAGACCATACATTCATCTTGTGAAAATGCACCAAGCTTATGATTATGTTTGCATACTGTCTCTTTATGAAAATGTATTTTTAAAAATATAAAAGAGGATTACATTGGAGACTCCTGGTGGGAGAGTGGCCTAAAAACACAGAATACTATCACCTTTCCAAAACACATTTCCAAAATAAAATGAGCCAGATTTTAAAAGCTTCATAGACTAGAAGTGCAGTTCTGGTGGCCTAGGTGTAACGCGCTGTGCTACCAATCCAAAGATGGGCAGTTAATGGCACCAACTGCTTTACAGGAAAAGGATGGACAATCTCCTGTGTACTTCACAGCCACTGAAATCCAGACAGAGGGTCAGCAATGAGACAGTTCCAACTTAATGGCCATGTGGTTGTTGTGTTGTGTTTTTTTTTCTTTTTCTTTTTAGACATAAGTATTACCACTTTGCTTCTCATCCCACCTCTAACACCTATCCTGATAAACCAAGACGACAGTGAAAGCTGGCAGAGAGAGAAGCCCACCACATGCACCCCCCACACGCGCACAGGTTTCAAGTCCTCAAGCAACACTGAGCCAGGAGGAGAAGATTTTCCCTTTTATAACACTTGGCGTTTGCATGATTACACTGTTCTGGACATTTTTAATTGTTGTATCGAGATAGTCCTTATGATTGGATGTAACAATTGCACTGCTGTTATTGGAAAGTGAATATGAAAGAAATCCCTCTACCCACCCTCAACTTGGATTGCGTCCGAGAGACAGAGATAATCTGCAGAGCTGGTCAAGAAGATGGTTTTCTGCTTGTACTATTTGTAGAAACAGTACAGTTTAAAAGGGAAGAAACTTAACTGCACTCTGGAATCTATGTTAGGTTTTTGAAAAGCTGCCTTTCCAAACAGCAAGTCGCTTTAACTTTGATGGCTAATGCTAAGGACCACATTCCTTTTCTCTGAGGCCTAGCAGATATCTAGTCTATTCCCCAAGAGTCTTTTTCATTACAGTCTAACAGATATAAAATATGACAGCTTGCTCCCAAAGGGTCTTGAATATAACGTTATCTAAATCTTTACAAATGGATTCCCATAAACAGCCCTGAATGAGGACGTAAGTTTACTAATAGGTTACCAGAAGACCTCTCCTGTAATTAATTCTGGAGCCACCTGGAATAATTAGCATGGCAGGTACCTTTGACCAATCATGTAATCCCTCTTCTGAGTTAGGGACCCATCACTGCAAACTCTTCTAGATGTCCTGCTTCAAGCCCCCTGGTGGTCTTTTCAGCCATTTATGAATTTGATGAATTTATGACCCAGCAACGTAAGAAGTTATCCCTTTAGATGAGCTAGAGAAGCAGACATTTTTCACTGTAATAAAATATATACCCTGGTCTCTCAGTAAACTGCATCTGCATTTATTTAAGCAGACAGCAATATTACAACAGGACAAAGAAATTAGTCTCTTGCCATTAAAGTAGCAAAATTCTGTTTGATTACTGATTTGAAGAGTTAACTTATTCTTTGCAATCTGCCCTAAGTATCAAGAATCGGTCTTTTGCTAGAATACAGTTCCTGACTCAGTTCAAGGATGGTTTTGAAAGAAGCTAAACTTTTAACATTTAAGATTTTTAGTTAAATGTTACTGGTTTTTTCTCTGGGTTAGTTGTAACAAACTTCTGATAACTTTGAAAGTGACGAAAGATTTTCTTTTTCATCCTGCTTTATAAAGGAAACTATTTCATTTAATAGGTCATGGATTATATGAATTTACCAAATTAAAAAGCATGCCTAATTCTCTTTAGGAAGATCTGGGGGCCTAGGGGCAAGAAGCTGCACTGCAATCCCTAAGGGATGAGGTTTGAGACTGCCAGTCTCTCTGCACGAGAAGGATGGGCAATCTCCTCTGGTGTGGTTAACTGCCTCTGAAAACTCGTCAGAGGGTCAGCTATGAGTTGGTTCTGACTCTGGTATGCAACAACAATTCTCTTTAGGGCTAATGATTTCTTCTTGCTTTTTTGCCCAGTATCAGACAATAGATGCAAAAATATTATGTCAGAATTTTAATAATTTTAATTACTAACTTGATCATAATTTTGTTTCTATTTAATATAGTGACATGAATGCAATGGATTAAGTGAGATAATTATTCCATTTGTCTATGGTAGTTAACGTGCCTGCAAGTCAGAAGCAACTCTGAGCTGACCCTCCAGTGAGTTTTCAGGAGCTGACAACAGCTGGCTGATTCAAACTGGCAGTAGAACTCCTTAACACGAGGCCGCAGGAGGCCACTTGTTTACACAACTAAAATCAGATATTTAGAAACTTAATAATCTTGGTACGTTTTTATGAAGCTCTGGTGGCCTTTTGGTCAGGGGTTGCACTGCCAACTCAAAGACAATGTGATTGCCATCCACTAGCTGCTCCAGAGGAGAAAGATGGGCAACTTCCTTCCATGCCTCTGAAAACCTGCTGTAGGGTCTAGGAGATGGTTCCAACTTAATGGCACATAATGATAATAACAACTTAGGATATTGTGTCTTAAGGTTATTATTATTACAAATATTATTTACAAGTAAGGTTAATTATTATAATTAGAGGGGTTTTTGTCAGTGGTCTTTTTTTTACATTTATTTTCTTTATCTTTGCATTACTTTGTATTTCTTAACAGATTTTAAAAGATACCAAAAAGAATTGGCCTGCCCACAGCCATTTCAGGAGGTCGTATAAGATCCAGTATGAATGGCTCTGAAGGAAAAAGTCCAAACTGAAGGCTTTGGCAAAAACCATCTTGATATTGATGAAAGAGCTTTGACAAAAACAAATATCTTTTTTATTAGATATTATTTTTAATGAAACAAAATGAAAAATGGGATGTACAATTTTTTTGTTATTGTTTAAATGATTTTTAAAACTAAAGATTTAGCTTGAAATTTAAAAGCAAAACTACACAATTAGGTATATATAGCTTAATCCTACCTAGAATCTAAAAAGAAATAAAGGACCAAAAAATTTGTCAACTCTTTGAAAAGAAATCTGCAATCCCTTTCTATAATAATTTTTAAAATTTTATATTGGTTTACATACAAAATTCACATACATTATATTTCACACATCCCTTCATTCACATTGTGTTTCATACAATCATTCCTATACATTATATTTTCTAAAACCAATCAACATTGATCTATGCCCACTATGACCCTGGCTTTTCAGTTCCCCACTAGATCTTTCCAAATTCCTTTACTCCCCTCCCTCTGCCCATCAAACTCTGTGATACCATGATTTGCAGCCACCACTCCCTCAGCCTCCTTTTCCCCCAACCCCATTTTGGACTTTTATACACATCTTCAAGTTATTCTTCTATTTTTATAGCCAAAACAATCTTTATATTGATGAAATAGGTTAGGGCAAAATCGTCTTAATATTGCTATTTCAAGTCATTGATGAAATGCTTACTCTTCTATGCTAAGAAATTGTCATTAGGTTCATACATAAATGAAGTCTTACAGAAAATTTATAAAATGTCTGTAGTACATTAACAGTAAACTGTCAGAAATCCAAATTGGATTCAAAAGAGGCTTTGGAACAAGGTGCCTAATTGTTAACATCAGAATCTTAGCTAAAGCAGAGAATTCTAGAAAGATATTTCTCTGTATTTTATTGACTATGCAAAGGCTATCAGTTACAGATGGTGTGGTTCATATCAAATTCTGGGTAACTTTATGAAGACTGGAAATTTCAGAATATTTTAGCCCATGCAGAACCTGTATTTGAACCAATAGTCTTACCAAGAGGATACCTCATAGTTTAAAGCTGTGAAGGATCTACATCAAGATTGTATCCTTTTACCATACTTATTCAGTGCATATTCTGAGCAAATAATCTGAGAATCTGGATTGTATGAAGAAAGATAGGGCATCAGGATGGGAAGAAGACTCAATAACAATCTACAATCTACAGATGATATGATCTTGCTTGGTGAAAATGAAGATATTTTAACCATCTACTGATGAAGCATGGAGACTATAACATTCAGTAAGGTTTCTTTCTTAGCACGAAGAAAAGAGAAATCCAGCTGTATCAATAAATAACATCATGATAAACATAGAAAAGATTGAAGTTGTAAAGGATTTCATTTTACTTATATACACAATCAATGCCCATGGAAGCAACAGATAAGAAGTAAATAATGTGTTGCATTAGACAAATCTACTGCAAAGGACCTCTTTAGAGTGCTAAAGGGCAAGGATATCACTTTGAAGACACAGGGGTGCCTGATTAAGTTATTATATTTTCAGTCACACCATATGTATAAAAAGATGGATAATGTATAAGGAAGATCAAAGAAAAATAGATGCATTTGAAATATGGTGCTGTTGAAGAATATTAAATATGACATGGACTCCCAGAAGAATGCACAAATCTGACTTGGAAGGGGAAGGAGTCCACCAGAATGATCCTTAGGAATGAGGGTGGTAGGACTTTATCACACATGCTTTGGATTTGTTATCAAGGGAGACCAGTTTCTGGAAAAGGGCCCGAGACTTAGTGTATGTTGAATGTTGTAGTGTATGTTGTTGTTGTCGTTGTCAATTGCCATTGAGTCGAGCAAGACTCATAGTGACTCTATGAAGAAAAGACCTGAAGCCTTTCTATAACTGTTGTTGTTTCTCCAAGTTCATAGTTTCCAGAGGCATGTGGTTTAGGAAGTGGATGCCACTCCTGCTTCCAAATCTGTCTTAAACTTGGAGCTCTGCCAAACACTGTCACCTTGGGCAACTGTTTTGGCATTTGACACAAGGCATATGGCACAAGGTTCAGCATCACAGCAAACCCAGATTACCTCAGGACAGCAAATTGACAGAAGAGTGCTGTACAACTTAAAAGAATGTTCTTCCAAATTATAATAACACTAGTCTCACTTAGCAATGGTTAAGTGCTGTCAAGTCGAATACAACTCATAGCAACACTATGAACAAAAGACCTGAACCTTATTCTATAACTAAAAGAAATTCTCTTTATGTTCATAGAGTTTCCAGAGGCATGTGGTTTAGGAAGTGGATGCCACTCCTGCTTCCAAAGTCATGATTACTGAATATTTTTATAAAATATCTTTTAGAAAAACCCTGATCAAAAGGGATGAAATGCAGAACAGAATTCATGCAGGTGCCAGACTTTCTATAGCCATAGTGATCCCTTGTAACTATAACGCTGAGATAATCCTATAACCTAAACCAAAATTATTTCTTAATGTCTTCTTTCAACTAGGCAATACTTTGGCTTAATTGGAAAAGACTGGCGATTGCAACTCAAAAGATCAGATAAGAATGAAGTTTAGGAAACAGATTACATTACTGGTTATATTAGGTGACTTGAATCAAGTATGACCCATTGTGAACTTACGAACAGATCTGAACCCTGCCTCATCCTATGCCATCCTCACACTTTCTGCCACATTAGAGTCCATTGTGGTAGTCACTGGGTCATTCCACCTAGTTGAGGGTTTTTCTCTCCTTTGTTGACCCTTCACCCTTGTGAGCATCATGTCCTTCTCTAAAGAATAGGGTGAAAAAGAGGAAACCCTCAATGGAATGATTGATAGAGGGCTGCAACAGTGAATCAAGTATCAATGACTGTCGATGGTGCAAGGTTGAGCAGTGTTTCCTTCCTTTAGAACTGACTCATTGGCACCTAGTAACTACCACAATGTGTGACTCAGTCCCTGGGTAGCCCAAATGGTCAAGCACTTGGCTACTTACAAAGGTTGACAGTTCTAATCCACCCACAGGTACCTCAGGTTGAAAGTTTGATGATCTACATCTGAAAGACCTGTCATTGAAAACTCTGTGGAACATAATTCTATACTGATACACATGTGATTGCCATGAGTTATAATTAAATTGATGGTAACTGTGTTTAGTTCAATGATTTCAGGAGAGTTGTTGTCAGGATTAGAACTGTTTTCACCAACAGCTGTCATTTGAACTGGGAAAATATGAAGTTACAAAAATCGGCCTCTTTAGCTTACAAGTTAGCATAGACTAAAGATGAAAAAAACAAGGAAAGTGAGTTAAAGGATAAAGGAACTGAAAAAGACATTAATGGTTTTATAGCTGCAACAAATGCAGAACAGAGGGAACTATAGCAAAGTGGTAGACCACGTGCAGTGCTGGTTAAACAGGCCTGCAAATGGGAAAGGCCCAGCCAGTTTAAGATTGCTTATAACTCAAGGAGAAAACCCTACTTCTTCCCTCAGTATCTCCACTTCCATAGCTGTGGTCCAATGATTTGGGAGTCTAAACCACCATTCCTCTAAACAGTTAAGGAAAGAGAGCTCTCCAAGTGAGGGACCCCTGTAACTCCCTGCTTGATACAGGGCCTACTAGGTCAGCGCCTTAAATATCACGTTTTTACAAAGACTTCTTACGAGTAACAAAACTTCTAAAATCATAGGAATTTCAAATGAGGGGCAAAGCTCTAACCCTAACCTCATTTCAGTACCAGTGCCCTGTTGAAGATTTGCATCCTTTTCTTGTAAGCAAGTATTCTCCTTGTCAATTTGCTGGGGCGAGATGAAACATGTGTATGGCTGTCTGAATAGCCATCCCATATACAGTTCACCAGCAACTCTATTGGCCTGGTTGTACTGGCAGTCCAAAGGCTTTAAGTCACCATCTCCTCCACATCAGAAAAATAGGTGATCTCTTCCCATGTGATTTATAGCCACAGGTGGGTCTTCTGTGGGTCAGTTCCAACTCTACAGCCATGAGAGAAAGAGAGAGACATTAGGGACATTTTCTAAGTTTTCCCTTCATTTAATTACACCCTTATTGAAGCCAGAAGACATGCTTTAGTAAGAGATTATTGGCAGTTGAAGAAAACTGATCTAAGGGGTGGGGGGGTGGGAGGTAAGACAGCTACACCTGAAACAATTTTATTGGCTGAACCCATACAAGTCCAAATACAAATAGACACATTTAAACTTTTGCCTAGAATAGCCCAAAACCCTTTCAAACCAGAAGCAGTAGCAGGTTTGGAGCCTATTACTCAAGATTTCCTTCAAATGAGCCTAATTACATCATGCACCAGCTATTGCAATGTTAAGCACCAGCTATTTTTCCTGTTAAGCTTAACAACAGATAATAGAGATTTGTACAAGGTTTAAGAGTTGTAAAGAAGACTCCCACACCTAAACTTTCGAGGGTCCCTAACCCTTGTTTACTCTTGGCCCAGACGCCAAGTCATACTGTATGCTTTACAGCCTTGGCTCACTGCAGTTCATTCTTTAGCATCTTGGTACATGGGAAGAGTCCAATTTTGTTTACCTTTACTCAGAAAATCCAAAAATTTGCATGGGAAATTCTACTAATGAGACTCAGTGAAAGTCCAAGGGGTTATATTACAAACACTGCAAGTAGGCTTAGCCCCTTTTCAGTTCCAATATGGATCTGCACTTTCACGGTGTATACATGATCTCATGATTTGTTCTGTTGTTAAGTGTATCCGAGTGATTACAATGCATGACCACCCTATGAGCGATAGATCGAGATCCTGCCCCATCCTGTGCTAACCTCCTCATCTCTAATACACTTGAGGGCATTGGAATAGTCACTGTGTTGCTCCATCTTGCTAAGGGTCTTCTCTTCTGCTGACCCTTTGTCTTTCCAAGCATGATGTCTTTTTCCAAGGAATAGCCCCTTCTAACAACATGCTCAAAATATGTGAGACGAAGCTTCGTTATCTTCAATTCTAAAGAACACCCTAGTTGCACTTTCTCTAAAATATGCTTGTTCTTTTAGCAATTCACGGGATGGATAGTCACTACTTTTCTCCAGCACCACAACTCAAAGTCATTGATTTCTTCTTCTGTCATCCTTATTCATTACCCAACTTTCAGATGCATAACAAGTGATTGACAAAACCGAAGCCTGAATCAGGTGCACCTTAGTTCTCACACTAACACCATTGCTCCTTAATAATTTGGAAAGGTCCTTGACAGCAGATTTTCTCTGCAGTGCATCTCCAAAGCAGGTACACGTTCATCATTGAGCTGACATCACTGCTCCACAGCACCTACGAGATCTCCTTGACAGCAGATTTTTTCAATGCAACATGTCTTTTGGTTTCTTGCCTGCTGATACCGAGAATCTTGATTATGGATGCAAGGAGGATGAAATCAGTAACCACTTAAATATTTTTTTCCATCTGTCATAATGTTGCCTATTGACCCAGAGGTGAGAATTTTTGTTTTCTTGATGTGTGAGTTGTAATCCATATTGAACTATGTAGTCATTGATCTTCTGTGACAAATGCTTCAGGTCCACCTTGCATTTAGCAAGCAAGTTTGTGTCATCTGCATAATGTGGCTGATGAAACTGTGTCCAATCCTGATTCCACATTCTTCTTCATAATGCCAGACTTCGTGAATAATTTGCTCAGCACACAGATTGAATAGGTATGGAGAAAAGATACAGCCCTGATGAACATCTCAAGAATAGATTTGAGATATTGAACACTAATGATCAAAGACCAGATGAGTTGGTGAGCTCTGGTGGCCTAGTGGCAAGAAGGTGTACTGCAATCCCAGAGGTGCACGGTTCAAATCCACCAGATGCTTTGCTGGAGAAGGAGGAACAATCTCCTCCTGTACCAGTCAGATCTGATTTGACGGCACACACACACAAAATAAAATAAAAAAAAAAGACCAGATGAGTTATGGGATGACATCAAGGATATAATCTATGAAGAGGGCAAAAAGTCATTACACAGCCTAGGAATAAAGAAAAGACTAAAGTGCATGTGAGAAGACTCTGAAAATTGCACTAGAACTACAAGAAGCCAGAACAAAAGAAGACGTTTCAATGTCAAGGAAAACAGGAGATTTAAACGGGAAGTTCTAGAAGACAAAGCAAAATAGTATGAGGAAATGTGCAAAGAGCTGGAGATAGAAAATAAAAAGAAGCACTCACTCGACATTTCTCAAACGGAAAGAAATAAAATTTAAGCCTCGAATGGCAATACTGTTGGATGCTATGGTCAAAATATTGACTGATTCAGGAAGCATCAAGATGATGGAGGAAATACACAGAGTCACTATACTAAAAAGAATTGACGGACACAGAACAAGTTCAGGGGGAAAAAGTGGTTTTAGTTTCCGGAAAGTAATGTGGAAGACAGCATCCTGTTGTTGCAGCATTTAGCCCGCAGGGGGCACAAGGCCTCCAAAAAGAAACTACTTTTAATCTGTAGTGAAAAAGACCAAGAAGAAAATTTATAGTTTACAATACACTTTAAAAATTCAGAAAATTATCACTCCTCCTTGAGGAGTGATAAGGAATGGCAAAGGACACACTGACAAAGGAGATTAATCAGAACTGGCTTTGACAAGCATTGTGGCAATGGGACAATTAAAACAGATTTACGGGGGGGGGGGAAGAAGAACGAACTGGGGAGGAGGCTAGAGAAAATAGTGCAACAATGAATGAATGAAAACCCAAAATCTCTGTAATTGTTTATTAAAATTAATAAAATATAATAATTAAAAAATTCAGAAAAAATGAAGAAAATCTAATTGTTTTTCAAGCATAGACATAGAAAGCAAAATATATTTTCTAAGAGAATTCTTAACATATTTCTAAGGATTATAATGAGAAGAGATAAAGTAATGGTTAACTATAAACAGCAGCTTCAGAAAATTTTCCTACCAACTTAGTCTTTCCCTTTGTTGTTGTTGTTTTGAACACTTTATCCCTTGTAAGATGAATATTCTCATGTAGAGTCATTGTCATTGTTGTTGTTAAGTGCCATCAAGTCAAGTATGACTCATTGACACCCTATGAATAATAGATCTGAATCCTATCCTATTCTATCCTATCCTATCCTATCCTATCCTATCCTATCCTATCCTATCCTGTGCCATCCTCACAATCTCTGACACACTCAGGCCCATTGCTGCTGTCACTGTGTCAGTCCAACTGACTGAGGGTTTTCCTTGCCTTCACAGTCCATCCACATTTCCAAGAATAAGGCTCTTTTCCAAGGAATAATCTCTCCTAACAACATGCCCAGAATAGGTGAGACGAATCTTCGCTGTCCTTGCCTCTAAGGAGCACTCTGGCTGCACATGCAAACATGTTTGTTCTTTTCTCAGTCCATGGGATATTCAGTAATCTTTTCCAACACCACAGTTCAAAGGCATCACCTCTTCTGTTAGCCTTATTCATTATCCAACTCTCAAATGCATAGCAAGTGATCAAAAAACCTAAAGTTTGAATCAAATGCACCTTAGTTCTCACACTAACACCATTGCTCCTTAATAGTTTGGAAAGGTGCTTGACAGCAGACTTTCTCTGCAGTGCATCTCCTGATCTCTTGAAGGCTGATATGAGGGGTGTTGACTATAGATACAAGTGAAATAAATTTGTTGACATATTCAGTTTTTTCTCCATTTTTCATGATGTTGCTTCCTGGTTCAGTGGTGATATGTTTGTTTTCTTGACATTGAGAGGTTATTCATATTGAAGGCTGCAGTGTTTTATCTTCTGCAGCAAGTGCTGCAGGTTTTCCTCACTTTCAGCAAGCAAGGTGTGTCATCTGAAGGTTATTAATGAGGCTTCTTCCAATCTTGATGTCATAGTCTTCATAGAGTCCAGATTATCAAATAACTTGTTCAGCATGACTAGGACTGAAGAAATGATACAAACCTGAAAGAAAGTAGATCTTTTCTTCTAGCAAACTTCAGAGCCCTGAATGTGTGTGACATTGTTGTTGTTATATGCTGTCGTATGATTCATAACAACCCAATGACAAAAAGATCTAAACCCTGTTCTACCCTGTGCCATCTTCACACTTCCTGCCACACAAGAGCACCATGTCAGTTCACATAGTTGAGTGTCTTCCTCTTCTATATTGTCAAGTAATAACTGATGCACAATCAATAGAAGATAACCTAGATGAATGGGGCCTCATAAAAATTAAATCCTCATATATATATCATCAACAACAACAAGATATCAAAAGGCATCTCTGAAAGAGTAAAAAGAGAATCTAAAAGTTGGAAAAATATATTTGGCAATGAAATACCTGATACAAATTGATTGAAAATGCCAACACTTCACTCAACATATTGTCCATAGTGTCCTTCAATATTGCAATTCAAAGCTTAAATTTGTTTTTCAGTTCTTTCAGCTTGAGAAATGTGGAACAAATTCCCTTTTTATTCTCACTTTTTATTCCCTTTTTATTCTCCGATTCCAATTCTTTGCACATTCCATTATAATATTTTGCTTTGTCTTTTTGTGCTGCCCTTTGAAATCTTCTGTTCAGCTCTTTTACTTGATCATCTTTTCATTTTGTTTTCCTTTCTCAGTGTTCTAGTACAATTTTCAGAGTCTCTTCTCACATCCATTTTAATCATTCTTTCTCCTCTGTCTTCGTAATGAATGCTTTTTTGCTCTCTTCATGGATGAAATCCTGTAAGCCATCCCACAACTCACGTGGTCGTTGATCATTGGTGTTCGATACTTCAGACTTGTTTTTAAGATGATTTTTCAGGTGGAATAGACTAAAGATCATATTTTTTGTTCATATGGACTTCAGCCTCAACTTAAACTTCCATATGAGTAATTGGTGGTCTATTCCACAATCCATCCCTGGCTTAGTTTTGACGAGTAATATTGAGCTTCTGCACAATGATTCCTTCCACAGATGTAGTCAATCTGATTGCTGTGCAGCCCATCGGGTGAGGTCCATGTGTAAAGTCACAGCTTGTATGTTTTGTTGTTTATCTATCTATCTATCTAT
>NW_006399786.1:2389410-2418653 GCF_000299155.1 Elephantulus edwardii
TCTTTGGTGAAGTGTCTGTTCATATCCTGTGCCCATTTTTCAATTGGATTATTTACCTTCATCTTGTTGTGGTGCTCAAGTATTTTATAAATTCTGGATATAAGCTCCTTATCTGACATGCCATTACCAAACACTTTTTCCCAGTCTGTGGCTTCCCTTTTTACCCTATTGGAGAAGTTTCTGGATGCGCATGTGTTTTTTTTAAACAGGTATTTACAATGAATAAATCATTGAACATACAAAATTCAACCATTCTATTTCCAGCTTCATTTCTGTCACCGAGTCCATACTTCCCAACTATCACTCCTTCTACATTGTTTCCAACTTTTTCATTCCAGTCATCAATTATCATTAAGACAAATTGATTGCATGTTTGGCCAATTTCAGACTGCAAGACTTGGTAAAAATTTATAAGTTTCCTCTTCTTTGGCTTTATCTGTAGGATTGTATATTTAAATAATGTTGTTTGTTGTTAAGTGCTGTCAAGTTGTAGATGACTCATAGCAACCCTATGATAGAAAGTCTTGAACACTTGTGTGACTTTCATCCTTTCTCCAGGTTCATAGGGTTTCTGGAGGCAAGCTATTTACGGAAGTAGATGCCACTCCTGCTTCCAAGCTTGTTTTAATTGGGGAGTGCCACCAAGCGCTGTCCACCATGGGTAACCGTTATCACATTTGACATACCAGTATCACAGTGTTCAACTTCACAGCAACCACAAGTTACCCCTGTATGGTAAGTGGACCGACCAGGGCTATAATAGTCTTGTTAAAAGGTCGTCCTTGTGTACATATGAATTGTATCCTATCACTTACAACATTGTGCTTCAGGATAGAATTTGAAATTGTCTCTTTAACTATTAATGAAACCTCATTCTTCTGTTTTTAATTCCCAGCATAGCATAGCATGTGATTGTCTGATTCAAAGTAACCTGAGCTAGTTTAGCTCATCTCAATTAGTGCCTAGAGAAAAACTTAAATAAACAACCAGATTTATTCTGCAAAAGCCAGGGAGAGTGGAATAAAATCCCCATGTACAGACTTTTATAGCCCCACCAAGTTAAAGTTGAGTAGGAATTTGGGGTGTGTGTGTGTAGAGCATATTCCTGACTCAGTGCCTGAGGAGAAAGGGGAAGGGAAGACTTTAGAGAACTTCTCTACAATTTGTGTAAAACAAATGAGAGCCAATGAGGATGGGACAATCAGAGACTATCTCCAACTCAGCTTTTTAGACATTAACTGCCAGTATTGCCTTTTCCTCCCAGTATCTGAGACTTGCTTTCTTTTTCTTTTCATTTAAGTGAATGTTTACAGATAATATTGTTTGTCATTATATCATTCACACACATTTTATTTTAAAACATTAATTATAATTTATTAATATAATCAATATAATGTCTTACTAAGCTCTTATTGTATATTGCTTTTCTCTTTAACCAATTGTCTATTTATTAATTTTTGTTCCTTTCTCCCTCTGTTCTCTAAAAGAGCAAGATCAATACTTCACCTCCTTTGCCAGATGCATTGGTTGGTGTGTGTCTGTGTGCTGTAAAGTTGGAAATGACCCACAGCTGATTCTCCAGCCAGTTTCCAGAGGCAGTTTGCACAGGAGGAGGTTGCCCATTCTTCTCCCATGGAACTGATTGTGGATTTGAACCATGTGCCATGTGCCATGAGGACTGCAGCACAGCTTTTTCCCACTAGGCCACAATAGCTCCATCCTCTGCCAGGGCTCTTTGTAATTAAAGTAGAAAAGTAAAATATGCTTTTACTCAGTTACTAAGAGTGTTCTAATCAATAATTTTTTTAATGCTGAAAGGCTTTACAAAAAGAATTCTGTTGTTGTTATTTAATCTAAGAAATAATACTTTTATGCAATTTTTATCACATTACGTACCTCTATTTATCATTTAATTCCATGACTCAAGTTGCAAAGAAACATCACTAAGGATTCTGGTATGGGAGGAAGTCCATAGGAAAGAAGAAGGAAGACACCATGAGTACTGGGTGATATCCTAGTGAGGCCACTGAACTGAATTTGTCTATTGTACTTCACACACCAACCAACTGATTGTGTAGCATATGACTATTTGTTTTGTGAATTATTCAGATCATCAATTTCTCCTGCCAGAATCATATTCGCATTGTTGTTGTTGTTGGGTGCTGTCAAGTAGAGTATAACTCATAGCAACCCTGTAAACAAAAGATTAGAACCCTGTTGAATCCTATGCCACCCTTATCATCTATGACATTTGTGAGCCTACTGCTACAGTCACTGTATCAGTTTTTGATTAGCAGCTAAAGGTTTTATCCCACTGACAAGGTGGTGGTTGTGTGATTTCAAGTCAGAACTGACTCCCAGCTGACCCTCCAGGATATTTTCAGAGGCTGTAAATTGTGTGGAAGAAGATTGCCTATCTCTCTCCCTCATAGCAGCTGGTGGATTTGAGCTATGTTCCTTTGGATTAGCAGGGCAACACACTACCCATTAGTCACCTAGAGCTCCCTACCCTATTATGAATTGTTGTTGTTGTATACTGTCCAGTTGAAACAGACTTATAATTGACCCTCCAGTGGTTTTTCTTAGATAGTAAATCACATAGGAGGTGTTTCCCCATTTTTCTCATGTACAGTATCTATTTGATGACTTTGAACCTTATACCTTTGGATTGGCAGTGCAACTCTTTATTACTAAGCCGCCAGATCTCTTTAGTACGAATAAACAGAAGATAATTTGGAAATACTCCTTTCTCTGTGACTCGATGGCACTTAACAACAAATAATATTAATAAAAATGTTTTAGGAACAGAAAGTTGGCAGTATTGTTTAAAATTCAATTTTGAAAGTAGTGAAATTTCAAGATCTTGGAGATATATTATCTGTTTATATTTGAAAAAAGATTGAGTCCTTTACTTATGTGTGGTGCTTCTGGCTCAATTCTGACTTATAGAGCCCATATAGTACTATGTATAATACCTGACTCTGCATTATTCTCACAGTCATTGCTATGCGTGTGCCCATTGTTGGGGTCACTATATTAACCATTCTCATTAGGGGTCTTCCTCTTTTTCATTGCCCCAGTATCAGCAGCCTTTCCCATCGCAATACGTTTTTATATTTCCTGGCTGCTGGTGCCAAGAGTGTTGATTGTGGAGCCAAGCAGACTAAAGCTGTGAACAATCTCAATCTCTTCACCATCCATCCTGATGCTGCCAATTGGTCCAGTGGTGAGAATCTTTGTCTTCTTGACATTGAACCTCAATCCATATTGAAGGCTGCAGTCCTTGACCCTCTGCAGCAAGTGCTTCAGGTCTCCTTCAGTTTCAGCAAGCAGGGTTGTGTCATCTGCATAACACAAATTGTTGATAGATCTTCCACCAATCCTGATGCCCAAATTCTCCTCATAGAGCCCAGCCTCCCGGATGATCTGTTCTGTATACAGGTTGAAAAGGTATGGAGATAGGACACATCCCTGGCTTACGCTCTTCCCAATTTTGAACCATGCAGTGTTTCCTTGCTCTGTTCTAACAAATGCCTCTTGGTTCAAGTATAAGTTTTGCATTAGCACGATCAAATGTTTTGGGATTCCCATTCTATCTGTGCTTCATTGATTATGCAAAGGCGTTTGTCTGTGTGGACCATAACAAACTGTGACTTGTGACTTATAGCCTCTGAGAACCCACTGGAAGTTCAGCTATATGTTGGTTCCGATTCAACAGGAGTAAGTTTAGTGAAAAATCTTAAGTTATCAGTCATCAGTGAAACAGGTATTGCTTAATGAAGATATTTGTAGTCACATTTGATGATGCTTGGTCCTTCCACAGTCAGATAGTTTGACATAAGAGTCAAATCAATGACCTCAAGTATACCAGGGATTTTGAGTGAGGATGGCCTAAGACTGAACATTTAGTTCTGATATACATGAAGGTGTTCTGAATTAGATCCTCCATGATGGCAAGTAACAACAATGACCTCCTTCTGTACATACAGAAGACCAGCCACACAATAGTATACACCTTAACTGATTTGTAATGAAATATAAAGAGAGATAGTATGTTACATGTACCTAATATGGTTATCTAATATTAGGTGTCTCAAGCATTTCTCCCTCAAGTGTAATTCCTTAAGTGACCTTGAGGGTAGTGATGAGTAAACATCTACTTAAAGTATCCAATAAACTGCACAGAAAAGCCTTTGCTTCCTGGTATTCAACTTTGAAGCACCAATGTGTTGTTGAATTCTATACTATCTAGGTGCCAAATAACTGAAATTACTCTAAGTTGTTAGGTAAAGGAAAGGTGGCGGGAGGATGTTTTAAACATCATCTAAACCCATTTATGCTGTTTACCACCAATTCAGCCAAGAGTGAGAAGAGCCCAGACATTTGTGTCCCAGTTGTAGACTCATGCAAAAGACATGCCTGTATTATTAGGTAGTGATACTGGGAAACTGGGCAGTTTCTGAAGGCATATCTGTGCTTCAACCCATGGTTGTTGTTGCTAAATGTATCGAGTCAATTGTGAAATATAGTGAGTGACCTTGTGCACAACAGAATGATTCACTGTTCCATGCTACGCCATCCTTGCAATGGTTACTATATTTGACCTCATTGTTGCAGCCACTGTCAGCCTGTGTTCTGGTGCTCATTTCCTGCTGCTGGCATAGGGTGCTCTGTCATTAACCAGATGGTGGAGACTGTGGGAAGAGCCTCAGCACACATACATAATCTAACCTGGGATGTAGGGGTGATTGGGAGAGGCTGGGTGGGGATCAGAGCCCGAGCAGGAGTTAAGAAAATTAAGGACTGGGCCAAAGGAAGAATCTTCATGTCATCAGAGTCACTTCCATGAAATCTTATCCCTGTTTGTATACTGGGAGATGATTTCAATGTTTCAGTCTCTCCTCTGGGTCAAAAGGAAATGTCAAGGGTTCAGGAGAGGAAAAACCGACTGAACATGAGAAGTGGGGTGTTTCCTGAAATAGTATCATAGAATTCATTATCTCTCTCAAGATTGTCTTCAAAAGGGAAGGTTTGCGCAGAGTTAAGAGTTAATTGGATGATGATCCAATCATACCTGGATGTTATAAATAGTTAAGGGCTCAACTATTAACCGAAACCCACCCAAACATAGGAGATCTGGCAACCTGCTTCTAAGAGGTCACTGCCTGAAAGTCCTGTGGAGCAGTTCTACTCCGTACACAGAGAGAATTGTTGTGGTTGAAATAAACTTGATGGCACCCAATACCAATAAGCTTCTCTAACATTTATGAAATTTTAAACCAAAGAGGGTGATGTGATTGCATTTTTTCCTAGGAAGATGGTATAGACCTTGTCAAAGAACCTCAAAGAGTTGATGGCTGGTCTTCTCCTCATTCTCTTTCAGAAAGGAAGGTCTTCTTTTCTTTGGAATGTAACTTTCTAATAAATCTACCTTTACTTTTTACCTTCAGAACAGAGGTCTAACTCAGCAAAGTAGCAGAACATAAGATCAATATACAAAAATCAGTTTCATTTCTCTACAGTGACAGAGAATACAGAAAAGGAGCTAAGAAAAACAATACCCATCACAATAGCTAATCAAAAGATTAAATACTTGAGAGAAAATCTAAAAGAGACACAAAAGACCTATACAAAGACAATTACAAAATTCTAAGAAATAAATAAAGACTTGGAGAAATGGATGACTATACCAGGCTCATGGATAGGAAGACTCAATATTGTGAAAATGACAATTATACCAAAGGCAGTCTACACATTTAATGCAATACCAATACAGATGCCAATTCCAATCTTCAATGAGATGGAAAAAATCAATTTCCAATTTTATTTGTTAATAGATACTTCACCAAAGAAGACATTCAGATGGCAAACAAACACATGAAGAAATGTTCAAAATTCCTAGTTCTAAGAGAGATGCAAATCAAAACAACTATGAGATATCATCTCACCCCTGTAACATAGTAAACAATAAATGCTGGCAAGTTTGTAGAGAGATTGGAACCCTTATTCACTGCTGATGGGAGTGTAAACTGGTTTATCCACTATGGAAGGCAGTTTGGCCCTTTCTCAAAAAGTTGGAAATAGAAATACCATTTGATCCAGCAATGCTACTACTGGGAATATACCCTAAAGAAACCAGGCCCACCATCCAAATAGATATATGCACACCCATGTTTGTTGCTTTGTTATTTACAATAGCAAAGAGATGGAAGCAAACTACAGGCCCAGCAACAAATGAATGGATAGGGGAAAAAAACTATATTATATTCATACAATGAAATAATACACAGCACTGAAAAACAGTGAACTCATAAAAGATTACACAACACGGGCAGCACTAGAGTACATAATGCTGAGTGAAATATCTCAGTCACAAAAGGACAAATACCGTATAGCACCATTGTTATGAAACAGGACTGACAATTGGAGTTAGGAAGAGAATAGGATAAGAGTGGATACATAATGAACATTGCATTGGAACAAACGAAGGAAAGAACTTATAAAAGGAATATATAATCAGACATTATATGCCTGACAACAGTCCAGAATAAGAGGTACATTGCAAAAAGGACTGGGTGTGTGTATGTGAAGCAATTGTGCAACAATGAATGAATATTTAGGGAGAAAAAAGTTAACTGGGGGAAAGGGAAGGGAGAGAGAGGGGATAAAATGTGAGAATAAATGAATGAAAATCTAAGTTTTCTGTGTACTTTTGTTAAAATAACAGTAAAATTAAAAAAAATTATAAAGAAGTGTCTTAACAAAAAAGAAAAAAGGGAGTATCTGCAACTCTAAAAATGTTTTTAAGCTTCGATGCTTTGGTCTAGAGGTCAAGGAAGCAAGTGTTCCTTATGGCTACAGCCAGGCTCCTGAAGGCTCACTACAGGGAATGGATGCTGACTAACTCACAATCTCATATTCTGCCCGACCCTTAATTCTTGCATTTGGCTTCACTGACATGGGTCTTATTGACCTTTCTCTCCCAGACAAATATGGTCAATCCATCTTGGGGCTGGGACCAGCTCTCACCACTGCCCTTATCCAGTATTTGTCCTGTGAACCAGAGCCCTATTTTCATGTGTTGGTAAGTTTATTCTGACTGTAGTGACAGTATGCCCAACAGAACAATCAATGCTTGGTCCTGTGCCATCTTCACAACTGCTCCTGTGCTTGAGGCCATCACTGTGGTCAGTGTGTCACTCTATCCTGTTGAGGGTCTTCCATTTCCTTCTGTTGAGGTCACCATGTTACCCCAAAACTTGAGCTCAAGACCCTGAAGTCTTTAATTAAAAAATAATTTTTTTAAAAAAGCAAGTAAGGGAGAGAGAAAGCCCCTGAGTTTCAAGAAAAAAGGGACATGACTCTTTATTATGAGGTTTAGCCAAGAGGGGGAACCAGCAGCAAAGCAGGCTGCATTTCAGTGTTTCCCCAAACTCCTCTTGCCAAGTGTCCAATATATCAGAAAGAGAAACAGAGACTGACAGGCAGCAATCATGAGGCTTGCAGATAGCCTGTAATTAAAATTTTTGTTTAATGCCTTGCTGGTTAACAATTCATTCTTTGGAAACTTAGTGTTATCTCTTCCTTCTGGCCCAGCATCCAGATGTCTCAATGAGAGTCATTATATGTTCTGCAATAGGTAGAGCTTGCTCTGCAAGTACCAAGGATTGCTCTCCTAGGTAAGAAGACAAATTTTATACTACTCATTAAGATATAATAACAAAAAATATAAAAAGGAGTTGGTACTGCCAACTATTTCCTTTCAACCACTTGTATACCAGTTTGCTGTACTGTAATAGCTTGTGTGTTGCTGGAAACTATGCCATAGACCTTTCAAATATGAACAGGGTCACACATGATGGACAAGTCAGTAGAGTGTCCAAACTAACACAGGCTGGGAAGCAAGACTGGCCATCCACTTCTGAAAGAATGGACCAGTGAAAATCTTATGTATAGTGGCGGAACCATAGGTAGACAATGTCTCTTCTACCATACTTTTCGGAAGGCAAATTGATGGTGTGCATGGAGGGAAGGAGCAGACCCCTCAGTGTAACAGGTGTGGCTTTGCAGTCTCTTAAGGAGCCAACATATACAGTGAAGAAGACGGAGATCTGAGTTCTACTGAACATGATGCACTGGCCAGCAGCTAAGTGGCGTTGGGAAATCCACCTTTGTGCATTTCTTGCAGTCTTTCAATTGGCACAAGAAAGAGTTGGACTGGATTCCTGAGGCCTCCCTGTCTGAAGACACATTGGCTATATCCAAACTTTGCAATGTGTCTTTGTCTGCAAAGAGGTGTATGGAGAAAATGGATCTTACTATTGTTGTTAGGTGCCAATGACTCTCAGTGATGCTGTAAACAGTACCCTGCCCTGCACGGTGCCACCATCATCTCTGTTATACTTGAGTCCATTTCTACAGTCATTGTGTCAATCCATCTTGTTGAGGGTCTTCCTCTCTTTCATTGACCCACTTCCTTTCTAAGCATGATGTATTTTTTCCAAGGACAGGCCTCCTCTTAACAAAATGCTGAAAGAAGTTGCTCTAAGTAGCACTCTGGTTATACTTTCCTAAGAGCCAAGTTATCTTTCTATATTGACAGTAAATTCCATTTTTAAACCCAGTTTTTTTATTATTATTATATATATGTGTGTTGTTGTTAGGTGCCATCGAGTTGAGTATGACCCATAGTGGCCATATGAACAACAAATCTGAACACTTCTATCCTGTGTCATTCTCACACTTCCTGATGGCCTAGAGCCCATTACAGCAGTCACAGTGTCAATCCATCTGGTAATCCTCTCCTTCACTGACCCTCCACCCTTTTAAGCATCATGTTCCTTGCCAAGGAATAGTCCCTTCTATCAACATGCTGAAGTATGTGAGGTGAATATTTACAAATATTTACAGCGTTTACAAATTCATTCTCTTTCCAAGTATATAATTTAGCAATATAATTTAAAAGCACATTTGAGTTTTACAATTCATAGTACTATAAGCAAATAAATAGATTACTCATTTGTGAACAGTATGATGACTTTTTGTGTCAAGCTACTTCGTTGAACTTCCCCTCATTTAAAAAAAAACAACAACAAATCATATACTCATTCTACAATAATGGTTTTCTATAATATTTATCCTAGTGTGACTGAGTTAGTTCACTCAGTATAATGCTCTCCAGTCCCTCCCAAGTTGGGTAATAATTTACAAAGTCACTGCTCCTGCATGCTGCATAGTATTGCATTGTGTGACTGTACCATAATTTCTTTATCCATTCATTTGTGGTTGGATATTTGGGCTGTTTCCATGTTCTTGTGATGGTGAATAATGCTGCTATGAACATTGGTGTACAAATCTCCATTTGTGCCTCAGTTCTCATTTTCTCAGGGTATATTCCAAGCAGTGGAATAGCTGGGTCATATGGAATTTCTATGTTCAGCTTTTTGAGGAAGTGCCAAACTGCCTTCCAGAATGGTTGTACCATTTTACAATCCCACCAACAATGTGAAAGAGTTCTTTTCTCACTACTTCCTCTTCAACATTTGAGTATAAGGATGCAAGAGGGGTGGGAGAGGTTGGAAGCAGAGGGATGAGGATGTGTGGGGAAAGGGGTGGAGAAATCATGAGGTTGTACTGTTTAATGGGGGCAGGGTGAGTGAAACTGAAAGAATTTGTTCTTGAAAACAATGTATTCAAATTTTGTAAATAAACTAGTAGAAAATTGAAAAAAGAAAAAGATGAAATTTTAAAATAAAATAAAAAACACTTAAAACCCCAGCCATATTTGCTGTTTATTATATTCGTGAGTATTCTTATTTAAGGGAGCTCTGGTGGCAGTCTTTAGGCCTCTCTGCCAACTACTGCTCCAAGCTCAAACTCCTTAACTATACTTTTTAAATTTAATTTGTTATTCAGTACTTGTCCTTATGTAACCGAGTTATTTCACTCTGCATAATGCTCACTATGATCTTGCATGTTAGTTGTTGTTGATTGCCTTTAAGTTGAGCACGACTCATAGCGATCCTATGAACAAAAGGCCTGAAGTCCTCTACAACTATCTACATTTATCAAAGTTCATAGAGTTTCTGGAGGCATGTTATTTACGAAGCGGGTGCCACTCCTGCTTCCAACATGTTATATAGTATTTTATAGAATTGTTGTTCCTTAGTGCTATATGGTATTCCATTATGTGAATATACCACAATTTCTCAATGTATTCATTTGTTGATGGGCGTTTGGGCTATTTCCATTTTCTAGTTATTGTGAATAATGCTGCTATAAGCATGTTGTTGTTGTTGATTGCCTTTGAGTTGAGTACGACTCCTAGTGGCAATGACCATAAGCCCTGAAGCCTTCCTATAGCTGTCGTCATTTATCAGAGTTCTTAGAGTTTCCAGAGGCATGTTATTTAGGTGTTTGTATCTCCAATTGTGTCCTACTTCTGATTTCCTGGGATATACTCCTAGCAGTAGAATAGCAGGGTCATGTGGAATTTTTATGTTAGATATTTTTTAGGAAACACTAAACTGCTTTCCATAGTGATTGTACCATTTTTACAATCTCACCAACAATGCACAAGAGTTCTAATCTCTCCACATCCTCTCCAACATTTATTGTTTGTTGTATTGTTAAACTTTGTGATGGCTGCTGGGGTGAGATAGTATTTCATTGTTGTTTTGATTTGCTTTCAATTGGTAGTGATTTTGAAAATTTCTTCATGTGTTTGTTAGCCATCCAAGACCATTACTGTGAAAATAGGACAACAACTGAGCAAGATATATAGAAAAGTTCAAAAGGGAAGGAGAGAAAGGGGTGAAAAACAAGAGGAAGAGGAGGACAAAGACAGAAAAAGGGGAAAGGGAGATAATCACTAGGATGGCAAAAGTCAGTGCCTGTGGAGGGGAGGAAGGAATAGGAAAGATTCAATGAGGACTTAAAAAAACGGGGTGAATAGGCATAGATTAACCGTAATTATAGAAAATGCAATGTAAATTAAACATTGTATAAAACACAATGTACATGATTAAAACACAATGGGGCCAGAAGTCAGGAAATCAGGAGACATACTGCATTGTGACCTTTCCAACATGCTGAAAAGCAATGATGTCAGTTTGAAGACTAAGGTGCGCCTGATTCAGGCCATGGTCTTCTCAATCACCTGCTGTGCATCAGAGAGCTAGACAATAAATAAGGATAATAGAAGAATTATTGCCTTTGAATTGCAGTACTAGAGAAAAGTACTGGCCCACCAAAAGAATAAACAGATATGTCTTGAAAAAAGTGCAGCCAGGGTGCTCGTTGGAGGCAAAGCTTCATCTTTCATACTGTGGACATATAGCTAGGCAAAGCTATTCCTTGGAAAAGGACATCATGCTTGGAAAGATGGAGAGTTCATGTTGGAGAGGAAGATCCCCAAGGGGATGTATTGATGTGGTGACTTCAGCAGTCGTGTGTCAGAGCTGATGAGGATTGTTGGGGAATGTTGGGGAGGAAAGGAGGGCCTCTGGCCAGGACAGATCGCCTAGCTCCAAATAAGTGCAAGCCTCTCAAAGGCCTTTAATACGGGTAGAGAAAGCTCCCCTGTGGTTGGCTGTACCAGCTTGAGAAAGCTCGCCATCTGGGAAGATGGTTGCTGCATCTGTTGAGCTGGCAGTGGTCCTCATGAGGCTGAGGTTCTCCTATGCAATCTGCATGTCCCACGTCTGCAAGCCCACCCTACCCTACCCTGTCTTCCTGTTTACTTGTTAGTATTTAAGTATGCTGCAGCCTCCAATAAAGTTGAGTTGGATTGACTCTCTGAATGGCTCCCAGAGTGGTGTGTTTTTGTTGTTTTTACTCTCATCAGGGTGTTGCTGTTCATTGCTGGCGAACAGACAGTGACAGAGGATGGCACAGGATAGGGCTGACTGTTTTTATAGAGTTGTTATGAGTTGTACTAGGCTTGATGGTACTTAACAACAAATGCAAACAAATAAAAAAATGGAGGGGAAAGAATTTAAAAAAATGATGTGTGATATAAAACCAGAACCTAACCAGATGATTCTCTCAAGAGATTGGCATAGTGACTCCGATAATGGCCTTGAGCATGGTAGAGATTGTACAGATGGCACAGGATAGGGCAAGTTTCCAATATGTCCTTCGTAGGATTGCTGTGAGTTGTAATCTACTTGCCAGCACCTAACAACAATAACAACAACACAGTGAAGGACCTTGGTACTGTTCATTCTCCTTGAGATGAACCTAATTCCGGGTCAGTTCCTACAACTAACCCCAATAATCCTGATTCAACTCTCTCCAGAATTGAAATCGTAGTTAGTTCTATTTCTGCCAAGGTAGGTTGTAGTACCTGTTGACAGATTTGCAAGGATACAGGAAATTAGATGACCAGGTATCTTTGCTCTTACACTATTGTTTGCAAACCTATACATCTGGAGGAGAGAGCCATCTTTCTCCTGCAGAGCAACTTGTGGATTTGAACTGCTAACCTTGTGGTCAGCAACTGCATGTAACGTGCTATGTCACTATGTCTCCTTGCTTTAAAGTCCCAGAAATATTTAATGAATAAATTGTAATAAAACAACTCCAGCTCATTATGATCAAGTCAGTTCTGACGGAGACTTCTCATTGTTTTCTAAGGTTTTAAGTCTAAATGCCAAGTTTGGGGTTAAAAATCTAGGTCCCTCAATCCCAGAGGTGCACGGTTCAAATCCACCAGATGCTCTGCTGGGGAAGGAGGGGCAATCTCCTCCTGTACCAGTCAGATCTGATTTGACAGTACACGCACACAAAAATAATAAAAAAAAAAAAATCTAGGTCCCTGTAGCCTATGCCAACAGACTTCCTTTTAGTGCCTATCATATAATAAACCAATGAGAAAATGTGAATTCATAAAATAGTTAGAGGAACCATTATACTAAAGTTACTATCTAATATACATTCATATTTTAAAAAGTTCTCTAAAATATATATTTTATCAGTCAAAGTCCTGTCAGCTGATGTCCTTCAGTCTTCATTGCTCCTTTTATCTTGCCCCCGTAGCCTCATTAACAACTTCTAACAGGACTTGAAGAGTCTCACTTTTCTTTGTGATTCATTTAAGGAGATATTAAGGTCACCAAATAAAGGTAGGAAGCTCTCATGGCCTAGGGGATAAAATGCTGTCAACCCAAAGATGACTGGTTCCAATCCACCAATTGCTCCTTAGGAGAAAGGAGGACAATCTCCTCCCATGTGATTTAAAAGCCTCTGAAAACCCTCTGAAGGGTCCTCTATCAGTCACTTCAACTCAACAGCAATGAGTTTGATGGGTTTTGTTGTGTTTTTTTTTAAATAAAAAATATTTTTGTTACAAGCAGTTTTGTATTCTGAGTGGGCCAAGTAATATTTTCCTTAGATTCTAGATCAGAATGTTATCTCTGCTACATAATTGGATATATAAAGTTTTAGAAAATACTATTGGTCTAGAAATAACCAGGAAGAAAAAGCACACAATACTGACACTGGCATTTTAGCATTAGAACAAGTACAGTTATGAAAATAGAACAACCACCTAAATATATAGCATTTGATTATCACAGATTGCTTTTCTATTGTCACCTTGGGGAATGATTCTGGAAAACAGTCTCTAAGAATCTTGATGGACCAGGTTTTGCAGTTCTTTACTTGGTGAGGGAGTTCCTGTATAGTACAAATGATTAACCTGACTGGCTGCTAATCAAAAAGTTGGAAGTTGGAGTCATTGGTACCTTTGCAGAAAGGCTTGACAATATCTTTCCCCCAAAACAGTCACTAATAACTACAGTATCATGCCAGCACACACAGAGTTCCTGTGTACCAGAGTGACAAGTAACTTCTCTGACAGGAGCTGCTGCAAAGTTCTGACTTACGGTGCCCTGGTAGGACATAGTAGAATGGCCCATACAGCGGTTTCCAACATAGAATTCTTTATGGTAGCCATCCACCTTATCTTTCTCCTGTGAAAGCAGGAGACTGGACTAAGCAACTAACAGGTTCTTGGGTTAGCAGCCAAGAACTCTCTAACCACTTGTACTGCTAGGGCTTAAAAGAAGTCTCTGATACAGAATTTGAGACAAGGTAGAGCAGGGCCAGGCACAGGTAATATCTGCCACTTTATTGTGTCATGAAAAGTGATAATGAGCCCCTATGGAAGAGATCAGAATTTTTAGGGAGTGGTCCGGATGATAGGAAAAGAACCGGGCCTAGACAATCACCAAGAGCCCTAGTGGCCTAGTGGCTAAGGAGTTCTGCTGTCAACCCAAAGACAGGCAGTTTGAATCCACCAGCTGTTCCCTGAAAGATGGGCAGTCTCCTCCTATGTGACTGACAGCCTCTGAAAACCAAGTGGAGGGTCTGCTATGAGTTGGTTTCTACTTGATGGTCCACAGCAACAAAACAGTCAGTTGTCAAATATTACTAAGCATAGGCAATATCCTCTCTTATGATAGATGATAAAATCGAGAATGAGGAAACCCAGAACATGCAAGAGGGTAAAGGAAAGAAGTCAAACAAGACCATACCTCCCCAAGATGTGAAGATGTTACACTGAGTTATTCTAGCCAGCATGAGAAAAGCTTGAGAGAATGCTGGAAAGTAGGTGACTGAACTAAGCAAAGATGTTTACAATTTTTTTTATTTAAATTATATTAAATAGATTTAGAAATAGATCTAGTAACTTACTGCTTTGCTTTAAGTAAGAATTTTAATGAACACAATTATTAATGTTGCTTCATTTTAAAAAAGATGGTTTTGTTTTTGTTGCCAGAAGGGGAAAAAAGGAAGGCATAGTTTCACAATTAAATTACATATATGTATGTATGTGCATGTGTATACATTTATTTGTTTGTATACAGTAATTCATATATATGTGCTTCACTTATTTACTTTGTTTTATAGAACCTTTCATTTATATTGTCATACAATCATTCATATATATTGTATTCTATAAAATTACTATTGATCTATGCTTATTATGACCCCATCTTTTTAAGTCCCATTGAATCTTTCCTATTCCTTCACAAAGACACACACACACACACACACACACACACACACACACACACACACACTCCCATCTGCCCACTAAACTCTGCTATTCCTAGTGGTTTTCTCCGTTCCCCATTTTCTACCCCTTTCCTTTTCCCCCTTCCCCTTTTGGACATTTATACACATCTTACTAGCTAGCCTTTTATTTTCACAATAGTAGCTGTTGCTGTTATATGTCATTGAGTCACCTGCAACTCATAACAAACCTACGTACAAAAGCTCTGTACCCTGCGCTATTCTGAGCCAGTTTCACTGACTCTGGAACACCTACCTCAATTATCCCAGTTACTGTAGTAATCCATCTCATCCATGGTCTTTCTCTCCTGTGCTGTCCCTCCATTCTTCCAAGCATGATGTCATTTTCCAAAGACTGGTCCCTCCAGTATTTGTCCTTATGAGACTAAGTTAGTTCTGTCAGCATAATGCTCTCTAGACTCTCTTTGTGTTATATAATATTTTAGAAAATTGTTATTCCTTAGTGCTGGATGGTATTTCATTATTTGAATGTAGAAAGACCATATAACCCAACTATTCCACTGTTAGGAACGTACTCCAAGGAAAATTAGAACTGAGACACAAGCAAAGATATGTACATCTATGACCATAGCAGCATTATTCACAAGAAAATGGTAACAGCCCAATTTCCCATCAACAAATGAATGGATTGAGAAATTGTAGTACATTCACAATTAAATTCTTTAAATTGAGTACATTTAGCTTTAGAAAAATTTGGGACATTGTCCTAATTTTTTAGTTTGCCAGGGTCCCTTTGCCACTCTTGAGCTGGTACACAGATTAGTGTTTGTTCTTTTGGTAGCCCATGATATATTCAATATTCTTTGCCAACACCAGATCAATAGACAGCATTATGATAGAGGGGGGAACAAACCTTAAAGTTGTCAAGAATTTTACTTAGATCACAATAAACACCCATGGTATCAGCATTCAAAAAAAATCAAAAGACATGCTGCATTGGGAAAATTTGCTGTCAAAGACCTCTGCAAAAGTGCCAGCGGATCAGTTGAAAGACCAAGGTAGGCCTGACCCAAGCCATTCTATTTTCAATTGCTTCATATTCATATGAAATTTGGACAACTAATAAGGAGGACTGAAGAAAAACCAACACCTTTGAATTGGTATTGGTGAAGAATACTGACTATCCAGTGGACTGCCAAAAAACAAACAAATTTGCTTGGGTGGAGGAAGTACAACCAGGGTGCTTCTTAAAAGTAAGGAAAGGGAAATTTGGTCTCATATACTTTGGGCATGTTGTCAGGGAAAAGAACATCATGCCAGGAAACACGGAGGGCGAATGACAGAGAGGAAGACCCTCGAGGAGATGAATTGACATTGACACAGTGACTGGGCAATAATGGGCTTGAGCCTGGCCACACTTATAAGGATGGTGTAGGATAGGGTGAGGTTTTGATCTGTTTGTTCATAGTGTTGTTATGTGTTGTAGAGGACTCGACAGTACCTAACAACAATTGCAATCAGCATATAAACTTACCTGGTTTTACTGGAAGATTTTCAATGGGATTTTTTTTTATCTGTCTTTGTTTCTCTCTTAAGGAAAGACCAGTGAGGAAATGGAAAATATAATAACTCACACAGGTAATGTGAACATGTGTACTAATTTGTTCTTTTGAAGTCTGGTATTAAAAGCACAAGAAACTGAGGTGTGATAAAGGATGATAGGAAGAGGTTGGTAAGAAAGGTTTCAGGGGAAACACCAGCAGGTGGCGCTTGACTCCTCTGATCTGACTAAAAATGGTTTCCTTTTAGTCCTAAGAGTGTAATTCTGCCATCCTGAAAAGCAGCACCTCTCTGGAAGTTTGAATCCACCAACCATGCTGAAGGAGAAACATAGAGTGTGCGATTTACAGTCTTGGAAACTCTCCACTGGGTTTCCTTATTGGCCAGCACTAAGAAGACACCTAATAACAACAAAAGAGCCTCAGGAAATGGATTGACACAGCAGCTGTGACAATGGTGTTAAGCCCAACAGAGGCTGTGAGGAGTCAAAGGAGCAACCAAGTTTTCCCTTCAGCTGTATATGGTGTTGCTATAAATTAAAGCCAACTGGGTGACACACAGGATTCCCAAAGAAATTACCAGCCACTCTCAAGCCTTCCTTCTACTCCTGTCAGTTTGTGGTAATTTGTGTTTTGCTCAGATGCTGGGATTTCAAACACCAGCAGGGTCAACTACGGTGAACAAGTTTCAGTGGTGTTTTTAGATTAAATCTCTTTCCAAAACAACAATCTGCTGGATACCTTAAGGATTACAACAGAGCATTGTCTGACTTGCTTGCATTGGACACACCATCGGAGGGCATCAGTCGATGGGGGAGGACATTATGTCTGCTGAGAGGGCCAGTAAGGGGGATGGACTATCAGCACAATAGCCACAACGGGCTGGAACTGCTGAACATGAGTGGTGGCGACTCAAAGGCAACTAACAACTGCATAGAATCAGTGCAAGTGACATAGATGGTGGTAATACTTTAGTGCTGTATGTCTGTGCAGTTATAAATTCTAGGCTACACCTTGACTATCATCACATTTCTGCATTTTCACTTCAAACACAGACTGCCCTGCTCCACATGCTGTTACTTATTCCAGCCGGATTTCCCCAGGGCGAGTCACTTACAGTGAGTACTCAACTCCCTACAGTTGAAGTAAAAACTTGAAGAAAAGCTGTTGTCATGGGTCATGGATTTCACTCAAACTCAGGTCCACCCAATGAGCAACAACAGATCAAAATCCTGCCCTATCCAGCTCCAGGGTCATTATCTCTGCCTGCCTTAAGCCCTCTGTTGCAATCCCTGGGTCAGTCCACCTCCTGGAGTGTCCTCCTTCCTCTCTTTTGCTGACCCTTTCCCAAGCACGATGTCTTTTTTCTCAAGGATTGGCCTTTCTAACAACATATACAAAAGTAGTTCCACCATCCTTGCCTTTACCGAGAGCACCCTGGCTGAGTCCCCCAAGACAGTAGGATTTTTAGCAATCTACCATTTGGTCTGCCCTTATAGTGCCAGACTTTTAAAGCCCCCTCCCCTTGTGTGCAAGCTTTGACTTGGCAGAACATAAATTCACTAGAAGATAGTTCCATTCCCATGTTCCATTGGGACAAAGAGAAGTCATTAGGATACTATTGACAGTGCAGATAGACAAGTTCCAGATATGTCGGAGTTACTGGGTTGTCTGGCTCAAAGGCTTACTAACCTCTTCCCCTACCACTCAGCTCAGCCGTCTGCAACACTGTCTCTTTCACATGACAGTGCGTTTGTCCAACAATAGAAACTACCCACATTTTCAAAAGCGCTTCCTTCCTGGTGCTCAGCAAAGATTCTGCTCTACCCAATGTCTCTGTTCTGGAGCCGTCTTGGGGTATACAGGAGGAAGGCAATCCAACTCCATCTATGCAGAAGTGACCTTGACACCTTTCTTAATTTCTTTTGTAGTCTGGGGAGACAGTTTTTCTGCTCGTTTAAATCCTATCTTCCTGGGTTAACAAAATCATTTCCATATATGACCTATACCTGGGCTTTGCTCACGGGGGGCGCCCAAATGCCAGCTGTTTAGTAATAAATCTTCTTCCAAATGAAGGAGCCGACTCTACAACGGAAAAAAACGGCCCCAGGAGGAGTTGAGGGTCGAGCAGTAGGGGCTGAGCGCTGAACTGCGATAACCTCCCCGCCCCTCCCCGGCTTCCTCGCCATTTTGGGCCCCTCCAAAATCTTTAGTCTTAGAGGAAACGCAGAGGGGAGAAAAGAAAACGCGAAGAGGCGCCACGCCTTAGTCTATCTTCCCGCGTGCGCCTGCGGCCGGCTTCCAGGGGCGCAGCGAGCCGAGGACGCAGAGAACCCGCGGCAGAGGAAGGCTGGGCGCGGAGGCCGCGGAGGGAGGGCGGAGGAGAGGGCCGGCGGCGGAGGAGGGGAGGCCACCGGGAGGAGCGAGCGGGGCGGGAGGAGACACATGCGCGCTGCCGCCGCCGCAGTCCTCAGCTTCTCGGGGACAGGAAACCTTCCCGGCCGGCCACCTCTCCGTTCCTGCGCCCGCCTTCTGCCCGCGTCTCTCCGAGGGGCACTGCAGGGACGCCGCGGGTTGCACTCTGTCGTCCCGGGGAAAGCGGTGACCCCCCCCGCCGGAGCAACGGGGCGGGCTGGGGGGGCCCCCCCGGGAGAAGATGGCGACGCCGGGAAGCGAACCCCAGGCTTTCGCCCCTGCCCTGTCGGGGGCGATCCTGCACACACATCTCCATGCCCACCACCACTATCCTCACCATCCCCAGCACGGAGCCGCCGGGGCCAGCGGCGGGGCCGGAGCAGGGGGCGGCGGCGGCTTCAACCTGCCCTTGAATCGGGCGTTGGAGCGAGCCCTGGAGGAGGCAGCGAACTCCGGGGGGTTGAACCTCAGCGCCAGGAAATTGAAGGAATTTCCCCGGACCGCGGCCCCCGGCCATGACCTCTCGGACACGGTGCAGGCAGGTGAGAGGGCCTCGCCGCGAGGGGCAGGCGGCGCTGGGTGTGGGCAGTTGTCGCAGCCGGTGGGTGGCTGACCCCGCCCCAGGTGCCTCGCCCTCCAACGGCCACCCCGGGCAGGCCTCGGGAGGGGAGCGGAGCTGCACCTTGGCTTCCGGGGCCCGGCGCCCCGATCGGGGCGAGCCCCTGTGCGTTTCGCTGCTGCCCGTCCCGAACCCAGAAGGGAAACGCAGACAAAGGTGGCGCACCCCTGAGGGCACCACCCCGGGTGCCTGGAGGTCCCCTGAGCGACATTACAAGGGGCGGTGGCTGTCAGGAGGTGCCCATGCGCCCCCTTCCTGCGCCTGTGCGCGGAAGACACCGCCGAGATTGTGAGGATCCCCACGGGCGCTCGCGCTGCCCGCTGTCGCCAGCTCCCACGTGGTTCTGCTTAACCGAGGCTCGCTCGTCCTCAGTCACCTGATCCGTGCGTGGGCCCGGGAAGGGCTGGCATAGCATAGTAAAAGTCATTAAAACGAGTCGGTTTTCCGGTGAGAGCCCGGCAAGCTGTAACTCGAGCCAATGAGCAGCCAGCTTTTTCAAGTTATGTCATGTGTTGTTGACATATTTCCGAAATTTCTGTTTTCTCTTTGGCAGTTGGAGATACAGGAAGGAGGGTCGTGCGTTTGGGGCCTGGGCCTTGGGACCAGTACAGTATTGACTCGGTAGCTGACAGGTTTGGTTCAGTGTCCTGGAGAGAGTTTGAGTTAGGGCAAGCGTCTGCTGTCTGTCAGGGCAGTGGGCATCCGGATTTGGAACCGCTCCTCAGACTGTCATCACCTGTGGGCGGGTGTCAGGCCTGGCATTAACTTCATTGCAATGTTGTGGATGGTTTGAATCTCAGTTTAAACTTGCCAGCTTCTTGGGAGTGAGGACATGGGAGAGCAAGCGTTGGGTTTTGAGGGATCAGATTTGTAAAGCCCCCTCCCCTTTAGCTCAATAATTATCGAGAGTCAGGATGATACTTAGGCAGAGTTTTTACTTCACTGGAGTGCTCCAGGGTATGTTACGGTCATTAAACGTTGAGATTTGACTTAGGGATAGTCAGGAATTGGCGACAAGGAGGGACTTTCCAGAGCTGAGCTGTCAGCATCTGGGAGTCTCCTTTGATAGGACCAAGAATTAACCACATGTTCCCAAGTGGAAGTTATTTCAAGGAAACCCATTTATAAGCTTTTACTTCCCTTTTGTCATAGTGGACACTGTGAAATACAGAACAGTTGGACCTAAAGCAGAAAGTTAGAGGTGGTTTAAATAATACGTGTACATACATTCAGAAATGGAGCTCTCAGTGGCCTAGTGGGTAAGATATTGCACTGCCAACCCAAAGGTGAAAAGATTGAATCCACCATCTGCTCTGTGAGAGAAAGAGTGGCCTCCTATGCAATTTACTGACTCAGCACACCCATTGAAGAGTCAGTTCTGAGCTGATTCCAGCTGGATAGCAATGAAGTTTTTTTGAGATACGTTCAAATGGGAGACCGAGTTCTTTCTCTAGTTATTATTATTATGTGCCATCGAGTCACACTCAGCTCAGCGAGAGCTTCACTGTGTTTTCAGAGGCATTGAATTCCATCAGAGGACACTGCCTATCTTTCTCCCAAGAAACATCTTGTGGATTCAAACATGGGCCTTTGGGATGATAGTACAGCTCCTTAGGCAAATGTGCATTTCCAAAGTTAGGTGCGCTTGATGTGTCTGCTGTGTTGATGTTCCTTTGGGAAGACCAGTGCTTTACAGAGCAGGGATCACATCTTTCAGTTATGATCAGAGCTTGTGAAGTAGATCCTTTAAAGGATTTTTTCCCCCATCTATTTGCTTATGACCCTAGATTATGAGTTTTAATTATGAGCTTCTGCATATATTTAATGTTAAGAAAATTCCTATTAATTAAAACTAAGACCTCGAATGTCACTGTTGTTGGGACTCATAGTGACCTGTGACCCTCTGTAGGACAGAGTAGAGCATGCCCATAGTATTTCCTAAGCTTTACTCCCTAGAGGACTGGATCACCAGGCCTTTTCTCCTGTGGAGCCATTGTTGAGGGCCAGCCTAACCACTGCAGCACCCTTCGTCCCAAAAATGCAGGATTAATGGAGGGAAGATGTTACTAGACTTTTAGAATTGTAAGTTAACCAGTAAAGATAAAGTACATGTATCGTAACCAGTTACTGTAAATGAAATTTGATTCTCAGATGTTTTAAATATTTGCTTCTGCAAAAAATATCTTTGTCTCAGGTTAAAAGCGGAACATAAACCACATGTATTTCATTTGTTTATTCAAAAGAAATGTTTACTCTAGCACAGTCCCTTATTTGGGAGAGCAAAAGAAAAATAAACAAGGACTAAAATTCCCTCCAGTCTTCACGGTGTTGTAGTTTCTGTAAGAGCTTAGTAGATATAAAAATAGGAGGGGGAATATACACAATAAAGATACCGGTTTCTTTTTGGCTAATATTTTAAGAATATCTCTTAAAATAAGAATGGCATATGAAGACATTTAAAGACCTAAGATGCAGAATGCATTTTGTCATACATTTTATATGACATAGAAAGCTTTTTGTCAGTTATACTGTGTATATTTGCGTTCTAACTTTTCTGTGGAAGCCACCTATGGAAGTGTGCACTCTTACGCAATGTATCTTATCTGACCAAGTTGAAAATGAGGATCTAAAGAACCTTGGAGTTTCTAACCTCCTTAGTCCATGTTTAAACCATCAGTCAAGTTCCCTGCCCTGTATTTATTCATGTTGTCGTTGTTGTTGTTATGTGCCGTCGAGTCGCCTGCGACTCATAGCGACCCTATGTACAACAGCCCTAAACTCCGCTCTGTCCTGTGCCAATCGCACTGTCTCTGACACTCCCATCCCAATTATCCCAGTCACTGAATCAATCCACCTCATAGAGGGCCTTCCTCTCCTGCGCCGTCCCTCCACCCTCCCAAGCATGATGTCCCTCTCCAAGGACCGGTCTCTCCTCACTACATGTCCAAAGTAAGTTAGACGGAGCCTCAGAATCCTTGCCTCCAAGGAGCCACCCGGTTTAACCCTCTCCAGGACAAATCTATTTGTTTTCCTAGCAGTCCATGGTATTCCCAGTACTCTTCTCCAGCACCACAGCTCAAAGGCATCAGTTCTCCTTCTATCCTCCTTGGTCATTGTCCAACTCTCTGATGCATAACAGGTGATTGCGAAGACTATGGCCTGTATCAGACGCACCTTAGTCTCCAGAGAGACACCACTGCTCTTCAGCACTTTGGAGAGGTCCCTAACAGCAGACTTTCCCATGGCAATGCACCTTTTAATTTCCTGGTATTTATTCATAGAGTGAAAATTCTTCGGCCTTCCTTTTGAGCCCATCAGTTTACTTATGCTTGAAGCAAAGTAAGCTGTCTGGTTCTAGTCTTATGGAGCTTAGAAAGGGAGAGAAAGACTGTCCATGAAGGCATGGTTTTCAGGAGGCAAAGAAAGACTGGTTTTAAGAAATATGAACAAAATATAGCTACCGAGTCACGTATCTGTATTTCCTCAATTCAAGTCTCACTCAAGGCCCCATCGAGTCTTATTCTTAGTTACTGTTGAGTCAGCTCTATTTCCCAGTGGTCATGAAGTTATGATCATTATATTGTTTAGTCTTGAGCCATTGCACATTGACTAGTTTGATGATTCCGTGGTTTTGTCCAACCTAAGGGATTCATCTTCCAACACTACATCAGATAATATCTCCTGTAGTGATCTGTTGGGTTTTGATCAATTGATTTTTGTTAAAAGTAAATCACCAAGTCTTTCTTACAAGTTTGTCTTGTCTGGAAGCTCTGGTGAATCCAGTCCACCCTTGGTGACCTCGAAACTCTGGTACAGCTTCCAACATTATGTTGTTGTTAGGTGCTGTTGAGTCAAGTGCACCTTACAGTGATCCTGTGAGCAGCACATCAGAACCCTGTCCTGTCCTGGGCCATCCTATAATCTCTGACACACTTGAGCCCATTGTTGCAGCCACTGTGTGAGTCCATCACACGGAGAGCCTCCCTCTCTTTTACCACCTTTCCAAGCATGATGCTGCTCTCCAATAAAAAGCCCCTCTAGCATCACAGCAGCATGCAAGCACAAGATACAAATGCAACAAACCAAGAAACAGGTGGTGGGTTCTCTTTTTATTTGTTGTTATGTGCTGTCAAGTTGAAACCGACACCTGACTGACCCTCCAACAGGCCTTCAGAAGCTATAAATCACATGGAAAGAGATTGCCTGTCTTCCTTTTGCGGAGCAGCTGGTAGATTTGAACTGTGTGCCTTTTTGGTTGGCAGCGCAGCTGTTTACCACTAAGCCAGCCGAGCTCTCTATGTATTTAGTAGGTACCTGTGAGCCAACTATGACTCATAGTGACTATGAACAACAGAAAGGAACCTTGCCCTATTCTGAACTATCTTTATGATCTCTGATCGCTTTCTGCTGATTGTTACAGTCGCACGTTGTCAGCCCATCTTGTTGAAGTATCCCTCTCTTTTCTCTAACCGTCAACCTTTTCCGACATGTTGTCTTTTTCCAAGGACTAGTTCCTTCTGACAACTTGCTCCAAGTATATGAGATGAAGTTTCACCATCCTTGTCTTTAAGGAGCACCCTTGTTGCTCTTCCTCCAAGACAGATTTGTTTTATGTTCATGGGATATTTAATACCACAGTTCACAGACATTTTATTCTGTCATCCTTCTTCATGGCCCAACTGTCAGATGCATACGAAGCAACTGAAAATATTATAGCTTGGGTCAGTTTTTAAATGGACACCCTTGTTTGACTTAAGCTTCATCCCTAGGATTAGGTTCATGGTAGATTTGAAGAATATCTAAAAACCATAGCTTCAGGGGTTCCAGTGGTCTGTATCAGACCAGTACATCAGGTCTTTATTATGATCTTAGATTTTATTTTGTATTTTTCTCGCCTGTGTTGAGGACCTTCTTTTGGGATCCACATCAGAGTGATAGCTTGTAGTAGCCAGGCACCATCTAGTTCTTGGGGTCTGAGGGTTTTCAGAGGCTGTGGTTTGTGTGCTTCATTTGTCCTTTGGACTAATTGTTTCAGTGAGTCTTTGATTTTCTTCACTGTTCATTGCTCTGGAGATAATGGAGAGGGACCAGTGGTTCCATGCTAGATGGCTGCTGGCAAGCTTTTAAGACCCCAGTCACTGCTCACCAAAGTAGGATGTACAACATTGTCTTTACGGACTGTGTGATGCTCCGTCATTGACCTAGACGCCTCCCGCCTCCCATGACTGTGATGGTCCTTGGCTCGCAAACCCAGTGAGTCATTCCCTCAAGGTGTTGGGTTATGGGTAAGAAATTCTCATAACTTTGCTCCTCGTAAGCTCTACTGTATATAAGGAGATATTTCCAGCACATACAAATATACATATGTAGAAATCTTCTCTGCCAAACCTGTATGTATTCATGGGTGTAGTCCCACTCCCCATCCCACGCTTGTTCAGTTTGCATGCCTATGCGTATACCTGCTTGGAGAGTATTGTTATTCCTGTGAGATTTGCATGTGTGGTAATGTTTACTTTTGGGTTAACTCTTGTGCTACTCCCAGTGTCTTCTTTTGGTCATGTTGTGTTGATCTCCTCCCTATAGTTACTTTACCCTTCACTTGAGATAATGTGTATCTACTTTCTACTTAGTGATCGAGGATCACTCCTTCCCATTCTCATCCCCTGTAACCATCAAACAGTACTGGGTTTTTTTGTGTGTAAACCTTTACTTTTTATAATTTTTATATATGCCTTGGAGTAAACTCATAGCTGACCCTTCAGTGAGTTTTCAGGGGCTGTAAATTGCACGAGAGGAGCATAGAGCATCGGGTAGATTTGAACTCTTTCCCTTTTGGTTGGCAGTGCAATTTATTAGCTCTAACCTACTAGAACTCTCTAGCCATCAGAACACCCTTTTGTAACAGTGGCCTCATGTTGTTGTTCTTGCTGTTGTTGATTGCCTTCAAGTTGATCATGCTTCATAGCAACCCTATGAACAAAAGACCTGAAGCCCCTCTACAACTATTGACATTTATCAAAGTTCATAGTTTCTGGAGACATGTTATTTAGGAAGTGGATGCCATTCCTTATATAATGCTATATAATATCACATTTATTAGTCTTTAATTGTATAATATTCTGTCATATGTATATACCATAGTTTGTCCACTCATCTGTTGATCGGTACTTAGGTTGTTTTTATCTTTTTGTGTGTCTGTCTGTTATCTCATGCCTCTTATTTCTCTTAATGAGATTTCCAGACCATGTAGTAGTTGTTTTTTTTTTAATTGTGACTCCAGTGAAAATCTACAGAAAGGTTGGGTTTTCATACATGATGCACATGTAGTATTTTTTTCATTTCACACATTTTTTAGGAGATACTGTACCATTTTCCATAGTGGTTATATCATTTTACAGTCCACCAGCAGTGTCTTAAGAATCCTAGTGTCTCTAGACCCTTGCAAGCATTTGTTGTTGTTCCCCCCTTTATTATTTAAAAAACTCCATTGCCATAGTAGGGATATGTGTTAGTGCATTGTTATTTTGCTTTGCATTTCTTCGGTGGCTAATGCGAAGAAGCCTTGGTAACTAAGGAATAAGCACTATTACCTGAAAGGTTGGGGGTTCATGCCCACCATTAGTTCGGTGGAAGAAAGATGAGGCAGTCTGTGAAGATTTACTTGGAAGCTTTGTGGGGCGGCTCTCCAACTCTATCCTCCAGGTCACTGTGAGTTGGGCCTATGTGACTGTAAGTTTAATAGATAGTGATTGCATTTCTTCATGTATCTACTGGCCGCTTGTCTTCTTGGTAAGGTGTCTGCCTGTTTTAAAAACTTGATTTGTTTATCTTTCCATTGCTTAGGTATTGGAATGTCCTATAATTTTAGATTCATCATTTGTCAAGTATTGACAAATACAGTAGTAGAGTCAGAACCAACTCATAGCTGACCCTCCAGTGGTTTCTCAGAGACATTAAATCACAGGGGAGAAGATTGTCCATCCATCTCTTGTGGAGCAGCTAATGGATTCAAACCTGTGACTTCAGGATTGTAGAGCAGCTTCTTACCACTAGGTCGTTCTCTTTTGGAGAACTCTTTTAATGTGGACAAGTGTTTAATTTTTTAGGAGGCCCCACTGTCTAGCTTATTGTCTTGTTGTTTGTATATTTTTGGTTTTTTTTTTTTTAGTAATCTAAATATGTCATAGATGAGGGCCCCTACATTTGTCTCTATTTTTTCTTGTATCTTTCTAGTTTTATGTGTCACATTGTGATCTTGAATCTATCTTGACTTAGTTTGTTTTTTTTTACTATGGTCTGAGATATGTGTCCTGTTTCTTTTTGTTGCAAAATGATACCAGGTTTTGCCAGCACCATTTGTTAAATAGATTATAATTTCCTTATTGTCTGCCATTATACCAGTGGCTTACGAGGTAGGGAGTTGTACTACCAACCCAAAGACACAAGGTCGAATCCCCCAACTGGTTTGAAGGAGAAAGATGGGAAGAGACCTCTGAAAACCTGCTGGAGGGTCAGCTTTGAGTCGGTTCAGACTTGACAGCCATGAGTTTGAACCTTTATCGTCATCATCCATGTAGTAGGTTTTGAGATGTGAGACCGTTGGTGGTTCTTCTTCACTCGTGCTTTGCTTATCCTAGTTCCCTTTCCTTATAAAGCTGGTGATTAACGTTTTCACCTCCTTAAAGAATTCAGCATGCTGTAGCATGTATCAGGCTTCATTCCTCTTTATAACTAAGTAATGTTCCGTAACATGTGTGTACTTGTGCAGCAAGGAGCAGGAATCCAGTTCCTGCGATGTGGAGATCGATCCCGTCCTCTCGCCCCCATTTCTCTAGCCAGCTGCCCCCGTGGTTCTCTCTTGTAGATCTCGGGGAGGTAGGTCAGAGCTTGCAAAGTCAAAGGATACCACCTGCCCCTTCGGCAGCCAAGTCAGCAGGTTTGAAGAGCTCACCGGACACTTCGCTTTTGTCTCGCTGTCTATAGACCTCTCCTTCAGAATGTCAGCCCCAAACTCAGGAGTCTGCATGGCACCCTGATGTTCTTACCTGTTATCTCCTATTTCCCCTTGGGTTCCATCATTTACAGAGATAAATGGAATCATTCACAGAGAATTCACTGAGAGAATTCCCTACTGAAGACTCTAGATTTATTCTAGTAAAGAAGGATATAAATACAGAGACTCACGGGACAAGATCCGAGAGAGTTCACAATGTGATACTTGTCCTGAATGATATCCTGCTGTCCTGCAAGCACATGCTCCCAGCGGTTCGGAGGCCTAATTGAGAGTCTCCCCAAACTCTAGTGCCCTGGGCTTTCTTTCTTGGTCCTTACGGTGTGGTCATGATGAGTTATCACATGCCTCCTCAGAGCTGATCATCTTTCTGCCACCAGGTGGTCTTTTTGATCGGCCTCTGGTGTGTGGGCTGACTTTTAGGGACAAAGAACAAAGGCCATATTTCTTCCTGTTTCTCACAGTATACACATATTATTTATTTGTATCTGAGGAGCCCTGGGATCTCTGATGGTGTAGTTGAGAGCAAGTTCTGCTGCTAACCCAAAGGTCACTGCACGTCTTCGGTGGTTAGAATCAACCAGCAGCTCGTTGGGACAAAGATGAGCAGGCTTCTCCTGTTATGATTTGCAAGCATGATGGGGAGTTGCTTTGAGTCAGCGCTGAGTGGAAGACAGTGAATATAAGCCCTGGTGGCAGATTGTGTAGTGTATTGGACTGCTTACCTAAAGGTTGACTGACCCGTGCATTGTGGTGTGTTTGGTTTTGCCACACAGTGTGCCCATGTAATATTCTTGGACATTTTTGTTTGTATGTTTCTACCACACAATATTAGTAATAGCATCTGTATATTTGGCTCTGATGAATGCTCTTTTTTTTTTCTGGAGACAGCAGTGGCAAATTCAGAGATAAAGCCATGAACAGATTGCGTGTCTTGTCGACTTTCTGGGCTCATGAGAGAGTCTCGGTGAATACTCTGGAGTGCCTCACGTGTTCTGAAAGGGAGAAAAGAGCAGCATTTAAACTTTAAGATGGACTACTGGCTTGTCCAGGCCCTCCTTCTGTCTCTGCTAGAGGAGTTTTTGGTGATTTAGAGGTTCCCAAGAACCAAAACCAACTTCTCTGGAGCTAACAGAGTAGCTCAGAATATTTTGTGCATCTCAAGAGTCAAATTAGGTTCCTTCTATAGGGTTTTCCTGTGGCTGATTTTTCAGAAGGAAAATTTTCCACAGGCCTTTCTTCCAGGTCACTTCTAGGTAGACTTGGGCCTCCAGCTTTCTGTTAGCAGCCAAATGAGGTAGCCATTGGAATTTCCCCAGGACTTGAGGAAGAGTAAAGGACTTTCTTTTCCTCAACAATAATAAAATCATCTTTGGCATTATTTAATGAACAATGTTATAGTCACAAGTCAAAAGAGTTAGAAGGAATTCTGAGAGAAATAGAGATTTTATTGTATTCTGTATTATTTAAGGAAGCTCTGGTGGCCGAACTCGCTCAGCATTTCCTAAGCTCAAGGAACTGAAGAACAGATTCAAACCTAGAGTTGCTGTAATCAAGGATGCTTTGGGCAGAATATTAAATGATCCAGGAAGTATTAAAA
>NW_006399786.1:2420148-2427742 GCF_000299155.1 Elephantulus edwardii
GAGTCGGAAACGACTCGATGGCACATAACAACAACAACCACTGGCGGCCTAGTGGCAAGAAGCTGCACTGCAATCCCAAAGTCATACAGTTTGAATCCACCAGCAGCTCTGTAGGAGAAGGATGGGTAATCTCCCATGCGATTTACTGCCTCTGAAAACCAGCTAGAGGGTGAGCTGCGAGTGGTTTCCAACCCTGCAATGAATTGAGTTTCTGTCATGTACAAGAAGCTGTAGAAGCTGAAAAAAAAATTAGAGACATTGAAGGAGGGTGTATCAAAGGACTTTACAAATAAGTATTTTCATTAATGTGTTACTTTGAGATGAAACTTTTTATCTTTAGCCAGATGGGAAGGCCTCTTCTTCCATCAGTATAACTTAGAAGCTAACAGCTGGGTCTCCTTAACCTCAAAGACCGAGGCCCAGATCTTGGCCTTGTTGCTTATAAATGGTTTCATGTTGGCCATGCAACTCCTCAGTCTCATTTTCCTTACCTCTAAAGTGACAGTGATAAATGGCAAGTCCTCAATAGAGTTTTTGTGAGGACAGTGCTATGATAAAACAGCTATTGTCACCATGTACTTTCTCTGTGCCAGCTCTTGTTCCAAGTGCTTAATATATGTTCCATGCTTTCCAAGTATTCCATTTTAATCATACCAAGACTCAATGATTCCTTTATGTTAGAGCTGTTATCTGGGATCCACCCATTTTTCTATAAACCAAAACCATAGCCATAGCTATAGTGCTAATATTTGACTCCGAGCAACACTCTGTTCGTTTCAGTGGCTGGAAGTCCGAAGGGAGGAGATTACTTTCTCTTTCTCCTCTGGAGTGTTGGTGGGTTTGAACTGCTGATGTGACAGGCTGAGTGTCTCTGTCAGCTCTAATCCACAAATGGTTTCTTATGGGAAACGGGAATGGGAAGACTCTGCCATTCCCATTTGTTGAAGGGGACATTGCAGTGTCTTCCCATTAAGATTTACAGCCCGGAAACTGGATGGAGGGTTGCTGTGAGTTAAAATCAGCTTGCTTGCCATGTGTACCTGCCTGTCAATAGGATTCAGTTTAGGACTTTTCCTTTGTTAATGAGGCTACCCCAGTGTGGGTTGAGCCCTGAATCTCATTACTTCTAAGTTATAAAAATGAGTAGAAGAGGCTCAAAAGACACAGGGGAAGAGAATGCCAGAAACAGATGCATCTGCAAGTCTGGAATGCCAAGGAATTCTGACAGCTACCAGAAGCCCAAGTACACAGGGATGGCACTGCTGCAAGACTGACCAGACCTGAGTTGTGACTTGCAACCTCCTTAAGACTGAGAAAATCAGTTTCTATTCTCTGAAGCCACCATGTGTCTTATTTCTATTCCTGTAGGGAACTTACAAAGAAAGGCACTTGGAATGATGGTTTTTAATGGAGTGAGTTAAACAAAAGCAAAGCCAAACTTCGTCCTATAGAGTTGGTTCTGACTAATGGAGACCCTATAGGACAGAATGGGAGCCCTTGTGGCCACGAGAGAAAAGACTTGCACTGCTGACCCAAAGGCAGGTGGTTAGGATCCATCAACTGCTTCAAGAGAGAGAGATGGGGCATTTTCCTCCTGTGTGATTTACAGTCTCTGAAAAACTCACTGAAGGGTTTTCTGTGAGTCGGTGCCAACTTGATGACATAACAAGAAATAGATCAGAACAGACCTGCCCTATATGGGATCAAGTATGTCAGGGATGATAAGGATGGCACAGTCTAGGACATGGTTTAGATCTGTTGTTCATAATAGGGTGGCCGTGATATGTACTCGATTAAGTGGTTCCTAACAACAGCAACAATAACCACCAAACAACAACATGGGATTTCAGAGTCTCATCTTTCTCACTTGGAGAAGTTAATGGGTTTGCACTTTCAACTTAATTGGTTAGCAGCCAAGCCCTTAACCCCTGAGCCACCAGGGCTCTTCTACTGGGTATACTTTTAAAAAAAAAATACCTTTATTTTCATTATATAAACTAAAAAAACAAACAAACAAAAAACCACTTAACAAAATTTCCCTACATCGTGGAGAAGGTAGAATGAGAAAGTGGTACAGGACGTCAGTAGAAGAATGCAATGCAACGTAGCAAAGGCTTTGTAATGGTCATAAAGTGGAAGAGGACATTGTTCTGTAGCAGAAACCTGCAGAATTGACCTCTGGGGTGAGGCCAGTGGGGGTGGTCTCTGTCATAACTGGATTATCCATAGGCAAGGCTCCTTGTTTTACTGTCAGGTTGATGCTGTCTTGGGCAGAAATGTTTCCTTGGGAGTATGCCAGGGGATTTTCCTGGCTATAATTTAAAGAAAAACAAACAATAATTAATTTTTGTTGTTGAGTATACACAGCAAAACAGAAACTGATTAAACAGTTCCTGCAAATATTTTCCTTGATTTTGAGTATACCCATTGAGTTGTGCAACCATTCTGTCTCTTTTTTTAAAGTTTTTCTTCCCCCATTAACACAGATTCATTGACGCTGAAGTTCCTATCTGATCTTTTGAGCTACTTTCCCCCTTCTTATCCTAAAGAGATAGTTTTTAAAAGAGCATAGTGTTCAAGACAGGCATTCTTTACTAGTAAGTTAAGCTACTGTTTGGTTTTAAGAAGGCTTTAGGGAATGATATTGACTTAAGGTTTAAAGTTTATCTCTGGGAAATAGTTTTTTCAAGAGTCCCTCTAGCCTGCATGGCTACAGAACATTTGAGTTCTGTGAGACTTTGAAATTCTGTTTAGCATTTTCTCTTTGATCAGGAGTCTTCTGTAGATTTGTTGATCAGAATATTCGGTCATGGTAAGTGGGTACCATTTGGTTCTGGTTTCTTAGCGAAGGAAGCAGGTTAGGTAATTAAGCAAACATGCCATATCCTTCTCTTGTTCCTGAATTTCCTTCTTTCACCCTTTAATAGAGACTGATTGTTGTGCCTTCGCCGGACACTTGTAAGCTTTTAAGAACCCAAATACTACACCGAGAACCTGGAGGTAGAACAGACATTAAAAATCGTCTTAGGCAAATTAGCCAGAATGCCCCATGAATCCATGACCCTAAAGTTCTCACTATCAGTATTCTTTGTGGAAATGTATCAGCAGGCCTTTTGCAGTGCTATTGGATAGGTAGATCTGAACCACCATTCTTTAGGGTGACTGTGGATTGCAGACTGGTTTGCCCCCACCCTTGCATTTCATTGTGTTGGTGGCACCAGTGCCTTTTCCGCCTCGTATACTAAATTATAATATAACTAACTCATTGTTGTTGAATTGGAACTGACTCATGATTGATCCTCCAGTGGATTTTCAGAGGCAGTAAATCACACACATAACTAGGTGAGGTGGTTTCTTGGAAAAGGACACCATGCTTGAAAAGATGGAGGGTCAGTGAAGGTGGGGAAGACCCCCAGTTAGATGGATTGACAAATTGACTGCAGCAGTGGGCTCAAGTGTGTCAAAGATGATGAGGATGACACAGGCCAGGCCAGCGTTAAGGTATATTATTCATAGGGTCTCAAGGAGTTGACCTCGGCTTGGTGGCATTGGACAACAATAATAACAACAACAAAATCACACCGGAGGATCAAACAGTCTTTTCTCCCTGGAGCCCAGTGTAGTGTCTTTGAAATAGTTAGACATGAATGTTTACTTACAGGCTTGATTTAGGTGGAACTGAATGACCCAGAATCCATGACTCTGTTTTTAGGTACACTGTATTTTTCTGTCAAATACTTTTTTCCTGAAATGCATGCTGGAAGCTCTTGGCTTGCTGACATGAGAAAGTGAAGTAAGCGAGCAATCCCTTGGGCTCATCTTTTTGGTGCGATAATAAGGATGCCTTGTTGGGAAATTCTGAGGAAATGAGTATGATTGACAGCAGTAAAGGAGGAGAAGCCCTGACAGGGATGTTAGAAAATAGTGTATCTTGGGAAAGTAACTAATTATGTGGATATTATTGCATATACAAGAAAAAAAATACCCTTTTTTAAAATTTTTATTATTTTTGTGTGAGTGCACCGTCAAATCAGATCTGACTGGTACAGGAGGAGATTGCCCCTCCTTCCCCGGCAGAGCATCTGGTGGATTCGAACCGTGCGCCTCTGGGATTGTAGTTGCAAAAAATACCTTTTTAGCAGTGCTGTTACCTCCTCTCGCTGTGCTTGGGCAAACCTGGGAATTATTCAGCACTCTTAAGCACATGCTGATTGTGATTGCTTAGAGTGGCGGCCTTGAGCCATGTTGAGGTAAAGGCAAGGCAAGCCGACACAGTTAACAGAAGAATCTCTGCCTTTGAGCTGTGGTGTTGGCGAAGAGTACTGACTATCTCATGGATGGCTCAAAGAACAAACAAGTCTGTCTTGGAGGAAGTGTGACCAGGGTGCGCCTTAGAGGCGAGGACGATGAACTGTTATCTGACATACTTTAGGCATGTTGTAATGAGGGGCCAGTCCCAGACATCGTGCTGGGAAAGGTGGAGGGCCAGAGAAAGAAAGATCTTCAACAAGATGGATTGACACTGTGACTGCAGCAGTGGGCTCAAGCCTATTAGAGACGGTGAGGACGGAGCAGGATAGAACAGAGTTCAGATCTGTTCTTCATAGGGTTGCTGTGGGTTGTACTTGGCTTGACAGTAGCTAACAACAGCAGCCTAGATCTTGGGCTTGTGTAACTTCAAGGTTGACTTCCAGAAAGAAACCTAAGAAGTAAGAAAATTCTTGTTCATGAAAGCATATTTTAATCATCTCTCATAGCCTTCAAGTTGGAAATGACGCATAGCTAACCTTTCAGCGGATTTTCAGAGACCAAATTGCACAAGAGGAGACTGCCTATTTTTCTCTTGTGGAGAGACTTGTGAATTTGAACCACCTTTGGGTTCATACTCAGCACCTTATGAACTGTGCCATCAGAGCTCCAGTATTCCCTAATAATGTGGGTTTACAATGAAATGACTCTTTTTAGTATGGCTAGCTCCTCCCCACCCCTTGCAGAATTCACATTGCCATTGTAAACTTTTCACGTTATAACAAATTGTCAACTGCTGTGGAACTCCACAGACATGATTACAATCACTATATAGGTCGTATGTGTGTATTTGGAAACCTAGGAAGGCTGTAGTAAGATCACAGTGCTGTTGCTGATTAGAACTCATGAGTTTTCCATTTTCTCAACTGTGGTATCCTTAGAAAGTTTGAAAGCCGAGCTTTCTTTCTGTAGAAGTTGCCAGTTTTGCACAGTGGGGATAGAGGGAACCATTCTGTGTTTCAAGAAAGTTTAAGATTTACCCTTTACCATATTTCTCCCATCATATTGCACTGCCTTATTTGTTTGTCTGACTTCTCACTGGACTTTGGTCTCCCTGGGACAAGAATGAGGCCTTTTAACACAGTTCTGCATGGTAATCCACTTCCTAAAAAATCAACCACTGTAATCTCTGGAGCACAACTCTTTATTTTGGGACACATAATATATCCATATGTTAAGGTCAACTTGATGATAACTGTTTAGTATATATTGTCAGCATTCCTATTTGGTGCCAGGCTCATAGTAATATTTGTATTATTTGTCTGTTGCTTCATAAGAAATTACCACAAATTTAGCTTTAAACAACATACAGTTGTTACCTCACAGTTTTTGTGAGTCAGCAGTCTGGACATAGCATAGTCAGAGTTTTATAGGGAATTATACAAGTGTTATGTGGGACGTAATATACAAGGAGTGTACATCAGGAGTGGTGTTTTGGTTTTGCTTGGTTTTTTGGTTGTGTTTTTTTTAAACCATCTTGAAATTCTGCCTACAATCCAAATAAAAAAACATACTAAACACTGATGCACAGTGACATGGGGTTTCCAAGGCTGTGATGACTAAGGATGCTGACTGTTGACTGTTAAGTTGGCAGCTGAACACGTAACCTTTTTGCCACTAAAACTTCTTTTGTCTATGAACAACAACAGCAAAAACAAACCAAACTCACTACCTTAGAGTCTATTCTGATTCCTTGAGTTCAATGTACGAGTGACTGAATGACCAAATGAATTCCAAGCATGGACTGAATGACTTCTGATGGGTGGCATCAGAGCAATGGCTTGAGTAGAACACATGAGAGAAAATACGGAGTACCTTACTCTAGAATATAGATTTAAGAAGTTTCCTTATCACTTGTGAGCTATTTCTGTATGTCAACTATACACATGCTTGTATCCAGACTAGGAAAAAGTTGTTCAGATAGATCACTTGCTTTAAAATCAAGAACTTTGTTCATTAGGGTTTGTATCCTTTCGCCATATCTAGGATTTAGTTTTGTTGGTTTTGGGACACCAGGAGTTGGAGTCAACCTCAACAGCACCTAACAACAATATTTAGTCGGGATGCTGAGCAAATAATCAGAGAAACTGAACTCTATGGAGAAGAAATTGGCATCAGAATTGGAGGAAAAATCATCAGCAAAGTTTGATGTACAGATGACATGAACTTGCTTGCTGAAATTGAAAGGATGTGAATCACTTGTTGAAAATCAGACCCTGTAACCTTCAGAAAGGATTACATCCCACTATCAAGAAAATAAAAATCCTAACCACTGGACCGATAAGACAGCATTGTGAGAGATGGAGAAAAGATTAACGTTGTCAAGGGTTTCATTTTGCTTGGCTTCCCAAACCACATCTATGGAAGCAGCAGTCAGGAAATCAGAAGATATAGAATATTGGGCTAATCTGTTGCCAAGGACCTCTTTATAGTTCTTAAGAGCATATATGTTAATTTGAAGGCTAAGGTGTGCCTGACCCAAGACGCAGTATGGATTTTAGTTAGCAGTACAACATTACACAGACTGTATACCACCTGAGCTCCTTCCAAGCCAGGGTATTCTAACCTGCTTCATATGCCTGTGAAAGGTGAACAAAGAAAAAGGAAAACCAAAGAATTGTGGATGCCTTTGGGTTTTGACATTTGTTAAGAATACTGAGTATACCATGGACTGCCAGAATAAGAAGTCTACCTTGGATGAAATATACTTAGGTGATTCTTGTGGGGGGAGGAAGATGATGGGTGAGACTTTGCCTCTTATATTTTGGGCATGTTATCAGGGAAGGGTTAGGACATCATTCCCTGGAAAGGTAGAGGGTCAGGAAAGGAGAGGAAGGCCCTATGGAGATGGACTAGCCCAGCGGCAGCAGCCGTCGGGGTAAGCACAGCAGAGATGGTGAGAATGGTGCAGGATCTTTCCAGGCTTCATTCTGCTGTGTACGGGGTTTCTTTGAGTCACAGTAGACTCAACGACACCTAATCATACCCCAAGACATAAACAGAAGACGTGAGCCTTAAAAAGGAAACCCAAGCTCTTCCCTCACCGCACTACTGAAATTGACCATTAACTGGAGACTGAGAGCTGAGCCTGTAGATGGATCTTCTGTGGGTGTGGAAGGCAAGGGCACCCAGGCGAGGAAACATCCTTCAGCTTGGCTTTCAGTTTCTAGAAATTGAGTCTCAGCTGTATGCTGAAAGAAAAACATGTTGTTGTTGTTGTTATGTGCCATCGAGTCGTTTCCGACTCATAGCGACCCTATGCACAACAGCTCTAAACCCTGCTCTA
>NW_006399786.1:2429951-2436791 GCF_000299155.1 Elephantulus edwardii
TTTACAAGATTCAATCATTCTATCTCCAGCCTCATTCCTGTCACCAAGCCCATGTTTTCCGACCACTGATTCTTCTTCACTATTCCCAACTTTTGCATTCCAGTCACTCATTATTATCAATGCATCTTGATTGCATGTTCGATCTATCTCCGACTGTAAAATTTGGTAGAAATCATAGTTAGTCTTTATTTGAGCCCTCGTAACCACATGCATATGCTGTGTCTTTTTAAAATCCTCTGGCAACGAGATGCAGCAGGTAGAGAGAAAACCTTACTTGCAGATCTGGCTGTGCATACTTTAAAAATCGAAGTGAACTGTAGAAGGCTGTTTTTAATTTAGAAGAGCAGAAAGGATATGTGTGTGATGGCATCATCATGGTATAAAAGTCAGTAAGACATATTACTTCTCTGGCCGGCCTTTGAAGCTTCCTATGTAGATTGTGGCAGGGCCTGCTTGGTCTGGGGCTTGGGTCCCACCTTGCCTAAACTCATTGTATAAACATTTTGTCTTTTTGTGCATCCAGAGACCAAAAAAAACACCCCCCAAAAAAACCCAAACACCTATGAATAGCAATAGAAGGGGCTCATTGAGATTCAGTGGAAAATATGAAGGCAGGAGCCTGGCAATGTATAGTCAAAGAGGCATTGTCCCATCTGATTAGCAATTGGATATATTCTGAGTGAGCTTCTGGGTGGTGAATGAGAACCAGGATTTCGCCAGGAAGCACCATGCTGTTTTTCATCCTTGTTTTTCAGTTTCCCTTTTCCTTCAAAAAGTAATAAGCTGGTTCATTGGCTTTCTTTGAGAGCTGAAAAGGCTTGGTGTTTAAGCCAATGCTGAGTGACAGTCACTAGTTACATTTGGAAGTATTAGAATTACTGCAAACTATTGTTAAAATTGTAGAGCTGGGTATACAGTACTTGCCTGGACAACAGAAAGAACAAAAAGATACATTTTGGGAATCTCCCTGGGAGGGAGAAGCAATATCTTTTATTAGCATGTTTATGCTTGACCCTGACCTCAGCATCTCAACCCTGCACAGAAAACTTAAATGTTCAGATGTTTTCCTGGTGTGTAAGTGGTGGAGCCTTGCTGTGTAATAAAGACCTTGAGGGTTGTATTTTCAGGAAGTTGTATGCAGAACATGGAATGAGAACAACATATACTGGATGACTGCTGCGTTTGAAACCGTGGTCGTTAAGCAGAATAGGAGCAGTTGGCATGTGCTCACGGGCTGTGTTTGCATCATGGACCTGATAGGATCCTATATAACACAGTTGAACTCAGTGCTTGTGTTTTGAAAATCACCAAGGCAATTTGGTTTTCAGAATTTAATGGGACAAGGTGTCAGTCTTAGATACATTAGTGTCTACACTGTGCCCTGTTGCCACCCTCCGGCATGCCATTTAGGAATTTTCTCCTCTATTCCATGCCCACTTGTTAAAAACTAAATAAACACAATCAGGCCATCAGTTCTGACTCTTGTCAAAGTAGAACTGTGTTCTCTAGGGTTTTCACAGGGTGATTTTTCTAGAAAGTAGACCTTTCTTCTAAGGTGCTGGGCAGACATGCACATCTAGCCTTTGATTAGTAGCATGGTGTGCTGGCCGCTTGCACCAGCCCAGGGATGCTAACTCTGTAGCTAATGGGAGGAAAAAAAGCACAACCATTTTTTCCCTCTCCTAACTGCCAGCAGAAGTCCCTGAGTTTTGAGGATCTCTCCTCTGAGTTGAGCAGTAATAAAGCAGTTTTCTTTCCTGGGTTTATAACTATCATCACTGTGATTAAAAAAATAGGTAATTTTAACCAATCTCAGCAACCACAGTGAGAGCAAAGAAGAGTCTTCAGTTTCTCTCCTAAATGATCTTTTCACTACCTTGCTCATATATTTTATAATTTTGGCTGTAAACTCAAAGGAAGTGAGATGTCTGCTTTGTTCCTGACATACTAAGGCGTAATGGAAATCCAGATAATTGTCAGTTTTAAATATTCTGGTTTCCGAAACATCTGTCAAAATTTATTCCATCACCTGGCAGTTTAAAATGCCACATCAGGAAGAGCCAGATCTTAAGAACATCTGCTTTGTACCATTGATAACTTTGTGAAACTCTGGAGTAATTTGAGAAGGCTTGAGTCTGCTTCTCCCAAAGACACTTTAAAAAATTAGTGAAGAAGAGTGAAACCTTTCAAGCAGGTGGACTGTGCAAAGGTAGCTCTAGCTCTGGAGTGAAGGTCCGTTTTGAACTTCTAGTCAGAGGCCTTGGGTAGCGTTTCTACCTTTCCCAGTTTGCCTGTCATTGCTGTTTTATTTTTTGAAGTTAAATTTTGTTTGAGGGGTTATTAAACCAGTTGTGACCCTTATAATAATCCGATTATATCCTGTATATAGTTCAAATTTTGAATAGTATAAAGAACTGCAAGTATCCCACTTTTTCTTGTGGAGCTCTTTTTTTGTTATATCCTTACTTGAATCTTGTGCTAAATTAAGGCCGTTCCACAACCCACAGTGTAATTTTCAGTTTATATCCTACCATGTTGTTGGGACTGCCATTGCTGTTGTTGTTTGGTGCCATGAAGTCTTGTTGGTTGATGCTGCTGAGTCAGTTCTCACTCCCAGTGACCCTGTGCATTGCAGAGTAGAATGACTGCATAGGGGATGGATAGCCGGGCTTGACTGCATGTGTGCACATGTGGAGGTTCCAACTCCAGTTCTTCAAGGAGTAGTCAAGAGCTTAACCATTTGTCCCACCCAGAGATTCCTTACCAGCTAAACCACTAAGGCACAGAAAAGGAACTCAGGTCTTCTGTTATGCACTCTGTGTTTTGTTCCAAGGACCCTATCACTGAAATTGGGAACATTAACTTTTTTGGTGGCCTAGTGGCAAGAAGCTGTGCTGCAATGCTGGAGGGACATGGTTCGAATGCACCAGGTGCTCCACAGAAGAAGGATGGGCAATCTTCCCCCTCCTTCTCCTCCCTCTGAAAACCCACTAGAGTGTCAGCTATGGGTCGGTTCCAACTCTATGGTAAGCAAGACTTAAAGCCACCAGCTTCTCTATGAGAGAAAGAGGGGCAGTCTCCTCCTGTGGGATGTACAGCTTCTGAAAACCCAGTGGAGGGCCATTTATGTGACTTACAGTACCTAATGACAACAATAATGAGTAAGATTGGTAAGCCAGTGCTAATCCACATTTGGAAACAGATGACGAGAAAAAAATCCCTGTCCTTTTTTGTCAGTCTTGGTAGACTGTTAGCCTACTCTGTTCTTATGGAGGACCTGCTTGTGTATAAAACATTTCCCACTCAGGCCAGTATGGAAACATTTCCATTCACTGCAGAGATGCCAAGGATAGGAGCTTTTGCGACAGACTCCTTTTACCAAAGAAGAGCTCGGCACAAAGGAGAGTGATAGATGTTGTAAGCTTTTCAGTGCTTGTAGGTTCTAGTGAAACTCTAGGGAAAGGAACTTTATGTCTTAGAGTTGCTGCTGTCACTGAGTGTTTTTAAGTATACAAGTCAGTTATATTAATTGCATTAACCATTTTTTTTTTGCATTAACCATTTTTACAGATGTCATCACTATCCATTATTTAATGTGTTTGTCCTGTGAACAGAAAGTCAGTGCCTTGTAAATAGTGATAACTCCCCATTTCCTCTTCCTCCAGCTCCTGCTCACTATGTTCTACTTAGTTCATATGCATTTGCCCATTTTAGATAGTTGATACGTGTGGGATCATACAGTATTTGCCCTTTTGTTTGAGAATGTTTTCTTGGTTTATTCATATTATCTTGGGACTGTCTTAGGATTTTATTTCTCCAAGACTGAATAATTGTCTATTGTATACTGTATGTGCCAGATTTGTTCATCCATTTATCTGTTGATTAACTATCTTTTGTTTCCATCTTTTGACTATTGTGAATAATGCTGCAGTTAATATTTTAGTCAATATTTTGTAATACACCATTTGTTAGGAAAACAAGTGGTTGTTCCTCAGATGAAGCTTTATAAAAATTTGGATGAGACTTGTGTCAGTTGGCAGCTGGTGGAGGAAGTATGTTTTGTCTGCTGTGGAAACGCCTTCCTCATACTGTTCCCATCCCACTAAGCAATGAAAGAGCAGAATATTCTCAGCTTCATTAGTAAAAAGTAAAGGGGCATTTGTAGGGCAATGGTAGTATTGAGTGGTGTTTCTGTGGTAGAATTTGCTATCCATGTGGGAGACATAAATTCCACTTCCAGATAAGGTACCTCAAGGTTAGTTGCCATTCTATCAGGGGAACAGTGGAGTTTCCAGACTAAGATAGACTAGAGAGAAAGGTTGGTCTGTCTCCTTCCAAAAATTAGCCAGCGACAAGCCAGTGGGTCATAACATTCTACTCTCCATGGCCCTGGAGATGCCACCATGGAGGACAGAGTTAACAATAGCAAGAGTGACATTAAGGAGATCTTTAAAAGAGCAGCATTTTTCATTAGTAACTGGAAACATATCCAGTGTTTAAAATGCCTCTTCTCTCATGATGAGTATGAGTTTGAGAAATGCATGAGAAGGAAGTTTTTTGAGTTTCTAATATTTCAAAAGCACTTTGACACTTGTATGTCTGCTCCTAATGAGAAACCATTCAATATATTTATGATTTGCATAGTTTCATAGAAATGAATGAATATGGTCCCAATGCTCTTTTGCTGAATATACTTCACTTACATATTACTGCTCACTCAAATAATTTGTGTTACGTGTTTGTATCCTTTAGTTATAACTGGATGCAGGGTGGGGGGGAATAGATAAAATGAACATGGCCCACTGTTTTGGACATTGCTCTTTTTTTTCAACAGTGCTATAAAAATGTAACTGCAATCAATATATTAAGAAATCTATTCCAAATGATGGATCAAACCACAGGATTCTGCTTTAAGTCTTTGCTATTTCCCTTCTGCCCCTTTAAAAAATTCCACACTGTACAATGTGGTTTGGTTCTGCTTTGCAAGTCTTTTAGAGATGTTGCTATTTTGTGAAGGCTGAATGCTCAGTTATGAATGAGGCCAAACTTGGAAAAAAATGATTTTAAAAAATATTTTACTTTTTATCTTGCATTTTAAAGCCTTAAGAAATCCCATGCATTCTCTACTCAGGTCCTAGATCGAGGATCACATGTTTATTGCCAGTCTGTTGTCTAGAAAGGGGAGCTTTCTTGGCCTAATGGGTAAGGGATTAGGGGATTGTGCTGCCAGTTCAAAAGCACATGGTTCCAGTCCACCAGCTGCTCGTTGGAGGAAAGATGGGCACTCTCCGTCTATGCCGTTTACAGCCTCTGGCAGCCAAATGGAGGATGAGCTGTATCTTGGCTGTGACCTGACCTAGCTGATCCTAAGCTACGCTTTTGTCATAAGCTGTGACAAAAGCAGTGAGTTTGACCTTAAGCATCTAGGTGGTGTAAACAGTTAACATGTTCAGCTGCTAATCAAAAGGTTTGCAGTTTGAGGCCAACTTGAGGTACCTTGGAAGAAAGACCTGGTGATCTACATCTTTACCAGCCATCACACACCCTGCAGAGCACAGTTCCATTCTGACATGATTTGAGTCATCATGAATCTTAGTGAACTTGGCAACAACGACTTTTAGCATCTCAAAAGACAGACACCCAAGAGATACAAAAGAAGTGACTGTGAAAGGAAAGGGAGCATAAGGAAGGGAAGGAGAGAGGAAGGGGAAGATGGGACGACCGGCGGGGAGAAAGACCAATGCCTGCAACCAAAAGGAGACACATTTCACTAAGTGAGACACTGAATTTGTTGCCCTGGAAAGCACAGGGTCAAAGGTTGCCTGTCACTTGTGGTTGGTAGCCAAGAACAGTTGGGGCAGGGCCCAGGGGAGATTCATTGTTTTGATAACTTGCCTGAAGAGGACTGACCACAGTGCCTAAATTAGCCCTACTGATAATTGACCTAAAGCTTTGTTAGCACATTATAAATATCTTTTCCCCCTTGACGTTCATTTGTTTTTGTACTCAGCTAGTTTTTATTACATTTCCTCCCTGGATAAAGGAGGTCTGTGTAATGGTAAGTTTTGGGGATCAGGACAGGCTTTGGAGTTTGTTGCCTTAAGCAGCATTTGCTAGGATTTTTAGGTGCTTGCTATGGTTGATGATTTCACTCAGGGTTTTTTGTGGGTCCCCCCCCCCCCCCGCTCAGCCTCAACAGGAAAGGCAGTGCATCACACTGAGCCTCAATTTCTGTCAGGAAAATGAGCCATTATTCTACATTACATTAACTTAGTACTTGAGTTATTCGAATTGGAAATATTCTAAGGACTTTATTTCTTTTTTCTACAAAAGAATGAAAACAACTCCCATAAAAACCTTCCCAGTTAGCACTCATCAAGTTGATTTGGGTTCCTGATAATCCTCTTGCCTGGGTTTCTGAAGCATAGCAGCTGGTGACATCGGAGCATGCATGGCAGTGGAATCCTTAGAGGAAAAAATATGTGGGAATATCTTGTGTGTTATCTTTGTTTTTGATTGTGCGATACATTTTCTTGTTAAGGCAAATTCCTGTGAAAGAAAACATATTCTCCTTTCCCTGTCTTATGCTTTCTGCTAAGGCCTGATAGGTTGTGTTTCAAATAGATTGTAGACAGGAATACTGACAGTGAAGAAACTGAGACTTGAAACCTGATTTTGGCATTGATGGATGAAGGCCTCTCAGGACACTTCTCCTAACCTTGGGATTGTGTGGAAGATGTTTCAGAAGAAAGATTAAAAGAAATTCATTACAGAAAAGCTAGGAACAACACTAGAAGTCCTAATCCACAACATAAACAGTCTTCCCAGTATCCTGGAAAA
>NW_006399786.1:2438226-2439525 GCF_000299155.1 Elephantulus edwardii
TGAGTGGAAGCCCCAAATCTCTGTAAATGTTTATGAAAATTAATAAAATATAATTATAGAAAAAAAAAGAAAGATTAAAAGAAAATGAAAACATGATCAGATGTATTTGACTCAGTACAAATTGCGTTCTTTCCATTTGTGAATTGGACTTTTTGAAACTGCATGGTTACAAAATAGAGGAAGATTTCTGAGCAGCTTCTTGGTATTGCTTTTGTTTTAGAATAAGCTTTCAGAAATGTTGTTTTTTTAGGTGCTGTCACGTGTGACTCGTAGCCACCCTGTCAATAGTGGATCTGAACCCCGTCCTCTCCTGTGCCATCCTCACACTTTCTGACACACTAGAGCCCATCGTGGCAGTCACTGTGGCAGTCCACCTGGTCAGGGGTGTTCCTCGCCTTCGCCAGCCCTCTACCTTTCCAAGCATCATTACCCTCTTCAAGAAATAGCCCCTCCTAGTCATATGCCTGAAGCCTCATCATCCTTGCCTCCAAAAGAGCACTCCGGCCTCACCTTCTCCAAGACATGTTTGTTTTTTGGGCTGTCCATGGGATATCATTAGTGTTTATGAAAAGATTAAACAGATCTTCATTGTTGTGGCATCTGGTGGTGCACTTGATTAAGTGCTTGACTATGAAGCAGAAGGTCAGGGTTTGAACTCACCCAGAGATCCCTTGGAAGACAGTCCTGATGAGCACCTTTGGAAAGGTCTTGAAAACCCTGGGTGTGGAGTGCATCTCCACTCTGCACACATGGAGTCACTGTGAGCTGCAGTGGAGTCGATGGGCAGTGGGCTTGATTTATTTATGGTGACCTGAAATTCTTGTCTTAACCTGCATTAGAAGAGCTATGAAGAGCAGTGAAAAGATATACAGAGCTTATATAAAATAATGTATGCCAGATCTCTTTGCTTTCTTCTCTCAATTGCTAACATTATTCTTTTTTATTATTATTATTAATTTATTTTTTTACAGAGGTTTTGGATTTCCATTCACTCATTGCTGCAATTTTCTCCCTGCCCACCCCTCCCCACCAGCTTGCTTCCCCCTCCGAATAGAGAAAAAAAAAGAAAGAAAAAAAATTCCTTCATTAGTATACAATTCCCACGTCCCTTCCCTCCACCCCCCACCTCGAGTACACTTCTCTATGCAACCTTAATTCTGGATTCCTGTGCTAACCATAATACTCAATCATATATCACCTCTAATCTGTTCTTTCCCTCATCTGTTTTAATACAATATACATAATTTATCCAGTTTTTTCTGTGATACCCCCACCCTGATGTCAGACCCATTCTACAAC
>NW_006399786.1:2440365-2440990 GCF_000299155.1 Elephantulus edwardii
TTTTCTTTACCATTATGTTTGTAAAAACAGATTAGCAGGTCTTTTTCACAGCCTCTTGGCTGGTTGTATTACCCACTTTTTTATTTGTATAGGAGTGCTTCACCATTGTGCCACCAGCTGAAACTACCTAGGGATTTGAAATTATTCTTAAGACTTTGATTTCATTTGATGCCACAGTGGAGTCAAGGGGTGGTGGGAAAATGAAATATATTTTATATGATAAAATGACAGTTATGAGCAAACTAGAGGCTCTGTTTCTCCCTTACAGGTTAATCCAGTCATATTTTTTATTATGAAACTGTAAATGCTGAGTTATTTGATCTGTAGTGGAACAATTTATAACGTTCTGTGCACTGAAGCAAGAAAACCACAACCATACAGCTTTGTTACCGTCTGAAGTCACAACATATTTTTTTATTTATATAGTAAATTTGGCATAGATTGTAGTAGAAACCCCCTACAAATATGTGATACTGATTTGTAACAATTTTGAGAGATAAATAAGTAAATTTTTAATCTGATTAAATGTCTTTGTTCTCCACATGATAAATAAAACATTGTTGTTGTTGTTATGTGCTGTCGAGTCGTTTCCAACTCATAGCGACCCTATGCACAACAGCCCTAA
>NW_006399786.1:2442445-2572951 GCF_000299155.1 Elephantulus edwardii
ATCATTTAATATTCTGCCCGAAGCATCCTTGATTACAGCAACTCTAGGTTTGAATCTGTTCTTCAGTTCCTTGAGCTTAAGAAATGCTGAGCAAGTTTGGCCCTTTTGATTTTCTGACTCTAGCTCCTCGCACATTTCATTGTAGTATTTTGCTTTGTTATTCCGAGCAGCCTTTTGGAATCTTCTTCACTCTGTTAGATTTTCTTTTATATGTGCCTTTTTTCCCCAGTTTAAGGTTTGAGTAGCACCTCTTAGTAGTTTTTGTTGTAAAAAATTCAGAGAGACATTGAAAAATATTTCAATGAATTTCTATCTAGATCTTTTAATTGTTGAGAGTATACTACATCTGCTTTGTCTATTTGTGTATTGTTTAAAAAAGAAAACCATTTAAATTGGAGCACGCAGACTATCTTGATGCTGTCTTCCTAAATTCTTAAACATATTTTTCTAAAAATAAGCATACTGTCCTCTATAATAACAATAAAACTTTAGAGTAAAAAAGTGAAAATTTTTGATCTTATCTGATAGAAATCTAGTTGTTGCCAAAATGTTTTTTAATAGCATTTGACTTCCTCCCCCCGATAAATTGGGATCCAATTCATGTTTATGATTCATAATTCTCATCATGGAGTTGGAACCAACTCATAGCTGACCTTTCATTAAATATTCAGATACTGTAATTTGCATGGAAGGAGATTGCTCCTCTCTCTCCCATGGAGCAGCTGAGAGATTCAAATTGCCCCCTTTTGGGTTGGCAGTACAACAGCTTACCCACCAGACCATTATTAGAGCCTGTGTGTAATGTGGCCCTAAAACCTCCTCATTTATTCTAGAGCCTATAACAGCTTTTAATTTATTTGAGAATTTAGAACAGCTTGTCTGTGAAAGAAAGATAGCAGCCTCCTCCTGTGCAATTAACTGCCTTTGAAAACCTGCTGGAGGGTCAGCTCTGTGTCAGTTCCGACTTGATGGCACATAACAACAAAACAGTTCTTTCAGTTTTTTCTTCTTTAATTTTGCCTTTATGAAAGAGTCCTGGCCTTGTAGACCGTGTCACATGCTGAGGATTTGTCTGATTGTGTCCTGTGGGGCCATATACTGTAAACTGGAAGTTAGTTAAAAAGTTTAGAGATTATTACTTTTCTAAAACCTCTCATTAGGAGGATGGAGTGGAAGGGATTTTTAGAAAGTCAGCGCTGTCTTTCAGAGCAGTTTTTCATTGAATCCCAGGCCTCTCCATGATGTGGAGAAAAACGTAGAAGAATCGCAATACCTTCATTCCTTTGAATTCCTTATCTGGAAGTTTCAGAAGCCTTTGTTCCTCTGAAAGATTTTCTGGTTCTGTTATTTTGGTCACTTTTTTGTTCCTTCTTAATCCTGTTTTTTTGTTGTTTTTGTTTTTGTTTTGTTTTTTGTGGTTTTTTTTTGTTTGTTTGTTTTTTTGAGGGGAGTGTGTTTTTAAATCTGGTTTTAAGTTATCCGCTGCTTAGATGATACTGGTGGTGCTGCCTTTGTGGTGTTTTGTTTTGGTCTGTCTGAGCTGTGTGAGTACGTTGCATTGCTTGCAAGTTTGGTCATTCTTAATGTTTCACCTTCTGTCTTCTGGTGGGTGTGATAGAGGATGGGGTGTGTGCACATGGTTCTTTGTAGTTAATACAAGCCCAGCTGACCTTCAACTGCTCTGCAGAAACAATCTTTTTCATCAATCAGGTGTAACAGGAGCCTCCTTTTGTCTTGCACAGAGGGTGAATGTTTAGTGAGAGAATGCTCAGTGAGATGGGCTGACAGACACAGTGACTACAGCAGTAGGCTTGAATATAGCAGAGAGCTTGATGACGGTACAGGATAGTGCAAGGTTCTGCTCTGTTGTTCAGAGGAGCACTATAAGTGGTGGTCAACTTGATGACTCCTATACTCAGACCAGGAACAGTCCTCAGAACAGAGCAAGGAAACACTGCATGGTTCAAAAATCAGGAAAGAAGTGCATCAGGGATGCATCCTTTCTCCATATATGCAGAACAGATCATCCAGGAGGTTGGGCTTTATGAGGAGGAATGTAGCATCAGGATTGGAGGAAGACTCATCAACAGCCTACATTATACAGATGACACAATCTTACTTGCTAAAATTGAGGAGGACCTGAAGCTCTTGTTCCAGAAAGTCAAGGACTGCAGTCTTTAATATGGATTGAAGCTCAACATCAAGAAGACAAAGATTCTAACCATTGGGCCAATAGGCAGCACCATGATAAAGGGAGAAGAGATTGAGATTGTTTACAGTTACAGCTTGCTCTGCTCCACAGTCAACACTCTTGGCACCAGCAGTCAGGAAATCAAAAGACAAATTGCACTGGGAAAATCTGCTGTCAGAGACCTCTCCAGAGTACTGAGAAGAAGTGATACCAGTTTAGAGACAAAGGTGCACCTGATCTAGGCCATGATCTTTGCAATTACTGCTATGCATCAGAGAGCTGAACAGTGCCTGAGTATGACAGAAGAAGAATTGATGTCTTTGAGTTGTTGTGCTGAACATTGCATGGGCTGCCAAGAAAACAAATAGAGGAGAGGGTAAACCAAGTTTCTCCTTGGAAGCTCATATTTTGAAGCTCCATCTCACATACTCTGGGCACATGGCCAGGAGAGACTGGTCCTTGGAAAAGGACATCATGCTCAGAAGAGTAGAGGAGCAGTGCAGGAGATGAAGACCCCAGATGAGATGGATTGATACAGTAATTGGGACAATGGGGGTTGGTGTGTTGGAGTTAGTGAGACTGTCTCAGGACAGGGCAGGATTCAGAGCTGCTGTACATAGGGTCACTATCACAGGCAACTAGACAGCACACAACAGCAACAACAGGCTAAAGCTGCAGGAGGTGCCTGTGTGGACAACGAGGAGGAAGCAACACCCAAACAACAGAAAACAAAAATAAGGGGGACATGATAAAAATAGAAACCCTGTGAGTGAAATACAAAGCAAGGGAGAATCAGAATAAAAAGTCAAAAGAAAATTAAAAAGTGGTGGGAAAGCATAAAATATTATTTAAAAGGAATAATACAGAAATATGACAAAGAAAAACTCCGAATGCAATGGAAAGTGAAAAAAGCATGATCTTGGAGAGGTATGGACTGAGCACCTGATTGGTGCTCCTGTCACTGCTGTAGTGATGGGGACAGGATGTTACATTGTGCCCATCAGTCAGAAGGTTGGAATGGTGGTACCCAGTCAGGTCAGAGTGTTTGCTCATCTACGAAGTGGCTGAAGCTCGAAGATGTGAGCCGGAACACAGGTAACACCTCTTCCAGTCTATAGGGTGTCAGGGGCTCGATGCCCAGGCAGTGACAGCGTTCAGGTCTCAGAGGATTGTGTCTTATCCTTTTCTAATCCCTTTAGTGAAGAAGGCATGAACTGCCATTTGTCCAGTTGGCCGTCTTACTAGAAGTTTGCGTTTAATACTTCTTAAACTGTATGTTGTTTTTATGTACCATTGAGTCGGAACCGGCTGACCCTCCTGCAGGTTATCATAGGCAGTTAATCACACAGGAGGAGATTGTCCATTCTTTCTCCTGTGAGCAGCTAGTGGACTCGGACGGCCTGCCTTCAGGATTGTAACAAAAGGAATTGTCTAGATCCATGAGTTAGTTGCCGCTGTTAGGAAGTGGATGTTTCTCAATTAATGTCTTTATTTTAGCTGTTTTTCATCATGTCTATATAGTACATGCTTTTAGATTCAGTGAGTAGGTCGGCCTTTGGACTGGCGGGTGCCATTTCATTTTGTCTTTAGATCTCCCTTTTCTGTCCGTAGAGAGCTGTGGTGTCCTAGTGGGTCAACCTAAAGGCAAGCTGTTCGAATCCACCAGCTGCTCCACAGGAGAAAGATAAGCAGTTTCCTCCTTGATTTACAGCCTCTGAAAACCTATTGAAGGGTCGGGCTTCCATGTCCAAGGCAGTGAGCTGAATAGTTGAGTTTCTGTAAGTGCTCTGCCCACTGTTGGCTAAGAAAACTTGCCCTCTCACGTTCATCAAACCCAGTGTACTAAGTGGACAAAGATCGTTTGTGTTCTGTCATTCTGATTGGTTCTAAAAATGTCAAGCTTCTCTTGGTTGCCCTGCAGTTCAGTCTGAACTTTGCTATAAATGACAGAGTTACTGGTTGTTTTGGCTCCACACCAAATGCTGGAAATAATCTTAGGATATAAAAACACAGCTTTCATATGAAAATATTTGTCTTAAATATTTCTTTAGGCATTTGAGCATGTTGCTCTTTTTCATAATGAGCTAGTTCCTTTCCCCAATTGTGAAAGCAAACTTTGGCTAATGTCTAATGTGTTGTCACGGAAAGTGATTCCAGCAGGATTATTAGGACTTTATTGTGACTCTCCTCTGAAGAAGCGTATTAGGATGGATGCTTTGATCACAGTGGTTGTGGTTGTGTACCATTGAGTCAGAACAGACCCATATCTGACCCTCCAGTGGGCTTTCAGAGGTAGTAAATCTCATAGAAGGAGATTGCCCCTCTTTCTCCCACAGAGCAGGTGGTGGATTTGAACCTTGTGCCTTTGGGGTTGCAGCACAGCTTCTTACTGCAAGGCCACCACAGCTTCCCTTAGTCACAATTAGAATATTTAAAATTGGCTCTGAATACATACCTGCTAAATAAGATGGATTTTTGCATTTACCTTCTAGCATCATTTAAGTGTCTGGTACTCAGGGTTGACCTCCAGGTCCCTGAAGCAAGAATCATGATTTTGGAGTAGTTTCAGCCTAGCCTGTATATTTAAGTTACAGCCTCTAGAAAGATGTCAGATCAGACCCCTTGTCTTTAGGCAAATGTGATAGTAAACTTTGTCAGTGAGAATATTTGAAAGCAGACTCTTAATTTTGGTGTTTTGAAGAAATGAACAAAAGGGATTGGGTTTTCTCTTACTATACTCATCCTTCTCAAATAATCATTTTCTTCTCAATTCAGTTGCTGGATTAAGATCAGGGAAGGTGATACAATTGGAGAATTGCAAAGGTCTCAGTCTTCTGCTTGCAATTTGAGATTACCATTTTCTTCATTGTGGTGAAAGAAAATTTGCAGTCCTTAACTTTCCAAGTTCTTGCAGTGTCTTGTGATACTCGGAGCAACAAGAATATTTTTCTTTAGTTCCCTTCACGAACTCAAAACAACTTGTTGCCTTCAAGTTGGAACCGAATTATAGCTGTAAACGTATGAGAGGAGATTGTTCATCCTTCTCGTGAGGAACAGCTAGTGGGTTCAAACCTTGCGCCTTTGGGTCGGCAGCCCTACTCCATAGACCTTCCTTAGAATAGGAAGACATCTCACAGGGCAGAATGCTCTGTGGTATGAGCCCTTGAGTGTGTCCACACATCCCTGAGGGCTTATAAGTCTGCCACTGGTGTGCAGTTGGTAGATTTTTATTAGTCTAAAAAGTTTCATCACATTCAAGGAGCCCTGAGAGATCATCAGTTAAGTGCTTGACTGCTAACTGAAAGCTGGCAGTTCGGACTTCCCTGGCAGCTCTTGAGAAGGAACTGGTGCTCTGCTTCCATAAAGATTGTTGGGGTATACCATCAAGTCGATTCTGACTAACACGATAAAACAAGCATAGACCTCTCCCATGGGGTGTCCTAGGCTGTAACCTCTGTGGAAGTAGACCAGACTCCTGTACTTGTGGAGAACCACTGTGAGTTTGAACCTTTCAGTTAACAGCTGAATACCTAACTTTTGGGCCACCAGGCTCCTTTCCATAAAAAGTATAGCCCAGAGAAATTGATGGGGCAGTTCTCCTCTGCAGTAGAAAGTCACTGTGAGTGAAAATCAATTCAGTAGCATCCATAACAATAAAATCCTCACCTTGATGCTTCACAGTGCAAAAGTATGATTCACTTGACTTTGGATTGCTATTGTTTTTAATAGAAATAGGAATGTCTTTAGTTCTGAATGGGCTGTGACTAAGAATTTTGGGAGACTGAATCCTGAGTGAACTGCTTATGGCCTTGAAAACACAGTGTTGTGACATTGTCAGTGGTACATGTCACTCCATCCTCTCTAACCCAGGACAGGCCAAGGCAACGAGAGGGTGGAAAACCAGTGTAAAGGAGTCTTTAGTGTGTCCTACACATGGGGTAGGTGGGGCCTGTACATGGTGTTATGAATGGAAACGTGTCCCTCAGGAAGATAGTGGAATTCCTATACCCACCCCCCAGTACATGTTAATGTGACCTTTTTGGAAATAGTGCTTCTCTGTTTTCTCTTTGTACATATGCATACATATCCATACATATGCATGGATGCAAACATACACAGAGGGAGGTCTGATGGGGGCTGTCTGTAGGGGGTTGTTGTGCAGTTAACCCAAAGGCCACACTTCTGCATGGTTTGAATCCAGCAGCAGCTCCTTGAGAGAAAGATGGACAGTCTCCTGTCATGTGACTTACAGCTTTGGAAACCCAGTGGAGGGTCTGCTGCCAGTTGATTCCGACTCAGTAGTAATGAGATGAGATACACGTATATGCATGTGTGGAGTTACATCAGTTTGTAATAAAAAAAAAATACTGTCATGAAAATGTGTATGATATTTACCAGCACAATTTCCACAGTTAACGTGATCCAATACAACAGTGCCCTGAAGATAGGAGAAGAAACGCAGAGGGAAGAAAGTGGCCCTTGAGAGGCAGGGGTGAAGGTAAGCTGCCTCTGTAAACCAAGAACGCTGGGACCAGAAGGTCTTCGAGACTTTGGGGAAGAGCAGGGCCTGCTGACAGCTTGAGTTTTGCCTTCTTGCCTCTAGACTGGTGAAGTAATGGCTGCATTTAGTTGAAGCTGCCCGTTTTGTGGTGCTTTGACGAGTAACCCTACTTGTGGAGTAAGTGCTGATACAGGGTTTACCACTCCTTTCCCTGTCAGCCCTATAGGCCTCTGGAGTCATAGTGATCTGGATAAATTGTGCAAGCCCTCAATGTTTTGATTTCTCATCTGTAAAATGACATTAAATTGCTAACATGTATCAAGCACATAGCAGCTAGATGATAAATCATCCTCACTTTAACTATACTTTTATATAAATGACTCACTTCATTTTGATAATTATGCCTATTTTATTATACTATACCTCTTATAGGAGGATACCATTTCTCTTCTCAATCATTCTTTCTCGAGTGTAAGCGGTTTAGTGAGTTCCTTTTGTTTGTAGGCTGAGATTCACACTCCTTGGCTTGTGCTATGAAACCCTAGCCCTCTAGACATGCACTTCCCCTGGGCTCACAGTACCCACCACGCTTTCGCTTTCTGGTTTACTCTGTCCTGTTTATGGTATCCATAAACTTGTCCATTTTTTTCTGCCTAAATCTCCCTCATTATTTGTAGTCTCCACATCTCTCTTACATTTCCCAGCTGCCTACTCAGATCTTCTGTTCTTTTCAGACCCAGCAGCCTCTACCCCAGTGCAACCTTCTTGGTTCCCTCTAAGCTGGAAGTACTACTGTTTTTGTGGATTCTATACCTTGTGCCTATGCCCTCAGAGACACAGAGGGGTTCAGTTCCAGACAGTCACAATAAAGTCAGTGTTAACGATAAAGCAACCACATGAACTTTTGGGTTTCCCTCTGTGTAAAATTTGCATTTATACTATACAGTTGTCTATTAAATATGTAATAGTATTATGAAAAGGCTTGAAGTATTGTGGTATGTGAAACATGTCATTAGAAAATGGCACTGACAGATCTGCTCAATGCAGGGTTGCCATAAACCTTCAATGTGTGGATAAAAAATATAAAAAAGAATACAAACAGACTATATCTGCAAGACACAATAATGTGAAGCACAATAAAATGAGACATGCCTGTATTTATAGCTCTTTAAATGCTTGAGAAAGTTTGAGTAGTGCAGACAGTCTCTTTGATCAGCTACTAACTGAAAGATCAGAGCTTTATATTCATACAGAGGCATTTTGGAAGAAAAGCATAGCCTTGGCTTTCCTCAAATTATCCATCAGAAACTCTCTGAAACACAGTTTTACTGTAACACACGACAGTGAGTTGTGCATTTGACTATTTGTGGAACCTGCTTCTTCTTGTTGTAAGGTGGCACTGAGACAGCTCTGACTCACCCGTGACCCTGTGAATGAACAAATCTGAACCACGTCTCGTCCATCCCCATCTTCTTGGTGTTTACATCGTTAAGACCACTGTGTCAATCCGTCTTGCTGAGGGTGTTCTTTTCTTCTGACTCTCCTAACGTGATGTCCTTTTCCAATGACTAGCCCCCTCCTGACAGTATGTCCAGAATGTAAGTCAGATCAAGTTTCACCGTCCTCGTCTCTAGTAAGCACCCTGGAGGCATAATGTTGACATGGGGGTGACTGATAAAAGGCACAGACCACTAGTAATTAATTATATAAGACACAATGTATAGAAATGGTTATATAAGACAAAAATGTATGTGAATGAAACAATATATATAAATGATTATGAATCTGTGAAGGACTGTGTAAAACAGTGTAAATGAAAGAAGCATCTTGTATATGGACAGTTGTATGAAATCAATAAAAAGAAGAAGAAAAGACCTGCTTATTTCTTTGGCAGCCCATGGGATATTCAATACTGTTCTCTGATACCCCAGTTCTCAAGCATTGGTTCTTCTGTCATCCTGTTGTGTTCAAACCCTTTGGTTGGTGGCTGATTACTGAACCATCTAGCTGTCAGAACTCCATCTTAGCAATCATAAGGCCAGTTCACCGAAGACCACTGCTGTCAAGTCAGTTCCAACTCATGGCACCTCCATCAGGTTTCTAAGGTGGTAAATTTTCATAGGAGCAGATTTGACCCATCTTTATCCCAGGTAGCAGATGATTGATTTGAAATTGGGCTGTAATAGTTTAGCTAGAATTCACTTCTAGTTGAGGTTTTACAGAATTTAGTATTTTATGGTTTTTCAAGTTGATTGCTAAATCTGAGTAACTGGATATGTGACTGCTTCAGTTAGCGCTGATAAAGTTTTTACCAAATTATCTGATTGCAAAATACATAAAAGAATATTGCTGTCACTCTCAAATGTATAGCTAGTGCCTTCCAATAAAAAACATCTGTCTAACTCCAAAATAGGCTCCAATACAGTGCTGTTAAGAAAATCTCATTGATTCCAGCTTACATGTTATGCACCGTGGAGTCGACTGTGACTCATAATGACCCTCTGCATAATAGCTCTGAACCCTGCTCTATCCCCAGCCAGTCTTAATGTCTCTGACACTCCTACCCTCATTACTCCAGTTACTGTGTCAGTCCATCTCCTTTGGGGTCTCCTGTGCTGTCCCTTGACCCTTCCAAACATACTCTTCTCCAAAGACTGGTTGCTCTTGGCTGCATGCCTAAAGTATGTGAGATGCAGCTTTAAAATCCTTGCCTCCAAAGAGTAGCTTGGTTTCACCCTCTCTAGGACAGACCTCTTAGTTCTCTTGTCAGTCCAAGGTATGTTCAGTTTTCTTCTCTAGCACCACATGAGTGTAATGTATATGTGGAAAGCCTCTTATGTAGATTTTGTTAGTCCCGTATGCACTATTGTCAGTATCACTGCTCTAACATAGTCACCTTTCAGTTTGTTGTTTTATCCTCTTTTTTTCTAGGTTTATAGTCTTTATTTAATTACTATATTCACAATGGTCATTCTAGCTCTAGCATCCTAGGGCTGTGGTACCAAAGTATCACATATCAAGTGGTTTATAAGAACACAGCTTTTTTTGTCTCACACCTCTGTAAGTTAGAAGTCTGAATTCAGGGCATTTGGCAGAACCATGTTTTCTTGGAAGGCTCTAATGGAAGAAATGTTCCTGTCTCCCTCAGCTTCTGGTAGCCCAGGAGACCCCTGCTTGTAGGTAGAGCATAATCCGTTTGACATGGCTGCTTTCCCTCTGCCTGCCTTCCTCTCCCTCCCCCGCCGCTTCCTTCTCTCTCAATGCTGTTAAAAGTTGTTGACCAGTTACGGCGACCTTCTATAAAACAGGAGGAAATCCTGCCTAAATCTAACACCGTTTTTGTGATCATTGCTAAGATTGAGCCGACTGCATAGTGTCTTCCCAACCTAGGACCTCAGCTCCCTGTACTGTGTTCATGTTAGAGTTTCCATTGACCAATTTTTGGAGGTAGATCATGAGTCTTTTTAGTCTGTCTTAGTGGAAGCTTTGCTGAAACCGGTCCACCATGGTTGGTGATCCTGCTGGTATCTGAAATATCTGTGGAATGACTTCCAGCAACACACAAGCTGCCAGTATGACAAACTGATAGAAGTATTTGCTCCTTTTTTATAGGACACCACTTTGATTGGCTTAAGACCTACCATACTCCAGTATGACTTCAGAAATTTTGTTTCCAAACTAAGTCGCATGTCAGAGGTTAGGCCTTGAACATGTCTGCTGAGGGTCACAGTTCGTTCAACAGCAGTCAGATTTACTTTTCTCCCTGGTCCCTTTAGGTTTAATAACACAACATTCTTTCCCTTTTATAATGTTATTCTCACATCTCCCCATATCCCATTGAGAACAAGATTCTTCATGGCAGATGTTAGGAATATAATAGTGGGCTATGGGAGCTCTGGTGGCCTAATGCTAAGGTGGTGTGCTGCCATCCCAAAGGCTGATGGTTCAAATCCACCAGCTGCTCTACAGGAGAAAGATGTTTACCCTTCTCTCACATGAAAAACCCACTGGAGGGTCAGCTGTAGGTTAGTTTTGACTGGAAAGTGCACATCAACAACAATACATTAATTCTTTCTCTGAAAAACTCAAAGAATGACCTGAACCTGGGGCCAGCTATTAGATGGTACTGATTTTGTCACTGATAATGTGGCAGGCCTGGTGCCATTTTAGGACTGTTGTTCACGTTATTTCTTTCTGTCTCCTGTCCCAGAATGGGCAGGAAAGCACCTGCTGTGCAGTTTTTTGTTGGCGTCATCATTCTCATCAGGGCTGTGCCACTGCCCTTTGTTGCTTTCCTGGGTATATTCCTGACATCTGTTCCCCATGAGCAGCTTCAGCTGGTTCAGGGCAACATCTGTTCTGTAGACTTCCACTCACGTTCTTGTGTTAAATGTAATTTTAGATTTTGTTTTTAACTGTGAACTCAGAAGAGACATTGGTTTCCAGGTATGACTCAGGGTGAGTTACTATTTTATAATTCTTTCTTCAGCCAGTGAGTCTGACAGGAATTGACTCAATGCAACAAAAAGAGCAGGAAAAACCTGAGGCGTACTCTGACCCCGGCACAGAATTTGCTGGAGGCTGACAGCATATCAGCCATCTGGAACCCAAAACACTGCTCAATTAAAAAAAAAATGTGTGTGGAAACTGCTACTATTACTTGTTGTCACTGAGTTGTAACCAGCTTATAGTTGGTCTTCCAGTGGGTTTTCAGAGCTGTGAGTCATATGAGAAGAGATTGTACATCTTTCTCCCTTGAAGCAGCTGGTGGATTGAAATCACCTGCTTTCACGTTGGCAGCACAACTCCTTCCCCACTAGGCCACCAAAGTGATGCTGAAAGCAAAGTCATTCAGGATGGCAAGCTTATCTTAGAAATGAACATTGTAAATCTAACTTTAATCCCTAACAATTTTTAGTTGTGATGTCATAGTGGTTTTTCTAAAAAATGAAAAAGTAACCCATTTTCAGACTTTTTTAAAAAAAGTGATTTTCAAGAGTGGTACTTCCTATTTTAATATATTACAGTAAAAAAATGAAGCCTAGAGCAGAGGGGTTTAAGGTATAATGAAAACCAATTTCTTCCTTGGCAAAAATCACCAGAGTCTTACCTCTTGGGTTCAAAGAGAGGATTGGGCTGATTCAATTTTAACTTTTCTTGATGCTCTGAAATACTGACATCCTAATGAAAATACTTGTTTTCATTAAAACATGTTTTTTTTAATATAATAAGAGATTCTGAGTGTTGGAATGAATTTGTTGTTGTTATATGCCATCAGGTTGTTTAAAACTCATAGCATCACTATGAACAACAAACATGAACTTTTCCTATCCTGTGCCATCCTCATCATCTTCAACATACTCAAGCCCATTGTAGCAGTTACTGTGTGTCAGTCCGTTTGGTTGAAGGGTTCCTCTCTTCTGCCAACCCTCTACCTTTCCAAGCTTGATGTCCCTCTCCAAGGAATAGCGTCTCCTAACAGCATACCCAGCATATGTGAGATTAACTTTTATCATCTTTGTCTTCTAGGAGCACTCCATCCAATAACACAGCAACTCCAATAAACACAGCAACTAACAACAGCATGTGTTTCCATTAAAACATATGTTTTAGTTTTTTACATTGTGAGATACTTGGTGCTGGAATGACTAGAAAGTAGGAGAAAAAAATTGAGCACTTCTTTGTCTTAAATTTTGCCTAAAGCAAATGTGTAGAAATGAAATACATATCTTGGAACAAAGATGTCTTTGTCAATGTTGTCAAAGCATGCCAGTGGGTTCTAACTTGCAGTTACTTTCAGAGGAGACTTGAGATGAATGCACGGAGCAATGCACTAATTTTGAGGAAGCAGAGATTCTGGGGAGGGAGCCCTGCAGACTCTGGGAAAGCCCCTCCCAAAGTCATAGGGAGACCAGTCCTTGTGCGATGGGAGTCACACCGATGTGCTGGTCATTGCATTGGCATTGGCATGGCTGCAAGGCCTGAAGCTTGATGGCTTTAAGAGAGGAAGAGTGTTTTTTTTTTTTGCCCCCAGCTAGCAGACTTGTGTACACTTGAACTTTCAATTGGACTGTTATCTTGTGCTTTTTTGATTGTTTTTGGGCCCTTTCTGACTCACATCGTCCTCTTCACAGAATAGAGCTGCTGAGCAGCTGTCTTGACTGTAATATTTAGAGACACAGATTGCCAGGCCATTTCTTCCTTGTTGGACATGTTTTACTACAAGCTTTTTACACGTCTTGAAACATGTTTTAACTACCAGCTTTTTTGGTTTGCAACTGAGCACAAACATTTGTACTACCCAGAGAATTTAGGCTTGTATAATTTATATTTATTACTGTATTTATCATAGTTCTAGGAATACATGGGAGCTCTGATGGCCAAGTGTTAAGAAGCTGAGCTACAATCCCAAAGACACAAGGTTCGAGGCCACCAGCTGTTCCAGGGGAGAAGGATGGGCAGTCTCCTCCTGTGGGATTGATTATCTTCTCTGAAAACCTGCCAGAAGAACAGCTATGGATTGGTTCCAACTCTGTGGTACACAAGAGCAACAACAGGAATACCTGTTGTTGTTATGTACTGTTGAGTTGGAACCGACCCATAGCTGACCCTCCTGTGGGTTTTCAGAGGCAGTAATCGCATGGGCTATTGCCCATCTGTCTCAGTTGGTGGATTTGAACTATGTGCTTTTGGGATTGTAGTTAGCTTCTTTTCAGTAGGCCACCATGCTCCTAGGAATAAATAGAAAGCACTACAAATACATGGAACTCTCTCCCCTAGATGCCTCCAGATTTCTAAGTGCATAGTCAGGTTGGAAGAGGGAGTGGCATCTACTTCCTAAACAACTTGCCTGTGGAAACTCTATGAACTTTGATAAATGTCAATAGTTACAGAGAGAGGCTTGAGGGAAACTATGTTGTAGCTACTACTTTAGAGTTGTTGCTATAATTGTGACATGTATTGATATGCTCTCTAGAGCCATATGTCTAGTAAGGTAATTACAGTTTGAACTCTATGTAATTTGGGTCATTTTCAAAGTCAGTCAGGTTTTAGTGTAATCTTTTCTCCACAAATACTGAAACACTATTTCTTTCTTTCTTTTTTTTTTTTTTTTGAGCTGTGCTGAGGTGATTTCCTCTGGTCCCTTTTACCCGGGGTGCTGCAGGTCATTGTACTATTAGTATGAAAAATAACCAAGGCAGGAACTTGATTGTCTCAAGTAAGCACCTGCTGCTGACTTAAACAAGTTTTGCATCTGAATGTTTGCTGTTTTTCCTATAAGCTCAGGGGGGAAATAAAATCCAATTTCAGGATGAAATTCTGTGGGCTAAAAGATATCTTTTTTAATCTAAGGGAAAAAGTTGTTTACTTTGTCAACACACTTTTTTTTCTTTTGAAGTTTCACCACGTAAAAAAAAAAGGAACGAAAACAAAACCTCCCTGTTCTGTGTTTTTTGAGGAAATGGTTTTGTGAGGCTATTTGGGTAGACAATGAATTCAAGGGTCAGAATTTCCGGGATGGGTTTTCTGCAGGGGAAATATGTGCTGCTGAAAGGCTCCACTGGGCACTTGTCCACCAGGCACTTGCAAAATTGCTCTTGTTCCAGAACCCCTGATTGTGCTCTGTGGTGCATAAAACCCCAGAACTAACTACCATCAGATATTTTTAACTAAATAACATCATGCAACTATTAATTACACTCTTCTGGTAGGAAATTTTGGTCACCTGTGATAATTTAGGAGCTCTGCATAGTATAATTCTTCAGTGTGGATACATCTCAACATCAAGAAAACAAAAATCTTCTCACTACTGAAGCAATTGGCAATTTCATGATAGATGGTGAAAAGCTTGATGCTGTTAATAATTTCATTTTTCTTGGATCCGCAATCAACACTCAGTCAAGAAATCAAAAGATGTGTTGCTTTGTGAATATCTACTACCAAAGACTTCTCCAAAGTGCAAAAGAGCAAGGGTGTAAATTTAAAGACTAAGGTGTACCTGACCTAAGCCTTTTCAGTTACTTGCTGTGAGTCTGAAAGTTGGACAGTGACTAAAGATGACGCAGGAATCAGTGCCTTTGAGTTGTGGTGTTGGAGAATAGTACTGAACTGACCAACAAAAGAACAAACAGATCTGTTTTGGAGGAAATGCAACCAGAATCCTCCTTAGAGGCAAGGATGGTAAAACTTCATCTCACATGTTTCCTTTTAGGAGGGGCCAGACCTTGGAAAAGACTTAGTGGGAAATGTGGAAAGTCATAGAAAAAGAGGAAAACCATCAACAAGATGGATTGATACAGTGACTGTAACACTGGGCTCAAACATATAGACCATGAAGATGGCTCAGGATAGGGCAAGGCTGAGATGTGCTCTTTATAGAGTTTCTGTGATTCATGGTTGACTTGATGCTACCTAACAACAACAGGGACAAGAGGTTTACCAGGTTTGCAGCCATAAGGAAGTTTCTGAACTCCTAGAGACTTAGCCTTTCTTAAGATTAAGTAAAAACTTGTTTTTTACCCTGTATTCATTTGCACGTGGTGAACACTGACTGTGATAAATTTATGCAAAATGCTTAGCAAAATAGTCAACAGCCATGGAAGTGCTCCTTATTACTTCTTAATCAAAGACATTGCATTTGGTCCTTCTCTAGATTATTTCAACACTGGACTGAAATTCTGCACATTGAGAAAGTTGTTTATTAATATCTGTTGCTCAGCATTGTCCTTTGTTGTGGAATAAATGGCTTTATTTATATAGTGAAACAACTCATCCACTTCTCCTGCCTTTTATTCTTTTAAGTCATTTTGTTCTTCTGGGTAAGTTTGAATTGCTTTTACATTTTATGGACCGACCAGGCCGGAGATAGGTTTTTGCTTTATTGTATTCATCAAACAAAGATAAGGAACATCTCCATACTGCTCTCATTTGGTATTTATTTTCCAGCTCGACTTCAGCACAGAGTCACAAAGCCACACTGTAGAGAGCTGAGGGATCCCAGGTGCCATCCACTTTCCTCCTCCTGACCCTGATCTAGTTGTACTTGTAGGCTACTGTTAACCCCATTCTCTTCTTTTCACCTGCCCTTCTTATGTATTACCCATAGAGGTCAAGTCATAGAGATGTTCCATGTATAACTGAAAAGAACTTCTAGAGGAGTCCTGTATGTGACTCCATCAGGTCATTAAATGGAAACTTCTGGATGCCAACACTAAACAGCATCAATAAAGCAGAAAACCAAACCTGTCATAGATAGCACATAGAAACCAATTTTATTAATGTTTTAAAAAATTGTGTATGTCCATATATACATATACACACATATACACACACATTTATATGATTATGTATTTACATGTATTTATATGATTATGTTGTTGTTGGTAGGTGCCATTGAGTTGAATACGACTCATAGTGACCTTGTGAACAACAGATCTGAATCCTATGTTCTCATCATCATTCTGATGTCCATTGCTGCCATCACTTTGTCAATCCATCTTGTTAAGGGTCTTCTCTTTTGCCTGCCCTCCACTTTTCCAAGCATGATGTACCTTTCTAAGGAATAACCTCTCTTAATAACGTCAAAGTATGTGAGACAATGCTTTGTTATCTTTGCCTCCACAGAACATACTGGCTGTGCTTTCTCCAACACATAATCTGTTTAGTAGTCCATGGTATATTAAGTAATTCATGGATGTTACTGGATAGTAAGTATTCTCCAATATTACAGTTCAGAGGCATTGATTTTCCTCTGCAATCCTTTTCTAGTTTTCAGAGGCATAGAGAATGTGTGTGTGTGTGTGTGTGTATAGTTATGTATTTTGCTGAGTTTTAAAACATACCATTACCTTTTTTACTTGATACTTTAATATTCAGAGTACTGAAGATTCCTAACGGCTTGTTTTTGTTTGTTTCACATAATGTCAAGCCCTTTATTTTCAGTGGCACCTGATTATTTTTCTCCTGATAGTACAGTGTCCCCCAAAAATCATTTGCTTTTGCTTTTTAAATTTTTTAATTGGTTTCTCTCCAGACATTTTGCAGGCTAGAATTTATTTTTCCCCTCTTTTCTTTAAAGAATGTTTTGGAAGAATAAAGGGAGAATTAGAATTGGAGTTGCCACATTTAGGAAATAAAATACAGGACACTACACAAAAGTGGATTTCATATAACTAGTGAATACCTTTGCAAAATAAGTATATCCCATGTGAGACTTATATTTGAAGTTTAATAAAACCCCCAGACCAAACTCAACTCCTTCCTATGCATTTGATTCGGACTCACAGTGATCCCCTGGGGTGGAGTAGGACTGTTCTATAAGGTTTCCAACTCTTTGTTCTTTGTGGAAGCCGACTACAGCATCTTTCTCCCATGGGGCTGGGTTTGAACTGCTGACCTTTTAGTTAGTAGTCAAGTGCCTATGCCAGGAAGGGTCTTCACATTTGAGATAAACATGGGTGTTCTTAGTATAATTTTTGTCCCAGGCATTATCTGTGCCATATTTATATATAAAAAAATAAGCTCTTGTGTACATGAAATTCCTTTTTCACTGGATATTCTATTAATCTGGCAAACCTTAACTGGGATAAGAGGTGATGATGAGAGACCATGTCTGAGATGAGCTCAGTCTCAGAGACTCAGATGGGTATTGGTGATAGTCAGGGTTGTTGCAGTGTGTTGGCAATGTTCCAGTGACTGGAGGCAACAGCCTGGCTTCATTGTGCACTAATGTCTGAGAGAAATGTACTTTTTGTGAGTGCTGTTTTAATTATTAATTATATGCCCTTTCCTTCTCCCCATGGTACTAATGTTGTTGCTTTGTGCCGTTGAGTTGGACAGACTTATAGCTGACGCTCCAGTGGGTTTTCAGTGGCAGTTAATCGTGCTGGAGCAGGATGCCACTCTTCCCCCCTAGAGCAGCTGGTAGATTCAAAGTGTGTGTCTTGGGGTTTGCAGGGCAGCTCCTTACCACTAGGCCGCCAGGGCTTTCTGATACTAAAGAAGCATAAAATTGTAATTGAATACATCAGGCAGAACTTGGGTCACGGCTTTGCTCTTTTGTCAGCCACTGACCAGTTTTATGCTTTAGTCTCTTTCTTGTTTATTACTGGAGGATTATGATATACCAGGAAAATTTAAAGGGGATTTGTAAAGTATTGTGAGCTAGGTAAACATTTGTAAAGTGCTTTGAGCTAGGTAAGGCCTAAGTTACTTTATGTTACTTACCTTATCAAAACATTTTTTTTACCAATTGCTCTCCAGACTCATGGTCCCTGTATTCTGTAAGTTTACAGGGACTGATTTTTTTCCCCCCAGAAGTAAATCACCAGCCCTTTCTTCTGAGGTACTTCTGGGTAGACTTCAAATCTTTTCATTAGTAGCCACCAGGGATAGCTTGAATACCATCCTCACTTACCAGTTACCATCCTAAGAAATTATCCAGTTAGCAGCATACAGAGCCCTTTAAGTTTTGATACTTTGTTCAGACAAAATGGAATACAGAAAAATGTTCTGTGGCATCAGCTTTTCAGTATCAGCTGAACTCTGATGAGTTGAAAGTTAAATGGGTGAGAAACTGTTGGGCTGACCGACAAGCAGTTCTGCTGTGGAGATATTTCATCAAGAAACTAACCTAGAAATCCCTTAGTTTGGATGGGCAACTGGCCGACATATACTTCCCTGAAGTACTTATCTTTACCTGTCCTTTCCATTTCTTCACCATTCTGAGTTACTAAATTACTAATTTTTTTTCTCTGAGGAAGGTTGTCCTGACATTAAAACACATGTGTGTGGAATTCTCTCTCTGAATTCTTCATCAACAAGTAAATTGAGATTGGAGGGCACACCTTAGGTTACAGAGTGTTTTCCTGGGCTGGCTTCCAAAGCTTCCTGACTCTTGAACAATAAACGTGTTCTTTCCATAATACTTTATGTAGTGTGTTTATTTTGCCACAGCCTAGTGCTTTTTAACCATTCATATCCACTTGGAAAGAATACTTGTGTTGGGAGCAGAAGTCAAAGTATTGTGGCCTGTTTTCTGTTGAGCAGTTCCTCAGAATGTAAATGCCGAGGACAAGGGAACCACTTTGTTTTAGAGTAATTATAAGCATGTGTTTTCTCATCACATGTCTGTAAATATTTTTGTTGGGCATTGCTGACTGGGATTTCTAAACATCCTGGTGGAGGGGAAGTTGGGAATTTCTTCATAAGCGGAATTCCTCAAGGAGTGCTCTGAAAAGAATTGATCTTTAGATTTTCTTTTCGTTTCAGTTTCTGTGCTGTCTAAGTGGTTATGAGGAGCAAACATAACTGTAGCCTTAAAAATGGCTGCAATATGTGATTAGAATTTGTACTTTAGGTTCAGTAGTGACAGTTTTAGAGAGCTCTGGTGGCTTAGTGGGAAGGCATTGTGCTGCCAGTCCAAAGGCTTGATGTTCGAATCCACCAGCTACTCTGCAGAAGTTACTAAGGCAGTGTCTGCCTGTGTGATTTACTGCCAACAGTACATAACAAAAAGTGACAATTTATTAAAAATGTAAAGTGTTAGAGCTGAAAGAACTCTTGGAGAACATCTGGTTCAACATTTTCCCTTATAAAAGGAATTGGAGTTCTGACATCCTTAGTTTCTCCAAAGTCAAAGAGCAAGTTCAAGTGGAGAGTGGAGGCTAGGATCTAATTTCCTAACTCTAGAGTAAGGCTCCCCCCACCCACTGCTTCCCAGTTTGTTTGAAGATTTCAGATCAATTTAGTAGGATTTTTTTACCTTCTGTGCTGAAGTAGACTGTCAGATCTTTCTCCTATCCTGCCTTAATCTAGAAACTTAACTAAAATCTGCTAGTTAAATCACAGTAACATGCAAACCTTCACTGTCAGATGAGTGGTACTGTGCCCTGACCAGGAATTAAACGCTGCTGTCCCACACAGAAGGTAAAAAAAATCCTTTTTTTTTAATTCCTGGTCAGTGCACAGTACCACTCATCTGACAGTGAAGGTTTGCCTGTTACTGTGATTTAACTAGCAGATTTTAGTTAAGTTTCTAGATTAAGGCAGGATAGGAGAAAGATCTGACAGTCTACTTCAGAAAACTAGCCAGTGCAAACCTTATGAATCACAGGAGATTCTGTGGGATTAACAAGGATAAAGGAGTAAGAACCGACTCAGAGATAGCTAGTGATAGTTACAGAGGCAGACAAAGGGAAATTGGGGTAACCAAGTTATATATGGAAAAGTGGTAAGTTTGACATCAGAAATATGTCATCTTCTTTATCCTCTTTGGGCTCTGAATATCCCAGGTACTTGGACTTGATTGAAGAGACGGGATTCTCAAATTGTCCCAGACTAAAGAGGTTTTGATTCTGTATGTCCTCAAATGATTGAAAGAAGATGCTGTTCACAGGACACCAACTCAACACATTGCTTTCTGCAGCAGTGCACCTTTGTATGTGTATACACATAGACACACACATATGCACATATACCCCAAATTTAAGTGGAATAATTGAGAGAAAGAATGCATATTTCCATTTTAACCATATGAGCCTTTTTGAATGTGCAGATAACTTCCCTTGACTCTGGGGAAAATGCTCAAGTAAAAGAAAGTAGAGTCTGTGGAATTGGGAGGAAAACTCTTCTCATTTGCATCATCAGTATCAGTCGTTATTTTGTCAGATATTACCAGTCCTTCCATTCACAGGTTTCTGGTTTCTACATAGACAATTTCATTTTGTTTTGCACATTGAGCACTTTTGTTGGTATCATTCAAAGTGTGATGTAGAATGGGAAGTCCTTGGATGTCAGTTGTGCAGTTTGAAAGTGACCCTCTTGTTAGGAACCTCAGAGTTACTTGCTTGTGGAGTCATTGTGATCCTGGGGTATGAACAGGCATTCAAGGATTTTCTAGGGTGAAGGTCCTATGTGGTAGGTGTCTTCTAGAGTTTCCAGAATTTGGAGCCCAGCAATTGTTTATTTGTTAATCCAAATTAGCATTTGTTTCTTAACCTTGCATTGACACTAGTCACAGGACAGAAGTCTGTCTTTTGCAGATGTGAGGCAGACAGGGAGATGGGCGTTAATGCATCTGCAGTTAGACACGTGCACTCTGTTTCTATTGCTCATCATATTTTCCATTGGCATTGTCCTGTGTCATTTGGGATAATTTTGACTTTTAATTCCATTCAGTGTGAGGAAACGAATTGGAATAATTTCTGGGGAGAAAAAGCAACACATGTTTAATAGCGTGCTGTACAGTGTTTTCATACAAGTATTTAATGGATGTGTTTCTACCATCATTCTCTTGTGTACGTGAACCAAATTACCTTCCTGAGACTACAGATTAGAGAATGGTCAGTGTAACTTGCACCTCCTCCAACTTCTCATTTTCCTCTTTTGTTAATATAGTTACTTAAATTCATTGCCAGAGTTGGGACCTCATAGTTGACCTCCAGTGGGTTTTCAGAGGCTGTAAATCACACTTTCTGTGTAGCAGCGGTGGATTTGAACCTTTGGCTTTGGGGCTAGCAGTGCAACTCCTTACCCACCAGAAGGTAAAATTGAGTGGCAAATGGATAGCATTAAAATTTCAGCTGATATTTATCAGTTGAAAGAGTCGATAATGTGAAATTCTAAACTTACATTAGCTTTATGTAATGCCAAAGGCTTTTGTAAGATGAATTAATTTTCCATAGTGGCCTAGTGAGAAGTTATGTCATCACCAGAAAGTCAGGTGATTCTGGTCAACCAGGTGCTTCACGGGAGAAAGATGGGCAGTCTCCTTTTGTTGGATTTACAGCCTTTGAAAAACCCACTGGCGGGGTAGCTATGAGTGGGTTCCTATTCTACACAACAGCAACAGCAATAGCAATTTTCCATATTGTTTACAACTAATTACTAAGTTTCTGTGTAAAACCTGAAATTCTGGAATTCATGATACATGTCTTGCTAAGTGAAATTGACAGAGAGCAACTTAATCTTCTTTTTAAAAAAAAACAAACAAATCAGTTGCTGCAGAATCTACTCTGTGTGTATCGTGTGGAATTGGGCTTTCACAACAGAAACCTTCTTTTACAAGTAGATCTCCCGGCACCTCTGGATGGATTAGAACCACTGATATTGTGTTTTGTAGATCAGTGCATAGACATCCCAGATTTATCTTCTGTTCTTACATCACATACACTGTAAGACTTTAAACTATACAACCTTTTCAGAACTGACTGGAGATGCATTAGTAACGATGAACATATGGTGTGGTTTCTTTTTGTGATTGCTCATCCTGCCAGCATGCATACATGAGAGGTAACTGTAACATTGAAATAATAATTGAGGGACAATTTCACCAGCAAGATTAGAAAACACTGTAAAGATGCTAAGCTCTAGGAGCCTCATAGCCTCTGCTGACCACACCACCCCTTGGGGAGCTTTAAGGTAAGATTCTGGCCTTACTGACCTCTGTTGTGTATGCTTCTGGGATCCGGCTTGGCTGCTGTTGCTTAATGAGCCCAATCCTGGTCCCCCCTAGTTTCTCCTGCAGGTCCTTCTAAGGTTTTCCTAGACAGTGTGGGCTTGTGCTAGGGAGAACCACCCTCTCTTAGCTGCTCACATAAGGGTGTACTGGTTTTGACCCATGTTACCACAGCTTGCTTTCTTGGTCTCCTCTGAATATGGGGTATTATGAATTGAATTGTGTCTCTCTCCTCCCGTATGTGTGAATGTCCTCTAACATTTGTACTTGTGAATGCAGCTTTGTAAATGGGGTTTTTCTTTTGTTTTCTTGGTGTGTTTCAGTAGTATAACCCCCTTTTTTTTTTTTAAGAAAAACAAAACTATTTTATATTGGCTTGCTCACAAACTTCATATACATGTGTTTCACACTATTCTTCACTCATATTGTGTTTCATACAATCTTTCTAATTCATTATGTGTTATAAAATTAATCACCATTGGGCTATGCCCACCATTTTCGGGTCCCCTCTGGATCTTTCTTATTTACCCCCTGCCTGCCAAATTGTGCAGCCCCTCTGCTCCCGCCCCTTCCCTCCTTGAATCCCCATACATGTTTTCTCGTTATCCTTCTGGTTGAACTCATGCCTTTCATTTGAGAGACATTGCAGTCAGTGGCCTGTCAGTGGGAGCTTGTGTGCTGCTGCACAGCCTCCAGACCAGGCAGAAAAACCTGGTGATCAAAGCCTAGGGTTCACACAGACCGCCTTGGCAGCTGATGATGCGATGGTGCAGGACTGTGCAGTGTTTTGTTCTTTTGTTCATGGGATTAGTAGGAGTAAGCAGACTTAACAAAACATGTTAAATGATGTCACACTATAGTAACTTGTCCTCATTTGGATTTCTCCTATGTAAAGATTAGGGGAGAACAGATAGGTGGTCATAGGCGCACACAGGGAGGAGAGAGATGCTGTGTGACAGCAGAGGCTGTGTTAGCAGCACAGGAGCAGCTAAGACTGCTGGTAACCACCAGACACTAGGAGGAATATAGGGAACTGCTCTTCCCTCAGAGCCTCCAGAAGGAGTAAGTCCTATTTTTAGGCTTCTAACTTAAAACTGACAGAGTAAATGTATGTTCTTTGAAGCCCCCCACTTGCTGTGGTTTTATCCTGGCAAACCTAGGAAACTGAGGCCTAAGTGGCTGGAGCGTGGATCAGACTTTCTGGAGAATTCTGGAATTATTTCTAAGCACCTCTTCACTCCTGTCTTAAAAAACTGTGAGGTTTAATACCATAACCAGTGGCCACATCAAAGAACACTCGAGATGTGGATATGACTGTGAAATTGAATTTTTCATTTGATATAATGTAAACCACCTGTGTAATTTTAAATTTTTAGGAGCTACATGAGAAAGATGATACTATTTTGATACTATATTTTATTTAACATAGTACATCTAAAACAGTGTCATTTCAACACATAGTTCACATTTTAAAATGGCATATTTTTCATTTTTAAACACCTAATCTCTCCCAAAGCTTCTGGGAATTCTTTGGCCTTCCTTGACCATATTTCATCTTTTATGTTGTTCATGATTATGAAGTCTAGTAAAGAAGTAACAGAATATAGTTCAGGATTAGAAACGAGTACAGATTTCTTCTCAGTGAGGCCTACATGTCTCCCTAACCCTCGGTTTTCTGACTCCTTAGGCATCTGTCTTAGTCTGCTGCCTCTGCTGCTCTAGTTACAGCTTCTCACAGTCTCTCACCATGCCTGGTGTTACAGTTCTTTTTCTTGATCTAGAAGGTTCTCAGCATAGGGGTCTTGGGCCCAAAGGATCTGTTCTACTTCTGGTTCTTCTTTCTTGGTGGACTGAGTTACCTCCAACTGCAACTTCACATGATCCTTTTCTCTTTATTTATCTGTGTCTATCTACAGCTTTTTTCTTTTATAAAGACACTCTCATACTTTTTTATACACCAGTATGACTTCATGTTGACTGATGATGCATTCAAAAGCCCTATTTCCAAACAAGGAAGTATTCCTAAATACCACCGTTTAGGATTTCAACATGGAGACCTAATTCACTTAACTCAATCAACCCTCAAAAGTTCAAACTCTTAAACTGATATGTAAAACAAAACCCTGGATCATGGAGATTAGTGAATATTTTAAACAGAAATGATAATGTGATGTCAAGAGTTTATTGTTCAAAATAGCTTTTCTAGCCATTGACTTTGACTTTGCCACATGGATGGGCAGGATCATACAAATAGGGCGTCTTTCCACAAGGGTATTGGCTAGTCTCTCCATTCCGTGGAGCAGATTCAGCAGGAGAATTTGAGATTCTCACCACCAGCAAAGAAGCAGCAGGAATTTAGCGTGCACGCTCAGAGCCAGGAATCCATGCACCCGGGAGAAAGGCCAGCAGGGAACAGCAGCAGCAGAGAGGGAACTAGCAACCCCACGTGAGAGAGAGCTGACCTGGGACTGCTGCTCTACGGACGGAAGCCTTTGCCCAAGTTTGCTGGAACTTGGGGGGAGGTGCTGTAACTGGCAGGACGAAGAGAGCTTAGGAACACTGACTAAAAGCAGCAAGGCTGGAGGTTAAAGGGGTTGCTTTGGAAGCTGTCTTAACTGAGAAATTGTATCCTGTTGCCAACTTGAATTATAACCTGTTAATTTCCCTCATAAAACCAATTATTCTGAGTGTGGGAGGGGGGAATCCAACCCAACAGAAATTAAAGCTTGCTGATTTCAAGTCAGTTCCAATTCATAGCAACCTTCCATGGCGCTTCTGAGGTTGTAGATCTTTATGGCAGGAGACTGCTCATTTTTCTCCTAAAAAGCTGCTGTTGGATTTGAACTGCTCAAGGCACATGACCTTTTGTTCCACAGGGCAACGTCCTGTAGGCTTCTCCCCAGAGCTCCTATTCCCTTACAATTATCTCTAAACGAACAGGTACAAACAGCGCTCGCAGGTTAGTTGGAACTCTCACCTCTTTGGAGAGCTGGATTTTGTATGTATTGATTTTGAAGCACTCCTGCTTGGCATGACTCCTCAGAAAACCACTTTGTTTTCCTCTGTGTGTTTTCTGGTGAAAATGTATAGGAAATATTCTAGGATGTCAGAAAAATTTTGGTTCATTCTCTCAAGTTTTCTCAGAGCAATAGATTTCAAGGGTTCCTTCATTCTCAATATGTCTAATAAAGTCTGTATGTGCTAATAAATTGAAAATCTATTCCGTATTACCCTCCACCTCTTGCCCAGGTTTTATCTATTTATTTTTTGATCAAAATGTTCAATAATGTTAGCAGGGCTCTATCTAGTTCTTTGAGTCTCACGGCAAAGGCAGGCCATGGAATCTATGGAGTCAGATCTGCGGTTCACTTCCTCCACTGATTACTGAATCTCTTTCATTCTAGGCAGATAGAAACCAATTATTGTGTCTTACATGACCATTTCTTAGCTTTTCCTACAATTTCAGGCACTGTTTACTGAGTTAAGAAATGGGAACAGTTAACTTGAAAGTCAGTGTTAGGTTTTTTGACTAGACAGTCTGCAAAGCTATGACCTTGAGCCTTCAAACTAACAGAACTAATCCCATGGTATGTTTGGATGGACTTAATATCAGCAACTTTAGGTTCTCTTTTTAATTTGTCCTTTTTTTAGGGTGGTGGTGGTGGTAACTGTTGTAATGACAGTAACATTTCAACTTTATTATGATGTTTAACTTAATGATATATAGTCATGTCAGTGACATTGGTCAAATTATGTAATTATAACCCTTAATCGATAAAAAAATTGTCTTCTAGTGCCTAACATTTATTTTAATGTTTTCTGAAAAATTCTACAATCTTTATGTATGTCTTGTTAAAAAAGCAGTTGATCTAAAACAAAAGAAAACACAATAGCAATGTAATTTTGAAGATGAAGATATTTTCTATTAATCTTCAAGTCTTATTTTGTTATTTATGCAGTTGGCCAATTACTAAAAAAGAAAAATTAGGGAAACCCCTTTTTGCCTTTAGAAATCACAAAACAGAATGGTTAAGTAATTGTATGTATTCCTAATTAATTTGGGATGTGTGTTTGTGTGTATATGTGTCAGTGGATAATGTAATCTATTAAAGGCCAATGAAGAACAGCAGAAAGCTGTAATTTGTATGTTATTATCTAAGATTATCATAAGGGTTACTGGGTTTTCAGAAGATTCTCACCAGTGGGCCAATTGGTAGCATCAGGATGGATGGCGAAGAGATTGAGATTGTTCACAACTTCAGTTTGCTTAGCTCCACGGTAAACACTATTGGCACCAGCAGTCAGGAAATAAAAAAAACGTATTGCGATGGGAAAGTCTGCTGTTAATGACCTCTCTAAAGTACTCAAGAGCAACGGTGTCTCTCTGGAAACTAAGGTGCGCCTGATACAGGCCATGGTCTTTGCAATCACTTGTTATGCATCAGAGAGTTGGACAATGACTAGGGAGGACAGAAGGAGAATTGATGCCTTTGAGCTGTGGTGCACATTCATCCTGGAGAGGGTTAAACCAAACTACTCCTTGGAGGCAAGGATTCTGGGGCTTCGTCTGACATACTTTGGGCATGTTGCAAGAGGGACAGGTCCTTGGAGAGGGACATCATGCTTGGGAGGGTGGAGGGACAGTGCAGGAGGGGAAGACCCTCTATGAGATGGATTGATTCAGTGACTGGGGTAATCGGGATGGGTGTGTCAGAGGCCATGCGATTGGCAAAGGATAGAGCAGGGTTTAGGGCTGTTGTACATAGGGTCGCTATGAGTCGCAAACGACTCAATGGCACATAACATAACAACAACAACAACAAAAACCAACCAAAAAAAGCCTTGAATTTCCTTACTCTTCTCCCTCCCTATTAACCATCATTGCTCTCTCTTCTCTTATAAAAAAACAAAACAAAATATTATCCAAAACTTGATCTGGTGAGGAACCTGGTTTAAGGCACTTTGAAAGGAATCCTCTGTACGTCATAGCTGACAGCATTTTAGTGGATGCATTGAGGTTGAGTGACTGCCAAATCACCCCTTTTCTCATTTTCTCTAAATCTTTATTTCCCCACTCTCAGGCTTTTAAAGCAGGCTGGCCCAAACACTTGCTTTCTCAGAATTAGAAGCATTCGCGGGTAATTTTACTTCATCAACACTTCCTACGCTTTCTTATGTGAGCCAGGTTGTGTATGTTTTTAATGTCTTGAGTCTGGCCTCAGAAGTTAGCCTGTTGAGGCAGTGTGTGGAACGATGGCAGCTACGGAATGTGTGGATTTTTTGTTTGGTTCATTGTTCATTGAGGTGACATTGTTAGAGGAAGACAGGAAAGAATAGGAAAAGAGTTTAACTTTGTAAGTAAACCATTATAGAAATTTTATTTTAAAAAGATAATTACATGAAGAAGATTGCAGTATTAACTCAGTAAGCCTCTGGCCAAGCCAGAGGAAGTTGAATTCATAAAAGATTAAGTTCAATTCATAAAAGATTAAGTAACCAAGCTGTTCTTAAAGGGTAAAGTACAGTCCAATTAAGGAAACATTTAAAAAGAAAAGTATTAATAAAATCTTATCTCTAGTGGGTGGTACTATTTCCTAATCAATCTTTGTTTGGGTTTTCTGGTTCACAGTTTTGTTTTTCCTTTCAAAATGTATGAGAACAGGTTAGCCCTTAGGTCAAGCTGTGTTGAATCCCTCTACCAGGGTAGCCAGACTTAGAACAAGTGTGTGATGCTATTCAAGATGAATAATGAAGGAGAACTTCCTATATTGTATATTACACTTCAATTATCTAAACATTTTGTCCCAGGAAGAGATTGCTATGACTCAGAAAATCCTGTTGAATTTGTATTACAATATAGGAAACCAGTTTAGAAATACTGTGTGACATTTGGATGTTAGGGATTCTTACCTCATTCTGCAGCCACACCTCCTTAGAAATTTATTTGTGAGATGCTTTTTTTTTCCTTTTGATTTGTTGTTTCACAAGTGAGTTCACTGCATAGCAATGAGTCTAAGTTATTAGTACTAAAGATTTTGCTGAAGATCTCAAAAAAACAGAGCTTCTTTGGCTAAATGAAACGACATTCAACTGTAGCAATTAAAAAAAAAAAAAACCAAACTAGCCCAGGTTTTAACTCTTCTAGTGAAGACTGCTGAAGAAGAATTCATGTCTTTGGATTGTTTTGTTGGCTAAAGAATATTGAATACACTGTGGACTGCCAAAATACCAAACTTATCTGCATTGGAGCAAGGGCAACCACAGTGCTTCTTAGAGGCAAAACGGGTGAAGCTTTGTCTCTCCTCTTTTGTGGTGGCGTCAGGAGGAGGAGTTAGTCATGCTTGGAAAGGTGGAGGGTCAGAGAATGAGAAGAAGACCCTCAAGGAGAGGGGCAGACCCAGTGGCTGCAGACAGTAGGCTCGAGCTTGGTAGAGACTGTGACAGTGACCCAGGGTAGGGCAGCGTATCTCAATGTGTTGTACGTTCGGTTGCGATGAGTTAGAACCAGCTTAACAGCACCTCACACAGTTCCTCACTGAGTCCCTATTTGGTCCTGCACACTCCCTTTGTAAACTTCCTTTGTCTTAATTGCTTTCACAGACTAAAGGTCTTAATAAGGGTTTCAGGAATATTTTTTGTCACCAGCATTGACAGAAGGAGACTCGGTGCCATTGCACTTTGGTGTTGGAGAAGAGTACGAAATACAGTTGTCTTGATGGCAACAACAACCAGTCTTCAGGTGTTTCTAACATAGAAGATATGCCCAACTATGGCAGGCAATGTATGTGATCTTAAAGCTGAGTTGTTGTGTGTCACTGACTTGGAACTGACCCATAGCTGACCCTCCAGCGGGTTTTTTAGAGGCTGTAAACTGCACAGGAGGAGTTTGCCCATCCTTACTAATCGTCTGATGGAAATAGTTCCACAGGAAGCTTTATGCTTTGAGTATTAGTGTGAAAGAAGCCCCTGGAAGAAGAAGAAGAATAATCCTCTTGATTTCTCCGCTTTTCCTTAATGCTCCTTACCTTCCCTCCCTCAAAGCCCTTGAGGCACTCTAGTAGCACAGTAGTCAAAGCATTTGACTGCTAAGTATAAGGTTAGCCGTTCAAATCCACTCACAGCTTCATAGCAGTTTGCTTCATTTAGACTTTAATGATTTTTGGAAACTGAGGCAGTTCTAGACTGTTCTATAAGAGCCCTGCGTTGCAGTTGATGGCAGTTGATTTGGATTGATTTTAGGTAGGCAGCAAAGCATTGTTTAATTTTGAGATATAAGGTAACTCTTTTAGTTGTTACTGTTAAGTCATTTCAGAAACTTTGTTATTTTTTTATTCTTCTAGTGGTTAGCATTGATGCTTGGAAATGCGAACACAGGAGTTAGAAAATTAAGTCGTGGTGTTGTATTGACAGAAGAATTGCATATTGGGAAAGAAAAATGTCCTGGAGTGAGTTTCAGTTTGCAAATAAAGAAATCATTTAGTGAATTGGAACAATGCAAGGAAGGCCCTGAGCCCTGAAGCTTTTTGCATAATGCTTTCACATGTCAGAAGAGTCCATCTGGGTGTAAGATCAACTTCTAAAATAAAACTTAAGGGGGCGGGGGGCAGAAAAAAAGAAGAAAGGGGGGAACCCTTGATAAAGTGCTATCAAAGGAACTTGCTATAAAAATAAAGCAGAACTCCTTTGTATTTGTAGTGACAGTCCCCCACCCTTGCTCTGAAGTATAGAAATGAGTTACGAAACAAAAGAATAGTGAAATAAAGAATTATCTACTTAAATGTAATTAAAATGGTAAATGCTTTGTTACATAAGTTTTTCAGAATAAAATTCTTTTTTAAAGAAATGTCATAGCATTAACAGTAGGCAAAACTGCTAGAGAGCCTGTGTCAGATGACTAGTTCCCTGGATGGTCTGACTGATGTAGTTTTGCTTGTGTAGGAGCATAAGTAGTTAGATGCAACTTTTAACTTTTAACTGGGGAACTTGGTTCTCATCCCAGACCAGTCATTTGCTGTCTGTCTGGGTTAGTCGCTTCATTTGTCAGAACTTCCCTTTTTTCTTCTTAGTTAAAAATGGATGTAAGTGAATATGTGTGATCCTACCCACCATTATGCATTTGTGGTTCAGAGCCCAAACATATGCAGCGGGTGTTCCTCTGAGGCCCATCAGAGCTGCACGCACAGGAAGGCTGAGGGCAGTGGCCATGGAACTGAGGGCAAGGTCTCGCCTGGAAATCTCCAGGTCACATGATTTTCTCTGCTGAGTGTTAGGAAATTTGGATGTTGTGGACCTTTTCCTAGTTCTTCTGTTTAGACGACATAGATCAGGCCTTCTTTCTGTTGCAACTGATTGATGTGTCATCACCTTGTTTCCTCACATTTTCCTCAGAGAACCCTGGTTTCTAAGGAAGCCCCCAAAGGACAATAAAAACTTGCATTTGAAAGGAGAACCAGAACTCTTTCTTTTCTAGTGATAGGCTGCTGGTTCCTTTTCTGGTATTTGTTCATTCATTAATTTTATTCAGTATATGTTATTTTCTTCTTTCAGCATATGTTCATAAGGATTGACAGCATGTATCCTAGGCACTTAAGCAAAAAGATAAATAAGGCATATAGTGGTGGTGTTATTGTTGTGTATGGTCACATCAGAACTTAGTCATAGCTGACCCTCCAGTAGGTTTTCAGAGGCAGTAAATTGCACAGGAGGAGATTACCCATTCTTCTTCTTCAGAGCAGCTGGAGTTGAACTACTTGCCTCTTGGTTGGCAGTTCAGCTCGTTAGCACTCAGACACCAGAGCTAAAACACAATAATCTTTTCTTTAAGAAGCTTGTAAAATAATAATGATATTCTCAGTGTTGCATAAGCTACGCATATGTGTATTTATAGAGATGAAATTATTGGGAGTTCCATTTAATTAAAAACAGATAAGGGGGAAATGAGTATTTCGTGTTTTCTGCACTAAGGTTTTAGAGGTGGGTTTTTTGTTTGTTTTGTTTGTTTGTTTTTGGTACTTGCCCCTTATTTTCAAGAAATGTTGCTGGGGGGAAAACCTTCTGTATTTACTATGGAGATGATGTTGATGACATCAGACACTTACTAAAGACCCTCTGTGAATATTCTCTGAAGTCTTAAGTTTAACATAAAATTAAGCACCAACAAAACGATGTGTCTTCGAGAACTTGTACTTTGCTCATAGTGATGGAAATTTTCTTAAGTCTAGGTAGCTTATGGGCAATGTATTATGCAGATGACATACCTTTGTTTGCTGAAAGTGAATAGGACTTGAAGTGCTTGCTGCAGATTACATCTCAACATCAAGAAAACAAAAATTGTCACTACTAGACCAATAGACATCATGATAGATGGAGAAAAGATTTAAATTGTCAATGACCTCATCTTACTTGGAGCCAAAATCAACACTCTTTGTATTAGTAGTCAAGAGACCAAGAGATATATTACACTAGGAAAGTCTGTAGTCAGAGATCTCTCCAAATTACTGGAGAGCAATGATACCAGTTTGAAGACTAAGGTTCACCTGATTCAGGTCATGGTCTTTTCAGTCACTTGTTAAGCATCTGAGAACTGGACAGTGAATAAGGATGACAAAAGAAGAATTGATATCTTTGAGCTGTGATGTTGGAGAAAAGTACTGAGTATCCCAGGGGCAGCCAAAAGAATAAATAAATATGTCTTGGAGAAAGAGCCGCCAGAGTGCTTATTTGAGGCAAAGGTGACAAAGCTATTCACATACTCTGGGCATGTTAGGAGAGGCTATTCCTTGGAGGGAGCTGCCACGCCTGAAAAATTGGAGGGTAGGCAAAAGAAAAGACCCTTAACAAGATGAATTGACACAATGAGAAATAATGAGGGTGGCATAAGATAAGACAGGGTTCCAATCTGTTGATCATAGGGTTGCTGAGTCATAGTCAACTTGATGGCACCTAACATCAACAACAGTTTTGAAAAGAAGGAGAGAATGGTTCTGTGACTTGAAGAATGCCATTGAATGGTACGTGTAGACACCTGAGGGTTTTTGTTATATACATTTTTAACAACAATTAAAATAATTGTTCCCTTGGAACTGACACACAGCAGACCCTCCAGTGGGTTTTGAGGCTGTTAATCACCCATGAGGAGATTGTCCAGTTCATATATAATAAAAGAAGTTGAGTTTGAAACAGTGATCAGTTATTTTCAGGGTATCTGTTATGAAATAAATTATTCAGTAGAAAGTTTCAGGACTTTGTCCTGGATTTAATAGGATAAAGTTAAGGAGATGTAAACAGTTGTCATAAAGAAGACCCTTGGGTGCAGAAAGCAACCTTGGGATAATTCTCGTAACAAGCCACCAGAACACTAAGCTTGGTATTTGGAGTCAGAAGAAAAGGAAGTGTGAATTTCAGTGAAGAGATGGCTAGTACATTTGATCATGATTTAAAAATTTTTTTTCTTTAGAAAATAATGGAGTAAATAAATTGTGAGCCCTGAGCCTCATGGATTTCATGTGTTCAGAATTTTAGCTAAAACACATCCTTATGTGGAAACATGTCCTAAATTCTGTACCCACATACTCAGTCTTTGTCTTGTTGCCAGTAACACATTTTCCAAATTGCCAGAATTACATTTTTTTTTTATTCTTTTTACTGTTGGATTACTATTTCTGTGAGGAAGAGTTCATTTCATTCCCTGCTGGTTCAGTGATGATTTAAATTATGAATGGAGGTAATTTGAGCCATCTTCATATCTATATTTGGTTACTAAAATGTTCTCACTCAGTGAGACATGTATATGTTTCAAAATTTGACAGGTATGAGACAGTACAGAATGTGAACTCCTTAAATCTTTCTCTCATCGACTCAGCTCACCTGCCCCACACAACCAGTCTTGCCAGTTTTTTGCATATTCATACACACACACACACACACACAAATGAATATAATTTTCTTTCTGTTTTTACACCACTTATAGTACACTCTGTGCACTGTTATGTGGTATCTGTACTTCACCTCAGTTATTTCCTGATGCCAAAAAATAGTGTAGAGTAAAATATAAGTTTGTGTGTTCTCCATGAGAAGCAGTACGGAGCTCAGGACAGTGGGGTGAATGGTGGGAAAGTGATGGTTGGTAATGAACCGAAGCGGAGCCACGTGATGGTAAGGTAGCTGGCCGTGTTCCACCAGACTTTCCTGAAACCCTGATGAGCCCTCTGGTCAAGAGTGTCCAGGAGCTTGCTGCCCACCTTGATCTTACAGAGAATTTTGCCTATGGAATTGAACATTTTCATGCTTAACCTTTAATTTGAATTTTGACTCTTTTTGTTCTGAGTTACTCTTTTCTCATTCTGCAGAGGAGATCAGTTAAACAATCAGAGAACTGACTGTATGGGGAATGACAGTGTCCTTCTTGGCGTATATAAGAGGTCGTCTACTTCCTTGGGTTCTTGCTATGTTCACTGAGTTTTCGGCCTCATGGGGTCTGAGAGCTGGGACTGGACTCCACACACCTTCACTAGGAGCTGCTCTCAGTGTTTTGCTTCATAGCACCTAGGACGGTTTGGAGCCCTTGAAGGAAGGAAGCACATGAATGAGGAGGTTTTCTTGTACCTACTTGTTGCTTTGAGTTGATTCTGACTCATAGCAACTCTACAGAACAAAGTAAAATTGCCCCAAAGGGTTTTTCCAATCTGTAATCTTTACAGAAACAGATTCCCACATCTTTCTTCTACAGAGGGGCTGGTGGAGTTGAACCACACACCTTTTGATTAGCAGTTGAATGCTTAACCACTGCACCACCACCGCAGATGCTCTTTTTCTTGCCGCCTTCTCCCTCCCTTTGCCCCCAGCAGCCTTTCTCAGTCCCTGAGTGGTACAGTTACTGAACACAGAGGTTTGAGACTGTCCAGAGGCACCTCACAAGCGAGGCCTTGTGATCTACTTCCTAGAGATAAGCCATTAAAAAAGTGTGTAAGGAGTGTTTTTCTACTTTAACACACATGGGGTCATTGTAAACTGATAGACACTGATTAGCAGCCATTTTTATTTTTCTTTCCCCTCTCCTTCATTCTCCACCCTCCTTGAGATATTTCTCTACCACATAGTGAGTTTTCCCAAGTGCTAAGCCTGGAAATGTCCAACTTCAAAGACTGAATTCTCGATCAATCAATCCATCATTGCAGGTACTGACAGTGTGTTTTCCAGGTCTCTTGATAAATCCATCTCTCGTGCTTAGCTGTGAGCGGCTTGAGGACAAGAAGTCTGCCTCATCTCTAGAGTCACACAGAGAAGGGGTGCTGCGCCCAGTTGGTGAATGAATGGAGAAGCAGCGGGCTCCCCAGAGTTCAGTTCTGAGTGTCGGGCGCCAACCTCATGAGCTCCTAACCCTTTTGTTGTTACAGTCACTGTGTCAGTCCATCTTGCCCAAGGTTATCCTCTTTTTCGCTGGCCCTCCACCTTCCCCAGCCTGATGTCTTTTTCCAAGGACTGGTCCTTTCTGACGACATGCCCCAAGACTTGAGACAAAATTTTACCATCCTTGCTTCTGAGGAACAAAGTGACAACCAACAGACTTTGGTGTGAGGGCAGTAGGAAACGTAAATGGTTATTGAGGCGCTAGAGTGACAGGCTTCCATTTTCAATTTAAGGAGTTAATTCTAGTGGCATTAGAAAAAGGGAGAATTTGGGGTAAGATACTAGTTAGTCAGGTTTAACAGTGTGTAGGCCAGCAAGGTTAGGACTCTCCGCAATTGCCTATTTTTCCATTGCTCGAACTGATCATTGACCTTTAAAATAGATCAGAATTTTACAGTCACCACCGAATAAAAATTTTATGACCTAATTTGCTTGATATGTTAAGATTATATGAAGCCCACTGTAATATGCAAATGAAGGGAGTTGACTTAGTCACCACCTTGCTGTCATTAAGGAGGATTTTTAAAAATTGATGCTTTTGTGCACGGAATACTAGGAGCCTTCTGGTGCAGTCCTTAAGTGCTCTGCTGCTGACTGAGAGGTTTGTGCTTGGAACCCGATCAGTAGCTCTGTGGGAGGCTCCTCCAGCCATTTGCTTCCGTAGAGATGATGGCCTCGATGAGTAGATTCTGTGTTAAGTCAGCTCTGCGTTGCCATGTGGGTTTGCTGTGAGCCATAGTCACCTCATTGACACCTAACAACGACAGTGATAAAATACAGAACTCATCGAGTGGGTGAGAGTGATTCTTTGAGAAATTGCAATATTAAAGTTGAACCTCCAGCCTCATTGTTACTAAATGAAGGTGTTAACCATTTATATCAGCCTTTCATCTGCTTTTAGAAAGAAAAAAAACAAAACAGAGCAAAGCAAATAAATGGTTATTGAGCCAGAAGAATGACAGGTTTCTACTTTATTGTTAACAAATTAATTGAAAATAATTTCAAACTTAGGATGACCTTCCATTTGGTTTCAGAGGTTATAAATCTTAGTGGGAACGGAGTGCGCATCTCTCTCCAGCAGAGTATTCATTCTCAGCGGAGTGCTTAATTACTGTACTGTCAGGACACCCTTATAACAATAGTAAACTAAAACACTTGAACTCAATGCTGGTGAGTTGTTTCCAACTTTCGATGATCCTCCTGTTAGTTTCAGAGGTCGTAAATAGAAGCATCTTGCTCATTTTTCTGCTGAAGAGTAGCTGTTGGGATTTGAACTACTGTTTTTCTGGCTAGCAGCCCAGCACGTAGTGAACTTCTTTTACTGATTATTTGGAAATACGTTTGTTGTTCATGGAATCAGTATGGATGGCACCTAACAACAACAACAATAACATACTCCAGTCAGTCAAAGTTGCTCACTGCTTGCCATGCAAGGAGTGAAAATTGAGAGCAGTACTAGCGGAAGTTGCCTGGGACCCCTTAGCCTTTTGTGTTAGTCAGAAAGGCACTTTGAAATTAGTGCTTTACTTCACTTTCTAAGAGTAGCTCCAAAGTAGCATATTTGGAGCCCGTTACCTGGTACAGCTACTACCTGTAGCATGAGGGCTTTATGAGTAAGAACCTTACACCTGGTCCTCCCTGAAAGAGGAGTTACTAAAGAATGACATGTGTAGGGCTAGAAGGAGCAGCTGTTTCCCCCAGGGATGGTAATGGAGCTTGTCTTTAAAGAATAGACGAGAGTGGGGATGTGGTGACGGTAAAGAAAGTGGGCCTGAAAAAGGGAAAGATGAACAACTATCCCTTAGGACTTGTGGTTCTAGGTCCCTTCGAGATGGATCTCATCCTAGGTACTTCAGGACAGTTGCTTAGTTTCTCCCCCTCCCCCACTTGTTTTTGATAATCCCCCAATGAGAACTGTTGAAAATTAATGGTTAGTAGCCATATAAAATGTGTCAGAACCTGTCTGTGAGTTGAGACCCTGAGGCATAAAATGAGTGGGTGGAACAGCAGGTAGATGGGGCATGATATTGTTGTTTTCCTACTAATGAATGACAGTTTATAAAAAACAAAGCCACACAGTTGCTATTGGGTCATTTCCGGACCCTGGAGACCTAATGGTTGTCACAGTAGAACTGTACTCCACAGGGTTCAAGGCCGAATTTTCTGGAAATGGACCACTAAGCCTTTCTTCTGAGGCACCTTTGGGAGAAGCTGAATCCCCAACCCTTTGTTTACCAGTCAAGCACATTAGCCATCTACAACCCAGGGACTCTCTCAGTTTATTGTCAGCTATGGAAAAGGGCATTTTCTTAGTGATGCTAAGCTTCCAAAATTGTGGAAGCTTTACTAGTATTCACAATTAATACATCTTGAACAAATGAGCCAAATGATATGACCTATTTAAACTTAGCAAAAGTACATTTAAAGCATTCATGTATCAGGGCCATCTGTGTATAGTTGTTATTGTTGATTGCCTTCAAGTTGAGCACAACTCATAGTGACCCTATGAATAAAAAACCTGAAGCCTTTCTATAACTATCGTCATTTATCAGAGATCATAGACTTTTCCAGAGGCATGTTGTTTAGGAAATGGTTGCCACTCCTGCTTCCTCTGTATGTAGAAGTGTGTGTTTATTGTGTTATGTGACCAGTGGTGTGAGAATCTAGGTTGCATTTTCATCGCCTCTATGGATTTACAACAGGCTATTAGAGCTTTTCCCAGCAGTGGGCTATGCTTCTGTTTCACATTCTGTCTGACAGGTTTTCATGTGCATTAAGAAATTAGGACTGAACACACTGTAGCATGGATACCCCTTGAAAAACATGCGAGTGAACAGGTCAGCCGCCAGAGGACAGACATCATATCATCCCACTTACATGAAATATCTAGATGAGGCAAGTGCTTAGAGACAAAAGTTTATTAGTGATAACAAGAGAGGTAATGAGGGGAGCTCTGGTGGCCTAGTGGCAAGAAGCTGCACTGCAATCACAGAGATAGGCGGTTCATATCCACCAGATGTTCTGCCGCAGAAGGAGGGGCCATCTCTTCCTGTACCTGTCAGATCTGATTTGACGGTACACACACACACACACACACACACACACACACACACACACACACACACAAATATAATAAAAAAAAAAGAGAGGTAATGAGAGGGAGAGAAAAAGAGGACTTAGTATATAGGGGACACTCTGTGAAAGGGTGATGAAAAAATCTGGAAATTGATCGGTGTGTTGATTGAAAGACACAGTGAATGTAATTTAGCGTCACTGACTTGTATATGAGAATGATGAACTGTAGAAGTTTTATTGCATGCATCTTTACAACCGTTAAAAGAAGGGAGGAAAAAAGAGAAACCAAGACTGGGAAAGGATAGCATGGTTTGCTTAGTGGAAATTATACTTGGCATGGACGCCTTTGATTCATATAGAGAGGGGACTTTTCTGCCTTTAAAAAAATGCCCCATTAAGCTGATGCCCAGAACAGTGGTGAGAAAAAATTAATTAATACAAGAAATTATCAAATAAACTTGATGGAAGGGCATGTGTAAGGCGTTTAAAAACTTTTAAATCTGTTAAGAATAGAGTTTAGTTTTCGAGGGGCTGGTTTTCTCATTAATGTTTTACAGCCCCACCCTGCTCCCTTCCAGTTCTGCCTCCAGGGAGAGAGGACCCTTGGCTCCGGAGTTTTTCTATCCAAAGGCCACCAGGAGACCTCAAGATTAGAATCTGCCCCCCTCCTTCTTCTCCCTGAGCTCTATTTTAGATCTGCAGTGTAGATGTGAGGCTTTCTGCAAGCTTTCAACTGTGAGGTATTTTGGAAAACTGTAATTTTGTTTGTTCTCTGCTGTGTGCATGTGGTTTCTTAAAATGCAAGTATGATTATTTTCTGCATCCTTTCAAAAGCCAGCACTTCCCTTAAACTACAGACTCCAAAAGTGGCTTCTCGAAGGCACTTAGCCGACAGTCTCAGATGGAATTCTTATTCAGAGTGACTTCCAGTTTCTAAAGAAAAATGCTTTACTTTTCAGATGACTTCTGACTTCGCATTCCGGTTTGTTCCTCACACTTTCAGCAACCAGGCATGCCCAGTATATTGCATCATTTCCAGCAGGTAGTGAGGTGCCATTGAGCTGTGAGGAAAATTTATTTAATAATAATGAAGATGCCTATGGGATAGCCATAAAATATCAGTTTTGTCTGGGGGAAAATAGCCAGGGTGCTCTGTAGTGCCTGCATAATGAGGCTTCGTCTCACATGCTTTGGGAATGTTATTAAGAGGGGCCAGTCCCTAGGCAAGAACAAAATACTGGGGAAAGTGGAGAGGCGGAGGAGGGGAAGACTCCATAGAGGCAGATTGCTATTGAAAACACACCCACACACCCACCTCCCAGTGGGTTTCCATAAGGCAGAGACTGAAGATGACGGCATAGGTTCATATAGGGTTTCATTCTGTTGTGTACAGAGTTGCTTTGAGGAGGTGCAGACATGATGGCACCCAACAACAGCAGCTGGTTTTGAAAGGCATTCAGGATCCTATATGTATTCTGGAGCCAGATTAAGACGTTTCCTTCGAGTCACGTTTGACTCATTGAGACCCCTTGTGTGCCAGAGTAGAATTTTGTTCCGTAGGATGTTGAGTAGCTGATTTTTCACTTGATCTCCAGGACTTTGTTTCAGGGTGCTTCTGAATGGACTTGAATTTGCCAGCCTGGCACATTATCCATTTACAGTACATTCAGGATGACTAATCTTGCAGTACTTGAGTTTGAATTTCAGCCTTTTCACTTTTTTAGCTGTGTGACATGGAACGTATATTCCCTGCTGTGTCCAGTTTTCTCTTTGTAAATGGAGGTAGTAGTAAAATAGAATTATTATAAAATAATTCAGGCCATAAAACACATGCTCCTGAAGTATTAGTGGCCAGGTGCAGCTGAAAGTACTGTCAGGCTAGCATGGGTGCTGTGTTCATGAATGCATATGATGATGAATGGATGCATGCATGATGATGGATACAATTCAGTTATTACCCACTGAATTTGGTGAAGACATACAAAATTCTCATGCCCACACACTGGGTGATTTTAGGTCACTTTTCTTTCCACTCTTTAGAAGCTCAAAGCAAGGGAAAAATATTTTCTAACCCATTTGGATTTCAAACTGTGAATCAATTAGTATTGAAAAGAGAAAAAACTTAGTCTTCAGTAGAACATGTACAAGAAAATGAAAGAAATTGGGCTTCTGAACACATTTTGTCTTCAATGCTTTTGATAAAACCTCTTTTAAAAAGCTGAGAAAGTATTTGTTATTCATGAGATCTATAGGATAAGTGATGTGATCACAATGGAAGAGTTAATATACAATAAGCAAAAAATTGTTTACATTTAAATCTAGAAACAGTGTTTTGAAAGTAATACACCAGTTTAACATATTTTCTTAGATTATTGAGGTAAACTCTATTATAGATTCTAGTAAATAATATGAAATAGTTTCTATTTTTATATTTTTCTTTTAGCAAGCTTATTGCCTTTTAGTTCCTCAGGAACTTTCCAACGCGATCTATTAAAAAGGATGCAGAAATCTGAAATAAATTATCTTTCTAGCCTTAAAATTCATATTCTTATAAAGGAATCTGTGATACTCCGTCAGTATCACAAAAATGTCTTTATTATCAGTGCTTCTCTAGCTAAACGTGAACTTTAAAAATTGAGAAACCAGGCACTTTGCAGACAGTTCACTCTTTGTTTCTTATTTTTGGGTTAAGGAGAAATAAAACTACCCAAGGAAGTATTTCTGGAAAAAGTCAGACTTCTCAATTGCCTTCATAGTTTAGCCTAAATTTTTTTTTTGTTTTAAGAAGTGACGGGGACTCTTTAAGTATAACGGAAGGAATACTTATTTCTAAAGTGTGGATCCCATTTCATTTTCCAGAGTGAATGATCACATCATAGGTAACAACCATCATTGGTCAGGGTGTCAGTGTGATGCCATCATTATTGTTTAGTTGTGTAATAAAACTCTGGGGTGGTAGTGTTGTCTTTAATTCACTCCCTTCTTTTCAGTACCCCTAGGGTGGATTTGAACTGCCTGAGAAGAGTGGCCTTTAGGTTGGCAGAACAACTCCCTAGAGACTGGCCTCCAGAGCATACTTACTCTCATTCTCTGTCTGTCGACACACACACACACAGATATCTGTATATACACATACATATGTATATGTAGTTGTTATGTGCTGTCGAGTCTGAACCAACTCTTAGTTGAGTTTTCAGAGGCTGTAAGAGCCTATCGGAGGAGATTGCCCATCTTTCTTCATTCGAACAGCAGGTGAATTAGAACTTACTGCCTTTGGGTTGGCAGTGCAACTCCTTATTCACTAGGTTGTCTGTGCATTATAGACATGCAGATTAGAGACTAAAATATTTAGTTAGTGACAACTATATCTTTGTTTGTGGTGGTGATTGTAGTTATATGTCACTGAGTCAGAACTGACTCAATGGCTGACCCTCCAGCAGATCTTCAGAGGCTGGAAATCAAAGGGAATTGTCCCTCTTTCTTCTGCAGAGCAGTTGGCCGGTCTGAACTTTGTGCCTTTGGGTTAACGGCATAGGTCACTAGAGCTTACTTGTGGAGGTTATAAAAGAACTCTCCCTGTATACAAAAGATTATATTTTGGATAAAAAGACAACATATATGCTATGAATGCAAAATAGAAAGAAATAATTATGGTAAATATATGTATTAAAAATATTAAAAGATACAGTTTTACATACTTGTCTAGGGAGAATAAATGTAACATTATTTTCAGCTAGCATGAAAAGTGATTCACTTCCCATATATCTTGGTCAGGGTTTATAAACTGATGAGCAAAAACTGTTTTAATGTTTGTGTTTTTCCATACCCTTGTTGTTGTTAGGACTAGTGAGTCAAGTATGACCCATAGCAACCCTATGAACAAAAGATCTGAACCCTGTTCTATAACTGTTGCTGTTCCTCTAGTGTTCATTGAGTTTTCAAAGACCTGATATTTAAGAACTGGATGCCAATCCTGCTTCCAACTTTGTCTTAATCTGGGAACTCCACCAAAACATGCCCACCTCCGGTAACCCTTATTTAACCCATTCAGTATCACCTGACAGACAAGTGCTGTACCACTTAGAACAGTGTTCTCTCCCAATTTTATGTATAGTGTCCATGTTCAAGTGGTAGACACAGTGACTTAAATTTGCTAGATATTACTTGATTGGCTGATAATCATTGATTGATTTTGTGTGTGCAACACATTGTAATGGAGGAAGCATCTGTTGGTTTCTTATCTATAAATTCTATGGTTTCTAATAGAAATCACACATTTAAATGCCACCAAAGGGTTCTGATGGTAAGAAGGCGTGCTACAATCCTAAAGGCATGCAGTTTAAATCCACCAGCTGCTCTGAGGGAGAAGGATGGACAGTTTCCTCTCGTGCAATTTACTGCCTCTAAAAACCCATTGGAGGGTCAGCTACAAGTTGGTTCCAACTTGACAGCATAAAACAAAGGAATTTAGTTAAGTAATGAAACTTGACTATGGTGTGTTTGTAAGCTATCAGCAATTTGGTATATAGTAAAAATTTTTTAAAAATTATTATTTGCAAGTGATATATAACATTTAAAAGATAAAATACAAACTGAGGCAAAAGGGATTAGAAAAAAGTAAAAATGGTTCGTGTTAATATAATAATGTACTCATGCTAAAATAGGTTTAAATTCCATTTTGCCTAATAAAGCTTATCTAATATGAACACGAGGTGGGGCGGAGGAAAGAGAGACAAATTACGCTAGTGTGCAGATTCATAAACTAGAGCATACAAGTAATTATGAAAGTAAGAAGCTTGAACAGCTATGTTAAAGAACAATAATTACTTTGGGCATTAATAGCCAAGTTCTGTGATCAGTAGCGCTGTCTCATTGTTAACAGATTGGAAGTGATCCACAGCTGACCCTCAGTTGAGTTTCTTAGGCTCCAAATCACATGAGAGGAGGCAGCCCATCCTTCTCCCTGGGAGCTGCTGGTGGATTCAAATGCAGCTCCCTGTGGATTAAGCCACCAGAGCTCTCTAGCGTTTCTGCAGTTTACAGTATTTGGGACTGTCTAGTTTGATTCGACACACATTTTATTCTTAATTTTAAATGTAAACATTTTTCAGTGAGCAAACAAATGTGGCTATCTTTTCCTTAGTTAGAAAAAGAAACATTTTTTTCACAGTGCATTGTATTCAAACAACTGTGAAATCTATAAAACTCAGGGCAATGAGTAACTCAAAGACTCTTAACCAGTTCATTTTAGAAATTGTCAGATAGTGATTTCTTTATGACCAGGTTCTAAGCACTAGAATTGGGGGCAGCGTAAAAGAAATTAAATTTTCTCCTAAGTTACACTGGCATTCTTCTGGCTGCATGTCAATGTTCGAGCAGTTTTTGCTTCCCTGATGCTGGGCTCTTATGCATTATTTGAAAAAGTTTCCATTTATACCAATAGCTTAAACTTTTTTCTGGCTCTAGTTTATCTTTAGTTTACTTAAAAAGTTGCTGCTAATTCTATACCATATATCCAGAACATCCCAGCTTAATGCTAAAAATCAGAGAGGTACCACACTTCAGCTTAAATCTTTGTTACAGCAAAATTAATTTTTATACGGTTATCAAAATTTAGTGCTACATTTCGTGACAAGGTCTTGATAAGGTTGCATATCAGAACACACCAGACCAATAAAAAATCTGAAATCTCCATACCTCTTATTGTTGTTGTTATGTGCTGTCAAGCCACCTGTGTGACTCACAGTGACCCTATGTACAGCAGTTCTGAACCCTGTTCTATCCTGAGCCAATCGTATTGTCTCTGACACACTTACCCTCATTATCCCAGTCACTGAGTCAGTCAATACCCTAAATACCTAAATTCCACTAACATGGTACTGTGTTGTGTACCATTGAGTCAGAACCAACTCAGAGCTGCCCCTCCAGCAAGTGTTCATACGGGAGGAGATTGCCTGTCTTTCTGCCTTGAGCAGTCTGCCTGCCTGTGGGCTGGTAGCACAACTCCTTATTCAGTAGAGTACCAGAGATAGTATTGGTGATATTAAAGATTTATTGACAAAATATTCTTTCCTTCTCTTGTAGACTTATCTAAAAACAGGCTGGTTGAAGTTCCAATGGAACTGTGTCATTTTGTGTCACTGGAAACGCTCAATCTGTACCACAATTGTATCAGGGTTGTTCCTGAGGCTGTCGTGAATCTGCAGATGCTGACGTACCTAAACCTAAGGTAAGATGATGAGGCCTGTGGTCATCTAACCCAGTTTAAAAATAATTATGCTTTCATTTCTGTCAAGTTCCCCCCCACCTGCATTTAATTCCTGATATCACCCTTTGAAGTAAATCTCACAAAGATCATTTAAGAATTATCTTTTGTCGCTCATCTCTTGTGTTATTTATATTCATTTTTTGTGTGCTTGATTTTTCCTGAATTCCCATGAGATAAGGTGCTGTTCTGTTAATGATCTGTGGTACATCGTTTTTACTCCTTTTCTGTTTCAGTCTTGCAGAGTTGTTGGTATATTGTCGTCAGATACTAATGTGAATTTTGCAGGAGGAAGGTTGTAGTGGGGAGAAACAGTTTGAGCTTGAGGCAAGTGTCAAAAAGTCAAACCCTGCTGCCAGGTTGACTCTGACTCATGGAGAGCCTCCGTTGAGTTTCCAGGTCTGCAAACCTTAGTGGAGTAAACTGCCACTTTCTCCTGAGGAACAGCTGGCAGATTCGAACTGCTAGAAATGTGTGACCTTAGCTTAATGGCACAAGGCACTGTGGGTTATACCAGGCCACGAGAGATAAGTCAGAAGCAAGAATAAGACAACTTTGCTGGTCTTTGAGAGTTACTACTACCATTAAACTTTGCTCCTTAATGCTGACTAGAAACCGCTCACTTTAAGCCACCTCAGAAAGTTAAGAGCAACTCCAAACCCTTACCAACTTTGGTGAGTCTGTTCCGTCTCCTGGCAGCCAATGGGTTTCTGAGGCTATGTAGCTTCTCAGGAGATTACCCACTTTATATTCCTCAGAGTAGCTGGTGAGTTGAGCTGCTTACTTTTCAGTTAGCAGCCCATTCTGTAACCCACTGCATTACCAGAACTCCTCTGGGCAATTGCAGCATATATGAAGTTTGTCATATTTAGAGTTCTTTGGCTGAGGTCAACATTTCCTGAGTTCACCAGTGGCTCTGAGTAACACTGCAGCTCAGCACGTCAGTTGTTTGAAGCCTTGGGTTTAGATTTTATTAGTTTGTGTCTGTCATCTTGCTGACCAGACTGTAGCTCTTTGTTTCTTAAATCCTTGACTCCCAGCTGGTATGTCAGGAGAGTGTGAGAGGACCAGGTTTACCAAATCCTGTGAAAATGAATCTGCAGAGTTCAACTAGCATTCAAGCCATCACTCAAACCAGCTGCATCGCGTTGGTGTACAAGATGAGAGTAAGGTGCAGTACTTAGAGTTGTAGTCAAATCAAAGGCGTCTGACAGCACCATACTTAACATGAAATATTGTTATTGTTGTATACCACTGAGTTGGAACCAACTCAATCAACTGAAAACCCTCCTGTGAGTTTTCAGAGGCAGTTGATTGCACAGGAGGAGATTGCCCATCCTTCTCCTGCAGAGCAGCTGGTGGATTCAAGCAAAAATGAAATATGGTATTCATTTAATAAATCACATGTAGACATTCATAACTTTGTACAGTCCAGTATCAGCAGCTTTGAATTTATAGAAGCATTCTACATAGATTACCTCTTAAGAGATAATATTTTACATTCAGTAGAGGGAGCTCTGATGGCCTACTGCCAAGAAACTTTGCCACAGTCTCAAAGGCACAGGGTTCGAGGTCACCAGCTGCTTCATGGGAGAAGGATGGGCAGTCTCCTTCTGTGCAATTAGCTGCCTCTGAAAACCCGCCAGAGGGTCAGCTGTGGGTCGGTTCCAACACTGTGGTACTCAACAACAGGAACAACATTCAGCAGAGTAAACAACCAGTAGATATTCAGTGATGATGGTAAGTTTACTCCCTACCTGGTTCTTGGCTAATAGAGTCTAGCAGTGATCTTACCTTTAAATGTCAAATGGGTTCTTGCAACTCTAGCCCTCATCCTTTCTTGGAGTAGTTGTTGTTAAGGTGCCATCAGGTATGTGCTGGCTCACAGTGAGCTCATGTATAGCAGATATAGGACATTCTGCCCAGGGCTAAACCATTTTGATAATTGTTGACATCCCATATTCCAGTTACTGTGTCATTCCATGTCACAGAAGGTTTCCTTTCCTGTCACTCACCTTTACTTTATCAACCATGATGCTTGATCTTTCCTGATGATGTGGTCACAGTCTCACTGTCCTCATTTATAAGGAACATGAATTATATTTCTTTTAAAACAGATTTGTTTCTCCTTCTGACAATCCACAACATATTCACTATTTTTCATCAGCATCACAGTTAAGATGTATGTGTTCTTCATCTGTCTTGCTTTTTCGCTGTCCAGCTTTTGAATAAATGATATAACTGAAGTGAATATGGCTTGAATCTGGTGCACCTTAGTCTTGAAGGTGGCTTTCCACTTTTTAAAACTTGAAGGAAGCCTTTTACTGCAGATTTATTAGTCATTTGATTTCTTGACTTTCTTGGTATTAGTGATTGACCATGTAGTTAAAAACATTTAAATGTGTTCCACATTTTCTCACAAGTTAGAAATGCTATATCTGTGGAAAATATGTATTTATTTCTGTTTCTGGAATTTGTACTTGAAGGATCCAAGCTTTTTGTTTCTGCTTCTTGACAATGTAATCTCTCCACAGAGCTTATAGTAGTTTAGTAAATGTCCACTGAGTCTCTTCCTCTTACACTTATCATAATCCAGTAAGTAATGTCCAAGAACAATAAAAGTGATTAAGCAAGACTTGCCTTCCTACAGGAACAAACAAGTTTTAAAATCCATTTTAAGTTGTTGATGAAGCTTGTGAAGAAAATATGTTAGAAAAGTAGAGTAACAAAAGTTGGCGTTAGAGGGCTTGCAAATCTAAGAGTAGAGAGAGGGACCTTAACTTAGAAGCCTCAACTTAGAGGGTTTTTGGAAGAGAGGTTGCCACAAAAGGAAAGTTCTTTTGGTTGAATTGCCTCTGGAACTCTTGGTGAGTCATTGCACTTCCCTGCGGTGAGACACACCAGGTCAGGACCTGGTTTGCTCATTAGAAACTGTTATCTTTCACCAGTTGTTAGGAGTGGATTCTGAAGCTTGCCTGTAAAGAAGAGGGAAGTTTCTTGAGCAAAATGTTATACCATAAAAGGAATCTGTTTTGGTTGCCTTCTCTGAAATTTGGCATCTGTTCTGGTTGCTAAACAGTCTAGAGAAAGAGCCAAGTCCCTGCCGGAGGTATAACCTGTATCCCCACATTCCTTTGGGGGTCATTCTGGTGTATAATCTCTAATCTTCAGAGTATACCTCTCTGTTCCAGGGATTGGGGAGAAGCATACTGCACCCTTGGTTTACTTTAGAAATCTCAGATTTTGTTTTTGTTGTTGTGAGCTAATTTAATTTTCATTCTTCTTGAGAATTTTATCTGGATAAAATGCACCCTGGCCTGGCATGAGCATTTCTGAAGAATGTCTCAATTGTAAGTTCATGTTTCTTCTCTCTAGAAATGGAATATGATAGAGCCTTAGTGCCTTCCTAAACTGGAAAATGGGAAGCATTTTGCTCAATTCTATACAAACTTCTATTTCACATCTTTTTTATAAAGATCTTATCTCCCTCAGAGAGAATAAGAGTGAGAGTGAATGAGAGAGAGAGAGAGAAAGAGAGAGAGAGAGTCTGCACACGCATGCACATACATAGAATCTCTGAGACATCAGGAATTGGCAGTAATCTGCCATTGATTCAGAACTGATCATTAGCTGATATTCCATTGGATCATACAGTTGGAGATACTCGTATTTCTACCAAGGAGCTGATGGTGGGTTTGAACCACCAGGGAAACAACATCTTTCCAGTTAGCAGAACCCTATAGACTAGGCCACGAGAGGTTCTTTACTCTGAGTGGTCTGTACTGTTAAAGATTTCACTGCTACCTGAAAAGGTGGGGATTCACATCCACTCGAGGTGTCTGTGAAGGACTTAGAAACACTGTTAAGTGTAGTTCTACTCTGACACTCATGAAAGTGCCATGAATAGAGGCCAACTTCATGGTATCTGGGTGCAAGAGAGAGAGACAGAGCGCACACGTGAGCTCTATCCAGAAAGATATACTCACATCCTGGTAGAACCCAATTCATGATGTATTCAAGTTAGGATAACCCTTACTTATAGTCCTGTTCTTGGGGCACATTAATAGGTAAAAAGTACACCGTTACAGAATTTGATTTACTGAGTTTCTCAGAAGTTCAGTGTTATAATTTATTGTTTAAAACACTGCCATACAGCAGGCTATACAAATGGCGGGAGGGGAGTTATACTACCTAGTTAATACTGACCTAAACCCAAATGATTGGGAGGGACCGCATCCTCAGTTGAGAGTCCGGCTTATATTATTGAACGGATATTTTATAGCTAGGTTGCACTTTGTGAAATGACAGACCTAATACAAAAATAATGAGCTGTGCTGGCCTCGTGGAAAAGAGCTGTGCTGCCAGCCCAAAGGCACACAGTTCAAATCCACCAGCTGCGCTATGGGAGGAAGATGGGCAGTCCTCTTCCATTCAGTTCACTGCCTCTGAAAACCTCCTGGTGGGTCAGCTATGAGTCATTACCAACATGATGGTACATGATGACAACAACAATACAAAAATACATGAGTCTTGTTGACATTTAAAAGAGTTATCTTTGAGTTTCAATGTGGCAGACACTAGGGAATACTGAACATGAGTTGATAACTGAATTATGGTTTGGTGAAGAGTGTGACTGTCCCGTGGACAGCTAACAGGGCAAATACATCTGTCTTGGAAGAGGTGCATCAGAATGCTCTTTAGAAGCAACGGTGATGGAACTCTATCTCTCATACATCGAGCGTGATATAGGAGGGGCCAGTCCTTGGAAAAACACGTTATGCTTAAAAGAGTGTCCACAAAAGAAAGATCCTTCATGAGATGGACTGACCTAGTGACTGCAGCATTTTAAGCCTAACAGGGACTGTGAGGCTGGAACAGGGTCAGGCAGGGTTTCGTTCTGTTGCACAGAGTTTTAGGATTCTACTCAGTGACACCTAAACAACATTTGACAGTCTTAAAATTTAAAATTGTTTTTCACAGAGTGCTAGAGTTAGGTGAGACTTCGGGGTCTTTGCAGAATCACCTTTGTGTGGTTTAAATCTTAGCTCTGTAGTGTGCTGACTTTTTACAGATTTGTTTTTAAAGTGAAACTTAGCAGTTAGTGACCCGTAAAAAAGATTTTTTGTTTTAAAAATCTACTTTGTGAAACTGGATCTTTTGCTGTTGGTAGTTGATGGGCATAATTAAGTGTAAATGAGTTAATAATTGCATGTTCCTTATCAGATTCCATTCTTTTGAGTGTAGTCCATATTTGGCAAGACTTCTAAGAGGATTTTTCCACTATTCATGTCGTGTGAGCACAAAGGTTATTTTAGATTAATGTTTGTATGGGGGAAGAAAAGACACACAAAGGGGACATTATGACTTTGATGACTAGTGCACTGTCAGAATTTGTTGATTTTATTTTTAATCTTGCATCAAATCTCAGTAGTTAAAAATTTTTGTACATTAGATTTGCTCTCTGGAAATTGGTTAAATACCTACTCAGCCAGATGTATTGATACAGTGACTGCAGAAGTGGGCTTGAGTGTTTCAGAGATTGTAAGGAAGGCACAAGATAGGACAGAGTTCAGATCTCTTGTTCGCAAGGTCACTATGGATCGTACTCAACAGCATCTAACAACAACAACAAATTATCCTATAAGGAGCTCTGGTAGCTTAATGGTAATGGCTTCATTGCCGCTGCCAACCCAAAACTTTTCAAATTCACCAGCTACTCTGCAGTGATTTACTGCCTCTGAAAAACTGCTGGAGGGTCAGCTATAAGTTGGTTCCAACTTAACATAACACAACAACAAAAAAATTCATCCTATAGATACTTGTTTTAGAATTATTCTCAGCTTTTTAACTGCAACTGAAATAGCTGAAAATGAAATTGATTTTTGTAACCAGTCAGATAAAAGCCTTTTAATTCATTAAAAAATCAGCCTATTTTATTTCTTTGAAGGACATTGTGGTTTGCCAAGTCTTAAGAGAGGGAAAGAATGAAAGAACACATACATGTGGATTTTTGAAATAACTTTCCTCATTGGCATCATTATCTTTATTATCACTTTTTAATAGCTGAATAAGATTTACCTACTACAAAGATTCTCACCACTGGACCAATTAGCAGCATCAGGATGGATGGTGAAGAGATTGAGATTGTACACAGCTTTAGTTTGCTTGGCTCCGTAGTCAACAGTCTTGGCACCAGCAGCCAGGAAATTAAAAGGTGCATTGCCATGGGAAAGTCTGCTGTTAGGGACCTCTCCAAAGTACTGAAGAGCAATGGTGTCTCTCTGGAGACTAAGGTGCGTCTGATACAGGCTATGGTCTTCGCAGTCACTTGTTATGCATCAGAGAGTTGGACAATGACCAAGGAGGACGGAAGGAGAATTGATGCCTTTGAGCTGTGGTGCTGGAGAAGAGTATTGAGAATACCATGGACTGCTAGGAAAACAAACAGATTTGTCCTGGAAAGGGTTAAACCGGGTGGCTCCTTGGAGGCAAGGATTCTGAGGCTCCGTCTAACATACTTTGGACATGTTGTGAGGAGAGACCGGTCCTTGGAGAGGGACATCATGCTTGGGAGGGTGGAGGGACAGCACAGGAGAGGAAGGCCCTCTATGAGGTGGATTGATTCAGTGACTGGGATAATTGGAATGGGAGTGTCAGAGACAGTGCGATTGGCACAGGACAGAGCGGAGTTTAGGGCTGTTGTACATAGGGTCGCTATGAGTAGCAAGCGACTCGACGGCACATAACAACAACAACAACAACTGTATTATTATATTTGTCTCATCCAACAACCTTAGCTAGGAAATAGGAAAAGGAGCTCTAATGGAGCAGAGGTTAGTCTGCTAATATTTAATAGTCTCCCAGGCTCCTGGGAGGAAGTCTGCCTCCATGAATATTCTAGCCTTGGAAAAGTTTTGGGTCAATTCTGCTCTGTCTTGTTGTCTCCCTAGCATCGAATTAACAGGAATTGATTGGTTTGTTTATTTTAGGGACTAGAATAGAATTGTAATAGAAATCAGTAGGGTTATTTTTTCATACCACAGTGTCCTTTGCAAAGCACTTTTGCATTGTCTTGTTTAACACTGTGTCTTTCCATGCCCTTAGGGAAGTTTCATAATTGAGAACACTGGTGTTGGGGAACTTTCCAGGGCATCAATTTAAGCAAAAAAAGAAGAAAAAAAATGCCTTTGTGATTTTTAAAGCTCCAATTCATCTACAGTTTGTTTTACTTTTTATTGTAGGTATTATAAATGTGTACATTTTTTTCTCCTTTATCTGTTTTTCTAAATTACTTATCTAGCGTGTGTATATTTGTGTGTTTAAATAGACATTTGATTTTATTGATAAAGTTTATTAATTTTGTTAAGAATTTTGCAGATACTTGAAAAATACAGGCTAATTTCTCTGTAAATCCATTAAATTGAACTTTTTAGTGACATCCACTTTTTTAAAATGTTATTCTGTTTTATTTATAGAGTTTGAATACATTTTCACTAAAGATCCTCCCCATTTCCTCCACCCCACCCATCCACAGAAATGTGCAACCCTGTGATTAACACCTTAACCCCCCATCGTCACCCCTATATTTCCACCCCTGCCACCCTCCGTCTTGGATCCTCATACTTATTCTTCAATAGTGGTTTTATACAGAACTTGTGGGACTGAGTTAGTTCACTCAGCATAATGCTCTCCAGTCCCTCCCAAGTTGCGGCTGTTGTTGTTACGTGCTGTCAAGTCGCTTGGACTTGTAGTGATTAATTGAACTTTTAATTTTGTGGCTCACATCTTTTCTGCCTTAATATTTTTACTGGTTCATATATATATACATATATATATATATATATATATATATATATATATATATATATATATATATATATATATATATATATATATATATATATATATATATATATAGTCACTTGAGGGTTAGACAGAAAAGAATGATTATTATTTTGTTGTTTTTCTTCTATGTTCTTGTTGATTGTTAATATATTTAAAGATAAGTTAGGGGCTCCATAATTTCAGAGGTTTTTTTCTCCTTCTAATATCTTTATTGGTTTGCATACAATAATTTACATACATTGTGTTTCATGCATTCAGACATTGTGTTTTATACAGTCTTTCATTTATATTGTGTCATTCATTTACACTGTGCTATATAAAATAATTCATACATATATTTTATATAATTTATTACTATTGATCTAAGCCCCATCTTTTAAAGTTCCAATTGAATCTTTCCTAACCCTTCATCTCCTCTATCCATCTACAAAGCTCTACTGTTCTAGTGATATTTCCCTTTTCTCTTTTTTCTACCCATTCTCCCTTGCCTTTTTCACTTTTGATCATTTATGTACATCTTGCTCAGTTATCTTTCTGTTTTTACAATGATGGGCTTATACAGTATTTGTCCTCATGAGACTGAATTAGTTTACTCTGCATAATGCTCTCTAGACTCTCCCATGTTATATAGTATTTTATAAAACTGTAGCTCCGTAGTGCTGCATACTATTCCATTGTGTGAATGTTCCATAATTTCTCAATCCATTTGTATGTTGATGGACATATGGGCTGTTACTATTTCCTTGCTATTATGAATAACACTGCTGTGAACATAGGTGTACATATCTCTGTTTGTGTCTTAGTTCTAATTTCCTTGGGTTATATTCCCAGAAGTGGAATAGCTGGGTCATAAAGGATTTCTGTGTTCAGCTTTTTGAAGAAACACCAACCTGCCTTTCGGAGTGGTTGTCCAATTTTACGATCCCACAAGCAGTGTATGAGAATTTCAATCTCTCTGCATCCTCTCCAATAGTTATTGCTTGCTCTTCTGTTAAACTTTGCTACTGCTACTGGAGTGAGATGGTATCTCATTGTGGTTTTGGTTTGCATCTCTCTGATTGACAGTGAGTGTGAGCATTTCTTCATGTGTTTGTTAGTTATCTAAATGTCTTCCTTTGTGAAGGGTCTTCTCCTGTCTTTAGCCCATTTTGTTACTGGGTTATGGCTTTTTCTTATAGAGGCCCTGAAGTAGTCTGTAAACTTTCATTATGAGATCTTTGTTTGAAATGTCATTGCCAAATATTTTTTTCTCTGTAGGGTTTCTTTTCACCCTGTTGGAAGACATTATTGGCTATATTGGAAAACCTATTTGTAGAGGCTCCATAGTTTGAGGCCAAGTTCAAACTGTATTTCTTCTAGCAAATTCATGTTTTGCATTTATCTCTAAAACTGTTTATTTATAATATTAATACTTAAAACCTAGTGTTCTTTTGGGTTCAGACATCTTTTTCTATTTATCTGTTTTCAACCTTGAGTTTTAGGTGTCTCCAAAAGGAATTATGTTGTTGTTATGTAACATTGAGTCAAGTATTACTCTTAGTGACCCTATGAACAACAGATGTAAACCCTGTTCTGTTTTATACCATCCTTAACATCCTTGGTAGACTGCAGACACTGTATCAACCCTTCTTATTGAGAATCTTCTTCTCTTTCACTAACTAATCATGATGTCCCTATTCATAGAATACTTTGTCCTAACAACATGCACAAAATATTTGAGACAGAGCTTCACCATCCTTACCTCCAGGGAGCCCTCTGGTTGCATCTCCAAGATATATCTGTTTGTTCTTTTGGAAGTCCATGGGATATTTAGGTCTCTTCTCCAACATTACAGCTCAAAGGTATCAATTCTCCTATGATCCTTATTCATAGTCTAGCTCTCAGAAGCATAACAAGTGTTTGAAAAGATCATGACTTGAATCAGGTGCACCCATGATAATTTTTATGATTTCATGCATGAGCTTAATATATTTATATTTTTTTGGTTATTTATACATATGAATTTAAATTTCATTTTTGTTTTATTTCTGTTCCCCAGGATTGTCTTTGCTTCTTTTCCTAATTGCACTTAAATCCATTGCTATTTATTCAATTTTGGTCTTCCTATTTTTAGGAAGTAGTTATAACATTTCTATATGTTTCATTATTTCTTGTAAATAATTAACATTAATATTTATAAAAATCTCATTCTACAGAGGTGAAAAGAAAATCTCTCTACTATATTCCCAAAGAATTAATAGAAAAGTTTAAATACAAATTATTCTCTCCAAAATTGTGTATGATTACTGTTAAAATAAAATGCACCAAATGCAGCTCATTGCTCTAGACTGGAAATGGACTCACAGCTGGTCTTCTAGCTGGTGTCTGAGGCTGGAAGGTGTATGGGAAGAGATTGCCCATCTTCCTCCTCTCTGGGAGGGTCACTGATAGATTCTAACCATCAGAGGGACTGCCTTTGCTTTAGCAGCTCTATGATACAGTTGTTACTATTTCCACCTGATGTTTTTCTTTTCTTTTGACAATTGATCTTATTTGCACTTTCTTTCAATTCGGTTTTTAGTCAGAACTTCAACAGATTTTCAGGAGACTGTAATCCATGAGGGAGGAGATCTTTGTCCTCTGCAGCCACTGGTGGATTTGAACCACTGGAGGGATGTGACCCTTGAGTTAGCAGTGCAACATAAATGCATGCCACAAGAGCTTGCTTCCGTTTATGCATAACCAGAGACTTACCCATTTTATTTTTTTCCTTACCATTGCTTTTTTGTATCTTCTCCCTTTAAGGGCATCTTCTTTTATGTATATTCCATTTTCCCCTCTGAAAATGTATGAGTGTAAAATTTTATTTATTTTATTCCACTTATTTTTTTCTTTCATTTTTATTTTATATTGGTTTATATACAATGTTTGTATACATTGCGTTTCACACCAGATCTTTCCTATTTCCTTTACCCACCCCTCCCTCTACCTATCAAATTGTGTAACCATATGATTATCCTCCAAACCATCCTAACCCCTCTTTTGCTACCCTCCCCACCTTTGATCCTTATACACGTTTTACTAGTTATCTTTCTGTTTTTACAGTAATGGTCTTACACAGTATTTGTCCTTATGGAACTGAGTTAGTTCACTTAGCATAATGCTCTCCAGTACCTCCTTGGTAGTGATTTTCAAAATCATTGCTTCAGCATGCCGCATAGTATTACATCGTGTGAATATATCGTACTCACCCCCTCCTCCAGTTCACTTTGTCATGCACCTCTTATTCTGGACTATTAGTCATACAAATAATACCTACTCTTATATTCCTTTTACACAGTTTTTTCCTTCCTCTGTTCCAATGTTCCTCTTTTCTTAGTTTCCACACAACCCTCATGTCAGTTTTGTTTAATGACAGTGATGTTATACAGTAGTTGTCCTTTTATGACTGAGGTCCTCCAGGGTCACCCATGTTGTGTAATATTTTATGAGTTCCTTGTTTTTCAGTGCTGCATAGTATTCCATTGTATAGATATACCACAGCTTTTCTATCCATTCATTTGTTGATGTGCACTTGGGTTGCTTCTACCTCTTTGCTATTGTGATTTATGCAGCAATAAGCATGAGTATGCATACATCTGTTTGGGTGGAAGCTCTGGTTTCTTTAGGGTATATTTGTAGTAGTGGGATTGCTGGATCAAATGCTGTTTCTATTTCCAAGTTTCTAAGAAAGCTCCAGACCACCTTTCATAGTGGTTGTACCATTTTACATTCCCACCAGCAGTGAATTAAAAGTTCCAGTTTCTCCACAACCTCGCCAGCATTTGTTTTGCTTCCCTGTTGAACTTTGCTATTGTTACTGGGGTGAGATGGTATCTCCGAGTTGTTTTGTTTTGGGTCTCTGAGAGCTAGGGATTTTGAACTTTTTTTTATGTGTATTTTTGCTATCTGGATATCTTCTTTGATGAAGTACCTATTCATATTCTGTGCCCATTTTGTGATTAGATTGTTTACATTTTTCTTGTTGAGGTTCTGGAGTATTCTATCAATTTTAAATATAAGTCTCTTCTCAGATATGTCATTCCAAGTATTTTTTCACAGTCTGTGAGTTTCCTTTTTACCCTGTTGAAGACCTTTTTTGATGTGTATGGGAATTAGAACGTACGATTCATCTGTTTTATTCTCTCTTGATTGTAAGTTTTTCATTATGCTTGGAAGACTCTTCATGCTGTGGATTAGGGCTTTGAGAGTTCTTCCTAGCTTTTCTCTGATGAATTTTATAGTATTTGGTTTTATTTCTAGGCTCCTGAGCCATCTTGTTAGTTTTTGTACAAGGTGTGAGGTGTGGGTCTTGCTTAAATTTTCTGCAGATGGTTTTCCAGTTGTGTCAACACAATTTATTAAAGAGACTGTCCTTTCCCAACTTAACTGAGTCTGTCTCCTTGTCAAAAATCAGTTGATTATACATGGATGAACTGATTTCAGGGTTCTCAATTCTATTCCATAGACGAGTGTAAAATTTTATATTGACCATTCTTTTCTGTCAGGATTTCAAAAATCCTCTTCCATTGAATGCCATCTGAGAAATAAATAAATGGCATACTGAGAAATACTTTCCTAGTATGGATGTTTTAAGTTTGTAGAAACTGTTTTAAAGTTTTGTTAGATTTTTGTTTTTTATTTTTAAGGGGCTATTTCAGAAATTCTAAGTGTTCTCTTTTGTATAGTTGCTTTTAAAAAGAGAACCTGAGCCAAAAGAGTAAAATTATATTGTTGATACTAAAAATTTCATTGTTGAAATACTGGCGTCTTGTAACCAAAACAAACTACTTGTTAATAGACAATAAGGAAAAAGCAATAAAAAATAAGTTTACAAAGACATAAATTGAGCATCTGTGAAACATTGCCGTTTATGAGGGAATTACTAAGATGTAATAATATATATGAGAAGGCGCGCGCGCGCGGACACACACACACACACACACACAGTTTAGGGTTGACATGAATTAGCAAGTAGTCCAGAACTGGACAATAATCAGTTGCATCTCCCTGCACTCATCAGCATTTGCTTGTGTTTCTGTAGATAAGGGTCCTGTGCATTACTCTAATACCATGATGGACAGAAATAGCCTGAAAGTGGGCTAACAAATTGTTCACTTTTTTCCTATGATAAACTAAATTAATAAATTTATATTATTACATACTAGAATTGGGTAGCTTTGTGTGCTTTTAAAAGAGGACTATAGGTAGAAGAAAAGAATAGTTATACCTGGGAGATTGTGAAGCTTCTCTTGCTACAACAAGTTCTGCAGACTGTAGTGGCCTGTTCGAATGTAGGCAGGAGCTCTGATGGCCTACTGACGAGAAGGTGTCCTGCAGTCCTGAAGGTATGAGGTTCAAATCCACCAGCTGCTCTGCAAGAAAAGGTTGGGAAATCCCCTTTTGTGCAATTTACTCTGAAAACCCATCAGAGGGTCAGCTATCTCGGTTCCTATGTGATGGTACACAACAACACAACAATAGGAGCTGTTAGGATGGGACTGAAGAGGAATTGACTGCACTGTGCAGGGTAACCAGAGGAAAGAAACACAGCCCCCAAGCCTAGCTGCTAAGTGGCATAAATCAAGAGTGGATCTTTGCTCTTTGGCAGTGTATTTAATTTGGCTAATAATTTGAAAGGGTGTTCCTCAGGAAATTGAAATGAACTCTTAGTAGTGAGATGTATAGCATTGGGAAAGTCTGCTGTCAGGGCCCCCTACAAAATCTTGAAGAGCAAAGATGTCAGTTTAAAGACTAAAGGATGCCTGATTCAGGCCATGGTCTTTCCAGTCACTGTTATACATCTGAGAGCTGGACGGATAGTGAATAAAAATGACAGAAGAACCAATGCCTTTAAGTTGTGGTGTTGAACAAGAGTACTGAATATCCCAGGGACTGCCAAAAGAACAAATCAATATGCACTGGAGAAAGTGTCACCAGAGTGCTCCTTAGAAACGAGGGTGGAGGAGCTTTGTCTCACATGTTTGGACTTACATGCTACCATGAGAGGCTATTCCTTGGAAATACACATCATCCTTGAAAAGATGGAGAGTCAGTGAAAGAGAGGAAGACCCTCAATGAGATGAATTAACAAGAGTCTAGCAATGGACCCAACTGTGTTCTTCAGAGATGATGATGGTGCAGGTTGGCATTTAGATCTGTTGTTCATAGGGTTGCCTTGAAACTTACTGGCACATAACAACAACAATAACATATAACAAATAACAACAATAACAATAAAAAAAATCACTGGCACATAACAACAATAATAAGCATTTACAACACCCAGTATTGAATAACAGTCCGTCTATGTGGAGAAGAAGCGACTTCCCTGTCCACACCACACCACTCAGCTGCGTGCCTTCCTGCCTAATCTTCTGCCTCGCTTTCCCCTCTCACTCACTCACTCACTCACTCACTGAATCCCAGTTAGAAGTGACACATAGCTGACCTCGCAGCAGGTTTTTGGAGGCTGTAAACCACACGGGAGGAGATTGCCTATGTTTCTCCTGCAGAGCTGCTGGTGGATTCGAACCTCCAGAGTGGCCCCATGTTTGAGTTAGCAGTGCAACTCCCTAGGGATGAAGCCACCAGATCTTTCTGTTCCTTGGCATCTTCAAGGGAGAAGTACTTTTTATGACTAAATATTTCATGAAATATTTTCCTAGTGCTCGTAGAGAATAAAGTCAACTTTTGTTTTGGGCTGCCTGTGTTAATTTAAAATAGTATCAGTATGGCTTTCTTTCTTTTTTATAGGAAGCAAATGTTAAATAACTGGTGTAGGTGTTTTCCTGGCATCAGAAGGAAAGGTGCATTGGATAGGAGGGCTTGCCTGGTAATTGATCCAACTGGGGCATAGCTGCCCAGTGTGGCTCTGTCTGGCTTCCCTGACTGTTGTGGTGGCTCTTGTGTGCTGCCAGTCATGCTGTGCACAACGCTGGTTTTTTCAAAGGACATGATATTCAAGCCTCCTCTTAATATTTAAAATCTCAAACCTGCATCGTTTCCTCAAAAAAGTGTTTGACAAATTAATATCCTGACTGGTACCTGGTCCCAGGAAAACAAAGATTATCAGCACTGAGCCAGTTGGCAGCACTATGATGGATGGAGAAGAGATTGAGGTTGTTAAAAATTAGGCTTGCTCAGCTCCACAGTCAGCACTCTTGGCACCAGCAGTCAGGAAAGCAAAAGATGAATTGCACTGGAAAGCCTGCTGTCAGGGACCTCTCCAGAGTACTAAGAATCAATTATATCAGTCAAGAGACTACAGTGTACCTGATACAGAACATGTTCTTCACAATTACTTGCTATGCGTCAGAGACCTGGATAGTAACTAAGGGTGACAGGAGAAGAATTGATGCCTTTGAGTTGTGGTGCTGGAAAAAAGTATTGAACTTACCATGGTTGGCCAAGAAAATAGGTGTGTCTTGGAGAGAGTGAAACCAAGTTTCTTCTTGGAGACTAAGATTTTGAAGCTCTGTCTCACATACTTGGGCACATTGCCAGGAGGAACTGATCCTTGTAGAAAGACATCATGCTTAGAAGGGTGAAGGGACAGTGCCCAGAGAGGAAGACCCTGGAGGAGATGGCTTGATACAGTAACTAGGGCAAAGGAAGTAGGTATGTAGGAGTCAGTGAGACTGGCTCAGGATAGGGCAGGCTTCAGAATTGTACACAGGGGGTCATTATGAGCTGCAGGTGACTTGACAGCACATAGCAGCAACAACAACAACAAGTACCTGGTAGTGAGCTCTGATAGCCTAGTGGCAAGAAACTGCTATAATCCCAAAGGTATGTGGTTCAAATCCAACAGTTACTCCTCAGGAGAAAATTGGACAGTCCACTCCCATACGATTAACTGTCTCTGACAACACCTAGAGGGTCAGCTATGAGTAGGTTCCAACTCGATGGTACATAGCAACAAGGACATGGTACTGGCTATGTCTGAGCCCTGAAGTGGCACCAACATTTAATGTGCATGGCCACCAGCTGATAGCCTTCAGACTCAAGAGTTCCTAGATGTGATGAGGAAGAAATACTTGGTCATCTGCTTCTGAAAACTCAGTCATGGAGAGCCATGTGAGTCAGAATCCACTTGGTAACACCTGGGACTAATCTGGATGTTTCTTTAGTTCTACCTGAATATTCGAAACATTTTAAATGTAGGACATTTAGCTCCATTTTTGAATGGAGGGAAGTCATCATGAATATTGCAGAGGAAATGTAGAGCAGTGGTTTTTGTTTTGTTTTTAGAGTAGTAGCTTTTCAGCAAGCAGGGTTGGACCTGAAATTCTTGTTGCAGAAGGTCAAGGACTGCAGCTTTCAAAATGAATTGAAAAAAAAATGGATTTAAAAAATGGATTGAAGCTTAACATCAAGAAAACAAAGATTCTCACCACTGGGCTGATGGGCAACATCATGATTGTGAAGAGATTGAGATTCTTGACAGCTTCAGTTGCTCTACAGTCAACACTCTTGGCACCAGAAGACAAGAAATTAAAAGATGAATTGCATTCTTGTCCTTGGAGAGGGGCATCATGTTTGGGAGGCTGGAGGGATAGTGCAGGAGAGGAAGACCCTCGATGAGCTGCATTGATGCTGTGACTGGGGTAATGGGGGTAGGTGTGTCAGAGACAATAATATTGGCAAGGGATAGAGCAGGGTTTAGGGCTATTGTACATAGGGTCGCTATGAGTTGTAGGCGACTGAACAGCACATAACAACAGTAGCTTTTGGAATACAATGTAGGCCTTTAGAATTGAAGAGCCTTTAGAAGAAAAGAATTAAGAAACTAACTGAAGGAGGCAAATTATTAAAAATTACACTTTTAAATACAGCCACAGATACTGACCTTGTGGGATGTATAAAGTGGATATTTAAAGCAGTGGTTTGCTTAGCATCGGAAGGAGACTGGTAGGCTGATTTTGTGGGAAACCAGCTCTCTTGCCAGAGCCCAAATATGGTGCAGGTTATTCACAGCAAGATTGCAGCTTCAGCTCTCAGTGGATGTAGCAACTTTTGCTTCTTGATATTTTTATAGTTCTCATTTCAGAAGTTAATCTTTGACCCTCTCAAAACATAGCTATGATGTCTCTAGTGTGTCAGATTGATTGGGGCAGAGTTATAGTAGAAAGAGTTACAGTGGAAAGTTGTTTTTTCAGTTAAATGTGAGTTGTATCAGGGAAAGCTTTTGTTGTCTATGACGATTTTTTTATTCCTACAATGATGAAGGAATTGTGCTGGTGATGAAGGGAAGTGTTCCCTCAGTAGGGACAGGTGACACATTTTGCCCTGGTAGACTTTTCAGAATGGAACAAGCAGGAAAAAGGAAATGACCCTCAAAGATGTTGTTAACTGTCATGCATATATGAAGACAGTAAACAGATGTCCTGTCCTAAAGGGGAAAAAAAATTACTCTCCCTTTATTGAAAAGCAGATGAGGGTTTGTGTAAAATAACCTAAGAAACAAGTTGGAGTATCTTGGTGCTAAAGGAAATTTACTTGGTAAAGTAAAATAACTGCTGTTACCAGAGGTTAAATCCCATGTACAAACACTGACGCTCGAATAAACAATGCATGTTAGTTTCCTTCTCTCCTCAGACTTAAGTAAGACGAGCTTGGGGTGTCTATAACACAAGACTGGTATTGCTTTTTCTGTGATCTCTCCGTTTTGTGCCTGTGACATTATCTTTGTCTTGATCACTCATACACATTTTGATAACATTTATTATAATGCTGTTGTTAGGTGTCAGTCATGAGTTGGCGACTTCTAACGACCCTAGGAATAACACATCTCAACCATTCCCTATCCTGTCCCATCCACACCGTCTCTGCTGTGCTGAAACCCTTTGTTTCCTTGTTATGCCAGTCCATCTTGTTAGAGGTCTTCCTCTCTTCCTCTGATCAGACCCCTTTTCCAGCATGGTGCCTTTTGCCGAGGACTGACCCCTACCCACCACGTGTCCAAAGCGTGTGAGATGGTCCTTTCCTCTAAGGAACACTCTGGTTGCACTTCCTCCAAGACGGGGTTTTTGTTGTTTGTTAGTGGTGGTGTTTTTTTTTTTTGTCTTTTGACTGTCTGTAGGATATTCAATACTTTTCTCAAATACATGTGATTAATTAATGACAGTATCTCATCAATACATATTTGTCTCTCCCTTCACCCAACATCTATTTGTAATTTTTATTCCCTTCTTTCTTTCTCTGGTAACTATCCCAGATTAGCTCTGCCTATGTATAACCTTTCCTTAGCTTTTTATAATAGTGGTCTTATACCATAATAATATATATCATAATAATACTAGTATTTGGAAACAGGAGTTGGAACCACTTCCTAAACAACATGCGTCCAGAAACTCTTGGAACTTTGATAAGTGTCGGTATAATAATAATACCATAGGGAGCACTGGTGGCCTACTGGTAAGAATCTGCACTGCAATCCTGAAGGCACACGGTTTGAATCCTCTGACCACTCCACAGGAGGAGGATGGGCAGTCTCCTCCTGTGTGATTAACTGCCTCTGAAAACCTGCCAGAGGATCAGCTGTAGGTTGGTTCAGACTCAGAAGTACATAAACAACAGCAACACTACCATAATAGTCTTTTTGTGATTTACTTACTTTGCTCAGCAGAATATCCCTTAGATGCACCCATATGTTCAGTGTCCTGTGCTTTCCTCTTTTTGTGTGCTGTTACTGCTTTCTTTGTTCCACCTGCTCTTCAGTGCTGGGCCTTAATTTTGTTTATGACTTTTTCTATCATTTCCTTCATTGATGTTGTTTTAATGTTTACTAAATCTTTATGATTTTTTTTTTCCTTATCCATTTTGATGAGAATGTTTACTATTTTTCTTGGTGGTTACATAGAAGTTTCTATGTTTGTTCCCAAATCTGAAACTTTGTTTTATAATCTTGATTTCCCCCCCTCAGTTAATTCTCTAACTACATTTTTTATTCCCTCTTTTTCCTTGTAGTAAGCATCATTTGCAGACTGATACCTTATTTCCTATTTTTAGGCTGAAATTTTTTGGAGTGATTTGCTCTGTGTGGAGTTTGCTCAGATCCTTGAATTTATATTGTCTCATTTTTCATAATGCTTATAAAATCATTTTCCAGTCTTCAACATCTTTCTTTCTCCCTTATTTTTTTGTCTCTTTCTGTTCTGGAATTCTAATCACAAGTAAGTTACTCCTTTTGATGTTGTCCCACATAATACTTATGTTTTCTTCATTTCTTTATTTTTGTCCTATTTATTCCTCTAGGAGATTAATATTTAGGATTTTTTCTCTCATCTTATTATGTCTGTGTTCAGTTTCTTAATTCTGCTATTTTGTCTTTGCAGTGTTTCTTTATTTTTGACATTTTAGTTGTAATAGTAAAAATTTCAATTTACTGTACTTACACCGCTTCTTATTTTCTATTTTGTTGGTTTTGTCTTGCATAGTTTATTTTTTCCAATTTCTTTATACTTTCTGTGCTTTTCTTAATCTGTAGAATTAACCGTCATTCTTTTTAATGCCTTGCCAAGAAGTTCCAGTTTATGTGTTGCCTCTGAGACATTGTTACCTCGTTGCATTAATTTGTTCTGCTACATCTGATTAAGCAGCGGAAGTGTGCCAGAAGTGTGCTGCTGGCAGCTCGCTTAATTTAGGAATTCTTAGTGTTTCACCTCCGGCCTTCTGGCCTTCTGGTGGGTGTGTCAGAGGTTTGAGGTGAGTGTCCTGTCCTCTGTTCAGTGTTGGGGTGGAGCACTTGAGGGCAACCTGAGCATTTTGTTGCCCAGATGAAAGTGAAGCTGATCTTTACTCTCGCCCAGTGGGTAGAGCTGCAAGAGGTGTATGTGTGGCTGCATAGTGTGGCTCTCGGTTGCCAGATGGGAGAAATAAAAAGGGAAATAAAACAAAACCAAAACAATAAAAATTACCTAAAATCCAAAACCAAAATTAGACAGTGCAAGGAAAAAACCACCACCAAACCCCAAACTGAGAGAGGTACAAAAAGAAGGGGAATAAGAAATGAAAAAGTTCAGCAAGGAAAGCAACACTAACACCACCACCACCAAGCACGACAAAAAAAGCTAGAGACAGAACGAAAACAAAGTAACAGGGACCCCTCTCAAACAAACAAACAAACAAACACACACACACACACACAAAACAATGCCAACAACCCCCCCCCCCCAATAATAAAAAAGGTTGAAAATCAAGTAAGCAGATAAAACCCCCAAAACAATGGGAAATAAAAAACGGGAGAGAAAAATGGAGGGATCTCGGAGGAGGGTGGGCCAGGCACCTGAGATGCTTCGCCGCTGCTCGGGTAGTTGTCTGCCAGCCCAGTAACAATTTAGGTGCCCAGTTAGGGTAGTTTCTACTTGTCTGAGAACAGGACAGTATCTTCTCTGGTCTAGAAAGTATTGGGGGGGGCGGGGCATCCAGCCTGGTGTTGAGTTTCTGCTGCCTTCACAGAACTCTAGTTTTGCTGGCTAGGGATGTGTGGACCTTGACAATTCAAGGTTTGGGTGCAGCCAGTTTCCCACGCAGAGGTGGCTAGCGTGTAGGAACAATGACTGCCCACCTGAGATGCCCAGGGATGGTTCTTCTCCATGAAGGGTGCACTTCTCCAAATGTGGCTGTGGCTTGTGGTGAATGAAGTAACCCCAAGGCTGTACAGTGAGAAGCAAGGAACCTGTCATAAGTGATGCCTCACTCACTCCGTGGCTGGATGCAGATCAGGCACAGCACAATCCACCAGCTCCAGGGGAGTCTGTGACTATTAGACTCTGCAAACTCTAGCCACCAGATACTAAATGGTGTGAGCTTAGGAAACTGTGCCAGTCACTTGGCAGGTGGTGGTGAGAAGTCACTCCCTTGAGCTCTGGAGTGTGTGGACAACAAGGGGGTGACATCCCACTTTTCTACTTGTCAGTCAACTGCTGAGTCTGGGTTCTCAAGCTGACCAGACCACCATTTAAAGTGGATAGGCCTGGCTGTTTTATATTTCTGTGCTCTGACAGTCTCCTTATAAGATGTCTTCATTCTGTTTCTTCTGTTAGTCAGAGTTTGAAGTAGTTCTTTATATTTTCCTTTTTGGCCCAGTGTTCCAGAGTTATTTTTTTTTTATCTGCTCTTTTTATTTTCTGGTGTCTTCATTAAAGTGGGTTATAGACTTCTGTCTGCCTACTCCACTATAGTACCTTGTGATTTTTTTTTAACAATTTTTTTTTCTTTTTCAATTAAAAGGCAGATTGCTATGGGGAAAGCTACTGTCAGGGACCTCTAGTCTGGTGACTAAGGTACGCTGGATTCAGGCCAGGGTGTTCGCATTTACTTACTGTGCACCAGAGAGCTGGACAGTAACCAAAGATGACAGAAAAATTTATGCCTTTGACTTGTGGCACTGGAAAAGAGTATAGAACATACCATGGACTGCCAAGAGACAACAAACAAGTTTATTCTGGAGAGGATGAAACCAAGCTGCTCCTTGGAAGCAAAGATTTTGAAGCTCCATCTCACATACTTTGGGCTTGTTGGAGAAAGACATCTTGCTTGGAAGGGTGGAGGGATGGCCCAAGAGTGAGAAGACCCTGGATGAGATGAATTAACACAGTGACTGGGGTAATGGAGGTAGTAGGTGTGTTAGTGATAGACAGACCAGCTCAGGACAGAGCACAGTTCTGAGCTATTGTACATAGAGTTGCAGGCTACTGGATGGCACATGACAACAAATAAACATTGTTACCTACCTGAAAGTTTACAGAGTTTCCATTTAACCATTCATGCACACCATCATTTTCGTATACACTAGAGAAAGCACCTCTTCACTTAGAGCTGAGGATGATGAAACTTTGGCTCATATACTTCGGACACGTTATTAGGAGAATAATAATTCTCCTTAGGAAAGGACATTATGCCAGAAAGGTAGAGGGTCAACAAAAGAGAGGAAGACCCTCAATAATGATTAACACAGTGATCTGTACTAAGTATTCCAGTATTGTGGAGTTGTCTGTGCCTGTGTTCACATTTATCAGGTTTTGACTTATGTAGTTTTCTGTTTTACTTTGTTGAAAAGGTTTATTTATTATGTAAGTTACTATCTAATTCCAAATACCAGACAGTTTACTTTATCTTGAATTTACCTTAGCTTCCTCTCCATTTTCGCATTGTAATTGTCCACATTTACACACTGATACACCTGGTTCTCTGTTTTTAGCCTTGTAAACTGACCTACACTGTGTATATATCTCTGTATCTGGGTTGGTTTCTAAATGATGCTGTCATGTAAATTAATTTTTAGTTGTTTGCTGTTTATTCTCTGTCCAGTGTACTCTCTTTTAAGTATTTCTTCTTCTAAGATTGCTCTTCTTTTCACAAATTCCCTAGTTTATCTGGAAATGCCCTAACTTTATCATCATACTTAAAAGTCAATTTATAGAATTCTTGTTTGGCAGGTTTTTTTCTCCTTTCAGGATTGTCAGAGGAGGTCATCCTTTCAGAGGATGTCATCGCATTGCCTTCTTGACTTTGATTTTTGCTGAGAAATCAGAATTTGGTCTTATTTTTTTTCTCCTTTTTTGGTAACTCCCCAGCCCCCACCCCCAGCTACATTCGGTATTCTTTCTTTGTCACTGATTTTGGAAAATTTGCGTGAGGTAAGTTTTTGTGATTTTCTTTTGGGATATATCCAGTTTAGAGTTCACTCAGCTTCTCAAATGCACATTTTCTTACTGTTTGGAAGTTTCTTCCAGTAAGATTTCTGCTATGCTTTTGAAAATCTCTTCCTGTTCCGTACTCCAACCATATATAAGTTACCCTGCTTGACGATGCTCTACATAAATCTGATGCTTCCTTCAGGCTTCTTTATTCAGATTGTTCCTCTGACAGATACTATTGAAGAATTTGCCTCGCACCTCACTAATTCCATATCCTGTTGCCTCACTTCTGCTCTTTTCTCCTTCTGATGTCTTATTTATTCCTGGAATTTCAGTCATAGTTTGAATTTCAGTTTACTGTTTTTATGTGTCTTCTATTTTTTAATTTATTTTATCTAGGTGGCTTTATATTCGTATTGCTTTTAAATTTTTTCCTGTATTTTCTATGTGGTTTCCCCCTAACTTTTTTCTTAATCTGTGGATAGGTATTGGACTTTGGGGTTTGTTTTTTTAAATTTCTTACCAGGAAGTTCTGGTAGCATTGCTTCCTCTGAAAGATTTTCTGGTTCTCTTATTCGGTCACTTTCTTTGTGGCGTATTAGCCTTTTTTTTTTAAAAGTGGTTAAAGTTATCCATTGTCTTTGAGACAGTAATAGTGTGATTGTCTGTTTCAGTATGTCTGAATTAGCGGGGTGTGCGTGGTGTTGTGTGCTCTGTAGTCTGCTCTTTCGGCAATCCTTGGTGTTTCCCCTCTTTGCTTGGTATGCTTAAAGTTGGAGCTCTGTGTGTGATTTTGTGTTCTCTCTCTGTGTTGAGGGTAGACTGAGCTGGTGTTGGTTGGAGCCTTTCATGAGTCAGGAGGGTCAGGAGCTGTGCTTTCTTCTTACCCAGTGCGTGTTTGGCTGCCAAGGCTCTGTGTGTAGTGAGGCTGTGTGGACATTGTTGTGCTCTTTTGGCCAGAGTGACAGAATGCGGGCAACAAAAGAAAACAAAGGCACAAACAACAACCAAACAAAAACCCAAAGCAAAACAAGAAACACCCCAACACTAAGATTGGACTGTAGCAGAAAAATAAAAACCAAAATGAAGGGGTGCCAAGGAAGAAGGATTGGAATAGGAAAGCCAAAAAAAAAAAAGCAAACAATTGGATGAAATAAAGGAAAGAGAAGAAAAAGTGAAGGATTAGAAAAACGACAAGTACGAAGTGATGATGTTGTTATGTGCTGTCGAGTCACTTGTGATTCATAATGACCCTGTGTACAATAGCCCTAAACCCTGCTCTATCCTGTGTCAACCTCACTGTCTTTGACAGACCTACTCCCATTACCCCAGTCACTGGCTCGATCCTTCTTATCGAGGGTCTTCCTCTCCTGCGCCGTCCCTCTGCTCTCCCAAACATGATGTCCCCCTCCAAGGACTGGTCCCTCCTTGCAACATGTCCAGAGTATGTCAGATGAAGCTTCATAGGAAAGGAAAAAAATGAGAGGGAAAGACATGAGAGACTTTGGAGGGACAGTGCACCTGATTGGTGCCCTTGAGCTGTTGAGTAGGGTCCTCATAGGGAATTTGGCCTGGGACAGTGTTATCTGCCAGTCCGGCAGAACATTGGCATTGAGGTGGCAACTTAGGGCGGAGTTTATGCTTGTCTGAGAAGTGGCTGAGGGCCAGGGGCCACAGACTGCACCTCTTCTGGTCCAGGGTGTTGAGGAGCAGGGCTCCTCGACTGGAATGGACACAGTCTTTCTTCACCAGTAAGACAGAACTTTATATTTAGGTTTGAAATCCCCACCCAGTGGCACAGTAAACACTTAGCAATTTCAAGCATTCCAACTGGCATTGGCAGCTGCTGGAAAGAAAGTCAGATGCCAGCACACAAAGAAGGCGGGGCTTTGGGAGCATTCTCAGGAAGATGCTGAGAACCTCTGAGATCTCCAAGGGCGAGCCCAGAGGAGGAGCCTTTCTGAATGGAGCCTCCCACTTTGGCAATGGGACCTCTTAAAGTCTTTAGAAAGGATTCATGGTGTTTAAAAGTAGGGGAAGGGACAGAAAAAACAAACCAAAAAAACCCAAACCCAACAACAACAACCCAGCCCATGGCTGTCAGGTAAATTCTGACTTGTGGGGACCCTCTGTCATGGGTTTCTGTGACTGTAAATCTTATTCCCTGGAAGTTCAAGAATTCTAATTTGCTGTTAATTCTGATAAGATCTGGACATCATACTTGGAAAAATAGAGTGTCAGCCATAGGAAGACCTTTGACGACAACAGCGTGGACAGACAGTGACTGCAGCAGTGAACTTGAGCGTGGGGAAGGTGCAGAAGAGGGATAGGGTTTCATTCTTTTGTTCATAGGGTTAATCAGAGGTATTTCCATGGAACTTAACAGCAACAGATTTTCACTGGAGACTGCCTGCACTTCCCCCACCTCAGCAGCTGTTGGGTTCAAACTATAGAGCCTAACAACACTTCACCTACTTGTGCCAGGAGGGCTCCTCAGAGGAGATGCAGGAGCTCAGTAAAAACAAGAAACTAAAGCCAGTGCCTAGGGGAGTATGCATTGCTGGTTCAGTAGATGAGTGCTCGTCTTCCAAATGGGCCCATCTGCCTCTTGGTGAGTTTTGCTATGATGTTGAACACATGTCAGGAATTTCCACACTAAGATGGACTGTTGTTGTTGTTGTTATGTGCCGTCGAGTCACTTGTGACTCACAGCGACCCTATGTACAACAGCTCTGAACATTGCTCTATTTTGAGCCAACTGTATCATCTCTGATACTCTTAACCCCATGACCCCAGTCACTGAGTCAATCTATTTCATCCAAGGTCTTCCTCTCTTGTGCTGTCCCTCCACCCTTCCAAGAATGATGTCCCTCTCTAGGGAGTGGTCCCTCCTTACAAAATGTCCAAAGTATGTCTGACATAGCTTTAAAATCCTTGCCTCCGTGCAGCAGCTTGGTTTCACTATCTCTAGGATGAACTTGTCTGTTCTCCTAGCCATCAGTGGTATATTCAATACTCTGTTCCAGCACCACAGCTCAAAGGCATCAGTTCTCCTTCTGTCATCCCTAGTCATTGTCCAGCTTTCTGATGCATAGCAAGTAATTGCGAAGATCATGGCCTGGATTAGGTGTACCTTAGTTTCTAGACTGACATTGTTGCTCTTAAGTACTCTGTAGAGGTCCCTGACAGCATAATTTCCCAATGCAATTTGTCTTTTGATATCCTGACTTCTGGTGCCATGCGTGTTGATTATAGAGCCAAGCAAACTGAAGCTGTTAACAATTTTAATCTCTTCACCGTCTGTCATGATGCTGCCAGTCGGCCCAGTGGTGAGAATCTTTGTTTTCATCATGTTGAGCTTCAGTCCATATTGTAGACCTTGACTTTCTGCAGCAGGTGCTTCAGGTCCTCCTCAGTTTCAGCAAGTAAGGTTGTGTCATCTGCATAACACAGATTGTTGATGAGTCTTGCCCTAATCCTGATGCCACATTCCTCCTCATTTAGCCCAGCCTCCCAGGTGAACGGTTGTGCATATAAATTGAAAAGATATGGAGATAGGACACATTCCTGGCATACAGCCTTCTCAATTTTGAACCAAGTAGTGTTTCCTTGTTCTGTTTTCATGACTGCCTCTTGGTCTACGTATAGGTTTCACATAAGCACAATCAAGTGTTCTGAGTTTCCCATTCTTCTCAGAGTTATCTCCAGTTTGTTGTGATCCACACAGTCAAATGGACTAGGAAGATGGAATTCTGCTGCCTCTGGGAGTAAAAGGGACCTTCCTTCTTTCTTACCTTAAGAAGTGCTTTGTATTAAAGGGAAGAGTAACAGGACTGAAATAGCAGAAGGAACGGAGAATATGTAGCACATTGGGCCCAAGTGGCCAGGCCCAGGCCACCTACGTGGAATCTATAACCTTTGCTTCTGAATAAGTAGACTCCTCCTCCCATTCCACCTCCAACAGATACACCTTATTGTAATGTCTAAGTAAGAATTGATGTTTTTTAAATATATATAACATTTTCTTTCTAATATGGCTCACAGGCTAGATTTCAAGAGAAGTGTCAGCTTTTGCATTATGAGATACACTACGTCCTTATTAAACTTCTTCCTCTCAGGCCTGTGTGTAGTGCAGGGGTGGTACACTGTAGGCTGAGACCCTTATTTCCTGGGGGAAAAACCTGCTAAACTGCTGCCAGGTAACTGATTTCCAAACGTTCAGCCTGCTAATGTGGTCTGTAGTGGATCACAGAGAAATGGTCTCCTGTCTGCTTTATAGATACCTGCTCGAGAGTTAATGGGTTTTTGTGTGCTGTGTATTTCCTTATTCTGGTGTAGCATTTACAAGTATTATAGGAAACACCCTGTGATAAAACTATATGAAACAGAATTTTTCTTTTACTTTTTCAAAGAGGAGCAAACTGGGGGTTGGAAGTTGGGGGGAGGGCTGGGCAGGGAGAAAAGTGCAACAATGAATGAGTGGAAATAAAAAAGTTTAATAAACAATTATCTTTTTTTAAAAAAAGGTATATGAAACAGAAGCTAAGAATAGGGTGGGTGTAATGGAAGAGATGCGCCCAGGTTTACAGCATACTCTATCATGGCCAAAGTGGTGGCATTATGGAATTTTAAGTCTGCAGGGGGTTGACAGAGAGTAAATAGAGATCTGTGAGGGTCATGAATGAGAAAAGGCTATTCCACTAGCAGCCTTCAGCAAAAAAAAGCTTGCATCTCCATTAAGGAGACCACAAACACTTTGACCAGTCTAAATGTTTTAAGTTAGAACCCTTCCTGGAAGTATGGGGTTAAAAAAAATCTCATGCAATCCCAGGTACTTCTGCATCTGTCTAGAAGTCCTTCTCTGTGTTGCTTAAATGGCAGATGACAAATGATACACCTACCTCAACATCTGCTCATCTAGCTGGATTCCTGCTTGCAGGTTGTGACACGGAGAGTAGCTTTACCTCTGAGTTTCCAACCAAAGCAGCACAGAAAAGATGTTTAACTGTAATCATTTATAAATTCTGTGAAAATGAGAGTGTAGAAACATAAATCAGCCTCTGAAACATCAGACATATATTTTATATTTGTTAATTATATTTAAAATTCTTTACTTAGTGAATAAAGCTTGCCACCTTTTACAAAATTGAGTTCTCTTTTCTAGAGTGGTATCTAAGAAGAAACCTCTTTTGGAACTTGAAGAGAACCCACTTCTGTGGCATTGGAAGGGCCCTGTTACTCAGCCAGCACAGCCCCATTAAACCCCTGTTGTGAAGAAGGCTGTTGAGTGGACACAGAAGCAGACAGGCTGTTAGTCCTGGTTCCCTCTTATCTAGAAGAGAGCTCCAGTGCCAACCCATTGTCCTTACTGTCTTCTAATCAGTAAAGAAAACTAAATGCAAGCTGATCTTTGAGTTCCAGAAAATCTGTAAGGCTCTGGAGTCCTTCTGTTCCTTTGCTGAACACTTTTGGAAAAAGAAAACTCTTGACCTCCTTCTGCCCCTTTCTGGAAATAGCCTCCCTATGGACCTGGTATTTTCAGTGCTGTGATATTCTCAGTTACCTCATGCGCATTCAAAAGCAAAGCTTAACAGTGATTGAAGAAGACTGAAGGGTGAATTGATGTGCATACGCATTACAATGTTGGCCGAGCATATTGGATATATCTTGAATTGCTGGAAGGAATAACGGTTTTGGTTTTAAGTACAGCTGTTCATTAGAAGTGAGAATGTTTGAGACTGTCTCTTGTATGTGAGATGTGTTATCAGGAGGGACCAGTCCCTAGAAAAGAACATCATATTTGGTCAAGTAGAGTGTCTCTATAAAAGAGGAAGCCCCTCAGAGAGATGGTCTGACACAGTGACTGTATCCGTGACCTCAGACATTACAGTAACTTAGAGGGTGGTGCAGGTCCAGGTCCAGGCAGTATCTTGTGCTATACATAGTGTTGTTGTGAGTCACAGTATATTCAGTGACACCTTACAACAATAGCATGGGCCTGGGAAGATGAGATAATCCATTTTTTGTGTGACACAAACGGGTAAGCACTTGGATGTTAACAGTAAGCTTACCAGGTTGAATTTACCCAGAAGTCCCTAGGAAAAAAGTCCTGGCTTCCAGCTTATGAAAAGTCACAGCAGTTGAAAACCATGTGGAGCACGGTTCTACCCTGACACATGTGGAGCCACCAGGACTTGGGGTTGACAAGATAGCAGTTTTGCTTGTTGTTTTTAAATGGCTCTGATCAGTGGAAAAGGACATGACTTTAAGGTGTCTTGCTGAAACTGGGACATGAGAGAGGCCAACTTGTTGACCACGAGTGTCCAGCTTGGAGAGGTTTTATCTGCAGCACACCACCTGCCTTTTCTGAGACCATCAGTTCAAGGCTCTTTGAAGTTAGACAAATTCTCTTCCCTTCACATTATGTGGAGTTATTGTTGGTATGTGCTTCTTGGTTGAACTCAGCTCATAGCTGAACTTCCAGTGGGTTTTTAGAAGCTGTAAATTAATTGTGAAGGAGGAAATTGCCCATCTTTTTCCTGCAGAGCAGCTGGTGGATTTGAATTGTGTGCCTCAGGGTTGTTAGCAAAACAACTACTTACCCACTAGAACTCATTTTGAGGAGGGGAAAAGCTAATGAATACGTAAGACTTACACAGAAAAATGGAGAAATAATAAGCATTATAATTATTATCATCTCAATGAATATTCACAATTTAGAGGCACCTTTGTAACGGTAAAGGAACTCTGAACATTTCATCTGTAGGGATGTGCACTGTAAAACCGGCCGTGCCTCTCTGGCAGTTCTGACCGACTAGCCACTTTGTGGGAGGAAGATGACCAATCTCCTGTATGATTTACAGCCTTAGAAATCTACTAGAGGCTTAGATGTGATTGGGTTCAGAGTTAATAGCAATGCACTTGAGTTTAGGTCTGATGTAACCAATATCCAGATTAAGTTTATCTTCTTAAAATGACATTTCTCTCTTGGTTATTGAAACAATATATGTGTCAGAGTAGAACTCTGTGCTATAGGGGTTTTAGTGGCTGATTTTTCAGAAATCGGTAGCCAGTCCTTTCTTCTGAGATGCTTCTGGGTAGAATCAAACCACCAAACTTTTGGTTAGTAACCAAGTGCTTATCCATTTACACTGCGCAGGATTAGTACCCACTTGGTGCACCAGCACAGAAACACAAAGTACTCCTCTGTAGAGTATGTTCATATATGTACAGACGTTTCAGAGTTGCAGTCATAGGAGTGCAGCTTATTAGATTGTGAACCCCATTGAGGCTTTATCAGTAGAGCAGCAGGGAGAGAACATCAGGAGAAAGGAGCACCATCTGCTTCTTTGCTTGATAGCAGGAAAGAGGCTTCTTGGGTGGAGGAGTTTGAAATAAATATTTGATGTAAAAATATGATCACTTCGTACGTTGTGTTCAGTATTTTCCTGTCTTTCTGATCACTAAGCATTAAAGATAGAAAGGTCAAAGGCTTCTGAGTAATGGATCCCCTAATAGAGAACAGAAGTTGGGATCACAGTAAGGCCTCCACGCAGCTTCTTTTTGCCCAGAAGGCCGACCTTTTTTCTTTTAATAGCTCTCTTACAGATACTCAGATGAGTTATAACCAAAACATTTCTTGTTTTAGCTGAAGGAGGCTGAGGCCACTGTACTGGAAATCCCCCCTCAGGAGTTTGGTGAATTACTTCCCAGTCATTACTGAAATAATCAGTCCGATGCCTGGGAGTGCTGACCATATTGGTTCTACTGGCTTTCCTGCCTACATTGTCTGGAAGCCAACACCAGCTTCCTGTTGCTATTGGCTGTGCCAGGTCAACTGTCCATCTGCCTCACAATTGTCAGGCTTGGCTTCCAGAGAGGAGCAGATGGGGCTCTGGTACTAGGAAAAGTGATTTCCTCAAAATTGCACACACCTCCTTTTTTAAAAAGATAGTTTTCGTTATGTTCTTATTAGGTGCCGTTGAGTTGGTCCCGGCAACACAGTGCATGAAAGGATATTCAAACCACTGCCCAGTGTTTTGCTAGTCTTCCAATTGGTGCTAAATTTGAGCCCATTACTGCAGCCATTGTAGGGTTGCTATGAGTTGCATTCAGTTTGACGGCGTATAACAGCAGCAGCATGCCCGTTGAGGGCCTGTTTGTTTGTTTGGTTTTGGTTGACCCTCCATTTTACCAAGCACGATACTCTTCTCCAATGACTGGTTCCTCCTTACAACATGTCAAAGTACAAGAGGCCATGTTCTACCACCCTCTCTTCTAAGGAGCATTCTGGTTGCATTTCAAGACTGATTGTTTATTCTTTTGGCAGTCCATGGTCTATTCAGTGTTTTCAGCCAGCAACATAATTAAAGATATCAGTTCTTCAGTCTTCCTTACTTGTGTTAAACCTCACATGTGAAGTAATTGAAAATACCATAGGTTGGGTCCTGTACACCTTAGCCCTCAAAGTGACATCTTGACTTTTTAGCACTTTAAAGAGGTCCTCTGCAGAGCATTTGTGCAATGCATTACATCATCAGATTGTTTCTTTGTTGATGCTGCCAAAGGTGTGGATTATGGATCTAAGCAAAATTCAATCATTGACAACCTTAGTGTTTTCCCCATTTGTCCTAATGCTTATCATGTCCAGTTGTTAAGATTTTTGTTTTGTTTATATCAACATATAATCTGTACAGAAGTCTTTGATCTTCATCAGTGTGTTTCAAGTCCTCTCCACCAACAGCAAGCAAAGTTGTATCATCTGTGTATCATAAGTAATGTGTATTCCTCGGCTACATGAAGAACATGTCGTCAGGAATGGAGGATTATATCAGTTCTTCACTCTTCATTACTTGTCTTAACCTTCACATCTGAAGTGATTGAAAATACCATAGCTTGGGTCCTGTACGCCTTAGCCCTCAAAGTGACATCTTTATTTTTTAGCTCTTTAAAGTGGTCGTCCGCAGAGCATTTGTCCAATGCATTACATCATCAGAGCATTTCTTCATTGATGCTTCCAAGGGTGTTGATTATGGATCTGAGCATACAGACTGAATAAGTGTGATGGAAGGAGACAACCCTGACTTATACCTTTCCTGATTTTAAAGCATGAACTGTCCCCTTGTTCATTTGTACAACTGCCTGTGGTCTATGTACAGGTTCGACATAAGCATAATTAAGATTTCTGGAATTCCCGGTTTTTTGCAATATTATCCATAATTTGTTATGAACCATGCAGTCCAATGCCTTTACACAGTTAGTGAAACATAGATAAAAAGCCTGCTGGTATTCCTTGCTTTCAGAGAAAGCATTTTATTTGCCATTAGCAGTGGCTTTATTTTCTGGCACTTCCATGTTGATGAACACATGCAACCATTCTTGGGTTATTTTCAGCAAAATTATACTTGTGTATTTTAGTAGTGTTCAGTCTGGATGCTGAGCAAATCATTCAAGAAGCTGGACTCTCTGAAGAAGAATGTGGCATCAGGATTGGAGGAAGACTCATCTGCATTATCCAGATGACACAACTTTGCTTGCTGACATTGAGGAGGACTTGAAGAACTTGATGCAGAAGATCAAAGAATGTTGTTGTTGTTATGTGCCATCGAGTCGCTTGTGACTCAGAGTGACCCTATGTACAACAGCCCTAAACTCTGCTCTGTCCTGTGCCAGTCGCACCGTCTCCGACACAGCCATCCCGATTATCCCAGTCACTGACTCAATCCACCTCATAGAGGGCCTTCCCCTCCTGCACTGTCCCTCCACCCTCCCAAGCATGATGTCCTTCTCCAAGGACCGGTCTCTCCTCACAACATGTCTAAAGTATGTTAGATGGAGCCTCAGGATCCTTGCCTCCAAGGAGCCACCACCATTCAATATGGATTATACATTAATGTAAAAAACCCAAAAATCTTCGCCACTGAACTTATAGGCAACATCATGACAGAGGGAGAAAAGTTTGAAATTGTTGACTTCCTCTTATTTGGATTCACAGTCTACACATTTGTTTCTAGCAGTGAAGAGATCAGGAATTGTAGTGCATTGGGAAAGTCTGCAGTAAATAACCTAGAATTACAGAGAGGCAGTTCTATCAGTTTGAAGACTAAGGTGCACCTGGTTCAAGCCACAGTCTTTTCCGTCACTTGATATGCATCTTAGAGTGAATAAGGATAACAGAATGAGAATTGATGCCTTTGAGCTGTGGTGTTGGAGAAGAGTGCCACATAGTCTATGGATTGCCAAAAGAGCAGACAGATCCTCTTGGAGAAAGTGCAGCCACACTGCTCCTTGGAGGCAAGGATGATAAAGCGTCTTCTCACATTATTTTAGGCATGTTGCTAGGAGAAGCAGTTCCTTGGAGAGGGACATCATGCTTGGAAAGGTGGAGGGTCGACGAAATGGTTTGACACAGTGACTGCAGCAGTGAGCTCAGGCGTCAGAGATGATGAGACGGCGCAAGGCAGAACAGGGTTCAGATCTGTTGTTCATAGAGTTGCTGTAGTTGTACTCTGCGGCGCCTAACAACAACAACAATCTTAATTATATTGTTTGACAATTTCCACATTGTTCTGGACGGATCACCTGTCTCTGGAGCAGGCACAAATATAGATTTCCTTTTTCTCATATTTTCTCTGTATGCTTATAATGGGAGTTAAGGCACATACCAAAAAATTAACCTTTTTTATTGCCAAAATATTTATTTTTATTACTCTGCCCCCATTTCTGTTGAAAACATTCACACACACAAGTGGCCTGTGGTTTTTATGTGTGTCTTACATGTGTTTTTTGTCGTATTGTCTTTTACAGTCGAAATCAGCTGTCTGCCCTGCCAGCCTGCCTGTGTGGTCTGCCTCTCAAAGTCTTAATTGCAAGTAACAACAAACTTGGATCCCTGCCGGAAGAGATAGGCCAGCTCAAACAGTTAATGGAATTGGTATGTTATTGATTCCCAAGATGTGACTTCCTGTTTGTTTCATGATGTTAACCTAGCAATGCAGAAAGGACTTGTTGTAATGGTTGGACAAGGAGTAGCTTGTTTGAGGACAGTTTATTATAGACATTAGTAAGAATGGTAACAACACAGTTTTTAAAATCATTTGCAGATTATTATTATATTGCAGTCAGCTATTTTAAGATGGTATTTAATTTATAATGATAAATTGGCAAAATAATCTGCACAAATATGTTTCTGTCTCTCTCCTTCTCTCCTCCCCTTCCTCCCTCTCCCCCTCTTTATTTCACATTGCCATTGAGATAGATTTGGCTCATAGGTGACCTTCTGGTAGGATGCAAAGGCTGAAAATCACATGAGAGAAGATTGACCATCTTTCTCCCTCAGAGCTGCTGATGGTTTCGAACAGCCAGAGCAGCACAGCCTTTTGGGTTACTGGCACATTTCCCTTCAGACAAGGCCACCAGAGCTCCCTGATGTAGTAATAGGCCACACTTTATAAAGCTAGAAAGGACAGAACACTCTGATTTTGTCAGAGTTATAGAATGCACTGCCCCAGATTCATCCTCACTTTCAAAGTGTGACTGTGCCTCCAGGGATTTAAAAACAGAACAGATTTTCTAGGGCAGAGATGGGTAAATGTGTGCTTAAAGCCAAGATGCACTGTTCAAGTTCAACCCTTTCATTACTTACCTTGTCTATAACTTGCCAAAGAGTAAATCCTTTCCGTGTTTCCTTGAGTTAAAAGTTGGGGTGGGGGGAGGCAGGGATTAACATTCATGTTAAAAGGCAATTGTCAGAATTTATCTTATTGTGGTACAAATGGTTTAAAGTGCTCAACTTCTACTAGAAAGATTGGTGGTTCGAATCGACCCAGAAGTGCTTTGGCGAAAAGGGTTGGTGATCTCAGTCTCAAAGACCACAGCCATTGAGAACGCTATGAGGTCATAATGAGTCGGAGTGGGTTTTACTGCAGTGGTGTTTGCTGAGGAATCACTGCACTAGCCAGGACTCTTTACCTTCACTTATCAAAACCTAAGCCCACTGCTGTTGAGTTGGTTCTAACTCATAGTGACCCCTCATTGGGGATTTCATGGATGTTAGTTTTAAGAGGAGAATGCTGTTCATCTTTCTCCCTCATGTTCATCTTTCTCCCTCAGAGTCGTAGATTCGAGCCAGCAATGTTTGGGTTAGCAGCCAACACACTGTGCACTATGTCCTGCGGGGTCCTTTGACTTTAGTACAAAAACCAGTAAACTACTTCATATAGGAATTAGAGTTTTAAGAAAGAATATCTTCTTTCAGCACACATTTGAATGTCATGATTGAAAAGTCTTAAAAGTAACTTACACCAAAAGTAGGACTTGGTTATTAGAATGCAAAGGTCTATAATGCCATTCAGTATCAGGAAATTTCATTATCAATTGGACAATGACTAAGGATGACAGAAAAAAAAAAAATAAACGCCTTCGAGTTGTGGTGCCGGAGAAGAGTCTTGAGCATATCATGGACTGCCTAGAAAATAAATATGTCTGTCTTAGAGAGGTTGACACTAAGTCTCTCCTTGAAGGCTAGGAATTTGAAGTTTTGCCTCACTTACTTTGGGCACATGGCCAGGAGAGCTCGGTCCTTGAAGAAGGACATCATGCTTGAAAGAGTGAAGGGACAGCACAGGAGAGGGAGACCTCGGATGAGATGGATTGACACAATAACTGGGTGATGTGGCTGGTGAGTCAGAATTAGTGAGACTGGCTCAGAACAGGGCAGGGTTCAGAGCTGCTGTACATAGGGTCGCCGTGCATCGTAGGCTATTCAACCAGTTAACATTTTGTGACAGGTTTGGAAGCAGGAGTGGCATCCACTTCCTATACAACATGCCTCTGGAAACTCTATGAACTTTGATAAGTGTTGATATTTGTAGAGGGTCTTCAGGCCTTTTGTTCATAGAATTGGTATGAGTCATGCTCAGTTCGGAGGCAATTAACAACAACAATAACAACATCAGGAAATTTAGTTAACTGTCATGAGCAACTTAGAATAAGATACTCAAAAGTTATGAAGAACCAAGACAGCGATTTATTTTTCTCTCAGCTCCTTGCTTCTGTGTATAATGGCAGAGGTTTCGCTGCCCACAGATGACAGAGACCTTCTAGCATCTTTTAAACTTCTTTTAAGTAAGGAACAATGGCAGGGTCAGTATCCAGTGTCCTCTTCTGACTCTTGTCAACTGTAGTCAGGGCTTAGAGTCCTGTTATGCAGACCAAGCCACTCAGATGCCTCCAAGCAGAGGAATCTAAAGGAAGGTAGAGAGTGATTTGAAGAAATGTGTGTAAGTTAGAGTGACTGGTTCTCTTGAGGTTGGGAGCTATTTGTAAAGGAAGATCTGTTGAGAGATTCTTTGCATTAGTTATTTGGTGCAGCTAGAACAGAAATACAGGTGTGTGGCTTTAAAGAATGGAAATACATCTTCCTGCATCTTGGAAGACTATGATGTCTGAATTTAGAGCATTGACACTTGGAGAAGACTCTCCCTATTGACTCTTTGTCTTGACTTCTTAGTCCCAGCCTTCTTGGGCTCCTGTTGATCTTCCTCTGGCACATGCCATTCTCTCATTTGTCCTTGTTTGTTTTGGTGGCTTTATGGCCCCCTCCTTTTTTTTCTTTCTTCATAAAAGTGTGCCTGATAGATTGAATGCTAGCAAGGTAGCCCCCTTTTTGACTCAGAAGTGATTGAGGTGTCATTAGCAAAATAAAAGAAAACACTCTTAGCACCATGGGCTTGAGCATGACAGAAATTTTGATGAGGGGCAGGATCTGGGTTCAGAGCTGTTGTTCTTAGGGTCACTAGCAACAGCATTACCAAATGGGATTACATATGGAAGTTAGGATCTAACACATGTTTGGAGGAAACATGGCTATATCAATAACAGCTTTAAATGAAGCTTGGTGGGATTTTCTAAACTGAAGAAAAACAGGCAGGGAAATCATTGCATGGAGATGGGAGAGCTGTGCAGAGGCCTAACTAGCTGACACACTTGGGATGTAGAACAGGGTTAATTCTACTGAGATTTTTGGAAGAATGAGGCTGGGTGATTTATTCATTTAGCTACCCTTAGATTTAGGCTGCCGCCAGCCCCTTCATGTGACATTCACAGTTTCCTCTGGGGACTGGACTCTTCAGATTCATCTCTGCCTCATTGATGACATAATTCTGGAAACACACCTTATTTAACCCTTCATCTTTGGACATGTTGTAAGGAGGGACTGATCCTTGAAGGAGGACATCATGCTTGAGAGGGTGGAGGGACAGCACAGGAGGGGAAGGCCCTCTATGAGATGGATTGATTCAGTGACTGGGGTAATCGGGATGGGTGTGTCGGAGACAGTGCGATTGGCACAGGATAGAGCAGAGTTTAGGGCTGTTGTACATAGGGTCGCTATGAGTCGCAAGCAACTCAACAACAACAACATTACTCTTTTTATGTAGATCTTTTCTTTCTTCTCTTTCCATTCTCATTTTGATTAGTTGAGCCAAGCGTGAGCTCTCCTTCTCCACTAGGCCTTTCGTCAGAGGGCAAGTCTGAGCTGGATGCTCTTCGAGCAGATACCCTGTGCTTACCATGTCATTTTCATGCACTCACCATTGCATTTGTGCATAGTTTGCCCCACACTAGCTCCCACAAAACCCTGGAGATTGTGTCTTCCTTGTTTCCTGGGTGCCTAGCACACGATAGAAAACAAAACGGTTGCTCCCAAGTTCATGTCGACCCAGTGGGTGCCATAGTAGAACCATATTCTGTCATCTCTGAAATACTACTCACTCATCCTTAAAAGATGCTCTGATACATCCTGCAATGTGAATGAACCTGTCATCTTTCAGATGTAGGCAGCCAGGTCTTTCTTTTGAGAAGTTTTTGTTGTGTGTGATCCAGTTGGAACTGACACCTATCTGACCCTCCACCTGGTATTTAGAGGCAGTAATCATTCAGAAGGAGATTTCCCATCTGTCTCCTGCAGAGAGCTGGTGGATCTGAAACGTGTGCCTTTGGGATTGCAGCCCAGCATGTTACCACTAGGCCACCAGAGCACCTAAGGAGCCTCTAGGTGAATTCAAATGTGACTTTCCAGTTAATAATCACAGGCTCAATAGTTTACGCTGCCAGGGCTTCTTGCATTTCCACGTAAGAAGGTTTTCTTAGCAAATTGCCTGGTATTGCTCCTGTGGAGTTATTGAGAGTGTTCCAACCATGGACAGTTTTGTTGTTAGCAGCTCAGAGCGTTTCCATCAAGTTGGAAATGTCTCATAGCTGACCCTCCCTGGGGGTTTTGGAGGCTATAAATTGCATGGGAGGAGATTGCCCATCTTTTTTCTGATGAGCTACTAGTGGATTGAGATGAGCAGAGAGGCCCCACCTTTGCATTTCCTAACCACTACACCACCAGTACTCCCTTGTGTTAGATGCCCATAAAGGTTTGCTCAATGTTACCTTATTGCAGAGACTGAGCCTGGAAAACTAGGCTGGCATTAAGGAGATACAAAACGCGAGCACAGTGAAATCTAAATTCAGTCCTGTTAGGAGTGCTGAGATTAAGATTGGTGAGGATTGGAGAATCCAGACCCTCGTTCATCACTGATGAGAGCATGCTTTGCTATAGCCTCTGTGGCAAACAGAAAGCCCATCAAAAATGAAAATATTTCTACCTTCAGACCCAGCAGTCACACTCTCGGTTGTGTTCCCATGAGACTTGAGAGCAGTGACACCAAAGACACGTCTCCCAGTGTTGATTTGCAGCACAGTAGCCAAAAAATGGAACCAATTGAAATCCCCACCAACAAAGAAAGTGCTAAGTGACATTCAGTGTGTGTAGCTGTGGAATAGTACTCAGCCATAAAGAGAAGGGAAGTTCTGATACATCCTGCAACCCTGCAACATGCATGAGCCTTGTAAAACATTGTGCTGAGTGAAAGAAGTCCATCACAAAATGACAGACACAGTCTGGTTTCACTAGAGTTATCAAGTTGACTATGAGTCATAGTGACCCTGTGAGCACCAGGTTGGAATCTTGTCCTAGCCTGTGCCATCCTCACTATCTCTGTTGTCCATTGTTATAGTCACTGGGTTAATCTGTTGTATTGGGATCTCCTTCTCATCCACTTTTTGTCTGACCCTCCGCCTTTCCCAGCATGTTGTCTTTATCCCAGGACTGGCCCCTCCTGAAAACATACCCAGTGTATGTGAGGTGAAGTTTCACCATCCTTGCCTCTCAGGAGCACGTTGGTCATACTTCCTCCAGGACAGACAGACTTGTTCTTTTTGGCAGTTCGTGGATATTCACTACCCTTATCTATCACTGTAATTTTAAGGCTTCAGTTGTTCTTCTGTCGTCCTTACTCATGTTCCACTTTCAGCTGCGTAGGGAGTAATTGGAAAAACCATGACTTGGCTCAAGTGTGCCTTACTCTTTAAAGTGACACCATTGCTCTTCCGCACTTTGAAAAGGTCCTTGACAGCAGAGTTTTTCATTTTAACATGTCATTTTCTCATTGTGACATGTCTTTCCGGACTGCTGCAAAGATGGGTGTTGGTTGTGGTTCAAGTAAAATGAAGTTATTGACAGCATCAGTCTTTGCTCTATCCATTATGATGTTGGCTGTTGGCCCAGTGGTGATTTTTAATTTTTTTAATGTTGAAATGGAATCCATCTGAAAGATTGTAGTCCTTTATTTTCTGCAGCAAGTATTTCAAGTCCATTTCACTTTCAGCAAGCAAGGTTGTGCCATCTGCCTAGTGCAGATTGTTGGGAATCTTCCTCCAATCCTGATGCTGCATTCTTCTTCATATGGTCCAGCTTCTTGAATGATTTGCTGAATACAGTATGGAGAAAGGATTCACCCCTGATGCACGTTTACTGATTTTAAATCATGCAGTGTTCCCTTGCTCTGTTCAGACAACAGCTTCTTCAATGGTTTTTCATGAGCATGATTAAGTGTTCTTGGATTCCCCTTCTTCTCAATGTTAGCCATGACTTGTTAAGGTCAGCGATAGTATGATTTTTAATTAAGAACTCTTAAAATAGGCAAATATTTTTAGATTAGAGCTTAGCAGTAGTGAGCAGGAACAGGAAGGCAGAGGAAAGAGAGCAGCCTATGGCAGTGGATATTGGTGATGCTTGCACAACATGACAGATACAATTAGTGTCACTGAATTGTATAAGTGACAAAAGTTGAATTGACACATAAAACGTAGGCAACATTTCTTACAAAAATTTCAAAAGAAACAATGTAAAAAACAAGAATGAGAACAAAGTATGAAGCCCCCAGTTACTCTGGCACTGGGATTCTCCTGCAGTCCAGATTAATTTAGAAAGTAGCATTTCAACAAGTTTCAGGAAAGAAAAGTGTAAAGTAATCCATTTGTTGAATACTTTGAAAAACTCACACTTGAAGAGTAATGTGCTTTTTTTTAGTAATCCGATAAGTCACGAAAATCTGGGTTACTAAAATTTGATTAGGTCTTACAAACACAATGCAATAATTTTGATTTTTCTGCTTCTGGGCTTCCTGCGGATGGGTGGCACAACAGTGAGGCTGATCTTGTGGCGTCTCTTGGCATCTGGCCTGCGTTTTCGTCCCACTGGATCTTGGGCTGAAGCCAGCATACTGTGAGTGTGCTACCAGCGCTGTGCACCCACTCATCTGTTACTCGGTAGACAGATGCTGAACCCTGGATCCAGAACCACCAGCGCAGGGTTTTCCCCAAATACCCATCGTCAGCTGCCGGGCGGGCTTGTGTCAGAAGTAGAACAGCACTGTCTCTGGCCCAGGACAGATGAGCCCATGCGTGGTCACACAGGATGTTCTGAGATTTTCCTGGGGCAGCACATTGTGAGTCAGCCCTAGTGCAGGCTGCCTTCTGCCTTAGCCTGTCTGCCATCACTCACTTCTGGGTCTTTTTCCTGCCAGCAGTAAATGTTGAACCTCAGAGCATTAGGTTGTCAGAGTCATAACCAAACCTGAAACCATTTGTCATCTAGCTGATTTGGTTACATCCCAGGGTGTCAGAGCATAACTGTGTGTCCTAGGTTTTCAAGGAAAGCTGTGACCTTTCAGGGGCAGATTGCCACACTTTTTTTTTGAGGCACTTACCTTAGGTAAGTTCAGACCTCTGACTTTATAGTTAGGACCCAAGCACTTACCTGTTTGCACTGCCCAAAGACTCCGATGAAGCAGTTCAGGGTTTTTAAAAAGGCATCCTGTTCAGCCTCTTAAAATCTTACAAGTGACAAAACCCACGGCAGAGGGACAGTGAACAACATAAGGACTTTGGAGAAGCTTAGTTTTAATCTAAACTAAAACTACCTAACCAAGCATTGACCAATGTCATTTTAAATGTACTGGTAACCATATTAACAAGAAAATGAAAAGAAGCACGTGAGATACATTTCTATAATGTACTTTATGTAACCCCATTTAACTGAAGTATTTTTACTTCTGTATGACTATCAACCAACCAAACCAGTTACCATGCATGTCAGTGGACAGCAGTGCTCCATAGGGTTTTCAGGTGCAGAGGACCAGACCTTTCTTCCAGCGCCCCTCTGAGTGAATTTGAACCACTAACCTTTTGCTTCATAGTTAAGCACTTAACCTAAAAACATATAAAAAATGTTAATGAGATATTCTATATTCTCCCTTGTTTAAAAAATTCACTCTTAGAAATCCAGTGTGTTTGTTATACTTAAAGCACTTAATGCTGTGGACTGGCCACATTTTTCATTTGTTAGAGGCAGCCCTGTGGCCTGTGTTCTTCCCTCCTAGCTAAACCACATTTAAGCAAACATGATCTTTATGAGGTTGGTAAAAGTTAATACTCCACCCTTATTTGACTGTGAGTAATGGCTAGGCTTGTTTACGGGTCACAGATGTAACAGAGGTTATTTTGCATCCATCCATCCATCCATCCATCTCTTTCATGGCTCTGGTGGCCTGTTCAGTAGGGCTGGTCTTCTCTAGTACTTTGGCGACGCCAGTGGCAACTTGAGAGAAAGACAATCTCCTTCCATGTGGTTTTCATGCTCAGAAGCCCAGTGGAGGGTCAGCTTTGAGTTGGTTCTGTTTTAGTGACAGTGAGCATGGTAGTAGAATATTTTCATTTAAAATAGTGGTATTACTATGAGTAACCATGCCAAATTATTATTAGTCATATTAGTTGAGAACAGTTCTGTACTGAAGTCATATTGTAGCCAACCTCTAAAAAACTCAGGAACTTCCTAAGCAGTCACAGCACCTTAAACTCTCTGAATGCTAACCTAATGACTTGGCTTCTTAACTGTTTTGAAGGAAATATTTGCTTCTATCTTCATATTAGACCACAGGTATCCCAAAATGAGGTTTAAACTGCATTCTGTGTGGGGTTGATTAATTGGGAATCAATATTCACTTGAATTTAAAAACAAAACACCCAAGCCATAGACAAGAAAACTACTGTGGTTTTTAATTGAAGAGAGGCTTTGGAGTTGAAAAAACGAAACATTTGCCTCTTCTCTGTTATATGTTGTTATGTGCTGTGGAGTCAGAACTGACTTAGAGCTAACACTCCACTGGGTTTCAGAGGCAGTAAATCCATGGCAGGAGATCGCCCATAATCTCCTTCAGAGCAGCTGGTGGATTCTGACCATGTGCCTTTGGATTAGCAGGGCAATTCCTTACCTACCTCTTCATGTATCAGTTTTTCCAAAAACTCTAAAGCATAAAGCATCCAGTCATTGCTTATCTAGTCATTTTAGATTATTCAGGGAGCATCAAAAAATGTTTGTTCTCATTTCAGTTATTCAAGGAGTGTCAGAAATGGCTGTTCACTGGTATGGAAGGTGGCTTGATGTTTCCTCAAAAACCTGAACATAGAAAGCCAGTATGACCCAGATATTCCAGTGCTAGGACTATATACCAAGGAAATCAGAACTGAAACACAGTGGATATTTGCACATCTGTATTTATGTTGTTCTTGTGTACTGTAGAGTCTGAACTAAACCATAGTTGACCCTCTGGTGGGTTTTCAGAAGCAATTAATCACATGGGAGGAGATTGGCTATCTTCCACAGAGCAGCTGGTGCCCTTGAACCATGTGCCTTTGGGATTGCAGCCCAGCTTCTTGCCACTAGGCCATTTATTCACAGTAGCAAGAAAATGGAAGCATCAACAAACAAATGGATTTATGAAGCACTAAAGAGCAATTATTTTGTAAAATATTATATAACTTAGGGACAATAGAGCATTTTGTCTGAGTGAAATATCTCAGTCACATAGGGACAAATATTGCATAAGGCCTTTATTATTAAAATAGGAAAACAACTGAGCAAAATCTATTTAGATAGATAGATGATAGATAGATAGATAGCTATAAAGATAGATGTTAAGGGAAAGGAGACAAGGGGGCAGAAAGGAAAAGGGAGAATAATCACTGGGATAGCAGATTAGTGGGTGGATGGGGAGTGAAGTTATGCAAAAGGTTGAATGTAAACTTGAAAAAATAGTAGGTATAGATCAATAGTAACTATATAAAATAGATATGAATGAGTGCATAAAACACTAAATACGTGTAAAAAACATGATAAGAATGATCATATGCAAATCAATTTTTTAAAAAATGGTTCCTCCTTGCATAAGGAAGCTACTGCAGAATTACTGTTAAATTGTTGCCAAGGACATGCTCTCTCTGTTCAGTGGAGTTTGCTTTTGAAATTTATTTCCCTAAGTTTTATCTTCTTTAAATAGACGACCAGAAAGTCATGCTTTATCTTAATCTGGAATTCGTGGTTTAGAGAATAAGTCCATTCTGGGATTATTACTTTTACATTTTTAAAATATAAATATTTTGTCTATAAACACCCAAATGATAATTCTTTTCCCCCCTCCCCTTACAGTCCCTTACAGTTAACACATAGTTCCCTGTGAAGTTTTATTTTTTAAATAAAATACATAACCTCTTAAAAGTGACAGGTGTACTGTTTTTACAGTAGTTGTTAACACAAAAGTGAAGGGTCTTGATCCTGCTTATGTGGTAGGTCTGCCTGGCATTTCCTTCTGTTATGTTGTAGGAGAGGAAGTAACAGACAAGAATACACAGTGCTATTGAATTTTTTTTATCTTAGCCATATACCCTTTAGTATGTGAGTGGACAATTGGACTTTGTCTTTCTAATGTGAAAATTAAAAAGCTAAATTTCATTTGAGGAAATTTCTTGCTGTGAATCTGCAGTCTAACTCTATCTGCTTTTTAGATTCCCCTCGCTCTTTCCAGGGCCTCTGGTGATGCTCTTGTTAAGGCATTCAGCTACTAATCAAAAGGTAGATGGTTCAAACCCACTTCCATAAAGACTTACAGCTGTGGAGCCTTTGAGGGTGATTCCAGTCAACCCCGTAAGGTCACTGTGAGCTGTAATCAACTCAATAGCTATGGGTTTGTTTCTTTTTAGGGCGAGTTCTCTTCTACTGTGTTTTAAAAGATTAAAAAAAATACAGATATCTCTTACTTTCCAAAAGCTCACTTTAAACCCTTTCACTTTCATGAAAGACCTATTTCAGTGAACCAAAAGAAATGTAAAGATTTCCACTTTTATGAATAAAGAGAAACTAGTGTTGTTTTTCAAGAAAGCATTCATTATAGAGGCAGGACTCACTCCACACGCAGGAGAGGCGTCCCACACTCCTTCCTGGGGAGCACACTCAGCGTTCGGTATACAGCCACCAGCTCTCACCCATGTCTGTGAACTTTGTATGTTGGTATGATTGTGGTTTTATGTGTTAATTGTGTATGATTTGGTAAGATTTTCTTGGGGTCTGGGAATGCTTTTAATTTTTTCCTATGTAAATGAATGGTAATTGCTTCTTCATTTCATTCTATGTGAGCTTATAAAAGGTTTCCTAAGAGCACTCTACTTTTGGTTAGCTGGGCAAACCTCTAATTATGTTCTTGAAATGTCTGAAAATTGCCAGTTTTACATTGGAAATCCATGGTTTCTGGTTTCTACCTAAGGGATGTTTCTCATGCTGTTAGTCCTAAGACTGTAATTCCCATTCATCTGTAGAATGATTTCCTGTATTTCAGGGCTCACTTTTGAACCATTTGTATGAGGTTCTTGCACTTTACAAAATGAAAATGAGAGAGCCTCTCTTGCTTATTTGTAACCCAGCTTAAGGCAAAGACAGCTAAAAGCTTCATTGAAGGTATTGTATTGTGGACTTCTGTCATGCATTCAGTGCCATAGTGATTGGGGGAAGGTGACTGAAATAGAAGTGAGCACAATATAAAGACCAAGTCTGACTTCTGCTAACTCTACAGGGAGGAACTGACTCCATCAACAGCATCCACAATACTAAAATAATACCTACAAGTCAGACATGGTCCCCCATGCTCCTGAACCCACTTCCATCAACCCTAAGACCAGTCTTACTGGTAACCAGGTCAGAAATTTGTTACAGTGACCACACAGATGCCACAGAGCTGTATTCATCATTGTGGGGTTTATTAGGGAAGTTAACAGGTTATAACTCAGAATGACAACAGTATATAATCAGTAACCATTTAGTTCCTCAGTCCAGACAATGATAGCAGGCTTACACAGGTTGGCAACTGTATACAATAACCAGTTCCCCTGTCAGGAGCCTCTCAGTCAACAGTAAATATAACCTCTCTGTTCAGAGAACTTCTCAGGTACCAGCAGGTTACAATCCCTGGTGCAGCATCTCTGGCCCCAAATGATATGCTGCATTCTTTCCTTTTTCCTCCACCCCCGTGGTCAGATTCCAACATTGTGCTGTTGAATCTGCTCAGTTTAATGGCAAACTAGCCAGCCTCCTCATGGATAGACTAACATGCCCTATTTGCATAAGAAATAGGGGATTTTTGCAGCTATTGATGACATAGGCAGGCCTACATGTTTGCAGGGCAGACAGAGTTGAGGAAGCCTGGTTAAAGACCGAAGTCTTGGGAAGCCAAATTTTGAGCAACCAACCCACCACATGCTCTTTCACTTTTCACTTCTCAGACATGGAACGATATTCAGCAGAGTAGAGAAATTTATTGAATTATTTAATGTCTGAGACTGATTGAATAGCTCTCCTCCAGACCTCCTAATTCCTTGTTGTTATTGTTCTATGATGTCGAGTCGCTTGTGACTCATAGCGACCCTTTGTATGACAGCTCTGAACACTCCTCTATCCTGTGCCAACCTTATTGTCTCTGACACACCTACCTCCATTACCTCAGTCACTGAGCCAGTCCATCTCATCCAGGGCCTCCCTCTCTTGCACTGTCCCTCCACTCTCCCAAGCATGATATCCCTCTCCAAGGACTGGTCCTTCCATGCAACATGCCCAAAATATGTCAGATGGAGCTTCAGAATCTTTGCCTCCAAGGAACAGCCTGCTTTCACCTTCTCCTGTTTATTCTCTTAGCAGTCCAAGGTACCCTCAATACTCTTCTCCAGCACCACAGCTCAAAGGCATCAATTCTCCTTCTATTATCCCTCATCATTGTTGAGTTTTCTGATTCTTTAGGCTTTTGAATATCCACAGGTTTGCTGTGGGTAGTTTATTTTATTTTTAAGTACTGGCAATGCTTTCCTCAAAATCTGCTGTAACTTCTCTGGCCCAGAGCAATGCAGCAACAGCCAGAGTGGTGTGATACCCCCAACACCTGTGTTCTTAACCCATCACACACTGCTTCCCTGTTAGACCTTGAGTAAAGAGAATGATAGTGAAGTGGGAGCACTACAGTTTGTTCAACACCATAATAACATGCACACCTCCATTGATAGATCACCCATGGTTGTGCATGGGGTGCCTTGGCGGCTCCTGCATGGGAGGGGAGAATTCTACCACCAAACCCCCCATATCCTCCTTTTATTCTCGTCTGTCAGGAAAGATAATCTGTACCTGCATTATTGAACCCCTCCATCAGCATTTTGACAGTTTTGTTGAGTTTCCTTTCTAGACGCGATGAGAATGGAGGGCTGGTTTTTGTTGGGGTGGGTTTTTTTGTTTTGCTTTGGTTTGGTTTTTTACAGTTCTAGTCTAATGTGTAGCCTTGGGATTTTCCAAGTTTTATTTCATCTGGGTCAATGTGAAACAGGTGTCAGAAATGAATCTTTGTCACTTCTTAGGTGAAAAGCGGGGTCCCTGGAGGGTGTTCACAGCTAACCAAAGTTTGCTGTTTGAGACCACCCAGAAATACCTTGGAAGAAATGCCTGTTGGTCAGCATCTGAAATGTCAGTCACTGAAGCCCCTACGAAACACAGTTCTAGTATGACAAACATGGCATCACCACCATGAGTGGAAGCTGATTCCCACGTATCTTAAGGTGAAAATGGAAGGGCTTTACAGGTTCAGAAGCAACGTGGGCTATTTCAGGACCTCCCTTGATGGCTTCATTTATTGCTTAATATATCTGTGATTCTGTGTTGCCAGACAGGTCCTGCAGAGCATTTAGGTATATAAGTAGGAACAACTAAGGTCTCAGCCATGAGCTGTTCTACCTGATCTTCTGCTAAATGCAGGGAGCAAGGCATGAATAAAGTTCCTCTTATCATAGAGCCCACGAGGTTAGGGAGGAAGGCAGTTCATGAGCAAATAGGTGTTAGAAGTGCCTGCACCAACATCTACAGGAGTCCAAATAAATGTGTGCCCTCCTTGGATGTGGGACTAGAGTGGCCCAAGTGAGAAAAGCCGTGTGTGTGTGTGTGTGTGTGTGTGTGTGTGTGTGTGTGAGAGAGAGAGAGAGAGAGAGAGAGAGAGAGAGAGAGCGCAAGCGAGCGCCCTTAAGCTTAAATTATGTCTTAAAGGGGGAGTGGGTGGCCCAAGGGGACCATGCTGGAGACAAGGCTATCAGGCAGGGAAGGAACCTCAACAGGTTTTGGGAATGTGAGACAGCTTGGCACCTTCTGGGAACTGCAAGTGTCAGTGACAAGGCTGGAGCGTAGGGCACAGTGGAAAGTCTCTGGAGACAGTGTTGAACAAACAGATGTGGCCATAGAGTCTGTGCCACCGGCATAGGACAGAAATAGGACGTTATCTTGTAGTGTGTGATAAAAGTTTTAGTTTTTTAAGTAGATGAATAGCATAATGAAGGTTATTTGTCTGCTCTCTGGCAATTCTAAAGGTTAGACTCTAGGATGAATTGATGTAAAGAAACATGATAGAAGGCTGTTATGATGTCTAGCTAACAGCTAATACTGACTTAGACTAAAACAGTAGTTGGAATGTGGAGACCAGGATGGACATGCCAAACATAAGAAGAAGACTAGGACTGGAGGAGAAAATAATGGAAGGAAAGGTAACATAGAGTGACACTAGAGGGTCAGTGGGAGATGCTTGATCCTGCACGCAGAAGGCCTGATTCTCAGCCAGTACATCTCATGTGCAGCCACCAGACATCTCCCAGTGGAAGCTTATGTGTGTGATGCTGAACAGGTTCCAGCAAGCTTCCAGACTTAAAGGGTTAGGAAGAAAGGCCTGGCAACCTGCTTCCAGAAATCAGCCACTGCAAACCTTGTGAATCTCAGCCATCTGATCTGTCATCAGTCATGGACGATGCAGGATGGGACGGTGTTTTATTCCATTGTGCATGAGTCATTGCAAGTTGTAGCTAATGCAGTGGCAGCTACCAGCAGCAGCAGCAGCAAGCTTTGTGTCCTCTGTTTTGCATATGTCAAGAGGTGTTTCTAGTCAAGGAATAAAAAGCATTAGTCTTCTTAGATTCCAGAATCAAGGGCTTCAGCCAAAGGTCTTAAGCCTCCTATAAGAACTCCAGTTTAAATAAATAGTGCATCCAGACAATGTATTAATATTTCAGATTGTGGGATTGTGGTATGTGGGGGTTTTTTTACTGTGAATATGAGACCTGATGAGCTTGGGTTTGTTATGATCTCACTTCTGTTTTAGAGGCATTGTGCTATACAGATGGTGCCTTACCAGTAAGTCATTCATAGTGTTCACCCTGGTGTTGTGCACTTTTTAGCATCTGACTTAACTTCTGTGTCTCTCAGTTTCCATGTTGTTGTTGTTTGTAAGTGCCATCAAGTTGACTATAACCTCCAGTGATCCAATGAACAATAGATCTGAATCTTGCACTTTTCTGCACCGTCCTCACCATCTCTATCATGCATGAACTCATTGTGGGTAGTCTCTGTGTCAGCCTATCTCCTTGGGGTTCTTCTTCTGTTCCACTGATACCTCTTATCAAGAACTGGCTTCTCCTGAAAATATGCCCAGAGTACATGAGATGAAGTTTCACTGTCTTTGCCTGTAAGGAGCACTCTCTACTTCCTCTAAAACAGATTTGTTTAAATTCTTTTGGCAGTCCATAGGATATGCAGTGCTTTTTGTCAACACAAATCAGGGGCATCCTTTTCTATATTTGCAAATATTATCCTAGTAATTCTATTTCTAATTCTGCTTCATCTAATGGACTCTTCTAGGCTTTGTAAATAATCTTCAACATTTTATTTGCATTTGATATTAATGATATTGCACAATAATTTCCACTCACTGTTGGATCATCTGTTTTTTAAAAGGAAACAATTAGCGATCTCTTCCAATTGGTTTGTTGTTGTTGTTGTTGTTATGTGCCATCGAGTCATTTGCGACTCATAGCGACCCTATGCACAACAGCCAGCTCTAAACCCTGCTCTATCCTGTGCCAATCGCACTGCCTCTGACACACCCATCCCGATTATCCCAGTCACCGAATTAATCCATCTCATAGAGGGTCTTCCCCTCCTGCGCCATCCCTCCACCCTCCCAAGCATGATGTCCCTCTCCAAGGACCTGACCCTCCTGGCAACATGTCCAAAGTATGTCAGACGAAGCCCCAGAATCCTTGCCTCCAAGGAGTAGCTTGGTTTAATCCTCTCCAAGATGAACCTGTTTATTTTCCTGGCAGTCCATGGTACATTCAGTACCCTTCTCCAGCACCACAGCTCAAAGGCATCAACTATCCTTCTGTCCTCCCTAGTCATTGTCCAACTCCCTGATGCATAACAAGTGATTGCAAAGACCATGGCCTGTATCAGGGGCACCTTAGTCTCCAGAGAGACACTGTTGCTCTTGAGTACTTTAGAGAGGTCCCTAACAGCAGACTTTCCCATCACAATACGCTTTTTTATTTCCTGACTGCTGGTGTCAAGAGTGTTGACTGTGGAGCCAGCAGCCTTCCAAATTTATTGACATTGACCAGTAAGCATGTCCAGGGCTGTATCAGTTTGCAGAAGTCATTCAGTTATTACTCTATAAATTCCTGGGCCTTATTTATTGCTGAAGCAGAGAATACCAGAAAGAAGTTTACTTGTTTTTTGTTTATTGTGCAAAGGAATTCAGTTGTGTGGATCATAATAAATAATGGATAACATTGAGAAGTATGAGAATTTTAAAACACTTAAATTGTCTTTATATAAAACCTGTACATAGACCAAGAAGCAGTTATTCAAATAGAACAAGATCACAAAAGTTATATCTAAAGGTTTTATCTCTTCTCCATACTTCCTTAGTTTGTATGTTGAGCAAATCTTCTGAGAAACAACTATATGAAGACAGACTGAAGATCAGGATTCTTAGAAAACTCATTAACAATGTGTACTATGCAGATAACCCAGCCTTACTTTGCAGAAAGTGAAAAGGGCTTGAAGCACTTACTACAGAAGATCAAAGAGTACAACGATCATATCTAAAAATCAAGAAGACAAAAATCCTCACAACTGGACCAGTAGGCAGGGTCATGGTGTAGAAAAGATTGAAATTGTCAAAGATTTCATTTTACTGGGATCCCCGGTCAACACTCTTGATAGCAGCAGTTAAGAATTCAAAAGTTGTGTTGCCTTGCAGCAAGCTATTGTCAAGAACTTCTTTAAAGTACTAAAGAACAGGATATAAATTTAAAGACTAAGATGCAGCTAACCCAAGCCATGGTATTTTCAATTGCTCCATAGACATTTTTGGAATTGGCAGTAGATAAGGAAGACCAAGCAGAATGAATGCCTTTGAGTTATGATGTTGGACTGTTGGCTATGCCATGGACTGCCAGAAGAACAAACAAGTATGTCTTGGAAGAAGTTCAACCAGAAGTTGCTCCTTAGAAGCAAGGGTGGCAAAATTCCATCTCACATACTTTAGATATGTTGTCAGTCCTTGGAAAAGGCGTCATGCTGGGAACTGTAGGGAGTCCATAAAAAAGAGGGAAAACCTCAATGTAATGATGGACAGTGTCTGCAACCATGGACTTGATCCTGGCAGAGATGGTGAAGGTGACCCAAGACAGGGCAGGGTTTCGATCTGTTTGCCATTGGGTCTCTGTGAGTAATAGTTGACCTGAAGGTACCTAACAATAACAATTCTGCCCCACAGGTTTGTGAGAATTCAGTAAGGAGCATGTGAGGCAGTAGCTGGCAGAGTTGTTACTAACATCTGTCTTAGCTTCCTTTTTTCCCCTTTAGAGGATTTCTACCTTGCTACTCTGAGAGCACATTACAGTGTTCCTGTGTCACCCGGTCCTCCACTTCCTTAAGGGGATCCTGCATGGAATGTTGGTTACCTGGGAAAAGTAACTTTTATTTCTCTTTCCTTCTTTACAGGATGTCAGTTGTAATGAGATCACAGCTTTGCCCCATCAAATAGGACAGCTAAGGTCCCTGCGAGAACTGAATGTCAGAAGAAATTACCTTAAAGTTTTACCACAAGGTAAAAAAGAAAGAAAAGAAAAAAGAGGAAAATGAATACAGTTGGTTTGGTTATTTTGTCTTATTTTTTGTTTACATTTGTAAAATGCATTATGGTAGTCATGTTTGTGGTTGCTTGTTATTATTAATTGAGGCTCCTGGATAGTGCAGATGGAGTGCTCTGCTTCTAACCTGGAGGCTGACAATCGACACAGATCAAGCAGTGTCAAAAAAGAAAGGTTTTACAGCCTCCTCAGGTCAAAAGCTCTGGTAGCCTAGTGGGCAAAGAATTTTACTGCCAACCCAAATCCGCTCCGTAGGAGAAAGAAGAGCAGTTTCCTTCTTTGTAATTTTGAGAGTCAGCTAAGAGTCTATTCTGACTTGATGGCAAATAACAACATGTCAAGAATACCCTGTGGACAGCAGTAGCAAATAAGTATTAGTTAAAATGTGCATTTCATGTAAAGCTAACAAATACAATGTATGCAAATTACAAATTTTCATCTACTGGTACATCATGAAAATAGAAGGCTATATGAGGCACTCTGGGTTGTTTTTGGAATGGACATGTGATGTCTGGGATGCCCTCAAACAAGTACTTAGGCTGTCAGATTATATTGGTTAAATTTTTTGCCCTTGTGCTCTGAGAGTCCTATGAAGGAAGCCCTATCTAGGATCTGTTCTTTGGCAAGGACATGGCAGTGCTTGAATGGAATAATTCTATGTCATTCAAAGTTTATGCTTTGAAGGTCAATAATAATGATGGGCGTGGAGCTTCAATGTTGATAGGCACCTTCTATCACATAGGCAAATGCTGAATCTTCAAGTTCATGAGTAAATCTTGTCCTGGCCTTTGTGACCTTCTGCACTATTGACATGAGAGTGTCCCTCAGATACAGAACGTTTGGGATCACCTAAAATGATGTTCTTCCCAGAAATTTTGTTGTACCATTGATAGCTTTAAGTCATGTCATTGGTGATGCAGTGTTAGAGCCACTTCCCTGACAGGAGGCGAGACTTCTGTTCCCACTTTCACAGGAGTGAGCTGCAACAGGTCATGGGTTTGTGTGTCTCTGTGAAAGAAATGCCATGTTCTTTAGGGTTGTCCTCTCTTCCCCTGACCCTCTCCATCTTTGCCAGCATGACTGGCCCCTCCTGACAGCATTTCCAAAGCATGTAAGACCAGGTTTCACCATCCTTGCCTCTAAAGGAGCCCCACGGTTGTACTTTCTCTGTGGTAGATTTGTTTGTTCTTTTGGCAGTCCGTGGGATATTCAGTACTCTTCACTGATGCCACATTTCCAAAGCATCAATTTTTTGGCATCGTGGTGACTCTAATTTTAATTATATTAAAAATCCTATGTTAACCCTAATCAGTAAATAATCACTGGCAAATACATACTAAATGCTCCCTTTAAGATGTATTTTGGTTTCCAAGTACCACTTTGATTTCCATGGTTTCCCTTTAAAGACACAAGACATGCTTGATTTCAAAGATATATTTTAATAATGTACTTCAAAGTAAAAACAGTCTGACATTTATGCAGTCACTTAAGAGTAGCCTGATTTTCAGAATTCTTTTCCTGCATCTTAACTTTTTCTTTAAAAAGCTTTATTACTCTAGGTCAGAAAATCCAGCTCAAGAAGTGGAAGAACTATACAAGGTGTTACTTTGTAAATGGAAGTCCTTTCTTAAGACTGCATCTTTTAACCTGTATTGTGCTGACTATTTTAAAGAAGTCCAACTGGGAAAACTTATCTCAGCATCAGCACTTACCACTTTATTAAATGTGAAGAGTTGTTGTTGTTGGAGAAACTTATCTCAGCATCAGGATATACTACTTTATTAAATGTGAAGACTTAGTGGAAGGATATCTGTTTTCATTTTGTCATTGTGCAGGTCTGGTTTTGAATGTGAAAAGCCAGGGTTGGATGATGAGTAAACACAAGTAAGACCCTGCTTCTTCTGCCTGCTGTATCCTCTATGCTGTTAAGATGGTACATTTGCAAAAAAACTTTGATTTGTACCATGGACTGCCAAGAAAATAAACAGGTTCATCCTGGAGAGGGTTAAACCAGGTTACTCCTTGAGGCAAGGATTCTGGGGCTTTGTCTGACATACTTTGGATATGTTGTAAGGAGAGACAGGTCCTTGGAGAGGGATATCATGCTTGGGAGGGTGGAGGGACAGCGCAGGAGGGGAAGACCCTCTATGAGGTGGATTGATTCCGTGACTGGGGTAATCGGGATGGGAGTGTCAGAGACAGTGTGATTGGCACAGGACAGAGCAGGGTTTAGGGCTGTTGTACATAGGGTCGCTATGAGTCGAAAATGACTCGACGGCACCTGACAACAACAACAACATTTAGGATTAGAAAAGTGAGAGATGACAACAGCCAGACCTAAAAGCAGCATCTTTTTTTACGGTTGGAAAAAACGTGGAATTGTCACCTACAGCCTAGTAAGCCTAAATCCCATTAATGTGTAGAGCCTGAGAAATCCAGTGAAGGATCACTGTGACTGGACTTGACACCATTGTCCTGAGTTTGAGATTCTTTTCTTTTTAACACGCTCAGGAGAATAGCTACAAACATCAATGAATACTTACAATGTGGGCTATGTGAACTATGCATCTAGAAAAATTAGAAGATGTAAAAAAATGAAGTAAAAATGCATCAAGATTGATGTCCTAGCATTTTGTCAACTGAAATGAGCTGGAATTTGCCATTTTGATCTACTATCCTGAGAATGACAAATTGGAGAGGAATGATATCATATTAATCATCAGAAAGAACCTTTCAAGATCTGTCCTGAAGTACAGCATGGGGTGTGTGTGTGTGTGTGTGTGTGTGTGTGTATGATATTTCCGTATGCACACAGGGAAGACCTGTTAATACAGCAGTTACTTAAATTTATACATGAACCTGTAAGCCAAAGATGAAGAAACAGAATTTCTAAAACCTTTTGTAGTCTGAAATTAATAAAATGTGAATCAGGGTGCATTAATAATAATTAGTAACCAGAGAACAAAAATTGGTAACAAAAGAGAAGGATTGGTATTTGGGAAATATGACTTTGGTGACAGAAATGAGGCTGAAGACTGCATGATAGAAGGATGTACAATCAGTGATTTTTTTGATTGCTAATACCATTTTAGGGCAGCTCTGGTGATGTTTTCCACAGGAAGTTATACTGCTAACCTAATGGTGATCCCTCTCTGGTGGTACGAATTCACCAGTAACTCCCTGGGAAAAAGATGGGCACTCTCTCCTCCAAAGTGATTTACAGCCTCCAAGAACCTGCTGACTTTTTCACTATGAATGCAACACTGTTCTCTTCTGGTTTTCATTCCCAGGGTAGTATAGCATATGAGTATCTGATTCAAAGTGGTCAAAGCTAGTCCATCTCATCCCAGTAATACCTGGTGTGTTGATGTTCATGAGTTCCATTTAATTTTTCATACTTTCTAGTTTTCTAGTATTCATGCTGTGTACATTGCATGTTCCAGTTATTAAATGATATTTGCCATTATTTTTCCTCATGTCTACTGACTTCCAGACTGTACTCTACCATTACTACTATAACTATCAGCATACCTCTACTGTTTATAGTGTTTTCAGAAGTCTGGTTTTTAAGAAATAAACAGCCAATCCTGCTTCCTAGCCTGTCTTAATCTGGGAGCTCTAATAAAACCTGTCCAACATGGGTAACCTTGTGGCATTTTACACACTGGTGGCATAGCTTTCAGTACCACAGCAACCCACAAGTTATCCTGGTATAGCAAACTGACAGATGAGTGCTATACCAATTAGGACAATGTTCTCCCCAGACACAACGTACTGACAATTTAGTTTCTAAGTCTAATAGCAGAAGGTCTGCCCACCAGGTCCTAATTGATTTAAATAAGAGACTTCCAACCCCCAACAGATTATTAATTAAGTAAAAGTGACCAAACAGCTTACACCTGATTGTTAATGAAACAAAAATTGCACTAAAGCATCAAGAAGCCAAACAGAGGGAAGGACTTGAAACACTTGTTGCAGAAAATCAAGGAATGAAACCTTCAGTATGGATTGTATCTCAATGTCAAGGAAAAAAACCCCAAAGATTCTTAACCACTGGACTGATAGGCAACACTGTGATAGATTGAAAAGAGATTGAAACTGTCAACAACTTCATTTTACTTGGACCATAATTAACACCTTTGGTACCAGGAGACAGGAAATCAGGAGATGTATTGCACTGGGAAAGTCTGCTGTAGAGACCTCTCTAAATTATTGAGGAGAAATGATGGCAGTTTGAGGACAAAGGTGCATTTGAATTAGGCCATGGTCTTTCCGATCGCTTGCTGTGCATCTGAGAGCTGAACAATGGATAAGGATGACAGAAGAATTAATGCTTTTGAGCTGTGGTATTAGAGAAGAGCCCTGAACATCTCATGGACAGCCAAAAGAACAAAATATGTCTTGGAGAGAGTGCAGCTGGAGTGCTGTTTGGAGGCAAATATGATGAAGCTTCACCTCACATGGTTCAGGCATGTTGCTAGGAGGAGCTGTTCCTTGGGAAGAGGCATGATGCTTGGAAAGGTGGAGGTCTGGTGAAAGAGAGGACTAGTGTATTGACACAGTGACTGTCATAATGGGCTTAAATGTGGTAAGAAGTGTGAGGATGACACAAGCTAGGACAGGGTTCAGATCTTGTTCATAGGATGTCTCTGCGTAACCTAGAGCTCAACAGCAGTTTTAACAGCAACAACAACAACAACAAAGAACCTGCTAGAGAGTCAGCTATGAGGCAGTTCTGACTCAGTGACGCCACTCCTCCTTCCACGCTTGTTTAATCGGGAAGGTCCACCCCACTCTCAGTCAGCACTGGGTAGCCAACCATTAACGCATTTGACACATCCGTGTCACAGTGGAATTGTGGAATTGGTGAAAAATATTAAATATACTATGGACTGAAAAATTGGAAGCAGGAGTGGCATCCACTTCCGTAATAGCTTGCCTCCGGAAACCTATGAACCTGGAGAGAGGATGAAAGACACCCAAGTGTTGAGAACTCTCCTTCATAGGGTCGCTATGAGTCGCCTGCGACCTGACAGCACTTAACAACAACAACAACATGGACTGACAAAAGAACAATTAAGTCTGTCTTGGAAGAAGAGAATTCAAAGGCAAGGGATCATGAGATTGGGCATGTTGTCTCGAGGGGCCAGTCATTGCAAAGGCTCTTTATACTTGGAATAAATAAGGGGTCAGAGAAAGAAGAAGAACCTCAGGGATGTTAATTGACACAATGACTACAAAAATAGGCTTTTAAATGCAATAGCGATTGTGAAAATTATGCTATTATTACTGTTTTGTACCATCAGGTCAGAACCAACCCATAGCTCACTCGGTAGTGGGATTTCAGAGGCAGTAAATCTCGAGGGAGGAGATTGCCCATCCACAGAGTAGCTGGTGGATTTGAACCATGTGCCTCTGGGATTGCAGTGCAGCTTCATACCCATAGGCCACCTGAGCTCACTATTAGGATAATGAAAGATAGGAAAGGATTTGACCTGTTGTACATCAGAGGCATATTCTATCTCTGTTTCATTGACTATGCAAAGGCATTTGACTGTGTAAACAAACCGTGGCTCTGAGAAGAATGGGAACCCCAGAACACTTGATTGTGCTTATTATGCGTAACCTATACTTAGAAGGCAGTCATAAGAACAAAGCAAGGAAACACTGCATGGTTTAAAATTGGGAAAGGCTGTACGCCAGGGATGAGTCCTATCTCCATACTGTTTCAGTCTATATACAGAACAAATTATCTCTTATCAAGATTGGAAAAAGACTCAACAATCTGCGTTATGCAGTTGATACAACCCTGCTTGTTGAAACTGAGGAGAACCTGTAGTGCTTGCTGTAGAAGGTCAAGGACTGCAGTCTTCAATATGGATTCAAGTTCAACATCAAGAAAACAAAGATTCTCACCACTGGGCCTATTGGCAGCATCATGATAGACGATGAAGAGATTGAAATTATTAACAGGTTCAGTTTGCTTGGATCCACAATCAACACTCTTGGTATCAGGAGCCAGGCAATTAAAAGACAAATTATATTAGGAAAATCTGCTGTTATCGATCCCTCCAAAGTACTGAAGAACAACTGTATCAGTTTGGAGACTAAAGTGCACCTGATTCAGGCCATGGTCTTCGCAATTACTTCCTATGCATTAGAAAGCTGGACAGTGTGTAGAGATGATAGCAGAATTGATGCCTTTGAGCTGTGGTTCTGGAAAAGAGTATTGAATATACCATAGACTGCGAGGAGAACAAACAAGTTCGTCCTAGAGAGGGTGAGACCAGGCTGTCCCTTGAAGACAAGGATTCTGAAGCTTCGTCTGACATAATTTGGATGTGTTGCAAGGAGGGTCCAGTCCTTGTAGAGGGACACTGTGCTTGGGAGGATGGAGAGACAACACAAGAGAGGAAGACCCTTAATGAGATGGATTGATTCAGTGTCTAGAGTAACGGGTGTAGGTGTGTCGGAGGCAGTAAGATTGGAAAGGGATAGAGCAGGGTATAGGGCTGTTGTACACAGGGTCGCTATGCGTCACATAACAACAACAACACTTAGTATCACTTTGAGTAGACTCAGTAGTACGTAACAATAACAGCACATAATGACATTTTCAGCATATCACAGCATGTTTTAAAAGTATTTGGAAAACTGGACTACAGTGGTCAAAGCAGTTACAGAAATTGCACAGGGAGTGGTTTTCTTTAAGAGACCACTCTATTAAAACAACAGCAGAGAAATAGATTTTATTTAAATTGTTCAAGTCCAATTGTATGACCACAACTTTAAATTGCCATTAAGTATGCTCTTTATTATGGGATATAAAAACAGCCCCCTCTTTGGAATGTTACATTGACACCTACAATTCAGTATCCTGTTGTTTCCTGAATGCTCCTTAAAGTTAACAAGTAAGTGATTTCACCTCTCATAAAAAGAATTTATGACTGAAAAGATAGAGTGGAATTGCTTTCTTCTGAAAAGTGTTTCCACAGCTAATAAGAAATTTGCATTTATAAAACAATTGGTAAGAATATTCCCCTGGGGTATACTGTCAGGGAGATTCAGGGACTGCCAATAAAGACATGATGGTGGTTGTTAGATGCCATTGACTCAAATATGCCTCACAGCGACCCTGTGAGCAACAGATCCGAATCTTGACCTGTCCTGCACCATCTTCACAATCTCTGATATGCTGGAGGCCACTGTGTGAGTCACTGTGTCAGTCCACTTTGTTGAAGGTCTTCATCTATTTCTCTGACCCTCAGCCTTTCCCAGCATGATGTCATTTTCAAAAAAATTGGTCCCTTTTGGTAGACAGCAGTATCAGACTTGGCTTCTTTCTCTGTGGCTTCATTTGAGTCTTGACTCTCCATTTTTAGTTTCTCGATCTTCTGCAGGTAAGTCTTGTTTGGTTTTTCAGAGAGCCACTTCACCCTGTTTCCATGTGTACAGAAGGTAGACCCCACAGGCTCACTGATCTCTTCCTGGGTTCCTCCTTCACAGCCCTGTCTGCCCAGCAGACCTTCCTCTCGGGCACCTTGGCAGTGGGACTGTGAGGGCCAGGAGCTTGTGTGTGCACAGAGACCCTTCCAAAGTAGGGTGCCTGGCAGCTCGGTCTTGAGGAAACTCTGGGCCTGTCTACTCTGGGCCACTTTTAGATTTGAACCCTCAGTCTGGAGTTTAACAGTGGAATGCTTAATCACAATAGAATATGTTACTGTTATTATGTGTCATCAAGTCACAAAGGACTCAAAGCTGACCCCCTAGTGAATTCTCAGGGGCAGTAAATCAGATGGAAGGAGATTGCCCATCTTTCTGCTGAAGAGCAACTGGTGGGTCCTAACTATACTTTTCGGTTGGCAGCACATTTTCTACCAAGTTACCAGAAAAGAGCTTTGGGAAATAAAAAATAATTTCATGATTCTCAAGTTTCTTTGCTTCACTCAGGAGAATTCTAATAACAGTAGAATGTTAATAATACTTTCAGGTAATGAATTTCAAAACTTTCCGTATTTTATGCTTTTCATCTGTGGATACCCCTCATGATAAGTGTTTAGTTTGAAATGTTGAAATTTTTAAAAAATTAAAGATTTTTCTGATAAATTACTCTTTTCAGTTTTGTGGTGCTTTAGGACAGCCCCTGCAAGTGAAGGTTTCCAGACCTAATGCTGTTCTTGCTAGTTCCAGATGAAGAGAGAAGTGGGGCTTGGGCTTGGTTTTTCTTATTCCCCTTTTCTGTTAGGTTTTTTATGGCCTTTTCTAGGCTGGAGTTAACCAATTTTCCACCATTTTCTCATGTAAACTCTACATTCTTTTTTATTCTAAACTAAAATAGTGAGTGTGTCAAACTGAAACTAAAACAGAATATTTGTAAAGTCCATCCTTTCCTTAACTGCCAGTTGTCCCCCCCCCCCCATCTTCCCCGCATCTAGCCCTATGTCATTGCTGTAGTTGTCCAGGGACCACTGAAGAGCAGGTTCCGTTTTAGCCTATAAATTTCCTCAGGAATATCAACCAGATTGCAGATGAAAGGTTAGAGCAAGGAAGGATTTTTTTGTGCCATATGATCTCTCTTATTCTTAGATTGTTTTTAGAAATAGCTCTAAGATGGCAGAGGGACTTGGAAAAAAATTTTACCCCCTCTCTTACTTTCCCTTTTCCTTTAGTTTTTCACAGTTGCCTCTCAGGTTCTCCACCTTCCTGCTCTCTTCCACTTCAGACTTGGGGCACTCTTGCCAAAACACACACCACACCATATCCCTAGGCCTACATGACCTGAGGCGAGTCCCTCTACTCAAATTAGAGGCTGCAGAGCTGAGCTTGAGTAGTAAATTAAAAACATAAAGAGCCTGCCTGGCTTACTGGCCTGACAGAGCGTTGAACAGGCCCTCAGACTATATTGCCTTCAGACAACCTTCAAATGAACTGAATCCACTCTGGGAGTTCACCTTTCAGCCCCATAAAGAACCAGCTTTATAAGGTGAAGAGTGACATCTGTGAGGAATGAACTCTGCAGAACTATCACAAGAGACCATAAGGCAACATGTGCCCCAAAACAAAGTCCAGAAGGGAGGAAGGAGTAGGAAAGAAGGCTGAAGGGAAATGGGAAGCCTATGGAAGCTGTGGGGGAGTGTACTGCCATGATTGCAAATCATGTCATGAAACAAAATGTGTATAAATTGTTGAGTGCAAAACGAATTTGCTCTGTAAGCTTTCACCCAAATGACAATCAAATGTAAAAAAAAAGCCAGCAAAACAAGAAAAAAACCCAAAACCCAACAACCAATCCTCCTAAAATCCAGAGAATTTGCATTTACAGAACAAAACACTCCCAGAGTTCATCTTACACAGCTCTCATGAGCAGTTTGTGACCTGCTGTGCTAAAAAATGCCCTGTGTTTCCTTCTACTCTTTCAATCCTATTTCTACACCTTTAAAGCACCTCTTAAGGTAGAAAGAAAGAAGGACTCATTCACTCCCAGAACAAGCTGAATTCTGAGAAAGCTCTATTGATAGGCTTTATGGAAGTTTAACCAAGGTGAAAAGTTGTTGTTATTATCTTTTGCTCTCCGTTCTGGTACATACATACAGGGTGGCTCCTTGAGGCAAGGATTCTGAGGCTCCGTCTAACATACTTTGGACATCTTGTGAGGAGAGACCGTTGGAGAGACATGTTGGAGAAGGACATCATGCTTGGGAGGGTGGAGGGATAGCGCAGGAGGGGAAGGCCCTCTATGAGGTGGATTGATTCAGTGACTGGGATAATCGGGATGGGAGTGTCAGAGACAGTGCGATTGGCACAGGACAGAGCAGAGTTTAGGGCTGTTGTACATAGGGCCGCTATGAGTTGCAAGCGATTCGACAGCACATAACAACAACAATACCCTTCTGGTAATCCCTGCACAAAGGAACAGAATACTGCAGAGTATGCCATCTGTTCCACATCGAGCTGTAAGGATTGAGCATTTTTTTTTTTTATGTCAGTCCATCTCCTAGGGGCGTCTTTCATTGCTGATCTTTTATTTTGCCAAATGTGATGTCCAGTTCTTATTAGAACTAACAGCAATTTAGAATTATCGAGCTTCCAACCAATAAGAAACTCAAAGGAAGTGCGTGACTCAGAATCCACTTGGCAGTAGTGAGTTAGGTTTTTGTTTTATCCCTTCCCCTACTTTTGAACTCCATGAACCTTTGTAAAGACTTTAGCAGGTCCCATTCAGAAAGGAACTTTCTCTGGGCTCTCCCTTAGCTCAGCGGTCTCAGAAGTTCTCTGCACCCCCTTTTGGTGGCCCTCCTTGCTCCACCTCCTTTACTTGAAAGAATTTTACTTCCTTTCCAGCAGCTGCCAAAGTCAGTTGGAATGCTTGAAATTGCTGAGTGTTTACAGTGCCACTGGGTGGGGATTTTAAACTAAATATAAAATTTGTCTTGTTCGTAGAGCTGAGCTGCAGATGACTTTTTAAAGTCATCAAGTGAACAGTGCCTCCTCATGCCAAAATCCTAGCTCCTGTCAGAATATTCTGAGTGAGGTTGTATTTATTTTTTAAAACACAGTTAAAATGTCAAGAACCTATTTCTTGTAACCAGCTCTGAGTTTTTGCTAGCCCAAATATACTGAAGAGATAAGAATATTCTGTAACTAGCCCGTTACTAATGTACTAGCAGTTACATACAACTCGAACACAGTTTGGAATTAAAGCATGTGACCTGCCTGAGTTTCTTTTGTTAGGGAGGGGGAGTCACTTAAAGAATAGATTTGTAAATTTAAGATATTTTCCAGCTCTTTCTCATCAGACCTAAGAGAAATTTAGAATTGTTGCGCTTACAATGAAAAGAAGTTTACCCATAAAATAAATTAGCAGAGGGGTGGCAGGGTAGTCTGTAGGGAATTAAGGCTATTTACCCAAAGGTGACGCCTGTGGCAGTTTGAATCCATTAGCCACTCCAAGAGAGAAAATGAACAATCTCTCCTGTTGAATTTACAGCCTCCAGAAAGACTCCCTGGAGGGTCAGTTCAAACTCTGTGGCAATGAGGTGTTTTTTTTTTTAGCTGGTGTAAAATACAGTATGTTCACACCATGTATTGATAATGTACACTTTATTGATAATGTACACTTTACCTTTTATTAAACTAACTGATGTTTTTCCTAATAAGCAGAATTTCTTTTTTGTTGCATGACTATTCAGTCTTGTTCTTCGCTAAATACAGCTTCCTCCTCCCCTGTTCTTTTAGAACTCGTAGATCTTCCCTTAGTGAAGTTTGATTTCTCCTGCAATAAAGTGCTCGTCATTCCGATTTGCTTTAGAGAAATGAAGCAGCTACAAGTCTTACTGCTCGAGAACAATCCTTTGCAGTCCCCACCAGCACAGGTAAGAAGGTTTGTGAAACCCCTGCTGTGAAATGTTATCAATCAAGTAGAAACAGCTCTCTTAGCTGGTGTTTTAACACTTTGTTGATTTAATATTAGATCATAAACAGTCACACACAGACACAAATAAACCTTTGATGAATCTGCATAAAGTAATTTGTCTTCTGCGTCAAAGCCACTTATCAATGTTTTACTGAGCTAACAATGTATGTGCATTGGGAACTCAGATTTTCACTGTTCAAAAAGTACCCTGGGTATGAGTTTTAGAGTTACAAATAAATTTTTAATGAATAGGTAATGAATAGGTAAATTTGTGAAATGTAACATACAAATAGTGAGGACCAGCTGATTATTTTAATGTCAACAGTAACATGGAGTTTAAACATTTTAAACTACCATTATTGTTCCTAAGAGATTTACTGCAATCTCAAATCCTAAACTCTTGAAAACATAATTATTAGCCCTTAAATAGTTATTTTCTTTTCTTTTAAAAAATGCTAATAACTTACTAGTTCTGTAGTCATTTTTAAACTCTGATTTTGCTTTCTGTGGACTTGAATACAAGTGTATCTTTTCATGGTCTTCTGTAAGGTTCCCAGGTAAAGCAAATGGTCTGCACTAAACCTCCACCCTAAAGGCTGTTTGACTCACACAGCAACATGGTGGACAAAAGGCCTGGTGATCTGCTTTCACAAATACACTCTCTTTTGGCCCTCCAGCCAAAACCAACTCATAACTAATGTGCCAGCAGGTTTTGAGAGGCTATAAATTGCAAGGGAGATTACTCATCTTTTTCCCTTGCAGCAACTGTTAGATTCAAATTGCCTACCTTTGGGTTGACAGTGCAGCTTTACCCACTAGGCTACTAGATCTCCCTTAAAGATTCCATAAAGTTTATGGACCTTTGGTTAACTCTAACACACTGGGTCATATGTTACCTGACTTCTTTGCTAATTATGAAAGCCTCAGGCATTACATGATGCATTCCCAACCAAAAGCCAAGCAGTTAGATAGAGCCTGCCAATAGTTCAACATCGAGAAAACAAAAATTCTCACCACTGGGCTGATTGGCACCATCAGGACAGATGGTGAAGAGACTGAGATTTTTAATAGCTTTAGTTTGCTTGGCTCCACAATCAACACTCTTGGGACCAGCAGCCAGGAAATCAAAAGATGAATTTTGATGGGCAAGTCTGCTGTCAGAGACCTCTCCACAATACTGAAGAGCAACGATATTAGTCTGGAGACTAAGGTGCACCTGATCCAGGCCATGGTCTTTGTAATTACATGCTATGCATAAGAAAGCTGGACAATGACTAGAGATGATAGAAGGATAATTGGTGTCTTTGAGTTGTGGTGTTGGAGAAGAGTATTGAATATACCATGGACTGCTAGGAAAACAAACAAGTTCTTAATGGAGAGGGTAAAACCAGGTTGCTCCTTGGAGACAAAGATTGTGAAGCTCTGTCTGACATACTTTGGGCATGTTGCAAGGAGTGTCCAGTACTTGGAGAGGGACATCATGTTTGGGAGGATGGAGGGACAGCACAGGAGAGGAAGACCCTCGAGATGGATTGACTCAGTGACTGGGGTAATGGTGATTGGTGTGTCAGAGATGGTGAGGTTGGCTCAGGATAGAGCAGGGTTTAGGGCTGTTGTACATAGGGTCACTGTGAGTCACAGGCAGCTTGACAGCACATAACAACAACAAAAACAACCAAAAGCTTATCAGGAGAAAGATGGACAATTTCCTCCCTTCAAGACATGCAGTTTGGGAAACCCTCAGGGGGTCACTGTGAGTTAGAATCAACCTGAAGGCAGTGAGTGGGTTATAAATTGTTGTTGTTGTTTGCCATCAAGTCAGAACTAACCCATATTAACCCTCCAGCAGGTTTTCAGAGGCAGTTAATCCACAGGAGAAAATTGCCCATCTTTCTCCCATCGAGCACTTGGTTTTTGTACCATATACCTTTGGGATTGCAGCTCTGTTTCTTAGCACTAGAGCCACTAAAGCTCTGGGTTAGAGATAGTGCAGGAGAAAACCAATCAAATAAAACCCATTGTTCCAAGTGAAAAAGAGATCAAAGATGGTAACTTGGATGGTAGTTTTTAAACTTTTAAGTCCCCAGACCCTATGCCATATAAATAGAAACATTAAAACTATATGAAGGCAATTGAATTGAATGTTCCTTGAAACTTTGACCTAGGCCTGGAAACCAAGAAGCAAATCCCATGTGGTATTTTGATGTACACAGCTGCTTCAGCTGCTCTTCTCCTTCCTGCCACCCTCTCAGATTCTTCAATGTTTTGGAGAGGTCATTATGGTGATTTTAAAACCAAGATATACAGAGCAAATCATCTGGTGTTTTGATTTTATTTTTTCATCACAGATAAATGTGTTTTTAACTTCTCCATAGATTTGTACAAAGGGTAAAGTGCATATATTCAAGTATCTGAGCATACAGGCATGCCAGATTAAGACAGCTGACTCCCTGTACCTCCACTCAATGGAGAAGCCACATTTACGCCAGCACGTGGATGACAGGTGAGTCCAGCTACTGTCCCTTGAAGCCACTGTTTAGAATTTTCTTTGACTAACACCTTCTAAGTAACTAAAATATCCTTTTGTATTACTTAACCAATTTAAGTGTATAACTCAGGTTTGCAGAAACTATTGCAGAAAGAAAATTATTATTGAAAGCATTTTGGCTTTTGCCAGTTTTCATTTCCTCCTCTCTCCTTCTCAAGTACTTTCTTTTACATACACATATATTTATTTATATGTCTGCACACATGTGTATGAATATGTATATGTATATCATACATATAAATATGATCTAGAATATAAATATTCTTTGCTTCTCAATTAAAATATCGTTTTAAATTTATGTATGCCCTTTTGGAATTAGTATTTTTAATTTGTCTCCAGGACACTGCTGAGAAACCTGTAGGCTTTATTTTTTTCCATTGTGTTTTTAAAATGCATTGTGCATAGTTTCTACCATTTCCTGTTTTGGGTGGAAGTGTTGGAATCTTTTCACATGTGCTGGGGGTGTTTTTTTTTTTTGCATAAATTGGGCCAGAAGTTTTCAGAGGACAAAATTCTCACCAAACACCCTTAAAGAAATCTTAACTCTTTGTTATAAGTCTTAACTATAAAACCTAATAAATGAGAATGACTATTTGAAACACAGTGTGAATGAAGGATAGTGTGAAACAATGTATTCAAACTTTGTGTGCAAACCAATATAAAATAAAAAATTTTATAAAAACAAAAAAATCTTAACTATTTACTAAACAAGGTGGCTTAAATTTCTGTTTTCTTAAGTATTAGTATTTAATACTTAAGATACCTTTGAAAAATATAACTGTAGTATGATTTTATCATTGAATAAAGATTTATGAAGTTCTTGAAAATAACCTAATTTTAAGAAGTAAAAGCATTTATGACGTTTATTCCTTTTTTTAAATATGGTGCTTGTGTATTGTTCTGCACCGTTGAGTCAGAACTAATTCAAAGCTGGCTCTCCAGTGGATTTTTAAAGGCTGTAAATCACCCAGGAGTAGATTGCCCATCTTTGTCTCGAAAAACAGCCTGTGGCTTTGAACTCTCTGTCTTTGGGTTGGCAACACAATTCCTCATCACTGAGCCAACAGAGCTCCCTTTTTTATATGATGGTAGTAGTTGTTGTGTACCATTGAATCAGAACTGATCCATAACTGACCCTCTTTGGGGTTTTCAGAGGCAGTAAATCTCACAAAGAGAGACTGCTCATCTTTCTTCTGCAGAGCAGCCGATTTGAACTTGGTATCTTTGCATTGGCGGTGCAGTTCTTTACTATTAAGCCACTAGAGTTTCCATTTCACATGGTGGTGGTTGCCATCAAGTCGAGGGTTGACTCGTAGCAACCCGGTGAACAATAGATGTGAACCGTGTTCTGCCCTGTGACATCTTCACAATCTCCAACACACTCAAACCCATTGCTACAGTCACCGTGATCCATCTGGTTGAGGGTCTTCCTTTCCTCTCCCAACCCTCCACCTCTTCAAGCATGATGTCTTTCTCCCACTCTAAGCATTAAAATGAAGTTTATAAATGTTTCAAATAAATAATTTGCCTTCTTAGTGTGTAGATCTCTTGGCTAAAGCCCGTGGCCACAAAACCCTGAAGACACAATTTCATTTTTGCATTATCTCTGGAGGAAGGTTTGGCAATATCCTCCTGAAAAGTTAGCCTAGTTGTGCTCTGGCACATGGTCACCGAGAGTCTGACACATCATCTGGTTTATGTCCTTGGAGGGTGTGAGTGTATGGTTTTTATTAGGCTTGTATCTTAATGTTCTTTTGAACTGGACTGGGGCTTTCTATTGCCTTATAACAAATGGTAAAAAAATTGTAGCAAAATAATTATTAGAATGTACATCAGTATATTTTAGTATGAACTTTGTAGTTGAGTATGTGGTGTGTTTGGTTTTGTTTTTTTTCTTTTCCCCTAAATGAACTCAATATTGCTGACATCCACCCCAGCAAGAAGGATTCAGACTCAGGAGTTGGGAGCGATAATGGAGACAAACGATTATCTGCCACAGAGGTAAAGTTATCAAGTCAAATTTCTTTTTTCTACTTGTGTTTCTAGATATTTCCATCTGCCTTGGTCAGACTCCTTTCTGGAACTTCGCTTGATTATATGTATGAAAGCAATTTTAAATCCTCCCAAGTGTTACATAAAGATGGGAGTATTAACACCACTTTAACCAGAGTTTTTTAATGCAAATTTGCTTTTTTTAAAATACCTGTATTAATATATATTCAATTTTCTACTACCAAAAAAAAATCTAAAGAGAATTTTGGCTTTCAAGGGAGGAAAAAAATAGGAAATTGAAACCATTATTCTGAGTTAATTTTGCGAGGAGTTAGTGGTCAAGTGACAGTGAACATCCTGAGTGGTAGCGAGAAGGGAGTCTGCCCCTTGCCAGCAGACACATGAGGCCCCAGGGCTGAGTGATGTCTGTCAGCATTATGTGTTAGTGCTGTTTGGGGTTTAATGTTTACATGATAAGAATTGGTTATTTATTAGATCTGGAATGCTCAAAATTTTTTCCCATAGTTGGCTTTTTTACTTCACGTATTTCAGCTGCACTTTATGCCTTTTCAATAGTGAAGGCACTGTCGCCACATGGGTATTAAATAACCAGGTGTTGCTCCCTGGTTGTTAATTGATCAGGTATTGTTACCTGCATGCTAATTATCCAGGTGTTGCTCTGTGGATGCTGAACACTAGGTGTTGTTGTCTGGGTGTAAATAAATGAATGTTGTTTCTTGGGTGTTAAATAACTGGATATTGTTGTCTGGATACTGGTACCAGGTATTGTTGGGTCAGCATTCAAACTGCTGTTATTATCTGAAAGTAAATAACTGGAAATATTGCCTGGATGTTCATAACCAGATGGTGTTTGGCAGGATTTTAGATATCTGGGTATTGTTGCTTGGATTGAAAATACTCCTGTGCTATTGCCTACATGCAAATAAGTGGGTGTTGTTACATGGTTATCAAAGAACCATGTGTTGGTACCTGAATGTCAGTAACCAAGTGTCACTGTGTGGATATTAAATAGCTGAATGTTGTTGCCTGGATGCTAATAACCAGGTGTGGTTGGATGAATGTCTGTAACTGGTCTTATTCTCTGGAAGTCAATCATTAGTGATGTTACCTGTATGTTGAATAAACAAGTTCTGTTTCCTGGATGTTAATAATCAGGTGTTATTACCTGGACACTGTATTTTTGTAGTTTACCCACAGCACATTCATTTATGAGTAGAAATAATTTTTTAAAATAATAGTAGCTTCCTCCCCAAAACATAGAGTGTATTTTAGTCTCATAATTGGTTGTGATTATTTTTAAGCTAAGAGATCTCATATAGTAGACCTTTCTGTATCAAACAGAAGCCAGGCCCATCACCATGGCATCATTTGTGAGGCTGTATATTGCTATGGTAGGAGACTGTCCATATTTCTCCTGGTGAATTCCAGCGTCTGACCTTTCGGTTAACAGCCTAACACTATAATGCCAGGATTCCTCCTTTTAATGGTTATAAATCAATAACTCTATTAATGTATTATTGTCTCACTTATAACCTATTGAAATACAAAAGTCTATTATTAATTCATTATTTATTTGGGCTTTCTAATTGGTTTTGACTTAATAATTCATATAAATTTTGGGTTTTAATATTGATTATAATTTATAGTATTTATTAAAACTAATGGATGCCTTTTATCACAATGTCTCATCAAATCCTCATTGTACCTTGCCTAACCCATCACCTCACCCATCTACCTATTAATCTCTGCTGCTGTGGTATTTATTTTCTTCCCTGTCTTCTCTGCCTCTGCTCCCCTCTCTCCTTCTCTCCTTCCCTGTGCCCATTTGAGCAGTTATCCATGTCCTGTTCTAGGTAAATGGGACTTCTTGATCCAGGTTGTTGGAAGGCAAAACCATGATTATAACTGGGAATGAATATATCATACAGTAAGCCTCCTTTTTTGAGGGAAGTTAATAAATTTTCATAATGAGGACTTTTGAAGCCTGTAGTGTCCTTTATAGGGTAATTTATGGGCCACCTACTCCACTCCACAAGTTTTATGTTTTATAATGTATGGTTCCAGGTTGTTGTTTTCAGAGGTTTGCACAGGCTGATTGTCCATTTCTCCCCTCAGAGCTGCTGGTAGGTTTGAATGGCTCTCCTTGGGTAGACAGCACAGCTCCTTACCACCCTGTGACCAGGGTTCCCTAGGAGAGGGGTGGTTCTCAGACTTCTTGGATTTTAAAGGCTTTTCATTTCTTTTCTTACTTTTACTGAGCTGGAACTAATAACAAACCCTCCATTGGGTTTCGAAGGCTGTAAATCTCAAGGGAAGGAGACTGCACATCTTTTCCCATGAATTCTTTGGTGGATTCAAATCTCCGGAAATGTGCAACCCTTGTATTGGCCTTTCAACTCTCTACAGCCACTTAAACGAATTTTTTTAAATTTTTTTTTAAAAAAGAGCTTTACAAAAAGTGCCTTAAGTAATGAAGATATATTAAAATATTTCAAATAGAGAAAATAATTTTTAACAGAAAGCAGTTTAGCAGCCACAAAGAGGTCATTGTTGGTAAAAAAAAAAATAAAAATGACTCTCATAAAACCACCTTGATGGTTTTCCAGAGCTCATGGGGGGATAAAACCCACACACAGTGCTTTGCAAGTTTTTGTTTGTTTTTTTTTTACTTCATCCCTTTCAGCTTTATTAAAACTCCTAAGTCCCTGCAAATGTAACCAGTGTTTCAGAACTACTCACCCTAAGCTTATTTTCTATGAACTTGAAACAGACTTTCCTTTATATCTAAGAATGATTAGTTGGTTAATAAAACATTACACAAAGGACTCCATTTCCACTTTATCCTCACATGGAATATGTAGAATGCTAATACGATTCAAAAGGAGGTCAAGCATTTATTATCTCCCTTTTAATTAACTGCGTAACTTTGGAATTTTGCTAAGGTTTTATGATGCAGGGGAGGTAGAAGGGTCAGATTCAATGAAATAAAATCCACACATCTCTCTCTGGCCTCCTCTTATTTCTGACCATAGCCCTAATACCTGAGCACCACTTACAAGAAATCCGTCTTTAAATTAGTACGGATTTGGCATTACCCAACATAGCTTTTGGTTTTTAACTTCTTAAACAAATAGATTGCTCTTGACCAATTGTCTTGCCGCCCATTTATATCTCATTGTGAGACTCAAAGATCAGCCTGCGTTTCTGCTTTTTAGCTGCCAGCCCTTGAAGAACTGTTTGAGCTTTGTGACGAAGAAATAAAAACTTTATTGTATTAGGATAAGCAAGCAGGAAGAGGTATGGCCCAGTGAAATGCACGCTTGCTCTAAGTTTCTAGACAATTGGAAAGTATGTCAAAAAGTATTTCAGAATATTCTGAGAAAAAAAAAAAGAGAATATTCTCCGTTCAGACTTTAGTTCTCAAGAATTTAGGAGCATTTAGCCATAATCACGTGAAATGTCTTCTCTGGAAGTTTCTGGTTCCTGTGATTAGAAAGCTTTTCACTAAATAGCTATACTAAATTGGAGACATAGGAAAATAAATGAGGTTCCATATTTCATTTGTGACAGAATCATGCATTTTTGGAATAAGCCTCAACAATTCCTTCATGAGAGTAGATTCCCAGAGAGAATTTTCGTATTCTGATCTCAGATCACTACCTGGAAGCCTTAATCTGAAAACTGCACAGGTCTTATGTGCTTTTAAAGCACTACAGGTTTTCTGCACTTTCAAATATTTAATGCATATCTCTAGCCTATGTTGTTGTTGTTGTGTCCCATCGAGTTCCCTGCGACTCATAGCGACCCTGTGTACAATAGCTCTGAAGCCTGTCCTATTCTGAGCCAGTCTTACTGTACCCCAATTATTGTATCAGTCCATCTCATCCAGGTCTTTTTCTCCTGTGCTGTGTCCCTCCACCCGTTCAAGCATGATATCCTCCCCCAAGGACTAGTCCCTCCTGGCCACGTTCCCAAAGCATGTTAGACGGAACTTCAAAATCCTAGCCTCCAAGGAGAAACTCGGTTTCACCCCCTCCAAGCCAACCTTTGTGTTTTCTTGGTGGTCCATGGTAAACTCAAAACACTTCTCCAGCACCACAACCCATAGGCATCAACTCTTCTGTAATCCTTAGTCATTGTCCAGCTTTTTTGATCCATAGCAAGTAATTGCAAAGACCATATCCTGGATCAGGCACACCTTCGTTTCCAGACTGACATTGTTGCTTCTCAGTACTCTGGAGCAATCTCTGGCAGCAGATTTTCCCAGTGTAATACATCTTTTGATTTCTTTGACCACTGATGCCAAGAGTGTTGATTGTGGAGCTGAACAAGCGGTAATTATTAACAAACTCAATCTCTTCTCCATCTGTTTTGGTACTTCCAGTTGGCTCAGTGGTGAGTATCTTTGTCTTCTTGATGTTGAGCTTCAATCCATATTGAAGACTACAGTACTTGCCCTTCTGCAGCAATCACTTCAGGTCCTCCTCATTTTCAGTGAGCAAGGTTGTGTCATTTGCATAACATAGGTTGTTGATGAGTCTTCCTCCAATCTTGAAGCCATCCTTCTCCTCATAAAGCCCTGTTTCCTGAATGATCAGTTTTGCATATAGATTGAAAATATATGGAGACAGGATGATTCCCTGACACATTCCTTTCCTGATTTTGAACCATGCAGTGTTTGCTTGCTCTATTCTAAGGATTGCTTCCTGGTCCAAGGGTAGGTTTTGTATGAGCACAGTCAAGTGTTCTGGGATTCCCATTCTCCTCAAGGTCAGCCACAATTTGTTATGATCCACACAGTCAAATGCCTTTGCAAAATCGATGAAATACATTCTGCTTTCTGCCAAGATCCATCTGACATTGGTGATAATGCCTCTAGCACCACAACCTCTTCTAAACCCAGCCAGTTGTCTGTTGATATACTTTGCTTGCATGCGATATTAGTGATATTATTCAATAATTTCCACACTCTGTTGGGTCACCTTTTTTTGGAATGGGAAAAATATGGATCTCTTCCAGTTAGTTGGCTAGGTAGCTGTCCTCCAGATTTCTTGGCACTATCTGGTGAGCATGTCCAGGGCAGAATCTGTGTGTTGAAATATGTCAGTTGGTATTCCATCAATTCCTGGGGCCTAATTCTTTGCCAAGTCCTTGAGAGCTGCCTGCATTTCCTCCTTCATCACCATTGCCTCTTGGTCATATGTTGTTTCATGAAATTCTTCTGTATCAACCTTTTGTATCAACTTTTTGGTATAATGATTTGTATACTCCTTCCATCTTCTTTTAATGCTTCCTAGATCATTCAGTATTCTGCCCATAGCATCCTTAAATATTGCAACTCATGGCTTTAATTTGGCCTTTAGTTCCTTTAGTTTAAGAAATGCCTAGTGAGTTTTGCCCTTTTGATTTTCCGACTCCAGCTTCTTGCATATCTCATTGTAATACTTCGCTTTGTCTTCCCAAGATGCTCTCTGAAATCTTCCATTCAACTCTTTAACGTGTTGGGTTTTTTCCCCCTTTGCTTTGGCTTCTCAATGCCCTACTGAAATATTCACAGTCTGTTCTGATAACCACTTTTGGTCTTTTTTTCTTCCTCTTTCTTTGTAATGACCTTTGCATTCTTCATGGATGATATTCTTGATATATCCCTCCCATAGCTCATTTGATCTTCGTTTCTTAATGTTCAAAGCCTCAAACCTATTCCTGAGTTAGTTTTCAAATTCAGGTTGGATAGACTGAAGGTCAAATTTTGATTCCTGTAGATTTGATTTTACCTTCTTTAGCTTTAATTTGAACTTGCAGATGAGTAGTTAATGGTCTTTTCTGCAGGCGGCACCTGGTCTAGTTTTCGCTGCTGATACTGAATTTCTCCAACAATTCCTTTCACAGATGTAATCGATCTGATTACTGTGCCAATCTTAGTGTTGTATATTAGGTGAATTATAAATAAATGAGACATCGTCACAGAGATTAACTACTATTCTGTGAGTATATGTTTGTGTCTCTGAATGCCTTTGAATATGGACACACTCATAGCTGACCCTCCATTGGGTTTCCACGACTGTGATTTTCATGAGAGGAGATTGCCTGTCATTCTCCCTTGGCACAGTTGGTAGATTCAAAGTGCAAAAGGCTACCAGGACTCTCTTGCATTTGTGACTAGTCAAGTGAAACCTTGGTGTTTGTTGTTGTTGTTATGTGCCGTCGAGTCACCTGCGACTCATAGCGACCCTATGTACAACAGCCCTAAACTCCGCTCTGTCCTGTGCCAATCGCACTGTCTCTGACACTCCCATCCCAATTATCCCAGTCACTGAATCAATCCACCTCATAGAGGTCCTTCCTCTCCTGCGCCGTCCCTCCACCCTCCCAAGCATGATGTCCCTCTCCAAGGACCGGTCTCTCCTCACTACATGTCCGAAGTAAGTTAGACGGAGCCTCAGAATCTTTGCCTCCAAGGAGCCACCCGGTTTAACCCTCTCCAGGACAAATCTATTTGTTTTCTTAGCAGTCCATGGTATTCTCAGTACTCTTCTCCAGCACCACAGCTCAAAGGCATCAGTTCTCCTTCTATCCTCCTTGGTCATTGTCCAACTCTCTGATGCATAACAAGAAACCTTGGTGTAGTTTTGGTAAATTGACTTTGTCATCAGATCTGATAAAATTGATGAGATTTAGGGGTAATAAAATAGTCTACTTGAAATTATTTCTTTGTTTTAGTCAAGTATTACATAGTGATAGCTGGACACTCTGCCTAAGCTCTTCTGTTTGGAAAGGATTAGGTTTCAGTTAAAAATATATATATAAAGTGTTGTTGTTGTTGTTGTTAGGTGCCATAGAGTCGACCACAACTCCAAGCAACTCTATAAATAACTGATCTGAAGCTTGTCCTGTCATGTGCCAGCCTCACAGTTTCTGATATACTTGAGTCCATTGATAGAATCCCTGTGTCATTTCATCTTGTTGAGGACCTTTTTCGTCTTTGCTGATGCTCCATCTTTCCAGGTGTGGTGTTTCTCTGCAAAGATTGACCTCTCCTAACAAAATGCCCAACGTATATGAGATAAACTAGAAAAGTATATAAATCATGAATGTTAGCTGGATGAATTTTCACAAAGCGAACACACTCATGTAGCCAGATCCAGGTTTAATAAACAGAACTTTACCAGAAAGTCCTCTCTGTGCCCCTCACCTCCACCCGAAGGGTAATAACTGTCCTGGCTTCAGTCACTGTGGCTTGGCTTTGCCTGTATTTGAGATACTTTTAGAAGTGCACTTCCCTGCATTGGGGTCTGGCTTCTTTTACTCAGGATTCTATTTGGGAGAATCACAAAAGGTTTTCTAACATTTAATTCTTTTTATCTACCCTGATAGCATTTCTCCCTTGAATAAAACACTGTGCTCTTATGTTTTAGCCATCCGATGAAGACACTATCAGCCTTAATGTGCCAATGTCAAACATCATGGAAGAAGAACAGATCAAGGAGGATGTGTGCCATCACCGCAGTCCAGTTCCAGGTCTGGGTGTCAAAGGTAGGTGATAGGTGATAGGTGATAGTCCGTGTTGTTAAATTTCAACTGTTATGTTTTAAATATGCACAAAGATGGACTTGCTGTGCACAGTTGTGAGAGGAGTCTCATTTAAAGATCTGAATGCCCAGGTAGACACCATCTCCAAGGAAGGTGAGGCTCAGAATTTAAGTAACTTTCTAGTGACCACGTGACTAGGAAGAAGTAAACCTTTTCATTCTGGAGGCTTACACCAGAGTCTTTAAATCCACTCACTGGGGGAGTGGGGGGCTCAAACCATATAGTAGATTTATTAGTTAAGATGACTTTAACCAGAATTTTCCATCCCTAATAGCTTAACACCAGATAAATTATGTCTAAATAGGAATTAGTGATTGGCAGGCAACTCTCCTCCAAGTGATACAAGGGCTCCAGCTTCTTCCATCTTGTGACTACCATTTTCAACATAGTTCTTCTATGACTTCTGTTCTCTTCTGTCCTAATAGGAAGAGCATGAATGTTTGCTCATGGGAGGTTTTATGGGCTGAACTAGAGGGAAATACCTTTTCAAGTAACTGCACCAACTGCAAGTGGGCATGGGAATTCTAATTGCCAGGAATCTGCTTGATTTGGGATGAGTTGACATGGACTCCCTCGCCTGTACAGTGAGCAGTTAGATCAGATGACTGCTGAGATCCTTTGACAACCTGAATGTTTGTGATGAAGTAGTCATCACAGTGTCCACTGAACACTGCATATCTCATGTATCTTCAGGATCCTACTGATACACATCATATCTTGCAGAGAAAGCCTTCATTAAATTAATTGTATTTTGACAATATTTTCATTGCTGCTGTGTACTCAGTGAATTTTTAGAAAAATGCTAAGTTTTAGAATTTATTGCAAGGAATTCTTCATTATATGTAAGTAATGTAAACTGAAATTTAGAAATGATCTTCCTGGTGCTTTTGGAAAATTGAGTTAGTATGGAAATGATCTCCTTAATAGTCCTGAAGATACCCTTATTGAGAAAGGGTGAGAGAACCATGTGAGTCAGCTCAATGCATGAAGCCAGTATTTAGGGTTTGTTCACATCTTATGTTTGGGATTTTTAAGTTTAACATTGTAAGTTTTGTAGTTTCACTCACCTGAGATGCTGCTTGGTACCTTACACTATCCATCTTCAGGCAAAATATACGACTCAGTATTTTATACAGGAGCCTTGATAGCACAGCTTCTCTCACGAAAAAGTAGGCAGTTTGAACCCACTGAATAACTGCTCCCTGAGAGAAAGGCATCGCAGTTGGCTCATGTCAACATTATATTATGTCTTGGAATCCTAGTAGGACAGTTTTACTCTTCCTGAAAGCACTCTATGAGTCAGAATTACAGTGAGTTTATATAAAAATATGAATGCCACTTTATTAATCTTTCACCAAACATTATAACATAGAGAATAAGAGAAAGACTATCTGAAAAGGAATGGATGATTCGACATTATGTGAAAGGCAGTGATCCATCTGGAACAAGACGTGCATTACAAAATGAATTGGGGGAGGGAGAGGGAGGAAAATGTGTATCAGTGAATGAACGAAAGCCCAACCTTTCTGTAAATTTTCACTAAAATGAAAAAAAAAAATTAAATGCCATTATGCAGAATAAGTAGAGTTCAAATAAATCTCTCAAATTACATGATTTGGTATCCAGAAAATTTTGTCGTCTTTATTCTGAGTATGAGTAGTTGTCTTGCTCGGAGTCCTTTAAGAGCAGTCTTATTTGCAAAGGTGCCATTAGGGCTTGAGTCACCCAGTGTGGTAAGAATTGATATGAACCTTCCACCTCCATGGCCTTCCTCCCACATACAAGACCATGGAAAAATTTTGATAATGTATACTAATTTTAAACATAAAATATGATAAAGAAAATATAGTTCTACATTGTTACAAGTAAGATTCTGCTGAAGATTATCCAAAAATAACCAGAACAACACATCAACAGAAAACTGCCTGAAGTGCAGGCTGTATTTAGAAGAGGCCATGGCACTAGGGATATAGCTAATGTCAGATGGATCTTGGCTAAAAGCGGAGAGTAACAGAGGAGTGTAATCTGTGTTGCATTGACTATGCAAAGGCGTTTGACTGTGTGGATTACAACAAACTGTGACTGACTCTGAGAAGAATGGGGATCCCAGAACACTTGATTGGACTTATGTACTTGGACCAGGAGGCAATCGTCAAAACAGAGCAAGGAAACACTGCATTGTTCAAAATTGGGAAGGGTGTGTGTCAAGAATGTATCCGATCTCCATATCTTTTCAGTCTATATGCGAAACAGATTATCTGGGTGGCTGGGCTCTATGAGGAGAAGTGTGGCATCAAGATTGGAAGTAGACCATCAACAGTCTGCATTATGCAGATGATACAACCCTGCTTGCTGAAACTGAGGAGGACCTGAATGAAGCGCTTGCTGCAGAAGGTCAAGGACTGTAGCCTTCAATATGATTGAAGCCCAACATCAAGAAAACAAAGATTCTCACCGTGGGGCCCATTGGCAGCATCATGATAGATGGCGAAGAGATTGAGGTTGTTGACAGCTTCAATTTGCTTGGCTCTACAATCAACATTCTTAGTAACAGCAGCCAGGAAACTAAAAGACAAATGGCATTGAGAAAGTCTGCTGTCAGAAACCTCTCCAAAGTACTAAAGAGCAGTTATGTCAGTCTGAAGACTAAGGTTCATGGACCTAGCAGTCCATGGTCTTTACAGCTACTTGCTATGTATCAGAGAGCTGGACAGGAACTAGGGATGACAGAGGAGAGTTGATGCCTTTCAACTCTGGTGATGGAGAAAAATACTGACTATACCATGGACTGCTAGGAGAAAAAACAAGTTCATCCTGGAGAGGGTGAAGCCAGGCTGCTCCTTGGAGGCAAGGATTCTGAAGCTCCATCTGACATACTTTGGACATGTTGCAAGGTGGGATCTGTCCTTGGAGAGGGACATGGACATCATGCTTGAGAGGGTGGAGAGACAGCGCAGGAGAGGATGACCCTTGGTGAGATGGTTTGATTCGGTCACTGGGGTAATGGGGATGGGTGTATCAGAGACAGTGAGGCTGGCATAGGCTAAAGCAGGGTTTAGGGCTGTTGTACAGAGGGTCGCTATGAGTCGCAGGAGACTCGACAGCACATAACAACAACAACAACAAATATTTCTTAGATTATAGAAATACCAACAAAATGGTTTTGTAAAATATTTTTACACTAAATTATGTTGTTAGTAGCTGAGTGGAGGCCTTCCCCTACCCCTTGTCTTTTCCTTTAAGTATGGTTTTATACTCGAAGACATTATTGGTACAAATTCACTCACCAAAAACAAACAAAAGATCTAACACAATATTGTAGCTAAAATACCATAGTACTTGCCTTACTCAGAAAGTATATAAACACTGTCAGTATGTGTAATTGAAACTGTGTGATTTAAAACATCATTGGAAGGTCAGAAAGTGAATTCATGTAGAGTTCCAGCTTTCTTCTTGTTATGTGGTGTAAAGTTCAAATAGGCTCATAACTGACCCTCCAGCAAGTTTTCAGAGGTTGTAAATCACGTGGGAAGAGATTGCTTATCTTTCTCCCATAGAGCAGCTGGTGGATTCAAACCACTTCCTTTTAGATTAATAGCACTACTTTTCACCCACTAACAGAACACAAATACATGTAAACTGGGCTTAGAAAAAAAAAACAGCAGAATCAACTTTTTTGTTGTTGTTGTTGTTATAACTAACTTCAGGGATACGTTAACTTAAAATAGTAAGATTTTTGCTGAAATATTGCACAAAAATTTGATAGACATTCATGTTGGTGTTACCCTTTCTAATTGTGTCACCAGAGTGATCTATCCCACCCCCAACCCACCCCCCACTGCCCCCTGTAACCGTTTGCTATTTTGCCACTATTTATTTTCTCTTTTTCCTTCTTCAGATAAACACATCTCTCCTGGTTTTTCTTTTGCTCTGTTTTACGCTCTTGAACACAGCCTGGTTGGCCATACTCTTCCTGAGAGAGCTTGGGCTTGTGTGGGGCCCTCATCGTCATGGCTTTACTGATGACATATTTTTGGATGCTGTTTAGGCCCTTCTCACAGTCTATTCTGAGAGTATTTGCTCCCAAAGAACAAGAATCATAGAGACTGAAATTTTTAGTCCCTAAAATACTTAGTAAAAATGTTGTTTGTTATTTAGTAGTAGTAGTAGCTCAGTATATGTTTGTTCGAGATTGAATTTGAAATCCTTAAAAAACTCAAATTCATTGCCTTCAAGTCAGAACCAAATCATACCTGCCCTTCCAGCAGGTTCTCAGGAAGCTGCCAGCTGCACTGGAAGAATTTGTCCATTTTTCTCCCCCAGGAAGAGCCTTCCCTTGAGTTAGCAGCAGGGCTCCTGACGGACGAGCCCACACATTTGTCGTTTGTTGGTTTTTGAATTTGAAATACTTGTCACAAATTATTAACTGCAAAAGCTTTCTTTTAGATTTATTTCCCCTCCATTCTTTAAAAAAAATCGAAGGCATTTTATTTCTTTTGAAAGGAATCAAGCTTTAAAGACTCATGAGTCAGATGTTTACATTGAAATTTTGTGTTTCTCCCTCTTCTTCCTCCTTTTTACTATTTCTTCTTTACACCCTTCAGAGAAGAGAAAACTAGGATCACTTATATACCTCCTTAAAAGGTCATGAGTTTGAGTTTTAAAAATTTAGAAAGAAGATTGAAATAATCAGGATATTTGAGGGCTTCCTGCTTTCTTCAGCTATAAAGTAATGATGTATTTTCTTTGTATAGGTGCATTTCATCAGGAATTTCAGCCAGAGCCTTCCCTTTTGAATGACAATAATAACTCAGGAGAAGAAAGAGACCAGTTTACTGAAGGACAAGGTGTTCTCAGTTCTGAATTTATGGACTATCTTAAGGCAAGTTGAGCATCAGCTGTCTTTACTAATGCTCTTCTTTTTTTTTTTTTTTTATTTTATTTTATTTTTTTTTTTTTTTACATTTCCTATAATTATATTTTATTAATTTTCATAAACATTTACAGAGATTTTGGGCTTCCACTCATTCATTGTTGCACTATTCTCTCTACCCTCCTCCCAGTTTGTTCTTGTCCAAATGCCACAGTGCTTGTCAAAGCCAGTTCTGATTAATCTTCTTTGTCAGTGTATCCTTTGCCATTCCCTATCACTCCTCCCTGAGAGAGACTTCACCCTGAGTCATAAGGAAAAGGGGACGGCGTATTCTCTTAGCTACTTCCTGCTGAAAAGGGACGCTGTGGGTTTCAGGGTGAAGATCTTCTCTCACTACTCTAAAGGGCCCCTTTGGCAGTAGGAAACACATAGACTATTATGGAGATTGATTTTGGAATTCAGATGCACTCTTATTGATTGTGCTTGGCTGTACATGTACATATCCTTCAAGATGTATCATGGGGGTGTTGCAACCTAGAAGACACAAATTTGACTAACAAGTTATAAGTACATGAGTCCAAAAATTATGGAAAAGTAAAAGAAAAGATTCTTTCATTGTTTTACAAACCCTCCCCCAGGTCCCCTCCACCATGCAGCCCTCGTTCTAGTCTCCTAATGCTCTTCTGATTCATGCATTAAAATTTAAATTGAAAGTTGCTAATCTTTCACCTTAAATACTCAGTTTACCATAATTTTACTCAGGACTTTATTATATCTTCTTGAATGTTGCTTTGTGTGTTTTCTAGCTTTAGTTTGTTGGTCTTTACCAAACATGTCCTTCTGTTTGTTTGCATTTATGTGTACTTACCTTCTGAAATTATTTAGCTTTCAGCTTTTCAGAATATCACATAAATGAGAAAATTACTACTTAAAAAAGCTACAGTAGACAGTTATACATACTTTGCAGTATATTCATGGTGAATATTCTTGGAAGTGTGCCCATAGTTATTTGTGTTTGTTTTGGGATGCTATCAAATTGGATAACGGAATGGTGACCACATGCATAATAGAATCAGACCATTTTTTCTTTGACTGACTTTTCGAATTAGATCCTAGCCATTCTTCATTTATCTTAGCTTAAAAGTTCCACTGAAATACAGCAACCCACATGCCTTTACTAACCGGTGATAGTGGTAGCTGTGTGTGAGGTTCTCAGATCTCCCCCATGGAAAAAGGGAATTCTGCCTCATACTGAAATTGCCTCATATGCCCACAATGTAAGAGAAAAATGGAAAATTGCAGAATTAGGAATTGAACACACCCCCTTACCCTCTTTTAAAAGGTCACTCTGAGGGGGCTTATTTCTGAGCTTGTAGTTTCAGTGGGGTGTTGGAAGACTTAATGGGGAGTCAGTCAGCTCTCAGGAGATTTTCTCTTGATAGCAGCAAAGGGACAGGAGAAAAACTAGTATTGATCAGAGTAAGTAGTTCAGTTCTGCTTTGGAACATGCTTAATTGCCTTGATACGGTTCTACTTGGAATATTTCTGCTGTTTCATCTAGTCATCTCAAAGATAATTGTATTCGTAAAATGCAGATTTGCCCTGGCTTGTGAAAGATGGTCTGAGCACTGTGGGGTTTGATTCCTGGCCAGTGCTGTGCAAGCACAACCATCACCACCCACCTGTCCACGGAGGCACAGCTTCCAGACTAAAATGGACTAGAAAGAAAGGTCTGGAGATCTCAAAAAAAAATCCAGAAAGCTAGGAAAGAGATTGCTGAAGTGCTCTGTGTCATGATGGCTGAACTCAGTTTTCACCTAAATGTCTAGGCATCATCCTGTCACTTTGGAAGAAAGCAGCTGGATTTGCCCTGCACGAGAGCAGGTAACTGGACCTGTTCTCAGATCATGACCACCTCAAGATGCAGGAAACGAACCTATTATAAATTTGTAGAAAACCAAACTAAATCACTTTCAAAGCACTTAGCTTCCTAGTGGTGTTGTAATAACACACATACCACAAGTGTGTGACTGTAAAGAACAAAAATGTATTTTCTTGCCATTCTGAAAATTCAAACCAGAATCTCAGCTATTTGGCTCCTTCCTGTGGGTGCTCCCGGGCCCCTGGCAGTATTTGCATGGTGTCGTTCTTCCCTGTATGTGCATGCCTGTGTGACTAATCCTTTAATCTATGTTGTTCTTGTGACAACTCAGAACTGATTTGTTTTTAGGATACACACACATTGCCGTGAACTCAAATACGTAACATTGGATTGCATTATGGAAGAAGAGTACATTTTGTTATGTTGGATTACATCCCCATGTAGAAGAGTGAGAATTTCAGCACATATTATGAAGAATGCAATTCAGTAGATAACGCAAACACTCAAAAAGAAGGATAAAGCAAAGAAAGCCTTAAATCTAGAGTCTGTATATCTAATCTGCCATTAATGTAGCAGTGCTAGTTTCACAGGGCCTCACACCCGTTGCCTCCTTTCTGCATTTTACCTCTACTGCCATTGCCTCACTGGAGCCTCATCCTTTCTGTGAGAATGGGAGCCTGCTCATTCCCCCCTATCCAGACCCCACACATGCACATGCACATGCACACACGTGTGCACACACCCACACACTCTATGTTCTGCCACCAGATGTTTTCCCAAAGTTCAGTACTAATCACATTGCTCTCAGGTTGTGGTTCCCACAAGGCTTTCCCAGATTCCACGCTTGTCTAGCAGTTCCTGTTTTCTCATGAAAACAGGAGAAATAGGGGTTCTCTATTAACGAAGAGTTCAAATTGAGAAGCAAAGTTAAGATGGAAGCCCTGAAAATGTGTTCATTTAAAAAATTCCTAAATTCAAATTATAAAAGAAAACATCAAACCAATTAGTTTTAAAAAAAAAAGAGAAAGAAACAATATTTCAGGATAGCAAATTTCCCTAGATTTTTCTCAGCAGAGTGGATCTGTGGGCCGAGGCTAGAGGAGAAAATAGGGTAGGAGTCACCTTGGTGAATGTTTGAGGGGTAACAAAAAATGTCCTGTCAGTTTTGTTAAAACAGCATTTCTCAAGGTGAGATGACAGTAGACAGACGTGTATGCAAAGCCAACTATAACACAAGCCTTTTTAAATTTACCCTCCTCCCCACATTGCATTGTCTCTTTGGGGGAGGTTGTAGTTGTTGTTAAGAGCTATCAAGTCATAGACCACTCATAGTAACTCTATGAATGAAAGACCTGAACGCTTGTATAACTTTGATTGTTTCTCTAAGTTCATAGAGTTTCTGGAGGCAAGCTATTTCGAAAGTGGATGCCACTCCTGCTTCCAAGCTTGTTTTAATTGGAGAGCTCCACCAAACACTGTCCCCCATGGGTAACCATTATCATAACAATGGGGAAGGTAGAGAAAGGAGAATATACTAGTAAATTCTTCATGTTGAGCACATGAGAACTATTAGATACAATTTGACATCTATGTTGTAATTTAGATACAATTTGACATCTATGTTGTAATTTAATAGGGATTTTCCCCCCTCCCCAACACACTTAAGCACACCCCTTTTCAGTCTGTTGTTGTCATGTCTCATTGAATCCAGTATGACTCAGAGTGACCATATGAACAACAGTTCTGAACCCTGTCCTATCCTGTGCTAGCCTTACAATCTCTAACGTGCTCAAACCCATTGCTGTAGTCACTGTGTCAATCCACCTGGTTGAGTTTTCTGCTTTTTCACTGTCCCTCTGCCTTCCCAAGCATGATGTCTCTCTCCAAGGAATAGCCTTTCCTAGCAACATGCCCAAAGTGTGTGAAACTAAGCTTTATCATCTTTACCTCTTCAATACACTCACAGAAACACATCCCCCTCTTCAGTAAGCACCCTCCTACACACACCTTCTCAGTCCCTTCAGACTTCTCTTCAACACAGACACATGCACATAGCCTTCCAGTCAGCAAGCTGGGTGATATTCTTGAGGGACTGACATGCCCTTGGGAGCATCTGTCAACACCAGGATGAGGGAAGACGACAAGAAAAAAGCAGTTAATCCTTAAGTGTCTAGCATGCCCATGGACCAACTGTTGTAGGCTGTGGCTCTCAGCAGAGTGTTTGTCCCCACAGGGCAGGGCAGAAGACTGTGAGGAACTGCTGCGGATAGAAGAGGATGTGCATTGGCCCACAGAGGCACTGTGAGTACCAGGCTTACCTACACCACCATCCCTGTCAAGTTCACCGATGTGGTGGAAGCTTGATCTGCTTATATTTTGACAGCCTACTACTCTTATCAGCAATGCTAGTAAAAGTTGCAAGCTTTTGGGCCTCTGATGCTTATTCTCACAATGTTTGGAATGTGGTACAAAGTCTCAACCTCTTCCTTGACCTTCAGTATTAGCTGACTTGAGGTTGAGGACAGAAATGTGATCCAAAGAATTAAATAAGAATTTCTAGCCTGAAGAGTTTAGATTCCTTCCCAGAATTGGACCTCAGATTATCTGTAGGTTGGCTTCTCATCCTTTACTTATCTTCTGGGTCAAGATCCTAGAAATCCATATACCTTTAATTACCTGAGCTCAAGTCTGATGATTGTAGCAGCCACATTTATTGTATACCACATTCTAGGTCCTGTCATAAAGACTTCACAAGTAATGACTCATTTTCATTTTCGCAATAACCCTGTGAGGTTCTCTTATTATCTCCCACTTCACGAAAGGCAAATGAGACACAGAGAGATTGATTCTCTTGCCCAAGGTCTTAATTAAAGTGGCAAGAACTCTCATGCCAAACTGATGTCCTTTCCCCTGTATTGCCCATAAAATAAAGTCTTGCAAGGCAAGACTTACAGGGGAAGAGTGTGCAAGAGCCTCTATTAGGCTTTACAGAGTTTCTTCGAGTAAAGATATTTCAGAGTTGTTAAAAACTTTAAAAAAAAACCCTTAAAGATAATTCTTTTATTTTTTACAGTGGAAAAGGGTTGTGGTGGTAGTTGTTATTGGCTATTATTGTAGCCACATGTACAGTGAAGTGATTATTACCCAATCCAGTACCATCCCTTGATCATTGTGGATCTGGCCATTGTGGTCCATGAGGTTTTAATTGGCTGATCTTTCAATGTATATAGCTATCCCATTCTCTTCTAGCCATCCTCTCCTATCCATTTTCTCCTAACCATTCTCTCCTAGCCATTCTCTTCGAGCCATTCTCTCCTAGCCATTCTCTTCCTAGGCATTCTCTCCTAACCATTCTCTCCTAGCCATTCTCTCCTAGCCGTTTTCTTCCTAACCGTTCTCTCCTAGCCGTTCTCTGCTAGCCATTCTCTCCTAGCCGTTCTCGTCTAGCCATTCTCTTCTAGCCTGCTCTTAGTCTGAAAGAGCCACTAGAGTCTCTTCAACATCATGGCAATACACAAGTCTATACTGACAGCCGGTGGCTTCTCTTGAGGTGCACTGACAGTGAATCTGAACTAGATCTCTGATATGGGAGACATGAGTTCTACCAATAAACCACCTCAATTGAAAGAATTTTAAATAAATACATTACAGAGCTGCTTTCATATTAGTAGTGCTTCTTTGGATATATTTTTATGAGGCTAAAGATACCTTGTTTGGTTGTAAAACCGTAGAAGTGTGTAGAATAAGGATGTTTTTGAACTGTGTACAGCATTAGCCATCTCTTCTCAATCTTATATTCTTCTCAGTCCTAGACCAGTGTCACCTATACTGCTGTTGTTGTGAGGTGCCATCAGATTGGCTCGGACTCAAAAGCGAGCTTATGCACAAAACCCTGCCCTGTTCTGTGCCATCTGCCAGTCTCCGCCAAGCCCAAACCCATTGTTGCAGTCATTGTGTCAGCCCATCTGCTTGAGGGTCTTCTGATCCTGGACCTTTCCAAACATGATACCCTTTACTAGAGACTACGTCTTATCTGTAGACCTTTGTAAAAATTTAGACATATTCAAGCCCCAGTTCAGACAAACGTGGGGATGTGTGTGTGTGCGTGCGCACGCGTGTGCATGCTGTTGATAGATGATGGACAGATAGATAGACAGGTATGTAGTTTATAGGTATATTGACTTAAGCTTCTGGATTATTTCATTGTGTATAGAGCCCAGATTGCAAGCCACTGCCTCACGATGAAGCTCTATACCCCATGTGAAAGTAATACAGCTGGGCTACAGTGACTGAAGTGGAGGTGGTGCCTTGCAGCCCCAAGGGCTCAGGAAAGGCCAGTGTGAGAACTGTAACCAAGTCCGTTGCCCTGATTTTATAGATGAGCGGATGGAGATCCACAGATGGGAACTTAGCACGAGCTGCTTTAAGGCAGACACTGATCCCTATCCCACCAACCACCTTTATCCTCTTCCCCACTTCTGGAGTTCTCCCCCACACATTCAGCAGGGTACTGGCTCATCTTGGTTGAAATGTTGCTTTTGCCTGAATGATTTTTCCCCCGTTTTTAATCATGTTTTGTAAGTTTGTCTTCGATGATATTTGTTTTACTACTCCTTTCATTGTTTTGTGTACTTTGTTTCATATTGTAGAGTACAGTCTGAAACCCAGGACATGAATATAGCAATGATTGAGCAGCTGAGGGAAGCCGTAGACTTGCTGCAAGATCCCAGCAGGTAGGCATGTCTTTCCTGGTGCAGGTTTCACGTGTAGACGGTGTATACTAATGCATGGAGCACATTCTCTACTTAAAGTGGTAATGTACAAAGTGCGGGCTCAAACAACTTAAAAACAATGACCATTTTAACTGCCTCTTGTCCCAAGAACCAAATATCTGTTGTTGTGGTGGTTATGTGCCGTCGAGTCGTTTGTGACTCATAGCGACCCTATGTACAACAGCCCTAAACCATGCTCTATCCTGTGCCAATCTCATTGCCTCTGACACACCCATCCCGATTACCCCAGTCACTGAATCTGTCCACCTCATAGAGGGTCTTCCC